>NC_132786.1:13800000-14425000 GCF_048418805.1 Vulpes vulpes | reverse complement strand
AGGACTTTATCAGGAACTCAAAGCTTGGAGGAGAAAAAGGAGCAAGAGAATATTGTAACAAACTTCGTACAGAGTTTGGTCTATTGATTGTTTCATGTTAGATATTCTATGTGTTTACCTCAATTGAAAAAAAAAAAAGAATGTTTTTGCTAGTATCAGATCTGCTGTGGAATTGGTATTGTATGTCCATGAATTCTTTTCTCAGCACGTGTTCCTCACTAGAAGAAAATGCTGTTACCTTTAAGCTTTGTCAAATTTACATTAACATACTTGTATGAGGACTGTGACGTTACGTAAAAAAAAAGGTGTTAAGTCACAAAATGCGGTAATAAATATTTCATTTTTGAAAAAAAATATACACATGCCTACACGGAGACATATATACACATACATATGCGCAGACATGCACACGAACATCCACAGACATGCACACACATCCACAGAGACACACAGAGCTATTCTCCTAGTAACTAAGATAATGCTGTTTTATAGTTTTGCATATCAAAAACAAATCAAAGTAACTTTCACACATACTGGATAATGTGTGATATGCAGTATTTGCTTAACAGTTTTCAGAGATCGTTGGATAAAAGCAAAACCAACAGTCCTCCTCCTTCCCCCCGATTGCCTCCCCTGGCTACTCATTATAGGAAGATAGGGGGACGAAATGTCCCCCGCTTTGAAAGGAGCCTGTTAAATTTGCCAAACATTGTGCATGTCTACAGCTAGCTAATTTACATGCCTCCGAACATTTCAGAGCATGAATGGAAGGTCACATTTTTCGAAACTCAGAACCTTGTTTCATAGAACAGCTAAGCTTTCGGGTACACAAGATGAAAGGGTTTTTGGTTTTGGTTTTGGTTTTGTTCTTGTTTTTTTTTATAATAAATTTATTTTTTATTGGTTTTCAATTTGCCATCATACAGAATAACACCCAGTGTTCATCCCATCAAGTGTCCCCCTCAGTGCGTGTCACCTATTCACCCCCACCCCCTGCCCTCCTCCCCTTCCACCACCCCTAGTTTGTTTCCCAGAGTTAGGAGTCTCTCAAGTTCTGTCTCCCTTTCTGATATTTCCTACCCATTTCTTCTCCCTTCCCTTCTGTTCCCTTTCACTATTATTTATATTCCCCAAATGAATGAGACCATATAATGTTTGTCCTTCTCCGATTGACTTACTTCACTCAGCATAATACCCTCCAGTTCCATCCAAGTCGAAGCAAATGGTGGGTATTTGTCATTTCTAATGGCTGAGTAATATTCCATTGTATACATAAACCGCATCTTCTTTATCCATTCATCTTTCGATGGACACCGAGGCTCCTTCCACAGTTTGGCTATTGTGGATATTGCTGCTATAAACATTGGGGTGCAGGTGTCCTGGCGTTTCATTGCATCTGTATTTTGGGGTAAATCCCAAAGATACAGATTTTAAAGGCTCTTCACCACTGTCTTCCAGCTTTCCATGTGGTCTTTGAAAAGTTTGATTCCATCTAACTCTTAGTCTTTTATATCTGACTTGTTCAGCTTCTCTTTAGAGGTGTTAAGGATGGCTAGTTCCCTTGTATTCCTTTTTTTTTTTTTGTTCCCTTGTATTCTACATAGCCGCCCCCTCTTCTCTCCTCTTGCTCCATTTCAAGTGTGCGCATGCACACTTCCTTCCATTCCCAATGATGGCAGCTAAGACTTGGCTGGAACATTTGATAAGACTTTCCTAAATGCTTAATGATTTCAGGATGGAATTTTAACACATCAGGCTAAATGTTTTGTATTTATCATTCTTGACTCGTAGTGTCAATTCAGTTTACAACTTTACACCACGATAACCGTAATGTCACTTTTCTGACAAGTCATTTTTCCAGTATAGCATATTTTCACTCAAAAACATTAAACGAATATTCTATAAGCAGCAGTATTTTGATATTATCATTTTAGACAAAGACTCACTTGCCAATTCACTTGACACAATTTCTAGGTAAAGAGTATCATGTGGAACAGATCCTAAGTGTGTGCTATGTTTAACTTGTACTGTGTCTGTTTTTCACACGCATTAAGTGAGAGGAATTCTTCAGTGTGTTTGAAGTGATTTTCTGGTTAGCATTCATTTTGTCCTAAAGGGTTTTTTTTTTTGTATTGTGACTTTATTTTTAAGAGCATCGCAAGTACAAAATAGTATGAGCCTCCAAAAGCTCAAGTATTGGTGGAAAGGAAATGGTACAGAAAGAAGAATGAGAAACCTAGGTATTCAAAAAAGATGGGTGTGATAAACAGAATGAAAAGGGAGAAAAAATAAGATACTTTGAACGTTATAAAAGGAGAGTTCATCATATTGTATATAAAGTTTTTGCAAATTATGAGAAGATAAATAAAAATTCTGAATCAGTCATATATTTTGGGAAATTGATCATGCCCACAAAAGAAGCTGCTTCTGGTTGTAGTCTCAAGAAAGAGAAAGTTATCAAGTGTGTCTCACTCTGACCCAGAATGTCTGGCTGAAAGTCCATTAGATTCCCCCCCTTCCTCCTCCTCCACCCACCCCAAGGTCTTTAATTCATCTTTGGCAAATACAGTTAACCTTCATTACATTAGGTTTTACATGCAAATCATGTTTGTTTATTTTCAAATTATCACTTGTTACTTAGACACATTTGTATTATTTAGTTGTTATATTTTTCTGCAAAAATTATATAAGATCTTGGGCTGGGATTTAAGGCATCATAATTCTTCCCATTAAAATTAGTGAAAATTATTTTTTTGAAAATGGATTTTTAATTAACACTGTATTTAGGAGAATGAATTAAAGATATTAAACAAGAGGATAGTTGAATGTGGTGTTTCTCAAACTCTGTAGGTCCAAATCTCAACTGGGGTCTTATACTAAGGAGTCCCTGAGCCTGACCACAAGCCAGAGGACAGTTTACTGTTCCATAAGAGGGCCCTTGAGCTAGAATAACCAAATATATATTGTGCAAAGTAGACACTTTCAGCAGTGAAAGCGGAGCTATTAATACCTACATCAGGAAAACTGCAGTCTAATGAGACTGTCCTAGGCAAATGAGGACTGTGTTTGACTCTTTTAGCTAGAGTCAGTAATGTGCCTGTAGATGATTAACAACTAGCTCTCTAGGGGGAGAGAGGCCCATTTCAGTGTTTGCTTCTACCTGCTAGAAAAAGCCCATTGCGACGTTTGCTTCTATCTGATAGATTTCCATAGTATAAATACTCCCACCAGGGCCAATTTTAAGCTACTAATAGTCTAACAACCAGCTTGGAAGATTCTTGAAAACTTGGTAATCAGTTTTTGCCAGCCAAGAACCAACATAACACAACAAGCCAGCTCCAGTCCAACAGTCCTGGAGTGTAGATATTAATTATTTGCAGTTCAGAGTAGAATTCGGCTTTCCTTCCTCAATATCCTATATTCCTGTTTCTTCTCTGTGGATAGAATTCTTCCCAGCAGACTAGAAATTCTACTACTGGGATGCCCGGGTGGCTCAGCAGTTTAGCGTCTGCCTTTGCATCCAGAACATGATCCTGGAGTTCCAGGGAGGAGTCCCACATCAGGCTCCATGCAGGGAGCTCCATGCTTCTCTCTCTGTGTCTCTGCCTCTTTCTCTCTGTGTCTCTCATGAATAAATAAATAAAATCTTTTAAAAAAGATTAAATAAAGTATGTTTGGAGGAATTAGGATTGGGATTCTTCTGAAGGTAGTAGAACTTTCTTTTAATATCTTATTTATTTAATCATGAGAGACAGAGAGAGAGAGAGAGAGAGAGAGAGAGGGGCAGAGAGACATAGGCAGAGGGAGAAGCAGGCTCTATGCAGGGAGCCTGATGTGGGACTCAATCCCGGGACTCCAGGATCCCACCCTTGGCAGAAGACAGATGCTCAACTGCTGAGCCCACCTAGGTGTGCCATATTTAATCTTCTCAAGAAATATTTCATGTGTTTTCAGCATGCTATGTATTGTGGTATACAAGAATACAGCCACCCAATATCACTAGTGTCGTTAGAGTCCAGGATAGTCCATCTTGAATAAAACCATGTGCTATCAACAGGCCAATCAGCATCAAATAGCACCAAAATCAGCACAGTTCCATGAAGAGATGACCAGGCTTACATATTATTTCAGCAATCTTCAGGGTCTTTTAATTTCCCGTAGGCAACTAAGAGTATAAATGGTGTAACTACAGATATGGCCCAAGAATATGCAGATGTAATTACACAGGATGGTTGGAATCTAGGAAGCAAACATTTCTCTGAATGAGGATTTAGAGGAAACATAATATTCAGATACACAGTTCTTTCTAGCATGAAGACAAATGTCATAGAACTACGAAGAGTACTTTAGCTCCTAGACCACAGCTCCATTCCAAAAAGGTTATTTTGCATTTGCACAACTAAAGCAGAGTTAGGTTTACCTGGAACTCAGGGATGGTTTGCCTCCACATATATCAAGTGTCTCCTTTTAGGAGGCAGATGCTTGTTTATATATTTTAAGTGATGATATTTTCAGTTTTCAGTGTCTACTCCTGCTAGATCCCAGTCTCAATATAGGTCACCTTCTTCTTTATCAAAATCAGCTTTTTCTCTCTCCTTAATGGTATCCCAAATTTTGGGCTGTATTCTTGACACCAAGCTGCAAAGAGAAGTGAACACAATACTGTCCCCAGGAAGTTCACATTTCAGTTGGGGAGAGATACAATTATATATACCATTAACTATAACAAAAATAAGAGATAGAGGTACAGACCAAAGACGGAATTAATCGTTAAACTAAGAACATAAGGATCATAAATTCATTTTCTAGTAGCCATTAGCATCTACGTGCTGTCTGCTTTGACTATTTTCCAGCGTGCCCACATACACTTTGAATTTTGCATCACACCCATGTGTTTCCTGTTCAAAAATACTTAATTTCATTTTTACAAGTCACCATTAGATTTTTTTTAAAGAACTTGACAAACTGATCACAAAATATACATGGATAGTGATGCGGTATTTCTCTGTTTAAAGTTTACATTATAGATTCTGACTAGAATATATATGATCGTGCAAAAAAAAAAAAGTACTTGTATTCCTATTCAAATTGCTTCTGAGAAGCAAATCTCTAAATATATTATGGAAGGCAATAAAGATATTTTGTTTCCTTATGAAAAAAATATATAGAATAGTAAATATATAAGAATATTCTAAACAATTTGAAACGAGAAATAAAAGGGAAAGTAGACTTACACTTAGATAGCTAGACATAGAGACATAGAAATCAAAAGAATGTCAGAAAGAGACAAATCAATTAATTAAACAGTATCTGAAGCAGATCCATGCATATATGGAAATCTGGTAACAGCTACAGGTAGCATTTCAAATTGGGAAGAAATAGGTGAACCATTTAATGAAAGCTGTTGGTACCACTGGTCATCCCTATGGAAACAAGAAAAAAAATTGGTTTTCCTTTCCTTCCTCCCTCTAAAAAACAAATGTTCACATCACAGAGCTGTTACTCTATTACGTGGTTGTTATCAGGAATGAAGTACATTTATGTGTAAAAATTTGAAATGATCTTCAGACTGTAAAGTAAAAAAAAGCAAGTTATAGAAACAATCTATACAGCACAATCTTATTCACGTGTGTTTGTGTAAGGGAGGGGAGTGAGAAACCCGAAATCCCAAATATTCATGTATATATGAATATGCATGAAACCCCCAATGTACATGTATGTATGAAGACACACAAAACCCCCAGTATACATGTATATGTGAATACACATGAACAGAAAAAGTATATACATGCCACAAACTGCTACCGTGGTGACCACGAGGAGGAGTGTTAGAGCCAGGTGGGAGTACATGTGGGAGTATATTAGTCTTCATTCCAAACCTCCATAATTGCTTAATTCAAAAAGAAATAATACTATGGACAGTCACATGGAAAGGGTTGTAAAAATTATAAGTCACTAAATAAGTACATAATTATTTAATAAATGAATCTGTTCAGCGAGCTTTCATGAAGTCTTCTTCCTGCTAGTCATGGGCTGGCTCAGTGGTTTTCCAAATGTGGTCTGGGAACTCCTCAAGTTTTCTAATGCTATCTCAGGGGGTCCATGAGGTCAAAGGAATACTAATATGTTTGGGAAAAGCTGGTAGGAAAGGAATAACTTGGAAAAGGTAAGGAAGGGCCAGGTTGCCTAGAGTTTGCCCTTCCTCGTTGCCATTTTTTCTTCCAGGATCATTTCAATTTTAACAAGGCTTTTTCTGACCCCCCCACCCTCAATTCCACTTTCCTCAAAGGTCCAGCACTACTTCATTTGTTACTTAAAAATGCCACTTCCATAGAATTTTTTTTACACGTGTGTACAAAAGTCTTGTTTCCCCACCCCGTTTCTATACTTCAAGCTCCTTAAAAGTTTGGGTTTTGTTTTTATTTTTAAGTAGTCTCTAATCTCAACATGGGGATTGAACTCACAATCCAGAGATCAAGAGTCACATGCTCCACCGACTGAGCCAGCCCGGCACCCCCAAGTCTGGCCATTTGTTTGAGTGAAAACTGTTGGGCTGGCGGGATCAAGGGGCATTGGGAGGCACCAACAAAGTGGCGGTGGACCCTCCGTCTTGTCACCCTCGCCTCGGGATTTTCCTGCCACCAGCAGACCCTCCGAGGACACATCCTCTCGGGAAAACAGGACCTATGCAGGAAACTGGAACCACACCTTATCCAAACCCCCATATAAGGGCATAAGCAGTTCTCGCCCCATACCCATTCCCCCCCAGTAACAGGCCCTAATACCTATCACCCCATTGGGACACAGCCTCTTACCCCTCCCCTTAAAAAGCTCGCCTGTGGGCAGCCCCGGTGGCTCAGCAGTTTAGCGCTGCCTTCCACAGGGCGTGATCCTGGAGACCCAGGGGGTGATCCTGGAGAGAGGGGTGGGGGTGTGGGGGTGTATGTGATCCTGGAGACCCCAGGCATGATCCTGGAGACTCCGGGTATGATCCTGGAGACCCAGGGGGTGATCTTGGAGGCCCGGGGGTGGGGTGGGGGGGTCGGTGATCCTGGAGACCCCGGGCATGATCCTGAAGACCGGGGATGGAGTCCCAGGTCGCGCTCCGTGCTTGGAGCCTGCTTCTCCCTCTGCCTGTGTCTCTGCGCCTCTCTCTCTCATGAATAAATAGACCAAATCTTAAAAAAAAAAAAAAAAGCTTGCAGGTACTTCCTTTGGGCGCGACTTCCCCAGCTGTGCTGCCTTGCCTGAGAGCGCATCCCAGAGCAATAGAGATGTTGCCAGAAGAATTTATACCATTATCAGGGTCAGATAATTGGTTAAACATAGTCTTTTCCTCAGTGGTGATGATTTTCTGGCTATTTTTTAAGTTTTTTCCTAGTTTATTCATTCAACAAATAGTTATTGAATATTTCATACACATTAGGCACTAGGCAGCGGCTATACAGTTGTGAACGAAATGTTGAAAGTGTACTATTGGAGCTTGCTTTTCATTTTGTGCAAGTATGGGACTTGCCACTCAGCAGAAAAGGCAGGTGATGGATTTGAGCCCCGAGGATGGAGTAGGTGTGCCAAATCTGCTACTTCTCTGGTGTAGACCATACCATTTCTTGCCTGATGGCCACTGTATCTGCTTCTCCTCTTGCTGGGCCCTCTAACTAGGATAATTTATTCAACCATTGAGTCAAGTCCCATTATTTCTCTACTCAAAACCCTCCTTACATTGGTCCCATGTGGTCTTATATAAATTTAGAACTCTTTCACCTTTCTGATTTCATCTGCTGCTTTGCTTTAGTGGTAGCAGCTTCTTGGCTGCACATCAGATCCCATCATTTTCTTGCTCACAGCTTTCAATAACTTACTATGACACACTGGATGAGTCAGCCTCGGCTGCCATAACAAAGTACCATAGACTGGGTGGTTAAACAACAGAAATTTATTTTTTCACAGTTCTGGAGGCTAGAATTCCCAGATCAAGGTGCTGGCTGATCCAGTTCCTGGCCAGAGCTCTCTTGGCTTGCAGATTGCTGCCTTCACACCAAATCCTCACATGGCCTTTCCTCTGTAATGTGAGGAGGGAAATGGAGAGGAAGAGATCTCTTTTCATTCTCAGAAGACCAGCAGTCCTAGTAGATTAGGGCCCTACCTTTGGACCTCATTCACCCTTACTTACCTCCTAATGACTCTATCTCTAAATATAGTCACACTGAGAACTAGAATTTCAACATACGAATTTGGAGGGGGACACAATTCGTCCATAATATGTGCAGAATAAAATCAAGCCTAGAAGCCTGGAAGCCTGGAAGCCTTGCACAGTCTGATTCCTGCTTGCATCTCCAATCCGATCTCTTACCTCTCCCTCACTGTTACTTCCCTGTAGGTACACAGGGGCAATTCATGGCACATGCCAGAAACCTCACCAAGAAATTGTATCTGTATCAATTCAATTTAGATCTTCCCCGGAAGGAGTTCCATTCAGTGATAGCATCTGACATCTCCAATCATACTTGAAGGTCAACCTGTCCTCAGATACAGACAGAACCTATTACGGAATCATGGTGCTTTCTGTCCTTGGCAGCTATTGCTGCTAAACGTACAACTGAGCCAGAGAATGCCTAGCCAACAGAAGGGTCTCACGGGAATGAGAAATAATTTTAACAGTGCCCTATATTCCAGTAGGGATTACATATCAAGAACTATAAAAATATTCATGCACTCTGACCCACTTTGGTAATTCCACAACTGGAGTTTTGTCTCAGAAAAGTAACTTAAAATAAGAAAAAAGGACTATATGTATGAAGAGGTTGATAGCACATAATTTGAAACTGCCAAAAATAAAAAAGTGTTAAGCTAGAAATACCCTAAATTTTAAGGAATAGAGAAATGCATATGAATTATAAAATATCAATATGCTGGAATATTTTAGTCATTAAAACAAAAAATATGGTTGTCATGGAAAACATTTTGTATTGTTTTTTAAAATATTTTATTTATTTATTCATGAGAGACACACAGAGAGAGGCAGAGACATAAGCAGAGGAAGAAGCAGACTCCTTGCAGGAGGCTGATGCAGGACTTGATCCTAGGATCCTGGGATCCCTACCTGAGCCAAAGGCAGATGCTCACCCAGGCATCTCAGAAAACACTTTTGGGTTTCTTTTGGTTTTTTTTTTTTTTTAATTTTTTTTAATTTTTTTTTTATTTATTCATGATAGTCACACAGAGAGAGACAGAGAGGCAGAGACACAGGCAGAGGGAGAAGCAGGCTCCATGCAGGGAGCCCGACATGGGATTCGATCCCGGGTCTCCAGGATCGCGCCCCGGGCCAAAGGCAAGCGCCAAACCGCTGCGCCACCCAGGGATCCCAGAAAACACTTTTGAAACAAGTTTAGGTAAATAAGAAAATTAGAACTCAAAATCAACGTACATTATAATTCAACTGTATAAAAACTTTGTATATGTTCATAATGACAATAACTGGTACTAGCTGCACATTGTTGAGTGCTTCTTTCCCAGATGCTATTCTAAGCACTTACCTCATCTTTTATCCTTACAAAAATCTTTCAAAATAAACATTATTGTCTTGAAATAACAAGAGGCTTAGAGAGCTGAGGTTAATTTAATAAGCAAGTGGGAGAACAGATTTTGAATCCAGATTTGTCTGACTTAAAATCTTATGCATTTTCCCTTCCCAACGGTACTTTTCCAAAGTTGGAAAGGACAAACAAGGAAAAAACAAGAACACAAAAAGTCTAGTTGTCATATAAAGGTAGCATGATTATAAGACAAAATCTTATTTTTGTATTTTATTATATTTTTATTACATTTTGAAACTGAATCAATACTTCTTGTAAAAGGAACCCACTATGCAGTCTGGCTCCTCACACAAAACAGTAAGAGTGATATCTATGAATTGCCTGAAACATGTCAAGTTCAATGTGTGTCTTCCTCAACTCCATTTACATTTGAATTAACATACCAACCAGTGAGCAAGAGCAATAAATTATAGGCATTATTGTAGGAGTACAAACCCTCTTCTGAAGGCAAACCAGACTGTAGTTCTAAGTTCTGTTATGCAAGCTTCCAATAGAGATAGTCTCTGAGGATCTTTTCCTACATTCCAAGCCAGAAGAAGGAAGGATTACTAACTCGCCTTAAGGCCAATAGAAGAGAGCTTCAGCAATATGATTTCAAAAGATTGGGGGTCTTTACAAGAAGGGGAAAAGGTCATTTCCCTCCCTTGCTGGTTGACTAATGAACTGCAAAAACTCATTAGATTCAGCATGAATGAAGCCTGGTGTATAGATTGGTGAGAAGGTTCTTGGGAGAGCTTGATATGTGTGTCCTGGAATCTGGGAGCATCCATGAGCCTAGAAACTAGTGCTTCCTTCTCTCCTAAAGTAGAAGGCAATGGGGAGCTGCCTACATATCCACCACCTTGCATTGCAAGTTTACATGTGTTAAATGGTTAAATGGATGTCAAAGAGTAATAACTGGGTTTGTGGTGACCTTATAAGTAGGCTGTCCCAAAAGGAAGCCTGCTAGCATGAGGGGATCTCAGCAAAAGGAGACTGTGAGTTCCTCCACCATGGGCAGTTGCTGAGGGGGGATGGTATTTTAAGAGTACAGGCAGACAGTATGTTGCCCAGGTTAGGGTCTGAGTAGAGCCTCTTAAATAACTCACAACTTGAGTCCTAACAAGAGAACCAGTCTTTGGGATGCACTGGCAGCCAAATTGCAATAGCACCAATTAGGTAAGTAATTAGTCCCATCTTCTCTGATTCTTCTTCATCTAATTTGACCCTGAAGAAGCCAGAAGCAGCAAATAAATAAAGTGGATGTTTGACTGGCTCAGTCTAGATGTTGGTTGGGGCTGCAGTCATCTGAAGGCTTGACTGGGGCTGGAGAATCTGCTATTTAGGTGACTCATTCATGTGCCTGGTGAGTTGGTGCTGGGTGTTGGCAGGAGGCCTCAGTTCTTCACTACATGGAACTCTCCACTGAGTGTGTTTAAGACATGATTGCTGGGGCAGCCCGGGTGGCTCAGCAGTCTAGTGCCTGCCTTTGGCCCGGGGCATGATCCTAGAGACCCAGGATCGAGTCCCATGTTGGGCTCCCTGCATGGAGCCCGCTTTTCCCTCTGCCTCTCTCTCTCTCTCTCTCTCTCTCTCTCTGTGTGTCTTTCATGAATGGATGAATAAAATCCTTAAAAAAAAAAAAAAAGAAGACATGATTGCTGGCATCCTGAGAGCAAGCAAGTCAATAGCACATGTCAAAAGCCAAAATATCTTTTATACCCTAGCCTTGAAAGTCATATGCCATCATTTCTGCAATACCCTTATACAAGTCAGAGGTATTTTGTGGGGTGGGGATTGCACAAGAGTGTGAATAGCAGGAGGTGAGAATCATTGAAGGGAGAGGTAATGGGATGCCTGGATGGCTCAGCAGTTGGGCATCTGCCTTTGGCTCAGGTCATGATCCTGGGTTCCTGGAATTGAGTCCCACATCAGGCTCCCTGCATGGAGCCTACTTCTCCCTCTGCCTCTCTGTGTCTCTCATGAATAAATAAATAATTTCTTTAAAAAAAAAAAAAAAGAAGGGAGAGATAGTGTTAGGACAGAGCTAAAGTTGGAAGAGGAGAGAGGCTTTGAATGGAACATATGATTGAATATGTAACTTAGACCACACTGGACTTCTTCATACCTGAAAGTGAACAGACTTAATGTAAACAGATTTTATAGCTGGAAAAATTATGGGAAGGATTGCAACTAGTGTTAGGTCATTTTCTAAGGCTATAAGTACTGGCACTTTGACATTTGCCACCTGAATATGTGTGGAATCTCCTTTAGATATCACAGTAACTTTATTTAACATATAAATGACATTGTAATGCTGTATAATATTTGCTACCACGTTATGCAATTTAACTATTAATGTGTTACACTTCAAATGTTTCTAAGCTTCACATGCAATATGACTACAGTTCTCTGTAAACAGTTCAGCACCTGTAAACGGAAAGAGAATATGGACTCCTGTTGTGTGGATTGGGACCTTTATGGAGACTTCCCTGTTATGTGATTATTGCCTGGATGGGCAGTGTCAGGTGTCAGGAAGGATCATCCCAAAGCCAAGAGTTACCAGCAAAGTAGGAAGTTAAGAGTTCAATGGCCAAGCCTTGTAGGTTGTCACCTGTGGGGCTAGATGATTCCTTAGGTCCCAGCTCATTTTTGTGGTTATACTTCCATTGGAATCTTGATCCTCTTTTGTGCAAGCATCAGAAACATGTATACTCCCAGGAAATAACCTTTTGCATTATTGAACATTTAACATCTCTAACCAAAGAAGGAAGTTAGGATATTTGCCTTACATTTGTGTGACTATAGGAAATATGTCAGCAAATCTATTTGGCTCCACCTCAGAGGCCAATCAAGAGTCAATACTACTCACCTTTCCTGGGCTCTTATTCTGGGTGAGCTACATTTTCCTGCATGGATTTCTGGGATGTGTCTGGTGGCTTCCCTTTTGGTCCCCAGAATCTCATCCCCACACAAAGCCAAAGGGATCCTTCTAAAACACATCCAGATCATGCCACCACCTTGCTCAAAACCCTCCAATGGCTTTCCTTCTACCTTAGTAAAATCCAATCTTTAAAATACCATTCTTTGATCCAGAAACTCCTTTTTAGGGTGTATACCCAAAAGATTTAAAAGGAAACACTCAAATATTTGTATATCCATGTTCATAACAGCATTATCCACAATAGTCATAGGTCGGAGCAATAAAGTACCAATGGCACATGAATGAATAAACAAAATGTGCTAATACACATAACAAAATATTATCCAGTCATAAAGAGGAGGGAAATTCTAACATATGCTACAGCATGGATAAACTGAAGACATTATGCTAAGTGAAATAAACTGGTCAAAAAATGAAAATAAATAACTATTCTTTAGCCAGAAAAAAAAAAATCCTTCTAACCAAGTACCTCACTAAACAAGCCTCTGTCAACAGCTTCCAAGAAGCCAACCAACTGCTGGCAGAAAATATTTTGTTAACATGTGGCTTATATGGTTGCAATGCCTCTCCAATGCTCAGGAATATTTAAAACTTGGAATCTGGGGGGATCCCTGGGTGGTGCAGCGGTTTGGCGCCTGCCTTTGGCCCAGGGCGCGATCCTGGAGACCCGGGATCGAATCCCACATCGGGCTCCCTGCATGGAGCCTGCTTCTCCCTCTGCCTGTGTCTCTGCCTCTCTCTCTCTCTCTCTCTCTCTGTGACTGTCATAAATAAATAAAAATTTTAAAAAAAAATTTAAGAAAAAAAAAAACTTGGAATTTGGGCAGAAAGCTGCTTGCATGACATTTTAATGCCCAACAAGCCCACTGAAGAGGCCTCGGCCCCTAACAATATAATGCAGCTTGACTTGGAACCTCTTTCTACAATTCTATCAAGTTACAGAATAATTTATAGAAAACTGATGAGGAGAGATGTTATACTTTGTGTTTACAGAAAAGATTACCTTAAAGGTTTGGATTTATTGCCTTGTAGTTCATTAATCAATTTTGTATCCAATTTGACAATCTTATTTGAAGAATTCCTTCTTTCACTTATTAATCCACTTTCTTATATCCCTCCAGAACCTGCATTGTCACCCAGCAGGTTCCCTCATTAATGAGTTGATTAAAACATTGACATGGGTTTACTATTTGTATGAAGGGTGTGTGTATATCATTTTTTCTAATACATAATTTTAATTTCATATTTATTCAAAAAGCTCTCTCGGATTTCTATAGGCATAGCTTTTTGTTATATACCACAAAAGGGATTATAACTGAAAACAATTAGTTAAGGAATTTCTAAATCCTGTTTATATTCATAGGCTAATTCTTCTAACACATTTTCCAACTCAGAGTCATCAGTGTTTGTGTTTTTCCACAGGTAGTGGTGATGGCAACATTTCTCAAAATTATGCTCCTGAATTCAGACATCTCCTGAATATTACAATTCAGCAAGTCCTGATGCTTGCATTTTTTGGTTTTGCATGTGTTCAGTAATTTTTCTTCATATATTATAGTAATGAAGTATAATACAGCTTTATCTACAAGATCTTTTCTTAGGCCTAATAAAACATTATATTATTGCTTTGCATGACAAAGTGGAATTATGGCCATTTTATTTCTCCAAGAAACATACTTACTTCATTACACCAAATTTATGTCCTCTTCTTTCATTTTTGTGCTCTTCTCTAAATACATTAACTTTGTGTATCCAATTGCTTTATCGGAGTTTAATTAATGTACACAAACCTGCATATATTTAAAGTGTACAATTTGGTAAGATTTGACATATATGTATGCCTATGAACTATCACCAGAATCAGGATCATGGATGTATTTCTCATCCCTCCCAAAGTTTCTATGCTGTGTTTATCACATTTTGAACATTACATTTTAACACTAATATGAAGAAGCTTTCTATATAAATTGTAAATAAATACTGAGTAAATTGTAAAAGAAATTTCCTAGTCTTTTTTTTAAAATTAGATTAAAAAAATTAAATTAGATTCAGTAAGCCAACATATCATACATCATTAGTTTCAGATGTAGTGTTCAATAATTCATCAGTTGCACATAACACCCAGTGTTCATCACATCATGTGCCCTCCTTAATGCCCATCACCCAGTTACCCCATCCCCCCACCCACCTCCCTTCCAGCAGCCCTCAGTTTCCCAGAGTTAAGAGTATCTCTGATTTCTTCCCATTCAGTTTTCCCTCCCTTCCCCTATGATCTTCTGTGCTGTTTCTTATATTCCATGTATGAGTAAAACCATATAATTGTTTTTCTCCAATTGACTTATTTCACTCAGCGTAACATGCTCCAGTTCCATCCATATTGATAGAGGATAAAATCTTATTAACTACTCTTCAACAAACCGAACTACTGTCAACTTTATGGAGAATCTTACATCTAAGTCAAGCCTCAAAAATAGTTCGAATAAGCAAAATTTAGGATCTTTTAAAATTAACCATTGAAATAAATTACGACTATAATTTGCTATATGAATTTTTCTTAATGCTACTCAAATGTGGTTTCAAGAACATAGCTACAAATTACACATTATTTCCATATTTTGCTTATTATGAACATTGCTGAGATAAACATTGGGGTGCATGTACCCCTTCAAATCACTATTTTTTCGTACTTTGGATAAAGATCTATAGCCCAGACTTTTATCAAGATAAAGAAGATGTGGTGTAGGTATATATGATGTTATGTATGTACACACACACACACACTAGAATACTACTCAGTCATCAAAAGGAACGAAATCTTGCCACTTGCAACAACATGAATGGAACTCGCGGTACTCTGCTAAGTGAAATAAGTCAATCGGAGAAAGACAAACACCATATGATTTCACTCATATGTGGAATTTAAGAAACAAAACTGATGGACATGGGGAAGAGAAGGAAAAATACAATAAGATAAAACCAGAGCGGCAGGCAAACCATAAGAGACTCTTAATCATAGGAAACAAAGTGAGAGTCACTGGAGGGGAGGTGGGTGGTGGATGGGGTACCTGGGGGATGGGCATTAAGGAGGGCATGTGAGGTGATGAGCACTAGGTGTTATATGCAACTGATGAATCACTACATTCTACCGCTGAACTAATACTACACTATATGTTAACTAACTTGGATTTAAATAAAATCTAAAAAAAAAAAGAAAAAAATCACACATTCTTGTGTACAGTGAAGAACACACTCTGCATCCAATTCAAAAAGCAGTAATGGGGCACTCGCTATGTGAATCATCAGTTACCAAGAACTAGCTCACTACCATCTTTAAGATATTAACAAATCACAATTTCTAAGCTTTTTATTAAATCGGGGACTTCCACTTCCTGAGAAGATTTATACATGGTGCAAGCCAAAGCCTCCATCCCAACAACCAGAAAAGGCTGATTACGCACAAATGTGCTCCTGGCGATAGTAAGGAAGCTGTCAGATGACCAGAACTAGGTAATGGCTCTGTGCAGAGGACAGAGAGCCCTTCACTGAGGAGGCTGATGACGGGGCACCATTTTGTCCCCAGGCCACTTGCCAATTCCAGCTCAGGACATCAGCTGCACTGGGATAGGAGGACACCAGCATCAATCGTGACCACCATACAATGCCACACTGGAAACTCAAGGAGGCCCAGATGCAAGGCTGACGTTCCCACAGGACGTGTGCTTTGGCAAGGTGGGAGGTGAAGGGGACAAGACCGAGCAAAGCTTACCGTGGCTTCGCAGCACCTACGGGATGAGCCTCTGCAAGCAAGAAGGGGTCTGCCACAAACCCAGACCCACCCATGTGGGAGGTGCCAGATGACTAAGCTGCACGGGGCATAGGACTAAGTAGGACACTCGAAATCCCTGAAAGGACTGGCGTAGTGCTTGTGAGGCCTTCCAGTGCTGAGGACAAAGAGCCCACTTCTGACTAGTGGGTCTCAATCAAAACACAGTGTCCACAGGGGAAAAACGGACAAATTACAGGGGCACCGACAGCCAGCTCAATGCACCAAAGAGAAAAAGGGACTATCAACCAACCAAATAAACCATCTGGCCCTTGATGTTCTTTCATTCACCGTGTTATGCACACGTCCAAAGAATTACCAGAAACATACATGGGAAGGAAAATGCAACCAATAATTCAGAATGAAAATAAGCAAAGACTGTGAAGTAAGATCATCGTGGTAAGACAAACAGATAACAAGACGGAGAAAAGTGGATGCAATCAATGGAGAACTCAATGAGAAAAGTGTAATGCATATGAAGAAATCACATGGATATTCTAGACCTATAAAATAAACTATCTTTCATCAAGCGTTCATCGACGGCTTAACAGAAAACTCAGATGGCATAGGAAAGGACAAGATTGGTGGTTCTGAGACAGAGCAAACAGACAATACCAAAACCGAAGAGCAAGCAGAAGCAGCAATGAAAAGAACAGAAGACACATGGTCCACAGCAAAAGGCCCATCATACTTGTACTTGAGGTCCCAGGAAAAGAGGGACAGACAGAAGCAACATCCAGAGAGATAACAGCCAAGGATCCCAAACTGCAGAAAGACACCAACTCCCATATTCAAGAGGCAGAATGAAAACACGTGTGCACTTACAGGCACACACAGCACACACGTGCACATATACACACAGGCACACATCACACACAGGTCACATGATCATCAAAATACAGAAAAACAAAAAGAAAATCACAAAAGTAGCTGTGGCGGGGGGTGGGGGTTGGGAAGACACACTGCCTTCAAAAGAACAATAGGATGTGTAGAAATACAACATGGTAAAATGAAGTTCTGGCCATTTGGGGTTTGGAGGGAGACTGGAGGAAAATAGTATATTTGAATCACATTTTAAAAAAACCTTCTAGGTAATGTGTTGAGTAGTATGCTAAGTGTTCAAAAATTTATGACACGTTATTTAAATTTCACAGCTTTCTGAACTAAATATTACTATTACTTCCTTTTACACATAGAAACTCTAAGCTCCTTCCCAAAGGCCTCACAATTCCTAAGTCACAGAACGAAGACACAAGCCCAGAGCTGTCTGAAACGACGGTGATGCTCGCAAACAGTCTGCTGCTATAGTGCTTCATCCAAAGAGAAGGAGGCATGAGCATTAGTGGAATGATGTAAGAGTTATAGTAGAAAGGTAATGAAATAATATGCAAAGATTAAAGACCAGAAAATAAAGGGGGGGCCAACACAAAGGGAACCTCAAAGCTGCAGGGGACAGAGAATAAAGCAGTGTAACAAAGTTAAAATTAAAGTGACCAGTAAACAGGGAAACCGTGAACCACACTTGCTTGACACAGTGAGCGAGAGCGATGGAAACACGGCATTTGATCAAATCACACTATGTACTTTTTTCTCAATCTGCTAACAGTTTGAGATCAAGGATATAATGATACAATACGATTAAACTTTAAAACACGTATGTGGTTTCATTGCATAATCTTAATGAATTCTCAGAAGACAACTCAGTATATCAAGTGGTGAGATCACTAATAGAAAAAATATAAATCTTTTCTAATAGTTAAAATATAAAACGAGAGAATAACTGACAATTTCATCAACATTGCAATGGATCAAAAAATACCAAACTGTATACAAAAAACTACAAAAATTCTCAAATTCACAAATGAGTAACTATGAAAGTTTATGATGTACAAAATACCAACCGTGAAATTAGCATCTCTTAAATATTAAAAATAGAGGATAAATCATGGAATAAAGGCTTCATTATTTTAACCTACCTCCAAGCCATAAACATGTAAGAATATGTTGGCAGGAAAAGACTGAAAAAAAAAAAAAAAACAGCTCTTACCCGGAGGATCATAGAAGAGACCACCCAAGGGAAATAGTCCTGAAGTCACGTAGCACAGCCTCAACCATCGGACCCAGGAACCGAACCCGTCACAATACACAAGTGCAGGACACTGCAGGGGGTTCCAGATCCAGTCGCACTGATTGAATTGAACCATCGCTCCTAGAAGAAACACAGGGTTAGGACAGTGTGGTCAACACCTCAATATATAATCTTGTTTCCTGTGTGTTCTGCTTAAAGACCCTTCGTGTAATACACATGATGGATTAACGCTGAACTCTGCCATTATACCTGGCCTCTGAAGGAAGCTTACCTACCTTGCCTATTTTCTCTGTGTGTACCTCACACCCTTCCCGAGCTTCACATTTCAGCATTAGGGCTACTTTAAGGCAGCGGAATCACCCACCAAAAGCACAGAACTGTGAACATGTGGCACTAATCCATCGGGAAAAGAACACTTGTTCGCAGCATGAGCGGAAATAAGAAGGCAGAGCCCTGGCGGGGAAGGTGTGTGCAGGGCGGTGCTCGGCTCGTCCACGGGGACTCGCAAGTGTGAAATCCGAGAATAAAACCTCTGAATATGGAGGAATGGAAGCAAGCCCCTCCCAGGTGTTTATCTCCTGTTTGGGGAGGCCGTGACTCGCTGAGATGGGTCCTTCCGCCCGCCCGGCAGGGGCCCCTCCCTCACCTGTGTGCAGTGACAGACAGCCAGCCCTTGCGGTGGGCGATGAAGTGCGGTACGTGCGCCTCCCCACAGGTCACCGGCTTGTCCCCCTTGCGCACTCGGACTCCGGCCTCCCGGTTCTAGGAGCCAGAGGGGCCGTGTCTCTGCGGGTCCTGAGAGCAAGCACTTATGACTCTGCGGTTCCTGGTGTCTCGGGCCTCAGTGCATCTATGTTGAAGGAACAATGACAAAAGCGAGTGCACGACTGGCCCCAGAATCTCACAGATTGGCATAACTTCTTGGAGTGTGGCCTGCACTTGATGACACACTTGCACCCGCAGCAGAGGCAATGTGACCCAAAGCCACTTCTAGAGTTTGGTTGTAACAGCTCAGGGCCCAGCAGCTCTCAGTCTGGCCCGCGTCTTTCCTGGGTCCCCACACTGGGCCACAAGGCCATATGTTGAGCCATAAGACAGTCCCTGCTCGGGCCCTGGCCTCCGGGGACAACAGCCCACAGGTTTGGGAACTTGGCCTGCAGTGTGGACTGAATCCCGCCCCCAGCCCTCCGAGAGCCCAGCTTCTGGGAAGCAGGTCCATCCTCGGTCTTGACAGCAGCCTCCGCCCCCTGGAAGGCTCTGGCAGGAGCCCCGCTGCGTCCTGTGGGATCCCTGGCCCCTGACACTGGGGGACAGGGAGTGTTGGTGGGGAAAGCCACCGGGCGGGGAAATGTGGTCTCAGAGTGAGAGGACAGGGCCCTGCCCCCCCTCCCCTTCTTGCTGCTCCCCTCTTCCGGCCCCCGGGCCCCCCTTCGAACCGCCACTCTGGCAACACCAAGTTCTGCCTCGAGCGTCTGAACCGTGGTGGCCTCTGCCCGGCTGCGTGCCCTGACATGTGCGGGGTTCAGGACGTCCCCACGTCCCCGCAGCACAGCCTTGTCACAGCCTCACCTGCGGAGCTCAGGACCCAGGGAAGCACCAGGCTCTCTTTCTAGGGAGCAACGGCCCTTCTCATTCATGACCTTGCTCCATATTTTGTGCATCTTCCCGCTGGAGCATGAGCTCGAGAGGGAGCATCTGGTCGGCTTATCAGCTCTGGCACTGTGCTCAGGGCTCAGTGGCTGAAGGAGCAGGTGGGAGGATCCATCCCGCCTCAGGCCCCACAACGGTTAGGGCCTTATTGACTTTGGACATTTTTAAATTCTTGTGTTTTCTTTGTTTTTCAAGTAAACTCTGTGCCCAACGTGGGGCTCAAACTCACGACCCTGAAGTCAACAACCACACGTCCTATGGACTGAGCCAGCCAGGCGTCCATCGGTCATTTTCAAGCTACTAGAGTGATAACTATTTCAGTTACTTGGAGATGTCCACCTTTGGTAGGTCTATCCCATTATGCGGAATCATCAAGTGACTCCTCCAATGTCAGTATCGCGTCAACACAGATTGCCCCACCTGACAGCACTGAGTGGCTGTTCAGATTGGAGACTGAACTTGTTCACGGGGTCGTTCAGGAGCCAGGGTGGCTTTTCCATGGGCCTTTTCTCCCTCCCTGGGAGGTCATGCACCTCTGCAGGCAGCAGCACAAGGGGAAGACAACAAACACAGGCACGAGGGAGGGGGTCTCCAGCCAGGCCTAGCAGGCCTGCATGTCCATCTTTATGCTCACTCTGTGTGTTATTTACTAGTAGTAGTAGTATTAATTCTTAGGATTTTATTTATTTATTTAAGGGAGAGAGAGAGAGAGAGTGCGTGCGCATGATCAGTGAAGACAGGCAGAGGGAGAGGGAGGGAGATGCAATCCCAGGAACTCTGAATCATATTCCACAAAACTGAGAAAACATATGAGAGATCTCCATAAAACATACAAAAGGCAATTCCTCAGGCTGAAGGAAAATTTTCTACTTGAACTACAGACCGTCTGAAGGAAATAAGAGCAAGATATGTGTGCACGCATGTGTATGTGTGTGTATATATATGTGTATGTATAAATATATATGTAAATAATGCTGTCTATTTGAGTATGAATATGTTAACACTTTCTTTTTTTTATTTTTAAGATTTTTTATTTTACTTATTCATAGAGACAGAGAGAGAGGGGCAGAGACACAGGCAGAGGGAGAAGCAGGCTCCATGCGGGGAGCCCGATGTGGGATTCGATTCCGGGTTTCCAGGATCACGCCCTGGGCTGCAGGTGGCGCTAAACCACTGCGCCACCAGGGCTGCCCTTGAGTATGGATATGTAAATGAATATGACTGCTTATGAATATATATGGACATAAAGAAGGGGAATGAAAATTGATTTTTTTTAAAAAAAAGCACTATTGTGGTTGCAGGCATGTAGAATTGAAACATGAGGGCGATCATAAAAAGGCAGCGTGATGAATCAATCTAGTGAGTCTTAAGACTGAGTGTTTACAAGTAGGAAACCTGCTGTCAGCCACAGAACTGTAAGTAGACAGGAGGCACTGACTCTCCAGCTTGACCACCAACTGAACTGAAATAATGATGTGTATCTGCACGCACCGGCATAGGAACGGATATAAATGTATACGCATATGCAGAACTAGAAAGTCAGCAGAGGAGAAGTAACATCATTGAAGATAATTAATTAAAAAAAAGACATAAAGTTTAATCTCGAAGGGAAAAAATGGAATAAATAAGACTGAAATGGAATAATGAAAATAATTCATCAAACCAAAAAAGCAGAAAGAGGGATAAAGAAGCAGGGACAGATTGGTGACAAAAAACAGCAAGCCTCGAATGTAAGTATGATCATGCCTCACGGATTCCATGGAACATAAGTCGAGCAACAAGCAGCACCTTCCAGCAAAAGCCGGCGGCCCATCAAAACAATAGCCCAGTCTCTGCTGTTGACAGGGAGCCCGTGCAGACTCCAGACACAAAGTCCACAATAAAAGATGGGACAATGGGCAGCTCACAGACACAAACCAAAGGAAGCAGTGAGCTCTCCTTGTAGAAGCCAAGCTGACTCAAAGTGAAGACTTCTTGCCTGAAGCAAGTGGGACATCTCACACCAGAGAGGGTTGGGGTGGCGGGATGACATGCACAGCCTTTGTCATAGGCACATAGCAATATGCCCGCAAAGTAAAGGAAGAAACGGACAAATTTCAAACCAGCCCTGGAGGCTTCACACGCCGCTCTCACGCTAACGGCCAGAACACTCAGGAAAACCCACAGCGAAGGGGAGACCGAGCACCTGCACCCTTTGGCTCTACTACTACACACAGTAACTCAGAATATATGTCCTTCGGCATTTCAGACAGAATGATCGACAACACAGACTGTATGCTGATGATGAACCAAGTCTCAACAGATTGTAAAAGACTGACTTCCCGCTGACTGTGATCCTGAAAACTGGATTTCAGTGGGGAATCCACAACATGGAGACAACTGGGAAATCCCTTCCTGCTGAGACAGGAAACAACACATGTGTTCGTGAGCCATGTGTCGAGGGACACATCACAGGAAAACTCAGGAAATAGTCCAGACTGAATGTAATGAAAACAAATTTTGCTTGGGGTGTAGATGAAAGGTACAAACAGGCTTGCACGTGTCTATATTAGAGAAGAAGAAATGCTGATAATCAGGTGAAGAAGCTTCTCCTTTAAGAAGCCAAAGAAGACAGCAGCCCAGGTGGCAATGGTTTAGCGCTGCCTTCGGCCCAGGACATGATCCTGGATATGCAGAACTAGAAAGTCAGCAGAGGAGAAGTAACACCATTGAAGATAATTAATTGAAAAAAGAAATAAAGCTGAATCTTGAAGGGAGAAAACGGAATAATTAAGATTGAAAGGGAACAATGAAAATAATTCATCAAACCAAAAAAGCAGAAAGAGGGATAAAGAAGCAGGAGCAGACTGGTGACACAAAACAGCAAGCCTCGAATATAAGTATGATCGTACCTCACAGATTCCATGGAACATAAGTCGAGTAACAAGCAGCGCCTTCCACGATCCTGGAGACCTGGGATCGAGCGTCGGACTCCCTTCATGGAGCCTGCTTCTCCCTCTCTCTCTCTCTGCCTGTGCCTCTGCCTCTCTCTGTGTGTCTCTCATAAATAAATAAAATCCTAAAAAAAAAAAAAAAAAAGAAGCCAAAGAAGAATAGCAAATAGAACAGAAGAGAGAAGCAACTACATTACAAATATAAAAGCAGAGCTTCATTAAAAGAAAGCAGGTGCATGCTGGGGAAAATCATAAAGCTAAATGCTAGTGGTTTGAAAAACTAACATAAATGTGATTTAAAAAAAAAAAACTAGGGTGCAAAAACATAAGCACTGGAGACATGATGATGGAGACCAGTAAGTGCTGGGACAGGCCGCTCTGCCCGGAGTGTCAGCATCACCAGCCAAGTGCACAGTGTGCAGCAGCTAGCCCCGTGTGCCTAGTGTTGCTCCTTAGGGATTCCCCTGGCCTTTCCTCACAGCCAGCGAGGGAGCCACATTCCCAGATTTCCATGCCACAGCCGCTCCAGCTTTAAACCTGCTTTAAACCTGCTGTGTCAGGGACCTGTCTGTCCACCGTGGATGCTTCCAAAAACCAGGTACGTGTGCCCACTTTGCCAGAACAGTGACGAGCTACCTGCCTTATGTAGCTTACTTCCCGACTGAAATTCCATCAGACAGACTTGCCTGGTGGAGCCAGGACTCCAGCTGCAGTTCTGTATTCTTTAGAGTTCTCCTTTATCCTTGTGTTAGGGAAGCACCTTTTCCCAGGTAATAATTCAACTCTTAAATTGGCCTTGTTTTTGCAGGGGTGGTTCAATATTTGCAAATGAAACAGGTAAATGGCTACCAGACATGTGAAAAAAAATGCTCAAGGTCCCTCATCATCAGGGAAATGCAACTCAAAAACACAATGGCAAACCACCATCAGATGGCTGAAATGAACAACTCCGGAAACCACAGATGCTGGTGAGGATGCAGAGAAAGGGGAACCCTCATGCACTGTTGACTCATGGGAATGCAAGCTCCTGCAGCTACTCTGGAAACAGTAGGGAGGTTCCTCAAGAAGTTAGAACTAGAGCTACCCTATGACCCAGCAATGGCACAACTAAGTATTTACTCAAAGGACACAAAGCTACAGATTCAAAGTGGTCCTTGCACCCCAATGTTTACAGCAGCAATGTCCACAAGAGCCAAACTATGGAATGAACCCAGATATCTGTTGACTGATGAATAGATGAAAAAGAGGTGGTATTTCTATACAGTGGAATACTACAGAGCTGGCAAAGAGAATGAAATCTTGTCCCTTGCCACAATGTGGGTGGAACTAGACGGTGGCAGGCTAAGCGAAATAAGTCAGAGATATAGACAAATATCATATGGTTTCACTCACATGTGGAATTTAAGAAACAAAAGCAATGTACATAAGGGAAGTGAAGGAAATGAAAAATCAAACAGAATGAAAATAGCAAGGGAGGCAAAGCATCAGAGACTCAACTATAGGAAACAAACTGACGGTTGCTGGAGGGGAGGGAGGTGGGGGATGAGGTGTTTGGGTGATGGGCGTTACAGAGGGCACTTGATGTAACCAGCACTAGTTATTATTGCCATTGAGAATCACTATATGCTACCCCCAAATTAGTAATAAACATTGAATTTTTAAAAAGTAAAAAAAAAAAGTTCCTTTCTCTGATGTTTGATAGGTCCAAATTTTTACAGGTATTTCTTTTAGTCGTCTGGAATAACTCCTGTGTTTTAATACTTAACCCAAAATTTCAGGAATTTATATAGTTAGAATTGAAATCAGTGGGGAAATATGCATATATTTTTTAAAATGATGCAAACCATTGTTTTGGCAGAGAGAGAGATTCCTATCTCGCTCTAGTTATGAAAGTGGATCCCAAAAGAATATACTTAAAGTAGGAAAATATTTAGTTAATTAATTAATTTGAGGGGGGGAAAGAATGAGTCATGGGGAGAAGCAGGGGGAGAAAGTGGGGGAGAAAGAGACAGACTACCCGGTGAGCAGAGAGCTGGATGTGGGACTCCATCCCAGGACTCTGGGATCATGATCTGAGCTGAAAGCTGACACTTCACCAAGGGAGCCACCTAGTCGCCCCAGGAAAATATTTTTATCAAGAAAATCTTGATAGAGTCTACAAATCTAGCCCTCTGGATAAATAGAAGGCAGAGATAAATAGATAAATATCTATCCACGGAGAGTCGGCTAGTGTTAAAGTGAAATAAAATGATAAAATATCCTTCATCACATCAATACCATACCTATATACTAATGTTCCATCTTAGATTGTCATCAGTAGCATGCAATTACCTTTTTTACTCTTCATAAAAGTTTCACAAAGTTTTTGGCTATATTTGACTTTCTTTACTGGGACTCAGGTATAACTCAAAGGAAGATTTTTATCTGAATAAAAAGGGCCCATTGTTGAAGTAAATAAGAAGTATAATCTAGAGATTTATAAACACCGATCATTGCCAATATAAATACTAATTTATATTACATGTGGGCATCACAGAAGACAATAAAAAGAGAAGTATAATGGAGATACGGAGAAAATACAAAAGCAAATAATGAGGGATTCAGGTCTCTTTTTCCCAACACAAAATCAGGTGCTCCATCTACTATATGTAAGTAGCTGTAAAATCTCATTATAAACCAAACATCCACAGGGCTCCCTCTGGCCCTCGTGCATCACCGGATATGGTACTCCCTGAAGCACTTGGCGTGGACACCCTTCTGGCATTTTTCACAGCGCGTGTTGGTCTGTGAGTGGCAGAGGGCACACCGGGTCCTCTTGTCCTGGTGGACGATCCAGTGCCCAATCATGTCAAAGCGGCTCTCAGTTTCTAGCCGCCTGCTTCGCCTCCCTTGGGAGGACACGTTAGCATTGCTCTCTAGGTACACACAGGCCACATATCTCCGGAAGGCCAGGAGGTCCACCTGGGCATCATGGCTGCAGATCCTGTGCAGCTGCCAGGCATTATTCAGGGCAGCATCGATGACATAGCCAATGAAGCTTGAATACCACTTCATGCCCCGGATCTTCACCTTGTACTTAGCAATGTTCTGGTCCATCCGACTGACACCGCCCCCCTTCTCCTGGTACAGCTTCACCAGAGAGGGCTGATGGACCTGGGTCCGTGTTTTGGCTGCTCCTGAAGGATGGCTGGTCAGCCCCACCGGCTCTATGCCCACAGCATTGGAGCAGAAGTTGACCACACTGCCATCATGCCAGCGGCACACGATAATCTCCTCGCTCTCATCGACTTTATAATCAAATGAACCTCTCTTCATTTTCTTAAGTTCTTTGGGATCTTTGAGGGGACATCGCTCAGTCCTATACTCATGAACAGTTCCTGTGGCCTTCACCCCCTTTTTCTTCAAAATGGACAGGAGTTTGACACTTGTAAAAACCTTGTCGAAAAATATGTGGTAAGGCCGACAGCCACGCTCCTGAAGCGCATCCACAAACTTCACCACCATACTGCCTCCTAGGTCTAGACCCCTGTCTGATTTGGTGAACAGCGTGCCCTGTGAGGGCTCAAACCACACCAGGTAGCCCCTGCTGGTTGTCCCACACCAGATCTTGTAGCCCAGCTGCATGGGCCTCCCTGCAGGCAGCTGCTTGGATCCTCGGTGCCCAAAGTACTCACACATGGACTCTCCAAAGCTGTAGAACTCTTCCAAGGGTGCGTGCTTCTGGAAATTGCAATTCATCCGGACGATGAGAGGCCTGACTTTGGCAAACCTATCACTTTCATCCAGCTCATTGTTATCTGCAAAATGTAGGTAGGAGAAGATCACTTCGAACCTGTCCCTTCTGATTGCATCAGCCACAAGATGATGATGGGAATCAGGAGAGGTTTCCCAAAACATCCTTCTCCTTGGATAGGATATATACCCACTTAAAATCAAAATGCCCAGAACACACTTTAATTCCTGGGCTGTGAGCCCCAGGTTGACATTTTTCTGCCAAGCATAACGATTGGTTTCATTAACAATGAAACTAATTGTTCCTTCATCAAAAAACAACTCAAAGAGGCCGACAGGACTCAGTTCCTGGCTCTTGAGATCCTCTATGTGAGGATCAGATGCAGTCCAGCTGCAGAAGTCAGCTTGGATATCTCTCTTGGTCCAAATACGCCGAGGCTCCACCATTGCCCTCTGTCTCTTCAAGGCCGGCTGCAACAGCTGTTCCTCCTTCTCCTCCTCCTCCTCCTCCTCCTCCTCCTCCTCCTCCTCCTCCTCCTCCTCCTCGTCTGCGCCAGAGTCCTCAGGCACCACGGAGGCATGCAGGACGCTGCCGGGCAGGTGGAAGCCTCGTCGGCCACCTTCGTCCCCTGAGTCCTCGTCAGTGAAGTCCCCTGAGGCACTGTCAGGTGGCGCAATGAAGATCTCCTGCCTGCTGTGGCTGCGCTCCTCCTCCTCCTCCAGTGCATTCAGAACCTCGAGCAGCTTCGCAGACTTTGCCTTTGAACTGGCACCTCTCCCAACAGTGAAGCTGCTGCAATGATAGGAACCAAGGGGGGGAGAGGCCACAAGGAGACAGTGTTTCAGCAGGAAACTCTGTTAAAGCATTGCCTGGAGAAGAGGGCTCCCACCACAGAGCACCTGGGCCCCAACAGCACGTCAGACCCAGCACCATCAGGCTCCAGGCCACGTGACTGAGTTTCAGGCCAGCACATGTTACACTTTCAAGTGCAGGAGTATTTTAGTGGGAGGACCTCCAGGGACACATTCCATTCTTCTTTCTTTCTTAAAGTGTTTTGAAGAGAAGATCGCCTCTAGTGATAAGTCCAGGTGGCACTGTCATCCCCAGGGAGGAACCACCACCAGGGAGCCTGAGCTGCTGAAGTGACACCAGTGATGTCCTCTGACTCAATGGCCTCAGCAGCCCTACTTTCATCCCTGTCTTACCTGGGTCTTCCCTTTCCCTTACAAATTGAGCAATTATAAGTTTCGTCTTTCCCAAATTTCCAAACTCTCCCTATTTGAAGCCTTACTACCCCAATTCAGGACCTGAACAGATTCAGACAGGTTTTTAGATGGTTCCCTCAATATTAGACATCTTACTACGTAGCAGCTGCAATTCAGAAGCCAGATAGACTCACAAAACATGGAAACCCCTGCCTTCCTAACTCTTCCTGAGCACGTGGGAACTAACTGGATGTCAAGAGATACTTGTGTTTAATGAGCACCGACTGTGATGAGGTGCTTCTCAGGGCCTGGCAGTGGACGTGCTCCACTCCTGATCTGCCCTGGAGGAGAAGGAGGACAGTTCAACAGACAAGGAGCTCTGTGGGACGGCACCAGGTTCAGAGAATACAGCAAAACACTAAGACTGGGGCTGCTATTTCCAATAGATGATGGGTGAAGGCTCACCACACGGGTGACCTGAGAAAGAGAGTGGGCCTTACAGAGAGCTGGAGATGGGGTGTCCCTGGCACAGGAAGAGAGCGGCAGGTACAAGTCCCTGAACCCAAAAAGACAGGCTATCTGCAAGCAAGGAGGCTTCAGATATAGTAACAGGGGAGCAAGGAGCCCAGGACACCTGGCCCAGGGCCCCAGGGGTCTAGAGGCCCCATCAGGACATTCAGATGTGTTCAGCTGTCACAGGAAGCCCTCTGTAGTGGGACGGAGGAGGGCCACCAGGGTGTGAGAAAGGACAGGGTGGGGAAGGTGGGCACTACTGATGTCCTGCGCCACTTAAAAGAATTTCAAACCCAAGGGAGGAAACAGACTTTACACAGAGGCAAGGTCTCTGAACACCTGCCCCTGGACTCTCGAGTTCAGACTCACTTCGTGATGCTGACTTCATTAGCCTTTGTGCTAGAACCAAGGCCTGGGAGGTCTGACCTCAGGGAACTAAGATACTTCTTATGCTCTGTGTGGGCCAGGAAGGGAACCTAGTTTTCAAGGATACAAAAGCGCTTCCCATGGACCTCAGATCAAGCACTTCTCTGGGGTCAGTAGCCATCTTCACAAGTGTCCCTGCCTCTCTTGGTTTGCAGCAGCAGATCCAGGCCAGGACAGCCAGGGCTTCCACCAGTCTCACTACCTCACTCTAAACACCTCCTGCGCGTGGCTGTTCAGACTGCTGGACAAGGGGAGGAGGAATTAAGAGGAAGGAATAGGAGGGCGACCCTAGGCTTGCCTCATCCCATGACCACAGCTAGAGAAATACCAAATCATTCTGAACACCCAAGAAACTGATCTGAGGATGGAGAGCAAAGTGCAGAACTTGGAGAAAAGGGGCTACAGCCTGGAAGGTAGGTCTGGGGGAGACAGGATCTGGGGTAGGTGAAGGGGGGAGGGGGCCATGGTCAGGGAGAGAGGAGAGTGCGTGTGGGAGAGGACATGCATGGGGCACAAGAGAAACATTTCCCCAAAGCCATCGAGGGGAGAAAGCAAAAGGGGCTGATTATAGAAAGTTCTTGGAAGCAGGGGAGCTCAGAGTCTGGAATCTCAGAACTCCATGCCATCTCCATGGGTGGAGCCTGGCCAGCTCTGAAGTGCTCCTGGGGTGGGGGTGGGCGGGCAGAGGTCCAGCAGCAGACAGCGTGTCTGAGGATCCCCTGGGGCCCACTGGAGTGTATCTAGGAGAGGTGGCACTGCCACTCAGGGACAAAACAGGCAGCAGACAGCATTGAACTGCCCCACGCATTACCATAGGAGCAGAGGCAGCTGCTGAGGGCAGCTAACCTGGACACTGGCTTTTTCGCTGTGCTTCACCATAAACTCCAAGACCCAGTGTGTTCACGTGATGGCCCTTTAGGGACATAGTGGCACCGGCCACAAAGGGCAGACCCTCCCAGAGGATTAGTGTGGCTCCATGCCACACTGGGTCCCTAAAATTTGGAGTTTTGAAACCCAGCCAGCATGCATGAGATAAAACAGGAGCACTGAGCCACTGGGGGTCAGACAGCTCAGACACAGACAGGGGGAAGGCAGGAATCTGAAGGAAGCCTGGGGCCAATGAGGGAACATGGTTCCCTCTTCTATGATGGCTTCCTGAATAGCTGTGGGTGTGAACACTGAGTGCATGATGCCATTTTTATCCGCTCCTAGTCAACACTGAGGACTTCAGGCAGCAGTACAGAGAACAAAGTGGGAGCTTGAGAAACTTACACCGATCCCCATCCCCTTATGCTCTGCAGGTGCTTTCTTCAAAGGGCAAGTGTACCTGAGAGCCGGAAAGGCAGCTGGGCCTCTCCCTCCCCAGACAACCAGCACCCACTCCCCACACCCAAGACTACAGACCATGGAGTGATACAACACCAGCTGTAATGGATACTGGGTCTAGCCTTTCTACCAAGATGACCACCGCACATCTAGGTAAAATTCACCACACACTGGACAAGGGCACACTGCAGGCAGGCGGAAACACTGCACAGGTGACCTAAGGGAAAGAGCTGCCAAAACACAGCAGCAGAGTACACAGCATACTCCAGACACTTCCTGAAGCCCAGGCCCTGCCTGGTCAGCATACAACCTCTTCTTAATACAGTCATCACCCCTATGACAAAGAAACATAAAGGTTTTCCTAACACCTAGAAGACAGAGACTTAGGCAAAATGCCAAGAGGGAAGACTTCATCCCAAAAGAAAGAACAAAAAAGGTCATAGCCAGGGATCTATTCCAACAGATATAAGTAATATGCCTGACCCAGAATTTAAAACAGCATCTAAGGGCAGCCCTGGTGGCACAGCGGTTTATCACCGCCTGCAGCCCGGGGTGTGATCCTGGAGACCTGGGATCGAGTCCCACATCGGGCTCCCTGCATGAAGCCTGCTCCTCCCTCTGCCTGTGTCTCTGCCTCTCTCTCTCAATCTCTCTCTCTCTCTGTGTCTCTCATGAATAAATAAATAAAATCTTTAAAAAAATGAATGAATACAAATAAAACAACATCTAAGGATACTCTCTGGACTTAAGAAAAGCGTAAGAGACACCAGAGAGTCCCTTACCACAGAGATAAAAGATCTAAACACTCGTCAGTCTGAAATAAAAAATCCTGTAATCAAGATGCAAAATCCACCAGATACAATGAGCGCAAGGATAGAAGAAGCAGAAGAATGAATACGTGATTTAAAAAAATTAAATTATGAGAAATAATGAAGCTGAAAAGTCAAAGGAAAGAAAAAGATCACGAATATAGACTTAAAGAACTGGGTGACCTCATAAAGCATAATAACAGGCAGAGGATCCCTGGGTGGCGCAGCGGTTTAGCGCTTGCCTTTGGCCCAGGGCGCGATCCTGGAGACCCGGGATCGAATCCCACATCAGGCTCCCGGTGCATGGAGCCTGCTTCTCCCTCTGCCTATGTCTCTGCCTCTCTCTCTCTCTCTCTGTGACTATCATAAATAGTAAATTAAAAAAAAAAATAACAGGCAGAGCATAGGAGTTCCAGGGAAATGGGCCGGACAGCTTACTCTAGGAAGTTATACTGAAGGCCTCCCTAATCTGCTGAAGGAAGGTGACATCCAAATCCAGGGGGCACAGAGAACTCTGGCCAGAATCAACAAAAGCAGGCCAACACCAAGACATATTAGAGTAGAATTTGCAAAATATAGAGATGAGGAAAACATCCTGAGAGCAGCAATGGAAAAGAAATCCCTAAATTAAATTACTGGGTCACAAATCAGGTCTTAACCAATACCAAAAGATTGGGATTGTCCCCTGCATAATTATAGTGGAAGAGAAATAAGGTTAGCAGCAGATCTCTCCACAGAAACCTAACAGATCAGAAGGGAGAAGCATGATATACTCAACGTGCTCAATGGGAATATGCAGCCAAAAATACTTTTCCAGCAAGGCTATCATTCAGAATAGAAGGGGAGAAAAAGAGTTTCCCAGACAGACAAAAACAATAGGAGTTCATGACCACTACATTACCCCCGCAAGAAATATTAAAGGGAACTTTTCAAGAGGTAAAGAAAGATCAAAAGCCACAAAGACTACAAAGGAGGAGAGAAAATCTACAGGAACACCAACCTCACAAGTAACACAATGGCACTAAATTCATATCTATCAACACTCACTCTGAAGGGAAACAGACTAACTGCTCCCACCAACAGACATGGGATATCAGAATGGATAAAAAAACAAGGCCCATCTCTATGCTGCCTACAAGAAACTCCCTTTAGACTTAAAGACACTTGTTGATTCAAAGTGAGCGGATGGAGAACCATGTACCATGCAAATGGACATCAAGAGAAAGTCAGCAGCCACACTTACATCAGACAAACTAGACTTTAAACTAAAAACGATAAGAAGACATGAAGAAGGGCACTATAATATAATAAAAGGATCTATCCAACAAGAACATCTAACAGTTGTACATATTTATGCCCTCCAAACTGGAGCACCCAAACCTAAAAATCAATTAAATACAAACTTAAAGTCACTGAAATAATATTAGGAGACTTTAACACCCCACTTAGAGCAACAGGCAGATCATCTACCTGAAAATCAACAAGGAAAAAATGGTTTAAATAACAAACCGGACTGGATGGTCTTAACAGATATATTACAAACATTTTGTCTGAAAGCACCAGAATACACATTCTTCTTGAACGCACATGGAACATTCTCCAGAACAGATCGCACACTGGGTCGCCTATCGGGCCACAACAAATACAAAAAGACTGAGATCATATCATGCATAATGGCTCACCACAATGCTATGAAACCTAAAGTCAATCACAAGGAAAAATTTGGAAAAACCACAAATGCATCGAGGTTAAAGAAGACCATACTAAAGAATAAATGGGTTAATCAGAAAATTAAAAAGGAAATAAAAAATACATGGAAGCAAATGAAAATGAAAACAAGACAGTCTCAAACTTTTGCTGACCTTGGAGGAAAAGCTCTATTTGTCTATAAGTGGTTCTAAGAGGAAAGTATACTGCAATACAGGCCTACCTCAAGATGCAAGAATAGGTGCAAATACACAACCTAGCCTTACCCTAAGGGAGCTAGGAAAGGTACAGTAAGTAATGCCTAAAGGCAAAAGAAGGAGAGAAATAATCATGATTGAGCAGAAATAAATGATAAAGAAACAAAAAAAGCAGTAGACCAGATCAGTGAAACTAGGAGCTGGAGGAAAGGGATAAATTCCTAGAAACATATAAACTACCAAGAGTGAATCAGGAAGAAACAAAAAATGTGAACAGATCCATTACCAGCAAATAAATTATATCAGTAATTAAAAATTTCCCAACGAAAAATCAGAGAGGGTGACAAAGCAGAGAGACTCCTAACTCTGGGAAACAAACAAGGGGTAGTAGAAGGGGAGGCGGGCGGGGGGATGACTGGGTGATGGGCACAGAGGAGGGCATTTGAAAGGTTGAGCACTGGGTGTTATACTGTATGTTGACAAATCGAGCTCCAATAAAAAAAAATACAAAAAAATAAAAAATAAAAAAAATCTCCCAACAAATAAAAGTCAGGGTCACATGGTTTCTCAGGAACTTTTACCAAACATTTAAGGAAAAGCTACTACATATTCTCTTCAAATTGCTCCAAAAAGTAGAAATGGAAAAAACCCTCCAAATTCATTTTTTATGAAGCCAGCATTACCTTGACTCCAAAACCAGACAAAGACCCCAACGAGGCCAAAATCCCTGATGAACGTGCATGCAAAAATTCCAAACAAGATACTAGGAAATCAAATCCACTACTAGACTAAAAGAATCATTCAGCACAATCAAGTGAGATCTATTCCTGGGCTACAAGGGGGGTTCGACATCCACAAGTCAATCAATATCATATACCACATTAATGAAAGAAAGGTAAGAACCACATGATCCTCTCCATAGATGAAGAGAAAACATCTGACAAAGCACAACATCCATTCTTGATAAGAACCCTCCACAAAGTCTGGATAGAGGGAACATAGCTCAACATCATAAAGGCTATGGATGAAAGACCCACAGCTAATATCGTCCTCAATGGGGGCAAATAGAGCTTTTCCTCCAAGGTCAGCAACAAAACCGGGATGTCCACTCTCACCATTGTTATTTAAAATAATACCAGAAGTCCATTCGAACCAGCAAATAAGTCAAACTTACACTATTTGCAGACAACATGATACTCTATTTAGAAAACCCAACAGAATCCAGCAAAAAATTGCTAGAACTGATAACGCGAATTGAGGAAAGTTTCAGGATACAAAATCAATGTAGAAATCTCTCATATTTCTATACACCAATTATGAAGCAGCAGAAAAAGAAATCAAGGAATTGATCTCATTTAAATGCACCAAAACAATTGGATACCTAGGAATAAACCTAGCCAAAGAGGTAAAGGATCTGTCCTCTGAAAACTACAGAACATTTGTGAAAGAAATTGAGGAAGACACAAAGAAATGGAAAAACATTCTATGTTCATGGATTGGGAGAATATTGTGAAAAAGTCTATCCTACCCAGAGGGATCTAGACATTCGTGGAATCCCTATCAATATACCACAAGTATTTTTCACAGAGCTGGAATACACAACACTAAAATTTATATGGAACCACAACAGACCCTAAAAAGCCAGAGGAATGCTGAAAAAGAAAACCAAAGCTGGGGCATCACAATGCTGACTTCAAGCTGCATTACAAAGCTGTGGTCATCAAGACAGTGTGGTACTGGTACAAAAACAGACATATAGATCAGTGGAACAGAATAGAGAACCCAGAAATGGACCCTCAATTCTATGGTCAACTAATCTTTAGCAAAGCAGGAAAGAATAGCCACTTGAAAAAAACACAGTCTATTCAATAAGTGGTGTTGGGAAAATTGGACAGCCACATGCAGAAAATTGAAACTGGACCAATCTCTTACACCACACAATAAGACAAACTCAAAAGGGTTGAAAGATCTAAATGTGAGACAAGAATCCATCAAAATCCTAGAGGAGAACACAGGCAACACCCTTTTTGAACTTGGCCACAGTAACTTCTTGCAAGATACATGTACGAAGGCAAGGGAAACAAAACCAAAACTGAACTACTGGAACTTAATCAAGATGAAAAGCTTCTGCACAGCAAAGGAAACAATCAACAAAACTAAAACGCAACCTATGGAATGGGAGAAGATGTTTGCAAATGACCTATCAGAAAAAGAGCTCTTATCCAAAATCTACAAAGAACTTATCAAACTCAACACCCAAAAACCAAATATTCCATTTAAGAAATGGGCCGATGACAGAATAGACATTCTTCCCAAGAAGACCTACAAATGGCCAACAGGCACATGGGAAGATGCTCAACATCACTCATCATCAGGGAAATACAAACCAAAATCATGATGACATCCCTTCTCACACCTGTCAGAATGTCTAAAATTAGCAACACAGAAAACAACAGATGTTGGCAAGGTTACAGAGAAAGGGGAACCCTCTTACACTCTTGGGGGAATGCAAACTGGTGCAGCCACTCTGGAAAACAGTATGGAGGTTCCTCAAGAAGTTAAAAATAAAACTACCCTATGTGTGACCTAGCAATAGCACTATTAAGTATTTACTCAGAGGATACAAGAATATTCTCTGAAGGGGCACATGCACCCTAATATTTACAGCAGCATTATCAACATTAGACAAACTATGAAAAGAGCCCAAATGTCCATGGACTGACGAACAGGCAAAGATGTCGTACGTAGACAGATAGATAGACAGACAGACAATGGAATATTACTCAGTCATCAAAAGATGATATTCTCTTTTGCAATGCTATGGAAGGAACTACAGTGTATTATGTATGTCAAGCAAAGTCAATCAGTAAGAGAAAGTACCAGATGATTTCACTCATATGTAGAATTAAAAAAAAAAAAAAAGAAAAACAGACGAATATAGGGGAAGGAAGGGAAAGAGTGGGAGGTATACCATAAGAGATTCTTTAGTATAGAGAACAAACAGGCTTGCTGGAGGGAAGGTGGGCAGGGGATTGGCATGGTGATTGGCACTGAGGAGGGCACTTGTGATGAGCATTGGGTGTTATAGGTAAGTGAAGAATTCTAGTCTTGAACCAATATTACAGTACATGTTAACTAACTGGAATTTAAGTAAAAACTTGAAAAAAATAAAGAAAGAAGACTCATGGAATGGTAAAGCTTGCAAGGACCATGGTAGTCCAGTAGCAAGCACCTTGTGCATTAAAAGATGAGGAAAGGGAGCCTGGAAGGCACAGTTATGTGACCAACTGTTGGTTTCAGCTTGGATCCTGATCTCAGAGTCATGAGGTCGAGTCCCACATCGGGCTTCGTGCTCAATCTGGAGCGTGTTTTCCCTCTCTCTCTAACCCTCCCACTTGTGCTCTCTTTCTCTCTCTCTCTCTCTCTCTCTCAATAAAAAAATAAATCTTACAAAAAAAAAAAAAGATGAGAAAAATAAATCACATTTTCAGACACAGTGTAGACCCTGGAGCTACAAAGCCTCACCCATGCCATATACACTACCCTGCCTGCCTCATCTTTCCTCAATCTCCATTTTCTGCTCTCTCTTCCTCCTTTCTCTTTCCTAGACACCATATGCTTAGTGAGGCCAGCAGGACCAAGAGCTAAAAATGTCCTGGGCATGGCCTTTCATAAAGGCTTTCATCAAAGGCACTTACCTTGAAGTTGAAGCCATGATGAGCCAGGAACAGAGACTTGTCTATATGTGCAGAGTCAAAGAATCTGTAAGACAGCAGAGGTCGATTTTTAAAAATTGTATGCTAATTAGCAAGGCAATAGGACCTTCTCCACCATTTAAGTGAAAAAACATGTTTAGCTTAATGTTCACCAGCGGTAAGCAGAGGATGGATTGAGTACACACAGCAGAGGGGATCTAGTCAGCTGGCCCATCAGAGGGAAAAACAAGGAGCTCTCCACCTCACACCAAAACATATTATAGGGCAAAGGTTTTCACCGTCAAAATTACTGGCATGTGGGCCGGATGAGTCTCTGTTGGGGGCTGTCCTGTGAATTACGGGATTTTAACAGCTTTCTGGAACTCTACCCACTAGATGCCAGTAAAACACCGGCACTACTTTTCCACTACTTGTGAAATCAAACATGTTTCCAGACATTGCCATTACGTCCCATGGGGAACAAAATTGCACCTGGTTGACAACTCTTATTCTATATCAAGACTACCAATAGATCCTACTGTAAAAAGGATCTACTAGTGCTGCCCAATATGGTATGTGGTTATTACATATCTGATATGTATGGCTAGTGTGATTGAGAAACTGAATTTTTAATTTTATATAATTTTTTTTTAATTTTTATTTATTTATGATAGTCACAGAGAGAGAGAGAGAGGCAGAGACACAGGCGGAGGAAGAAGCAGGCTCCATGCACCGGGAGCCCGATGTGGGATTCGATCCCGGGTCTCCAGGATCGCGCCCTGGGCCAAAGGCAGGCGCCAAACCGCTGCGCCACCCAGGGATCCCAATTTTATATAATTTTAATTAAATTCAATGTAAATTGTCACATGTGCCTGGCCAGTGACCACTGTATTCGTGAAGTCCCAGATGTATAAAGAACTACTTTTTTTTTTTTTTAATTTTCATTTATTTATAATAGTCACACACAGAGAGAGAGAGAGAGGCAGAGACACAGGCAGAGGGAGAAGCAGGCTCCATGCACCAGGAGCCTGACGTGGGACTCGATCCTGGGTCTCCAGGATCGCGCCCTGGGCTAAACCGCTGGCCACCCAGGGACCCCCTAAAGAACTACTTATGGAACAACATTCTCTTAACAACCAACAGGTCAAAGAAGAAAAAATTCTTTCATAGAATAACTTAAGGAGGAAATTAAAAAGTATCTTGAGGCCATCTGGGTGGCTCTTGGTTAAGCATTCGACTCCTAATTTGGCTCAGATCATGATCTCAGGATCTTGAGATCGAGCCCTGTGCGGGGATCTGCAGTGAGTGTGGAGTCTGCTTAAGATTCTCCCTCTCCTTTCCCCCTGCCCCAACCCACTTCTGGGTTCTCTTTCTTACATAAATACTTAGTATCTTGAAACAAATGAAACAAGGAAACACAATATACCAAAACATTTAGGATGCAGCAAAAGATTTCTAGGAGAGTTTAGTGCTATAAACACATACAGAAAAAAAAAAAAATATATATATATATATAAATATACAAGGAACTCTAAAAAGAATAGATGAATAAAAAAAAAAAGAATAGATGAATGGATAAAGAAGAAGTGGTACATATGCGATGGAGTATTATTCAGCCATACAAAAGAATGAAATCTCGTCATTTGGAAAGATGTACATGGAGCTAAGAGTAATGCTAAGTGAAATAAGTGAGTCAGAGAAACACAAATGCTATATGATTTCATTCCTAAGTGTAATTTAAGAAACAAAAAAATGTGCAAAGGGGGGCAAATGTGCAAAACTGCTCTTGGTTCAGTTGGTGAAGCATCTGCCTTTGGCTCAGGTCATGATCCCAGGATCCTGGGATCGTGTCCCACATTGGACTCCCAGCTCAGCGGGGAGTATGCTTCTCCCTCTTTCCCTCCCTGATGCTTGTGCTCACTCTCTCTCTCACAGAAATAAATAAAAATTTTAAAATGAGCTAAGGAAGAGAAGAAGAGAGAGAAACCAGGAAATTACTCTTAAGTATAGAGAACAAATTGATGGTTACCAGAGGGGAGTGGGAGATGGGTAAAATAGGTCATGGGATTAAGGACTGCACTTGTGATAGGCACCAGGTGACATATGGAAATGCTGAATCACTATATTGTACACCTGAAACTAACATAACATTCTATATTAACTAAATTGGAATTTAAAATTAAATTAAAATAAAAAAATTATTTATTTATTTATTTATTTATTTATTTATTTATTTATGATAGTCACACAGAAAGAGAGAGGCAGAGACACAGGCAGAGGGAGAAGCAGGCTCCATGCACCGGGAGCCCGATGTGGGATTCAATCCCGGGTCTCCAGGATCGCGCCCTGGCAGGCGCCAAAGGCAGGCGCTAAACCGCTGCGCCATCCAGGGATCCCAAAAAAAATTTTTTTTTAAAGAATAATTGGTTCAGTGGTTGAACATCTGCCTTTGGCTCAGGTCAAGATCTCGGGGTCCTGAGACTGAGTATCACAATGGGCTCCCTACAGGGAGCCTGCTTCTCCCTCTGCCTATGTCTCTCTTTCTCTGTGTGTCTCTCTCATGAATAAATAAATAAAATCTTAAAAAAAAAAAAGAATAACCTAAGCCCAAAGTTATCAGAAGAAAGGAAATAAAAGATTAAAGCCAAAATAATTAAAATAGAGAACATAAAAATAATAGGAGAGATGAACAAACTAAGAACTAGTTTTTTGAAAAGATGAACAAAATTGATAAACTCCTAGCTACGGTATCCTAGAAATAAAGAGAACCCAAATCAACAAAAATACATCTCAAAGAGGAGAGACTAAAACTGATACCACAGAAACAAAAGATCATAGAGGCTACTACAAATTGATTATTGATTATATGCCAACAAACTGCACAACTTAGGAACGGCTGAAATTCTCAGAAACACACAATCTATCAAGACTGAGCCAGGAGAAACAGATCATTGAAACAGTCCAATTAAGTAGGAGAAAGACTGAATCAGTAACGAAAACTCTCCCAACCAAAAAACAGACGAACAAACCAAAAATAAACAAAAACCCAAATGTACACACTGGTGAATTTTACCCAACACATAAAGAACAATTAATGCCAGCTCTTCTCAAACTCTTCCAAACACACACACACACACACACACACACACACACAAACCAACCCAAACTCATTAGAGGAGCATTACCACAATACGAGCATTTGAGAAGGACATTATAAGAAAAGAATGGAATATGAGGACAGTTCAAGAGACAAATATAGAGGATGTGATATCAGCAGATGGTAGACTTCAAAGCTCCAGGCCCTCATTACCCATGGAAATACAAGTTAACAACAAAGATGAACCCGAATATCTTTGTGAGAACGCTAGAGCCCACTTGAAATGGTGTACAACCCAGGCCAACAGAAAAGTAAGATGGGATTCCCTTTAAAAGCGTAGGAGATTTCATGGCATTCTGTGCACAGATGGATCTCTCCCCACTCAGATCAGTAAGGCACAGCCAGGGTAAATACAGTGACTCGACCCTGGAGTGGAAATCAGAGTAGACTAATCTGTCCAACACCCTGACTTGTCTGGGGGCTCCCTGGGTGATACAGATTTTATGCCTCATCAGACATGGAGCATTGATGGGAATGGGAGCAGTTTGGAGGTTACTGAAAATATAACCAAGTGCCACAGCACACCAGAGCTGCAGAAATTCTGTAGTTTTACATGCCAATGCCAGGGAGAGAAAAATTATACATTTCTAAGAAGAAATTAGGGACACGCTGTTTGTGGAACTTGAGACCATTAAAATTAAAAGTACACACTCAGGTCCAGAGAATGCATCACCAGGAGATGTTGGTGAGGTTCCAAACTTCTAGATTCTAGGGTTGACTGGTGAAGTATTCCCCTGAACAAAGCCAGTCCATAAAGACTGAGAAGAGGCTGTTTTTTCCCAAATGGCCATATCTCAACACCAGATCACGAGCATACAAAGAAACTGGGAAACATGGCTCAGTCACAGAAACAAAATAAGATTCCAGATATGAATCCTAAAGAAAGACAGACTGCTGAGTTTCTTGGTGAAGAATTAAAAGCCATTTGTTAAATATATTCAAAGAGCTAAAAGACAACAAGAGAAACAATGAGACAAAATCAGGAAATGGATGACAAAATGAGAATATTGACATAAAGATAGAAATCATAGAAAAGATCCAAAAAGACACTCTGGAGCAGAAAAATACAGTAACTAAGCCAGCATTACCCTGATATTGGAGCCAAACAGATACTACAAGAAAACTAACAATCAATACCCTTGATGAATATTGATCCTCAAGAAAATATTATAAACAAAGTAAATTCAATAGCACATTGAAAGGATTATATACCCCAACAAAGGGAGATTTCTTGAATGCACAGATAGTTCAACATGAGAAAACAATCAGTGAACAGAATGATAGACAAAAAGCATATGTTCACTGATGGATTATTTTAACTCTACATCTGAAAATAATGATGTACTTAGTATATGTTGGCTAATTAAATTTAAATTGAAAAAAAAAACATTTAAAAAAACAAATATTTATAGCAAATAATGAAAAAAAAATCCACTTCACAAGATTTAATTTTTTTTTTTCAAATCTTGTGAAACTTTACCGATGGTTTAATATCCAACCGATCTTACTGCATGCACATAGGATGACAAGAGAAAGCTGGATCACAAACACTTTTTATTTTTTTAAGTTTTGTTTGGTTTTGTTTTTTTTAAAGCAGAGTTGTTACAGCGGATTGGCGGGTTCACAGCGGTGAGCTGAGAATTTACTGGAGTGCGGGCGGTAGGGCTCCGCACTGCACAAACACACGGAAGATTGACCTATGGCGGAACTACGGGAGGCGGCTGGCCGCTGTTTTGTTTTTTATTTCAATACAAAAACAGGAAGACCCGTGACAGATACCCCAACTTAGGTTAACTTGTAAACAGGACAACATGGAAAGAGTTCAAACAGAAGAAGTACAGAGAAACTGCAATTTTTCGGCTGTGTCGCTCTGGCCCTGCTGCCGAAGTGGGGGACGTAGTTCTTCGGGGATGAAGAGGGTGGAACCTACTGTTTTTTTGTTTTGTTTTGTTTTTCTGCTTCCTTCTGACAAGTGTCCTGGGCCTCGGAGACAGAACTCTTACTAAGACAGAACTCTTACTCTTCATGAAAAGAACTCTTACTAAACTAGGAGTAAAAGTAAACCAACTAAACATAATAAAGACCAAATATTTTTTTAAAAATCCCAGCTGATGTACAAAATAGCAAAAGACTCAAACTTTTCCTCTAAAAACAGGATCAAGATAAAGTTGTTTACTCTGGCCTATCAAATATAGTACTAGAAATCTTAGCCAGAGCAATTAGGCAAGAAAAAGAAACAAAAGACATCCAAGTTGGAAAGGAAGAAGAATTATATTTGCAGAAAACATGATCTTATATGTAGAAATTGAAAGGATTAAAAAAAAATTAGAAGCAGTAAACAAATTGAACAAGGTTGCAGAAATGAAAACCAAAACACCAAAAATCAGTTGCATCTCTATATGCTAACAATGAACAATTTGAAGTGGACATTAAGAACACAACATTTACCACAACACTGAAAAAAGTAAGATATTCAGGAATAAGACTAATGAAAGAAGTGAAAGAATCATATGCTGAAAATGAGAAAACATGTCAGACTAATGTTTTAAAAAACACACAAAAATAGATATCTTCGTTCATAAGTTGATAGGCCTAATATTGCTAAAATGTCAACGCTGCCCAAAGTACTTCAAAGGTTCAAGGCAATCTCTATCAAAATCCCTATACCATTTTTTCCCCCAGAAATTGAAAAATCCGTCCTAAAATTATTTGGAATCAAGGGAAGCCAAATAGCCCAGATAACTTTGGAAAAAAGGAACAAAGTTGGAAAATTCACATGTCCTCATTTCAATATATTGCCGGCTAAAGAAGTCAAAATAGCATGGCCCTGGTATAAAGACAGATATACAGACCAGTGAAGTGTAACAGAACCAGAAATAAACCCTCATGTATATGGTCAGGTAATCTTCAAAAAGGACGTAAAAACTACTCAATAAGGAAAGGATAGTCTCTTTAACAAATGGTGTTGAAAAAAACTGAATATCGGGGATCCCTGGTGGCTCAGCGGTTTAGTGCCTGCCTTTGGCCCAGGGCGCAGTCCTGGAGTCCCGGGATCAAGTCCCACGTCAGGCTCCCGGCATGGAGCCTGCTTCTCCCTCCTCCTGTGTCTCTGCCTCTCTCTCTCTCTCTCTCTCTCTCTGTGTGTGTGTCTATCATGAATAAATGAATAAATAAATCTTTAAAAAAAAGAAAAAATGGAGTATCTATATGCAAAACAATAAAGTGGGCTCTTGTCTGACATCATCTACAAAGACTTAACTCAAAATGTATCAAAGAAATAAACGTAAAAGTTAAAATTATAAAACACTTGAAAGAAAACATAGGGAAAAGGTTCACAATACAACATCTGCCAATGATTTCTCTCTTTTTTTAACATAGGCTTCGTACCCAGTGTGGAGCCTAATATGGTGCCTGAACTCACAACCCTGAGATCAAGACCTGAGCTGAGATTGAGTCATATGCTTACTGACTGAGCCACCCAGGCATCCATGGACCTGGCAATGATTTCCTGACTATGATACCAAAGCACCAGCAAAAAAGCAAACATAGACGAATGGGGTATATAAAACTTCAAAATGCATCAAAGGACACAATCCAGAGAGTGAAGAGACAATGAATAGAATGGGAAAAATATTTGCAAATCATGTATTTGACAATAAGTTAATATACAAATAACTCCTATGAATTTCGTAGCAAGGCAACAAGTAACCCAATGAAAAAAAGGACAGAGAACTTGTATAGACATTTCTCAAAAGAAGATGTATAAATGGCCAATAAACGTATGAAATGATGCTCAACATCACTAACCATTAAAAAATGCAAATCACAACCACGATGAGGCTCACCTCATACCCATTACGATGACCAGTATATATATATATATAAAAATGTTGGCAAGGATATGGAGAAATTAGAACACTTGTGCATTGCTGATAGGAAAATGTAAAACGGTGCAACCACTATGTAAACAGTATGAGAGTTCCTCAAAAAAATTAAAAATAGAACTACCATATAATCCAGCAATCCTATTTCTGGGCATGTAGTCCAAAGAATTGAGGCAGGTTCTCCAAGAGACCTCCATCTTCATAGAAGTATTCTTTATCATAGCCAAGGGGTGGGAGCAACTCAAAGGTCCATCAAAGATAAACGGATAAAGAAAATGTGGTATATACTTACAATGGAATACTATTCAGCCTTACAAAGGAAGGAAATCTTGTCACATGTTGTAGCATGGATGAAACTTTAAGGACATTCAGCTAAATGAAAGAAAACAGTCATGAAAAGACAAATACTGTATGGATCTATTTAGATGAGCTATGGACAGTACTTAAATTCATAAAAACAGAAAGTAGAATGGTGGTTAGCAGTGGAGGGAGGAGGGGCAAATGGAAAGATGATGTTTAATGGGCAAAGGTTTCAATGTTGGAAGATAAAAATGTCCTGAAGATTGGCTGCACAGCAATATGAGCATGCTTAACACTACTGAAGAGTGGTTAATGTAGTAAATTTTATTTTTTGCTAACTTTTAGAATTAAAAATAAACAGAAGCATTATCAGAGAAAAAGACTACTGCACAGGGAAAGAATGATTCACTCACTAGGTTATAATCCTTTTAAACTTCATGCGTTTAGTAACCACTTCACAATACAAATGAACTGTCAAAACTGAAAAATCCATCACAATAACGGCAGATCTCAACACATCTCTTTCAGTGGTTAATGATCTACAGACAAAATTACTGAGACTTGAACAGCAGAAGTGACCTGTGATCCATCCTGAACAACCAGGCGTGATGTCAGCGAGATGGCACAACGGAAACCGCCCCACTTCTGTCTCCCTATACAATGATGAGCCAGCCAACTACAGAAAAAGTGCTCTGGCAGGAGCTTTGGGATCCAGGTAGGAGGCTTCAAAACCTGGGTGAACCCCAAGACTAAGGAGCGCTTCTCTGCAAAGACAGATGAGCACGCTGGTGGCAAGCTCCCTGAAGGTTTGGCCAAGCAGGAACCCAAGGGGGAGGGTAGAGGAAGAGGCTGGACCAGCCATTTCAGGGCCCTGAGGGCGCCATTAAGAAGACGAACCTTATCGTACAGCACAGGGAAATTTTATTTATTTATTTTTGCACCTTCTTTAAATATTGAGTTTTTATTTTAACCCTAGTTAGTTAACATACAGTGTTATATTAGTAGGCATACAATCTAGTGATTCAAAACTTCCATGTATCTCCTGGTGCTCATCACAAGTGCTCTCCTTAATTCCTGCCACCTGTTTCACCAACTTTCTCTCTCTCTCTCTCTCTTTTTTTTAAAGATGTTTATTTATGAGAGACAGAGAGAGAGAAGCAGAGACACAGGCAGAGGGAGAAGCAGGCTCCAGGCAGAGAGCCCGACACGGGACTCCATCCCGGGATTCCAGAATCAGGACCAGGGCCAAAAGCAGGCACTAAACTGCTGAGCCACCCAGTGATCCCTGACCATCAGTTTGTAATGGTCTGTATCTTAGTTTGTCTTTCTCTCTCTCTCTCTCTTTATAGTAAAGACAAATTTTAAAACAATACAAGCAGAGTATGACACAATCACTTGTACATGTTAATTAGCTTAGTCTGGGACCCCCCAGGTGACTCAGCGGTTGAGCATCTGCCTTCAGCCCAGGGCCTGATCCTGGGATCCGGGACTGAGTCCCCCATCAGGCTTCCTGCATGGAGCCTGCTTCTCCCTCTGCCTATGTCTCTGCCTCTCTCGCTCTCTGTCACTCCCATGAATAAATAAATAAAAATCTTTAAATAAAAACAAACAAAATAAAATAATTAGCTCAGTCCGACTCTGGTGTGGACAACTGAGTGAGGGCATAGAGCAAGCACAGGGGGACAAAACCCAGGATGGTGGTTCTCAGGGAGAAAAGTGGGCCAGCCCAGGGAGGATTCAAAAAGGAAACCAAGTCTGGATTGACTGGGGGGCAGGGGTAGAGCTGGTCAGGGAGGCCTACCCCAGGATGGGCTGAGTGGCGAGGGTACGGTGGTCGCATTCACAGATCTGGGAGCCCAAGAGGAGACCAGATGTGAGTGAGTTCAGGCTGAGATATGCTTATACTGAGACAGAAATGCTTTGAGGTAACCCTTCAAGGTACCATGCAGGCCACAGGCTCTGTAAGTCGGGAACAGAGAGGTGGCCTGGGCTGCAATCACAGATGAGGGAGTTCTCTGAGGATGTAGGTTAGGCTCAAACCCACAAGAATCCTTGGAGCCACACGAGATCACCCAGGGGAAATGCTCCCACTGAAAGAGAAGATGGCCAAAGCCGGCATCTTCAGAGATACCAGGACAGAAGCAGGTAGGCCTGAGAAGCAGGAGGAGAGTCCACACAGGCTGAAAGGCCAGGACTAGATGGGTCAAGGCAGACAGTGACAAGTGCCAAAGCTGCCCACAGGCCCTGCTGGACGTTCTCTATGGGGCCGGCATGGAGGAAGAAAAGACCCTCTCATCTGAGACCTGCTGCTTCCAAGGCCACTCTGAAGGGTCCTGGAGGGTAAGAGGACCTTCACTGTTTAAAATGTAAGAGGTTGGGGGATCCCTGGGTGGCTCAGCGGTTTAGTGCCTGCCTTTGGCAAAGGGCGCGATCCTGGAGTCCCAAGATAGAGTCCCGCATCGGGCTCCCGGCGTAGAGCCTGCTTATTCCTCTGCCTGTGTCTCTGCCTCTCTCTCTATGTCTATCATAAATAAATAAATACAATAAATAGATAAATAAATAAATAAATCTTAAAAAAATAAAATAAAACGTAAAAGGTTGGGACGCGTGGGTGGCTCAGCAGTTTAGCGCCACCTTCAGCCCAGGTCATGATCTTGGAGACCCGGGATCGAGTCCCCGCGTCCGGCTCCCTGCATGGGGCCTGCTTCTCAACCTCTGCCTCTCTCTCTCTCTGTCTCTCATTAATAAAGTTAAAAAATCGTTTAAAAATAAATAAATAAATAAATACATAAAACGTAAAAGGTTCCGATGAGACAAGACAAGTAAATGCAACTAAATCCTAACGTGGATCCTATACCACGGAAAGGAAGTGGGTGAGACCAGCAGGCCAGTCTGAATAAACCGTGTAGATGTTAGGGCTCTAGTTTTCCTGTTCTGTTCCATTAGATGTTAATTACACCTGGGGAGTCTAAATGCACAGAACGTGACAACACTTTGTACCAGTTTCTGAACTTTTTTCATCCTTACGTTATTTCAAAAATATTTTTTTAAATAAGACGTTTGATCAATGTAAATGCATCAAAGTCGAGCCATCGGTACAAGGGCTGGGGGGAGGAGCCTTGGTGAGACCCCGCCCCGCATCACAACATCAAAGTGATAAAAGGCAGAGAAAACCAGAGAGTCCACAATCACAGGAGCAGGCAGAGGCGCCAGAGGTGCACTGCACCCTGCCCGCCCCAGAGCCGCCCCTCCATGAGCCCGGGTGGACGGGACCCGCCCCCGCCCCCGCCCCGAGCCCGCGTTAATGGGGCCCGCACCCTCCGTGAGCCCGTGTGGACGCGGCCGCACCCGCCCTGAGCCCACGTGGACGCGACCTGCCCTGCAGCCGGCCTCACCGCAGCCGCCGCTCCGGGTTCAGGTCCGACCACTCCTCCCTGGCATCCCGCAGCCCAGCACCGTGGCGGCCCAAAGGTCTCCGCCCGCCTCCCCGCGGCCCCAGAAGTCCACCGCCCCCGTCCCAGTCCCTCCACGCCACAGCGAGGCCCAGCGCCTGCAGCACCGTTGAGAAAACGCAACGCCAGGCCCGGCCTCTCGCACAGCCAAACCGGCCGTCCCCGCTCGGGGCCCACACGTACCTGCGCGCCGGGCCGAGGTCTGCGGGGCCCGCTGCGAGGAGCCCGAGCGCCCGGAAGCCCGGGCCTGAAGCGTCGCGGCCACGCAACGTCCGGCACCAATGGGCTCCCCGCGCCTGGCTCCTTCTGCGGCCCCGCCCCGGCCCGCCCCGGCCCCGGCGACCACCGAGAGGCCCGGCCTCCGCGGAGCCTAGAGGGACCCGAGAGGCCTCCGCCCGCAGCGGGGACGCCGGGGCCGCGGCACTGCGCCCCGCCCCAGCCCCGAGGAGCGCGGACGGCCGTGGCTCCTGCTCCCCGAGGCGCGAAGCCTCTCCCCGCCCCAGGGCGGGGGCTCGGGCAAGAGGCGGCCTTCGCCTTCCCAGCACAGGGACAGTCGTCGCAGGCCCCCGGGCACCTGGCAAAGAGGCGAGAACCGCGGCGCGGGGAGCTGCGCGCACAGCTGCGGACCCGGCACCCGGCAGGCCCCCGGCCCCTGCCCGCCCCGAGCTCAGCCTCAGCCAAAGCCGGCTGGGAGCCCGCGGGGCCTGGCCCTGGCCTGGATCGAGGTCGTGGGGGCCTGACCTGCGCAGGAGGGGGAGACCCTCCGGATAAACACACGCAGGCCTGTTCTACTTGGCGTTCAGGCAAACCACAGGGCCAGTTCAGCATTCATATGGGGCCGGGAGCATTCATCTGTGTTTTGTCTGGAGACGCACCCCCACGATCCAGGCGTTACATAAAACACTCAGCTGAGCTTTCAAGGTCTGACTGACCTTTGTGCAGTGGCAGTATCGTACGTAGCCAATGAGGTTTATCCGAGGCGCGATTACTGCTAAAGATCTAACGGACTTTATTAAATAACTCACAAATCAGGTCACATCCCATCTAGCAAATAGAAGATTGCTGCGAGGAATGATACAACATGGAAGGTGTTGATAGCAGGACCCTGGGGCAAGCAACTCATTAGCAAATGGAAAGGATTGTTCCGGGAAAGACCTTTGCCTTGTGGGGAGAGGCAAGGGGTCTTATCTGCTCTTGACTCCCTCGCCTTTGGGGGATGGAAAGGGCCCAAGGGGAAGACTGGCACTAACAACAACAACAAAAATCCTGACTACTGGTAAAGACTACTTTTCTGGAGAAATTCGAAACTGCAATTATTTGTTTGATATTTTTGCTTACAACTTCTTTTTTTTTACACATTTTATTTTTTTAAGTAGACTCCACACCCAATGTGGGGCTGGAACCCACAACCATAAGATCAAGAGTTACACACTTTACTCAGCTAGCCAGGTGCCCCTAAATTGGAATTAGATTAATATTAATCCACAATTTAGGAACTCAATGGAATTGATATCATTCGGGGTCTATGGTTTTCTTTTTAACACTGGGGGAGGAGCAAAATCCCCCCTCCACCCCAACCCACCCTTACTGTCATACCTTGAGAATCACTGCTTTATAAGATACATGGGACAGCGGACTTCACTGAAGAAGATGACTTGGCCTCTAAACACAAATACTCCTGGGAACAAACATTCAAGAGAGCCAAGTAGCAAACGTTTTGCATTTTGCTTCTCTACCCTGGCAATTCTCCACAAGGTGTTTATTTTTGTCACTGTTCATTGTTTTGAGATTTTATGTAGATGAATTTATTTATTTACTTTTTAAAGATTTTATTTGACACAGAAAGAGACAGAGAGAGCACCAGGTGGGGGAGTGGGAGAGGGAGAAGCAGGCTTCCCCACTGAGCAGGGATCCTGTTGCAGGGCTCCATCCAGGACCCAGGGGTCATAGAGCCCAGGGATCGTGACCTGAGCCGAAGACAGGTGCTTCACCACCTGAGCCCCCCAGGTGCCTCAATGTTTTTGTCACCGTTGTTAAAAAGAAAATCACAGCCTGAAAATGATGTCACTTAGGTTAAGGCCTCAAGTCGGTAAAGCAGCACTTAATGCTTCACGTAACTGCATCAGCCCCACAGAAATGTAGCCTTCAACTAGTCAACGTGGAGATTTCCTGGTCAGCACTAGGAAGCTGACTAATAGACCCCTTCATCCCTCTTAGAAGGGAAACCTAGCCTAAAACAACGGGTTCTAGGCTAATCGTTTCTTTTCTTCCACTACTTCTTCATGTTTAAAAACACTTCCTTTTTCTGTAGCCCTTTGATGCTTCCCTCTACTTGCTGGATGGGATCCTGCCTGACTCATGAATCAGTTAATAAAGCCAATAGGATTTTTAAAATTTACATTGTTGACTTTTTGTTATTTAACAGGCTTGGGACAGTGTTGGGGTTTGAAGCAGAACTTCTGGCCAGCATTCAATAAGAAAACTGGGCACGCTCTCATGATCCCTTCGAAATCACCGTCTTTTTCACATTTCCAAGGCTATAGGTAAGTTCTTCTGAGTGCCACTATTTTTGTGTTTGAGCTCCCAATCGAATTGGCATTATTTATAGGGCACATCGACTTGAGCGGGCAGACAGATATTCCATTAACCATTGAGTTTGTATAGTCACCTGGAGCCCAGATGCGCTGGCAGAGGGTTAGCCCAGGGCCAAGCCTCTAGCTTTTCAGCCCACAATTCCCTGGATGGAAAACCTCAGCAGGTTCCACAGGAATTGGTGATGCGGTGCACTCAAGGCCTTCCTGTGGCCAGGACAGACTAACATCTCAGTGAGACTCTCAATACATTAATATCCCCATATTTGTCCTGTTTTAGGTGGATAACGGCTACTGCTCGTGAGGATCTCAGAAGCCAAAAGGCTGCAAAAATTGGTGGGTGTGGGTCAAGCACTTAAAGGCTATTAGAACACTTGCCACCTCAGGAAGACTCCCATGATAGAGTAGGTTGGTCATGAAATGGGTTAGATGGACACTAGGCCACCCACCAGCATCAAGAAAACTGCTATGCAGCAAGGTACACTGTAAAACACGCATAATCCTTAAGCCTGTGGCCCAACCTTTTCAGGTACTAGTTCAGCTCCGAGAAACCCAAAGACTTAGCTAATGGGATCCTTAAATTCTAGAATCAAGCATGCTACCCTCTAGCACATCTGCTTGTTTTATGTTCAAGAACTATAGTCCTGAAAGATGTAGATATCTAGCAAAAACAGAAAAATCTTACTAAGCTTAAGTCCTTAGGAATTTGGGATAACTATCAGGTAAGTTCCCCCAAATAAGGCAGGACATAAGTGAGTTGCAAAACGAACAAACCTTTTAGAATCTCTAAAAGGAAGAAAGAAAGTTTTATTTGAGCCTCAATTAGGACAGCTGACCAAGAAACAGGATCTTCACAAAGGAAGTGCTCTGGAAAATGAACAGTTCTTATAGGGTTAAATACATTTCATATATTGCAAAAAAAATCAAGAGACTAAATATTAACAAATAGGCAGGATAACGAGTTGTAACATCAAGGAATGCAGGGATTAGAATCATTGTCTTAAGGACCAGATAGTTCCCCTATTCATTTACCAAGAAGATATATAATGCATGCTTGGATGACTGGAGGTCAACCCCACCCCAGATATGTAACCTTTAACCAGTCACCATGGGGATTTCCTGGTCAGCATTAGGATAATTAATGATAGACACCCTCTAATCTCCTTAGGAGGGCAACCTTGCCTAGAACAATGGATTCTTTGGTAGTTTCCTTTTTTTTTTACTCCTCTGTCTTTAAAAACTTTTTCTGCAGCCTTTTGGAGCTTATAGAACAGGTTTATATGGCAGTACATGTGCTGGAGACTGTGAATCTTCATGAGACTGTGACTCTTCATGAATGAGCTCAAATCGAGGATGGAAGAATCTGAGAATAAGAGACAAATACTTTTCCAGAATAAATCAGCACACCAACCAACAGAAACATCAGGGCCCTAGTGCGGTCTCTTCCAGATTATAGAGATATGGAGTAGGGAGAGTCTAGGTTAAAGGGAGAAATAGGTATGAATCAAAAACAGAAAGAGACATGATAGTCTTGGAAAGATGGACTGTGGTGAAGAGAAGGAAGAGGGCAATGGTAGAGTGATGGGTTCCAGGTTCCCCCAGGTAAACCCATCTAGTGGATACGGTGTACACTCTTTGAGCTGTTTCCTTAGACGGCCTTGAGGAGTTTTCTTTTTAATATAAAGAAATTTTTGCATTGCTTGTGGTACTGAAGGTCTTAAAAATCCCTTAGCGGGTGCATGGTGCCACCTCAAAACATACATTTACCCAGAACCTCAGAATTTAATCTTTGAAATAAGAATCTTTTCAGATGTTATGAAAGTAAAGATTGAGGTGAGTTACATCCTTGATTACCATGACCCCTAAATCCAGTGTTGGATGTCTTAGTTTCCTTGGCTTCCTGCTGTGTTATGCCAATCTTTACCTCTGTCTTCACGTGGCCTTCTCACTGTGTCTTTGTGTGTCTTCTCATTTTCTGTTTCTTACAAAGGCATCCACAATGATCTTGCTTCGAGTTTTAAGTTTCTTGGCCAAAAATAAATAAATAAGAATAAATGATTCCATTAGGTCTAGCTTAGGGCATAGAGTAGTGGGGTTCTAGGTATCTGTTATTTTAAATCAGCTTATTTTTACTTTATCTATTTATTATTATTGACTTTTATAGCTTATTTTTACTTTACTTTTACTTTAACTGGAGCTTTTTTTTTTTTTTTTTTTATTTATGATAGTCACAGAGAGAGAGAGGCAGAGACACAGGCGGAGGGAGAAGCAGGCTCCATGCACCGGGAGTCTGATGTGGGATTCGATCCCGGGTCTCCAGGATCGCGCCCTGGGCCAAAGGCAGGCGCCAAACCGCTGCGCCACCCAGGGATCCCTTTAACTGGAGCTTTTTACAACTTTGGTTAAAATTTAACTTTAGGCCACCACAGTTGTGCGGCACTGGTCCCCTAAGAGGGCTCCCTCTGTGGGGAGTGTCCGGGGCTTGGGGAGCCAGGTGGGTTGGGGACTCCCATCCGTGGGGGTGCGGGCACCAGCAGGTGGCTGTGGGAGCACCAGAGAGGCCTCCTGGGCCCCTTCTCCTTGCTGCTGTTGCTGCTGCTGCTGCTGCTGCTGCTGCTGCTGCTGCTGCTGGTGACACATAATCCCTTCAATGCCTGCCTCTTCACCGGCAGCCTCTACCTCTTGCTGTGCCTCTTCAGCTTTGAGCCTGGGTCCTCCCAAAGGGCCCTGCAGGTGCTCAAGCCAGGGGGCTATGTTTCCACCATCGCCCCACAAAGCCCCCGAGAACACGCTGGCGGGCTTTTGGCAGGCAGCTAAGAATGGAGCAACCGGCGTGCAGTTGGACCTTGAGTTTACTTCTGATGGGATTCCCAACCTAATGCATGATAACACAGTCGATAGGATGACTGATGGCACTGGTCAATTGTGTGATTTGATATTTGAACAAATTAGGAAGCTTAATCCTACAGCAAATCACAGGTTAAGGAATGATTTCCCTGATGAAAAGATCCCTACCCTGAGACAAGCCGTTGCAGAGTGGAGTGCCTAAATTACAACCTCACAATATTTGGTGTCAAGGGCCATGGGCAAACATGGCTACTGATGCTCTAAAGAAAATATATCTGGAGTTTCCTCAACTATACAATGATAGTATCGTCTGTTCTTTCTTGCCAGAAGTTATCTATAAGATGAGACAAACAGATCAGAATGCAGTTAACTCATAGACCTTGGAGCCTTAGCCATACAGGAGATGGGAAGCCATGCTATGATACTTTCTGGAAACAGTCCATGTTTGTGGCAATGGACATTTTGCTCGACTGGAGTATGCATAATATCTTGTGGTACCTGTGTGGAATTTCAGTTTTCCTCCTACAGAAGGATTTTTGTATCCCCGGACTACTTGAAGAAGTGGTCAGCCAAAGGCATTCAGGTTGTTGGTTGGACTGTTAATATCTTTGATGAAAAAAGTTAGTATGAATCCCATCTTGGTTCCAGCTATATAACTAACAGCATGTTGGAAGACTGTGCATCTCAGTTCTAGAATTTTCCCCCAGGGAGGAAATGTGGGTATAGAAATTGCCTGTTGGCTTCATGCAGGGATATCCAAATACCCTTTGTGCTAGCCCAAGCCCTGGGGGATCAGGTGGTTCACACAAGCAATAGTCAGTATTTGCATTTTTAACTGAACCAGAGCAAAACCTGGTTTTGCTTTCCTTGCTCCATGGAATGCCTGAGTTCAACACTGTTGCTCTTGAAAATCTGGGTCTGCAAAAAGGCACAACAGCTCCTGCCCCAACCTAGCTGAGGCATACACCAAGACCCAGTGAGGATAGCATAGATTGAGTTGTACAATTTGGGGATGCAGATGCAAATGCATGGGAAATGCATGATCATTCAAACTTGACATTTTAAAACTTGACCCATTTATGTAATATACTTATTTAAAATATTTGTATTCAGCTACATAATCAATGTACATCAAACTTGTGACCATACCAGTAAAATCATTAAAAAGAGCAAAAATTTTTTTTTTAATTTTTTTTTTTTTACTTTAAAGATACAGATGCAGTGAAACGGCAGGACACCTGCACCCCAATGTTTATAGCAGCAATGTCCACAATAGCCAAACTGTGGAAGGAGCCTCAGTATCCATCGACAGATGAATGGATAAAGAAGCTGTGGTCTCTGTATACAATGGAATATTCCTCAGCCATTAGAAGCGACAAATACCCACCGGTTGCTTGCTTCGATGTGGAGGGACCTGGAGGGTATTATGCTGAGTGAAGTAAGTCAGAGAAGGACAAACATTATATGGTCTCATTCATTTGGGGAATATAAAAAATAGTGAAAGGGAATAAAGGGGAAAGGAGAGAAAATGAGTGGGAAATATCAGTGAGGGAGACAGAACCTGAGAGACACCTAACTCTGGGAAACGAACCAGGGGTAATGGAAGGGGAGGTGGGCGGGGGGATGGGGTGACTGGATGACAGGCACTGAGGAGGGCACTTGATGGGATGAGCACTGGGTGTTATGCTATATGTTGGCAAATCGAACTCAAATAAAAAAATACATACAAAAGAAAGTACATACATTAGACATCAAATCTTTTGTGCATCAAGGAGCATTATCATGAGAGCAAAAAGACAACATACAGAAGGGGGAAATATTTCCAAATCATATATCTCAGAACCTCTATATCCAGAATAGATTTAAAAATCAAACCCTCTTATAATGCAACAAAAAAAACAAAACAAACAACACAGTTTAAAAATGGATGGAGGAATGGAAGTTTTGAATCACTATATTGTACACCTGAAGCTAATATTATACTGTATGTTAAAAAAACATAATTTAAATAAAAACTTTTGAAAAAATGGGCAAAGAACTTGAGCAGACATTTCTCCAAAGAAGAGGTACAAATGGTCAATAAGCATATGAAAAGATGCTCGACACATTACTAATCATTAGAGAAATGGAAATCAAAACACAATGAGATTCTACTTCAGGCCTTTGAGGGTGGCTGTAATAAACAAACAAACCATAAGAAATGGAGACTAATAAGTATCGATGAGGACCTGGAGAAACTGGAAAACATATATCTGTTGGCAATGTGAAATGGTTAAGCTGCTATGGAAAATAGCTTGGCAATCTCAAAATGTTAAACATAAAATTGCTCTATGGCCCAGCAATTCCACTCCTAGGTATATAATACCCCAAAGAACTGAAAACAGGGGCTCAAACAAATACTTGTACACAACTATTCATAGCACCACTGTTTACAATAGCCTGAATCTACATACAATTCAAAAGTAAAATAATGATTGATGAACATATAGTTATGTGTGTGTGAAAATATATTAGTCATGAAAAAGAATGAAATACTGATACATGTTACCACTGATACGTGTGAATGAACTTTGAAAACATTATGTCAAGTGAGAGAAACCAAATACAAAAAAAAAGGCAAAATATTGTATGATTCCATTTGTATGCAATATGAAGAATAGGTAAATCCATAAAACTAGAATGCATATTGGTGGTTACCAAAGCAAAGGGCATGGAGGTAGGGCCAGGAGCTGGAAATAAGAAGAAACTGCTTAATAGCTGTGGGGTTTTACTTTGGAGTGGGGAAAATGTTTTGGAATTAGATAGTGGTGGTGGTTGAAGGATATTGTGATTGTACTAGATGCCGCTGAATTGTTCACTTTAAAATGGATGATTTTAGGGGCATTTGGGTGGCTCAGTGGTTGAGCATCTGCCTTTGGCTTGGGTGGTGGCATTGGGGTCTTGGGATCGAGTCCCACATCGGGCTCCCTGCAAGGAGCCTGCTTCTCCTTCTGCCTATGGCTCTGCCTCTCTCTGTGTGTCTCTCATGAATAAATAAATAAAATCCTTTTAAAAATAAAATAAATGATTTTATGTAATGTGAACTTCACCTTAACAGAATTTGTAAAAACAAGCAAAATATGTGGTATTTTGCACATAAGTCTGCAAAATAAAATAAAGCAGAAAAGGATGATAGGAAGATGGGAGAGGGCTCTAATTCAAATTAAAGGGGACTAATATAACACTGTGTGTTAACAACTAGAATGAAAATTAAAAATGAAAAGGAATAAAAACAAATATTTATTTATTAGATGAAATTCAAATTTAATTGGAGCTCTGCAATTCATAGTATGTAGCACCCTTATCTTTAGTAAAGACATGAAGGAGATGAGATTTGCAGATGCTGTGTTGACAGTTAGACAAAGGGGGCACAGCAGATGCAGGGAGAGAAGGAAAGGCTGGGAGACTACTGAGTTTTCCAGACAGGAGATGAGAGTGAGTAGGAACAGAATGGGAGCAGTGAAGTTGCTACAAAATGGTGGCTTATATTTGAAGGTAGAGTGGATGGAATTTGCTAATCTGAGTGCGAAAGAGGAGTCTGGGCTGACTCTCCCAGGTTTTGTGTTGAATTGCTAGAAGTGTGGAAGTATCATTATTAAGACCAGAAATATGGCAGTGGGAGGAGCAGTTAGGGTCTGGGGTGGACAGAGATAAGAGGCTCAGTTTGACCTGTTCCATGTCTGGTGCCTATTACACACCTGCCATTCAAAGGAGAGATCCTGGATGGAGAGAGAAATTGGCTAGAGAGTATAAATTATATTTAAAGCTACAAGTCTGGGTGAAAACATTAGTCATGAGGGTGAGTGAATTGGGATGCTGGGTGGAAGCAGGGTCCCTTCCAGGGCCACCCGTCCTCCTGACCAGGGAAGCTGAGCTGGGTAAGCTTGGATCACTACGCCAGTCTCAATGCTTGCCCGTGCACGCAGGCAAGATCTCCAGTGCAAGTGGAAAAGAAAGGACACTGGCCTCCCAGACCTGGTCAGGAGGCCCAGCCGATTTAGACAAATCCCAAGGAAGGAGCATAGGTTTCTGTTTCAGTTATGTGGAGATAAAACAGAGATTTTAGGTTGAATTCTTCTTGAAATATATTTATCTGCTCACAGATGGTGACCATCACTAAGTCACTCTCAAATCAGTCGCTTTATTCTTTCATCAAATCATTCACTGTAAATAAAATGGGGCCCCTGAACTTGAACCTCCGCAGTGGGAGTGGAAGCCAGGATGTCTCAGACTGCAGTTCCCTATTCCCTAAATGAAACCATTTCCCTCTACTTTAACTACCTCTCTTCCAAAGCAATATCAGAAAAGCAGTTCTCCAATTCAATAAGGGTTCCAAGTAGTGAGGTTCTGAAAGAAAAAAACCTTGACTTTGTTTCTCCTGGTCCACCAAGGCACATGGGAACCTTTCCTCACTCTTGTGACCATGCTCCTGCCCCCTCCTCAGCTGCTTTCTCAGAGGCAGAGTCACTCAGTCACAGTGTCCTCAAAGGCAGTGCTGCCACAAGCTCACTCTGTTGAGCAGAAGACCCCTCACTGCCCATACCCTCTCCACCCCTGTGTGTGTCCAGACTTCTTGGGGATCCTTAACATCACCCTCAGGTTCGTAGAAGGACTTAAAGAACTGAGAAAAGCTGCTATATTCATGGTTGTGGTTTATTCAGTGAAAGAATATGGATTAAAGTTGGCAAAGATAAAACATACAGGGTCCAGGAAATACCAGGTGCAGGCTTGTAGTTATCTGCTTCTGGTAGAGACATGCAGACAGCCTTTAGTTCTCCCAGCAATGATGTATGACAGCAGATACAGAGTACTGTCAACCAGAGAAGCCTACTTGAGCCTTGGTGATTTTACTGGGAGTTAGTCACATATGACTGACTGCCTGGGGGGCTGAATTTAGTCTCCATCCTCTCCCAAAAGTCAAGTTGATACTATATGGCTCAAGGCCCCCAATATAAGTCAAGTTCTTGGCATAGACTTTCTTGGACTACTACCCAAGCCCCATTAAACAAAGACATTTTATCAGGCAGGATATTCCAAGAGCTTATAGATTACTTCTCAGGAGCCACAGAGGCCTTCTTTGGAATGTACAAGGTTTAGACACTTCTGGGTCAACTCTTTACTGCAAAGAGTTTTCATTTTATTGCTCTTTGCCTAGAAAAGTACAAATTAGCTATATAGACTTTGGTTACCAGCAGCTGGACTCTTCTTTAAAACATTTTTTAAAAGCATTTTAAACCATTATCTTATGACTCTCTTTTGGTTTTCTGTTTTGTTTTTTTTGTTTGTTTGTTTTTGTTTTACCATTTAACATATCCAAAAAGATTTATTATTTTACATTAACATTGTGGCAGTTAAAGAAAATAATCAAGTTATCTCATGGACTGGAAGGGGGCTTTTTTTTTTTTTTTTTTTTTTGGAAGGTGACTTATTAATTCCCTCTCATTTCCAAACCTCATCAAGCAGTCACTACATTTATGAGGTAAGTCAACTGAATGCTTGAAATCTAGATGAATTTTAAGATCTTCAATTTGTCCTGTTGAATATTCACAGTATTGACATAAATAAATCCCTTCAGATAAATGTGAATTTAAATGTTTGCAATATTCTAGCATACTTGAAAAGCCTTTCCCACAGTCATCACAAACATAGGAAAAATTTTAGTATGTTCAATAGCAACATGCCTGTTAACATTTGTATGAAGTCTACTCTGAAAACCACATACTTGACATACAAAGAAGTTTTACGTTTGTCAAAGGTAATTTTGCTTAGCAGGCTGTACTGTCCATGTGCTCTAATTTTATACTTATCACTTAACTCAATTAATTTACATGCCTGTTCATTTACCACATGGCTATGCAAGTCTTCTGGATCATTCGTTTCATGTTCACAAAACTGACACAAGTACTGTTCATCACAGCTGAGCTCCTGGAAATGTAGGTAGAGTTCACTGCTTTATGAGAATTGTACATCACACTGCGCACACCAGTAGAGGTGGTCACTAAAATGGGTGTCTGCAATGTGCTGGCTGAGGTTCTCAAAAATTACTGTTTTATAATCACAGTATTTACAAATGTAGGGATCCTCTTCATGCAGTTTGGCATGTTTGATCAAAAGCATGTTGGTAGAGAAACTCTCCTCACATACTTGACACACATTTGTGGGGTTTTTTTGTTTGTTTGTTTATTTCTTTTTTTTTTTTTCGACACACATTTGAATCAGTATGCTTATGCTTCAGGATCATATGCTGCTTTAAATCAGAAAAATATTTGCTGTTGAACTCACAAAGTTCACACTTACAGAGGCCACTGCTATTAGCTCTCAGTAAAGGCCATTTTTGTTGGGCAGTCACATTCAAAGCCTGGCTCTTATCTAGAATTTTGCAAAGTTTAGCTGGTGGCTCTTCAACAGTTTGGTCTTGGAGACTCTCCAAGGAATTGTTTTCGGTCTCTAGATCATAATCTTCAGAAATTGCATGTACTTCTGCAGCAATTGGAACATCTTCAGCAGTGTGAACTTCTATAGGACTCTCCTCTTGAGCTTGTTGGTTGGCTGACTCAGGTAAGTCACATTCTTCATCACAAATTTCAATATCAGCAGATTTTTCTGTAGAAAAGGCAGTGTGGTCTAGAATTCTAAGTACAGGGCTGGGAACCAGGTAGTTCTGATTTCTACTTCTGGCCTTGATCCCATTTGTAAATTTTGGCAAGTCATTTGATGTTTCTGTATCAGAATCATCATCTTTGTTGTCAAAATATTTTAAGTCTGGTTGTCTCATAGAACAAACACTATAACAATGATCAGAAAAAATTTCATTGAATCAATCTGCAATCCTGCTTATTCCAGAGGAATCTGAGTAATGAGAAGGGTGTAATGTCTTCCTTTTTCTTTTTTTAGGATATTCATTCATATCTTTTCAATATGGTACAATTCTTAATACTGGAGGGAGGAGAAATGAATTACAAGGAAGTTTTCACAGATGGTAAAAAATGCCTCTTTGCAATGAGATGAACTGCTTCAAACTACTCACGTCCCTAGGTTGTATGGGACTGCGGGGCCACCCGGCCAGCCCAGGCGCAGTTCCCAGGCAGCGCTGTGGCCCTCGCATTCCCGGGCGCCTCTTGCCCTGCCCGCCAGGCCCTATGACTCTTCTTTGAAGTACATATTTCTTGTTGAATAAAAGAGATAAATCATTGAATCAAGCATCTTCAAAATTTTCATGGGAAAGGTCAAAAAGTGTAACTCATATTCCACACTCATAATTAAAGATTTTATCAAAAATGCCTGCAGCACAACCAGTGCACTCTGTCTTCACCTCTGGGTTCCACTGCTATCTAGCCCTGTGTTTTAACGCACAGAAGAAATGATCATGTTGGCATCTCTCAAGCAAATGGGCTACAAGCAGGGTTTTCCCACCTTTATAGAATCATTAATGAAATTGGCAAAGTGCATCATTTTAAAAAATGAAATAGAGACAAAATTTCAGAGCATCACACCTGGTAGAGATAAATCTACACAAATTTTATTTCAGTTATGACTATATGAGTATGTGTGATTGTGTTTATGTATGTGAGAGTGTGTGGTTCACATGTGGTGGGGGGGCATTGTGTATGTGTATGGTGTGTATAGAGTGTGCATGTGTGTGTGGTGCATGTGATATGTGGGAAGGGGTATGTGTGGAGTGGGTGTGTGCATGTGATATGCATAATGCATCTAATGTGTGCTGGGTGTGTGGTGTGTGTGATATATGCTGTGTGCATGAGTGACCTGGGTCCATGGAGACAGCATGATGTGTGGTGAAGGGTCACCCCTGAGGACTTGGAGGCCTGAACTTGAACCTTGGCAAGCCTCTTAGGAGTTTTGTAACCTTGGACGAGTTTCTTGATCATGTTGGGTGTCATTTTTTTAAATCTAAGAATTATAAACATAATGATAGTACCTATCCCATGATGTCATAAAAATTAAATGGAAAATATCAAGTATAAAACATTTAGTCCTGTACCTCACTCAGTAAGTGTCATTTGTTTTGTTATTTTCATCATTCCTGTTATTGTTATTACTATGAGACATGGTCAAATGTGTTTGGGAAACAGTCACATAGAGGACAGGATTAATGAAGCTAAGGCCCATGCCTTCCATCAAGCCAGCCATATTCTTTAGCCCTTGAAGAAGGGATGGTGGTTTTGCGCAGGCCAGGCCTGTACTCCTCTTGGAGTACAAGTTCCCCTACTGGCAGTGAGTGGACTGACTTCCCAAAGCAATAGCTGACTGCTCACCTAGACTGAGACAGTCTGCTTGCTGTGGCACTTGTGTTTTCCCTCCACCATCTCCCAACTAAAAACCTTTCTTTGCTATTTAAGGTTACATTATCACTAACGAGACAGGTTGACATCAGGTATCCCCTGCTATGGTGCTCTGGGCAGGAAACAATAGCCCTCCTGTGGCATTCTTGCCAAAAATCCATGACATCTATCAAATAATGAGAAAACAGCCAACAAACAAAAGTAAGCTGAGAGTCACTCAACAAGATAAGTGAGCAGTAATCTTACCATGTGTCAAAGTTAGAAAAGACAGAGGAGTGCTCAAAGATGGAAAGATACTAAGAGCAGATGTCAATCACATGAAATACAAGATCCTGGTTAGACACTAGTGAAAAGGCTTGTGAAATGTGAATAAGGCCAATAGTTAGATTAACCTCCTGGTTTTGATTAACAGTGTTATGCTTACATAAAATGTTAGCATTAGGAGAAAATATTTTTAAAATAAATATAAATGTATATACAACATACACATGTACATATGCACGTAAACATATAGAAATATGATCTATCTCCAGTGTATTGGCTACAGGAAGCAACCGCATTTTGCCCTCCTGAGGTTTTTTTATTAGCCTGCTCTGAAAAATTTTGATTCTTCTACTATAATTCCCTGTTGATTGCTTTCATTATCACAGAAAAGTAAGCATCATTTTTTTTTAAAGTTTCCTATTGCATACTCCAGGGAAAGATCTCAAGTGGCATAGATTAATGAGGATTTATTATGACGATCATTTGTTTTCTGCCAACACCACTCCTTTTCCCCAAAAGGCCAGACTTGGGCCACATAGCCACACACACCGCCTCCCCCTTGAGGAAGCAAGAAAGCAAGTGGCAAGAGTCTAGTATGGGCTTGCAAGGAGCTGAAACTTTTATATATATATATATATATATATATATATATATATATATATATATATGATAAATATATAAGTATATATAAATATATATAAGATAAATATATATATTTATATATATAAAATATATATAAATATACTTTCCCAACATGTAAATCAAACCTTCCAAACATTATCTCCCATCCCAACCACCTAGGAAGACATTTTTCCTCTTCAGTTGTGCCATTTGTTCAATACCTGAGTCTGTATAATCTAAATAAAAGATCAAACTTTTAGATGGAGCAAAAATTATTCCTAACGGAATCCTGACAGTAATGAATCCCTTGGTACCAAATCACTCTCATTGCTTAGCACAAGGAGTAATTGGTACTTAGGTGAGAGCTCATTTAGGGGATCACATTGGGATTAATATAAACAACTATGTTTCTTTGTGTAATGGAAGTACATTCAAGTATCAGGCTGGTAATAATTCATATATGCATATTATTGACAATGCTATCCTCTATCTCTTTGCTAATAAAACACATAGTATAACACAGTGCTCATCCCATCAAGTGCCCTCCTCAGTGCCTGTCACCCAATACCTCATCCCTCCACCTGCCTCCCCTTCCACTACACTTTGTTCGTTTCTCAGAGTTTGGAGTCTCTTATGTTTTCACCCTGTCTAATTTTCCCACTCATTTTCCCTCCTTTCCCTTATATCCCTTTCACTATTTCTCATATTCCACGTTTGAGTGAAACCATATGGTTGTCCTTCTCCAATAATTGACTAACCACTCAGCATAATACCCTCCAGTTCCATTCACATCGATGCAAATGGTGGGTATTCATCCTTTCTAATGGCTGAGTAATATTCCATGTATATAGACCACGTCTTCTTTATCCATTCATCAGTCTAAGAACACCAAGGCTCCTTTCACCGTGTGGCTGTTGTGGACATTGCTGCTATAGACATTGCGCTGCAGGTGTCCTGCCATTTCACTGCATCTGTATCTCATTGTAGCTGTGATTTGTATTTCCCTGATGGAAAGTGATGTGGAGCATTTTTTTTAATGTGCTTGTTGGCTGTGTGTATATCTTTTTTGGACCAATATCTATTCATGTCATCTGACATTTCATGACTGGATTACTTGTTCTTTGGGTGTGGAGGCTGATAAATTCTTTATAGATCTTGGATACTAGACCTTAATCTGATGTTATTTACAGACATCTTCTCCCATTCCCTAGGTTGTCTTTTATTTTTGTTGACCATTTCTTTTGCTGTGCAGAACCTTTTCATCTTGATTAAGTCTCAATAGTTCATTTTTGCTGTGTTTCCCTTGGCTTCATAGATGTATCTTGCAAGAAGTTACTGTGGCCAAGTTAAAAAAAGGTTGCTGCCCGTGTTCTCTTCTAGGATTTTGATGGATTCTTGTCTCACATTTAGATGCTGGCCTCAGAATGAGCTTGGAAGTATTCCCTCCCTTTCTATCCTTTGAAACAGCTTTAGTAGAATAGATATTATTTCCTCTTTAAATGTTTGATAGAATTCCCCTGGGAAGCCATCTGGCCCTGGACTTTTGTGTCTTGAGAGATTTTTGATGACTGCTTCAATTTCCTCACTGGTTATTGGCCTGTCAGGTTTTCCATTTCTTCCCGTTCCAGTTTTGGCAGTTTGTGGGATTCCAGAAATGCATCCACATCTTCTAGATTGCCTAATTTGTTGGCATATATTTGCTTATAATATGTTTTTAAAATCATTTGTATTTCCTGAGTGTTGCTTGTGATCTATTTTGTTCGTGATTTTATTAATTTCAGTCTTTTTTCTTTTTAATAAAGGTGGCTAGGGATTTTTCTACCTTATTGACTCTTTCAAAGAATGACCTCCTGATTTTGTTGATCTGTTCTACAGTTCTTCTCATCTCTATTTCATTGAGCTCCATTCTGATCTTTATTATCTCTCTTCTTCTGCTTGGTTTAGGCTTTATTTGCTGTTCTTTCTTCAGTTCCTTTAGGTGCGAGGTCAGCTTGTGTTTTTGAGTTTTTTCCAATTTTTTGAGGGAGGCTTGTATTGTAATGTATTTCCCTCTTGGGACTGTCTTTGCTGTATCCCAAAGATTTTGAACAGTTATATTTTCATTTTTATTAGTTTCCATGAATCTTTTAAATTCTTCTCTAATTTCCTGGTTGACCCTTTCATCTTTTAGCAGGATGCTCTTTAATCTCCATGTGTTTGAGTTTCTTCCAAATTTCTTCTTGTGATTGAGTTCTAGTTCCAAAGCATCATGATCTGAAAAAATGCAGGTGAAAATCCCAGTCTTTTGGTATCAGTTGAGACCTGATTTGTGACTCAGTATGGGATCTTTTCTGGAGAAAGTTCCATGTGCACTTGAGAAAAACGTGTATTCACTGGCATTAGGATGTAATGTTCTGTATCTATCTGTGAAATCTATGTGGTCCAGTGTATTATTCAAGGCCCTTGTTTCTTTGTTGATGTTCTACTTATAATATCTGTCTATTGCTGAAAGTGCTGTGCTGAAGTCTCCTACTATTAAGGCATTATTATCTAGGTGTCTCTTTACTTTGGTTATTAATTGATTGATATACTTGGAAGCTCCCACATTAGGGGTGTAACTGTACATAATTGTTAGGTCCACTTGTTGAATAGACCCTTTAAGTATGATGCAGTGTCCCTCTTCATCTCTTACTACAGTCTTTGGGATAAACTTATTTATCTGCTATGAGGATCGCTACCCCTGCTTTCGTTTGAGGACCATTTGAATGGTAAATGGTTCTCCAACCTTTCATTTTGAGGCTGTAGGTGTCCTTAGGTCTAAAATGAGTCTCTTGTAGATAGCATATAGATGGGTCTTTCTTTTTTATCCAGTCCGGTACCCTGCATTTTTTGATGTGATCATTTAGCCCATTCATATTGAAAGTAACTATTGAAAGATATGAATTTAGTGTCATAGTATTACCTACACAGTCCGTATTTTGTGGATTGGTTCTTTGGGCTCCCTCTTTCTCTTACAGGGTCCCCCTTAATATTTCTTGCAGAGTTGGTCAGGTGGTCACATATTTTTTCAGTTTTTGTCTGGAAAACTCTTTATCTCTCCTTCTATTCTGAATGAGAGCCTTGCTGGACAAAGTATTCTTGGCTGCATGTTCTTCTCATTTAGTTCCCTTCATATATCCTGCTGGCAATTTCTGGCCTGCCAGGTCTCTGTGGAGAGGTCTGCCGCTAATCTGATATTTTCTCCCCAGGTAAGTTAAGAATCTCTTGTTTCAAGCTGCTTTATGAATTTTCTCTTTATCTTTGACATTTGCAAGTTTCACTATTAAATGTGAGGTGTTAGGATGCCTGGGTGGCTTAGTGTCCGAGCATCTGCTTTTGGTTCAGTGTGTGATTCCAGTGTCCCAGGATCAAGTCCCATATCAGGCTCCCTGCATGGAGCCTGCTTCTCCTTCTGCCTGTGTCTCTGCTTCTCTCTCTCTCTCTCTCTCTCTCTCTGTCTCTCATGAATAAATAAATAAAATCATTTATAAATAAATAAATAAATAAATAAGATGTGTCGAATGGTTTTTGTTGATTTTTTAGGGCGTCCTCTCTGTCTCTTCTATCTGGATGCCTCTTTCCTTCCCCAGATTAGGGAAGTTCTCCGCTATGATTTGTTCAAATATACTTTGTGGTCCTCTCTCTCTCTCAGCCTCTTCTGGAATCCCAAAAAGATGAATATTCTTCCTCCTCAAGCTATCAGTTATTTCTTCAAGCCTTTCCTTATGGGTTTTAATTATTTTTCTCTTTTCCTTCAGCTTCCTTCCTTTCCATCCGCTTGTCTTCTATGTCATCACTCTTTCCCACCTCATTAACCCGAGTAGTTAGAGCAGTTTGGACTGCATCTCAGTTAAAGTATTTTTAATTTTGGCCTGATTAGATCTCAATTCTGCAGTAAGAGGGTCTCTAGAGTCCTTTATGCTTTTTTCCAGAGCCACCAGTAGCTTTATAATTGTACTTCTGAATTGAATTTCTGACATCGTATTGAAATCTACATTCAGCATTTCTGTGGCAGAGAGTATGGCTTCCGTTTCTTTCTTTTGTAGTGAATTCTTCCATCTAGTCATTTTGTCCAGTGCAGAGTAGCTGTATGAGCGAGCAGAGTCACAAATATCAACCACAACCTAAGTAAAATACACTCTAGATGATTCAGAAGATGTCAGATACCAGAAAATAAAAGAAAAAGCAGAACAGAACAAAATAAAACAGAAGGACTACTACAGTGAAAAACAGATTTTAAAACAAATAGTAAGTATAAAGAAAAACAAATACCAAAAAGAAGAAGAAGAAGAAGAAGAAGAAGAAGAAGAAGAAGAAGAAGAAGAAGAAGAAGAAAATAAATGGGGTGGTGGTGAGAAAGTGGTGGTAGAAAGAGAATATATTCTCCCCAAGGGGACCTAGAGGATGATCCTCTTGATTATGAATGTATTTTGTTCTGTATGTTAGAAGATGCTCAATTCCAAATTTATACAAAACAGTGAAATTTATACAAAGCCTCCACATTGACCAGAAAAACATAAATGAGATAAAAGAAGGGGGCCAAATAGGAAGGAAGAGAGAATATAGTCTCACAGAATGAACCAACACAGTGTTCTACTTGGTTCTGGGTGTATTTTGATCTATGTACTAGACGGTACTAACTTTCACCATTATAAAACAAAACAAGACAGAAGAAACAAAAAACCAAAAAGCAAAAACCCATAACTCATATGTCTAACAAAATTAAATTGAGTATGTTGAAGGGAATCCAAAACTGAAGAATATATCTAAGACATGTCATTGTAGAAATATGAAAGTCAAAAAAGAAAAAGCTTAAAAATGAAGAGTTGGTAAAATATTGTAGTTAAGGCAGGAAAAGAGAAAAAATATTGGAAATCTTGCCATTTGCAATGACGTGGATGGAGCTAGAGAGTATAATCAGTCAAAAAAAGATAAATATCATCTGATTTCACTCTTATGTGGAATTTAGGAAACAAAACAAACAAGCAAAGGGGAAAAAAGACAGACAATCAAGAAACAGACTCTTAGTTATGGAGAACAAACTGATGGATACCAGAGGGGAGGTTGGTGGGGAGTTAGGTTAAACAGGTGGGGATTAAGGAGTGCAATTTGTGTGATGAGCACAGGGTAATGTATGGAATAGTTAAATCACTATATTGAAAAATAAATAAATCACTATATTGTACACCTGAAACTAATATATACTAATATTGAGTACTCAGTTTCAGATGTAGTGTGCAATGATTTATCAGTTGCATGCAATACCCAGTGCCCATCACATCATGAGACCTCCTTATGCCCATCACCCAATCAACCCATCATCCCACCCACCTTCCCTTCAATTACCCTCAGTTTGTTTCCTAGAGTTAAGAGTCTCTCTTGGTGCCTTCCCATTCATTTTTCCTACCCTTACTCTATATTCCTTGGTACTGTTTCTTATATTCCACATATGAGTGAAACCATATGATAATTGACTTTCTCTCACTGACTTATTTCATTCAGCATAATGCCCTTCAGTTCCATCCACATTGATGTAGTGTTATTTGTCCTTTCTAATGGAGTAATATTCTATCGTATATATGCCCCATATCTTCTTTTTTTTTAATTTTTATTTATTTATGATAGTCACAGAGAGAGAGAGAGAGAGAGAGAGAGAGAGAGAGAGAGAGAGAGGCAGAGACATAGGCAGAGGGAGAAGCAGGCTCCATGCACCGGGAGCCCGATGTGGGATTCGATCCTGGGTCTCCAGGATCGCGCCCTGGGCCAAAGGCAGGCGCCAAACCGCTGCGCCACCCAGGGATCCCGCCCCATATCTTCTTTATCCATTCATCTGTCAATGGACATCTGGGCTCTTTCTACATTGGGATGCAGGTGTCCTACTGTTTCACTGCATCTGTACCCTTGGTAGTAAATACCCAGTAGTGTAATTGCTGGATGGCAGGGTAGCTCTATTTTTAACTTCTTGAGGAAGCAACATACTATTTTTGAGAGTGTCTGTACCAGTTTGCATTCCCACCAAGAGTGTAAGAGGGTTCCCCTTTCTCCACATCCTCACCAACATTTGTTTTTTTCCTGTCTTGTTCATTGTACCCATTCTCAGTGGTATGAAGTAGTATGTCTATTTTTTTTTAAGATTTTATTTATTTATTTATGAGCGGCACACAGAGAGAGGCAGAGACACAGGCAGAGGGAGAAGCAGGCTCCATGCAGGGAGCCCCATGTGAGACTCAATCCCAGGACTTCAGGATCATGCCCTAGGTCAAAGGCAGGCACTAAACCACTGGGTCTCCCAGGGATCCCAGGTTTTTTGGGTGTTGAGTTTGATAAGTTCTTTATAGATCTTGGATTCTAGCCCTTTATCTGATATGTCATTTGCAAACATCTTCTCCCATTCCCTAGGTTGTCTTTTAGTTTTGTTGACTGTTTCCTTTGCTGTGTACAAGCTTTTCATCTTGATTAAGTCCCAATAGTTCATTTTTGCCTTTGGTTCCTTTGCCTTTGGAGACGTGTCTAGCAAGAAGTTGCTGCAGCTGAGGTCACAAAGGTTGCTGCCTGTGTTTTCCTCTAGGATTTTGATGGCTTCCTATCCCATGTTTGTCTTTCATTCATTTTGAGTTTATTTTTATGTGTGGTGTAAGAAAATGATCCAGTTTCATTCTTCTGCATGTGGCTGTCCAATTTTCCCAGCACCATTTCTTGAAGAGACTGTCCTTTTTCCATCGGATATTCTTTTCTGTTTTGTCAGAGTAGTTGACCATAGAATTGAAGGTCCATTTCTGGTTGTTCTATTCTACCCCACTCATCTATGTGTATGTTTTTGTGCCAGTATCATACTGTCTTGATGAGTACAGTTTTGTAATATAATTGATATCTGGAAACATAATATCTCCAGCTCGTTCTTTCTTTTTTTCTTCCTTCCTTCCTTCCTTCCTTCCTTCCTTCCTTCCTTCCTTTCTTTCTTTCTTTCTTTCTTTCTTTCTTTCTTTCTTTCTTCTTTTCTTCTTTCCTCTTTCTTTCAGAGAGAGAGAGAGAGAGAGAGCTAGAAAGGGGAGTGGGGAGGGAAAGGGAGAGAGAGAGAATCTTAAGTAGGCTCCATGTGCAGCATGGAGCCTGACTTGGGGCTCAATCTCAGGATCCTGAGATCATGACCTGAACCGAAATCAAGAATCAGACACTTAACCAATGGAGCCACCCAGAGGCCCTTGCAATCTTTTTCAAGATTGCTTTGGTATTCAGAGATTTGTGGTTCTATACAAATTTTAGGATTTGTTTGTTTTAGTTCTGTGAAAAATGCTGGTGGTATTTTGATAGGAATTGCATGAAATATGTAGATTGCTTTCAGCAGTATAACTATCTTAAGTTCTTTTTAACTTTTTTATTTCTGTGGTAAAAGCCTCTCTGAAGTCTACTGTTCTTTTCTGATATCTTCATGATTGCTGTTTTAAATTCTCCATTAGGCATATTACTTACATCTCTTTTGCTTAGATCTCTGTCCATGACCAAGTTCAGGTCATGGAGAGAGATCTAAGCAGAGTTCTTACATTTGGGACGAATCCTCCATTTTAGCATTTCATCCCCCCCCCCCCCCCCCCCCGTCTTTCTTTCTTGGCTGAATATATTCCATGTCTTCTTTATCCATCCATCAATCAATAGACATCTTGGGTGCCTGGATGGCTCAGTCAGTTAAGTGTCTGCCTCAGGCTCAGGCCATGATCCCAGGGTCCTAGGATTGAGTCCCTCTGTAGGGACCCTGCTTCTCCCTCTGCCAAACTTGTGCTCTCTTTCTCTCTCTCTCTCAAATGAATAAATAAAATCTTTTTTAAGAAGTCAATGGACATGTGTGTTGCTTCTTGGCTGTTGTAAATAATGCTGCTATAAACATAAGGTTACATGTATCCCTTTGAATTAGTGTTTTTTTGTATCCTTTGGGTAAATACCCCATAGTGCAATTGGTAGTACTATTTTTAACTAATTGAAGAGCCTCTATGCTGTTTTACAGAGTGGCTGCACCAGTTTGCATCCCACAAACAGTGCAAGAAGGTTCCTGTTGCTCCATATCCTCTCAATATCTACTGTTTCTTGTGTTGTTGACTTTAGCCATTCCAGAAGCTGTGAGCTGATGTCTCCCTTTTTAAATGTTTTATTTATATTTTAATTATTTAACATATAGGGAGTGAGGAAGTAGGGGGCAGGGAGGTGCGGAGGACCCTCACAAGCCCTGAGTGCCACCCAGGACAGCACATGGTAACAAAATGGCCCTCCACTCAGGCTTGAAGGTAAGTAGCACTGACCAAATGAGAAATCCGTGAAGCTGCAGGAGGGCCAGCCACGGAACACACAGCAACTAGAATTGCCAGAGTTTGGGAGCTTCTGTTGATGTAGTCTCATGAGTCAACATGTTAGTGCTCCAGCTCCTGCCAGTCTGCAGGTCCTCTGTTCTTTGCTCCCTTCTTCCTGCAGAACCACAGGAATCCCAGGAGCTCTGTGACTGGCAACCACTCACCCTGAAGAGTTAGTTTCCGAAAGCTTCAACACAAGCAACATTGTGCTTTTGTCTGCCCAATTGTGGAAATATTGATGCCCGTTACAGGGATCTCTAGCAGGGAGAAGAAAATATACAGGACATTTAGGGACCCCACACATGCTTGACTGGTGGAAGTGTGGTGTGTCCTGAGCACTCTGGCTGACTCTGGACCATGGGCCCCAGGGTGCCACCTCCTCTCCTATGTGGGGAGTCCAACAACATGCAGTGACCAGGAGCCAGGCTCTGTTGTTTCCACCATTTCCAGGTATGTGGTGTGATCTCTTAGGTTACTTAGTGTCTTTGAGTCTTGATCTCATAATTGTAAAATGGAGGCAATGGTGCTCTACTGTTAAATGAATTATGCATGTAAAGCACAGAACCTGGCTCAGAAGAAGTGCCCAACCACTGTTGACTGTTGTACCCCAGGGACACTGTGGCCTGGACACCAAGGTCAGAGAGTGTTTCCTGCACAGCTGGGAGCTGGGATTCTGCCTCTCTCCCCTCCTTTGCCACCCAGCACTGCCCCACTCTGGCAGCTAAGTCTGCTGCGGCAGGTTCTGGCCCACGAGGCTCCCAGCACACAGAAAGCGCAATGGGCTTACCCTCAAAGAGAACTGGAGAACACCGAGAGGTGTTATGGTCTGAAGTCATCCATTCTCTCCCAAATTCATATTTCAGCCCTAATTTCCAAAGGCATGGTGTTTGGAAATGGGGGGGCTTCTTGGAGGCAGTTGGATTCAAATGAGGTGGGGGGTAATTAATTAATTAATTAAAAAGGTGGGAGGTGGGGGTGGGTGAACTGGATAAAGAGGGTTAAGAGGTACAAACTTCCACTTATACAATAAACGTCTCTTGCCATTTGCATCGACATGAATGGAGGTAGAGCGTGTTATGCTAAGCAAAATAAATCAGGCAGAGAAAGAGAAATACTGTGTGATCTCACCCATATGTGGAATTTAAGAAGGAAAACAGATGAGCATATGAGAAGGGGCAAAAAGGAGAGAGGGAAATAAATCATAAGACACAACTCTAAAGAATGAACTGAGGGTCGATGGAGGGAGGTGGTGGGGGATGGGCTAGATGGGAGATGGATATTAAGGTGGGCACTTGTTATGAGCATGGGATATTGTGGATGAATCACAAAATTCTACTCCAGAAATGAGTATTGCACCATATATTAACTAATTAAAATTTAAATAATCAATAAATAAAAAGTGATAGGGGTTTAATATAGAGCATGGTAACTATCGTTAATAATTTAATTATTGTTAAATAATATTTAATATAGAGCATGGTAACTACTGTTAATATTTGAAAGTTATTAATGAGTAGATTTTAAAAGTTCTCACCACAAGAAAAAATTGTAACTCTGTGAGGTGATGGATGTGAATTAAATTTCATTGTGGTGATCATTTTGGGTTATTTACATATATCAAATCATTTTATTTTGCTCACCTGAAACTAACACAACATTATATGTCAATTACATCTCAATTTAAAAAGAACATTCTGAGTGTGTCTGTGGGAGTGTTTCTGGATGAGACAAATTAAATAATTTAATTAAATTAATAAAATAAAATAAAATAAAATAAAATAAAATAAAATAAAATAAAATAAAATAAAATAAATGGTACATCATGACCCTTCAAATTGATTGTAAAACTGAATGGTATTGTTGCAATGTTTTACAAGCCTCATCTAAATCATTTTGTCCAAGAGACAATAAACAAGTCACATAGTTTTCACCTTTTTATCTTTGTGTATCAATTTTAAGTATAACATACCTGCAAACTATATGATGAGAGAGAGCAGCCGTGGTGCGAGACTCTCCTCCTTGACCTACAGTTCACTGTGGACCAGGGGATGATCTCTGGAGCTCAAAATTCAGTGGGCACTTCCCACACCTGTGTACACCTGTGTATGTCACATTACCCATATACAGACTTAGAGGCTAAAGGAAGACATGAGCCATGAGGTGTTGGCACATATAATGACCTCCACAGTGCCCCACAGATGCACACACACACCCTCACATGGACAAATGGCTGCGTATACCTGCCATTTCTCTGTTCTACACAAAATATATGACAGTTGCCTCCACTGATTTCTATTTTCCCCTGCTCACCCTAGAGAGCACACTCACCACACCACTCTCCTCACCAGCCACATTCAGCCAAACCAAGCTGCTGGTCAAGAACTGGAGGTGCTCGAGTGCCTGGGCTTGAAAGGGGGCAGGAGGAGCTTGCGGGTCGAATCACTTGTGTTCTGGGAATTCCAGGCAGGTACTAGAAGCCTGGCCAGGGGTAGAAGGCCAAGCTGAGCAATTTCGGTGCAGCGTCCTTCTGGAGGAGAGTCCCTATACTCTGCCAGAATTCAGGTGTATTTCAGAGTAACTCAGTGAAGAGGTTTGCATGGGTGGCCGAGCGGTTGAGTTGTTATTCAGTACAGCTATTTTATATTTGCACATAGAAACTTCTTGAAGGTAAAGACTTTTTCTTATTCTTTTCAGTGACTTAATAAACACTATTATGTGTCTACTCTTTAACTGATCTGCATGTCCAAGTTTGGAAAGTGCTTGGCATTCATTTGGTCATGTTTTCCCTCCCTCCCTCTTACCACCTCTTTCCCTCCCCCGCCCTTTCCTTCCTCTAGGTCTCTTTTCTTCCTTCTTCTCCCCTTTCTTCAACTGCACCTTGGTCCAAGAGGCATTTAAGGTAACACAGAACCTGGCACTTGGTTGATGATTTGCTCAATCAATCTTTCACTGTGAATGGAGGAAGGAGGGAGGGAATAGGGAAGGCCCAACAAAGATGACAGGGCCTCCTTCGAACTCCCTCAGGGTAGGTTTCCACCCCACCATTTAGACAGACAAATACTTTTCCTGTCTTCCCTATTTTAACCTGTCCTTTAAGTGCTCCAGAGGAGGGCATCTGAGGTCAGAGTCAGGTAAGATGGAGAAATGGGAAATTGTCTTCCTAACGGCCCTAAAGAGCCTGAGTCAGAGTCCCTGTCTTCCTTCCAAGTTCTCTATTCCCAGCACCTGTCTGGGTAGGGAGACCCCAGCTCTCTAGGCACACCAACGTTACCTCCAGGGAAAAGCCCCACAGGCCCCCAAGGCCTCAGCTCTCTGGACTGCCCCTTCTGAGATTTCACTGTAATTTTGTCATTTCTAGAATGATAAATAAAAGGAATCATACAGTACATGACCTTTTGAGATTGAGAGTGATCTTTTGCATAATTATCTGAGCTCTACCAAAGTTCGTTGCCTTTATCGCTAATTCATGTGTTTTTACTGCTATGTAGAATTCTCTGGTATTCTATGGTGCTATTCTATGAATCCTATTCTCCAGTTTGTTTAACCATTCACCTACCAATGGGCATTTCAATTGTTCCCTGGCTCTGGCAGTTACAAATAAATATGCCATGAATATTTGTATATAGGTTTTTTTATGAACATAAGTTTTCATTTCTCTATTTCTCTATCTATCCTGAGGCCTTTATCTCAGGAATATAATTGCTGGGTTGTAATGTAAGTGCATATTTAGTATTGTAAAAAATTGCCAGACTCTTTCCAGAGTGGCTGTACCATTTTACATCCTGACCAGCAATGAATAAGTGATACAGTTTTTCTTCATCTTCACTAGCATTTGGTGTTATCACTACTTTTTATTCTAGTCACTCTGCATCTCATTGTGGTGGTGATGGTGGCATCTCATTGTGATTTTCATTCCTACTTCAATAAAATAAACATGAATGTCTTTTCATATCTTTGGTTTATTTTTTAAATTGGATTGTTTATTGTTTTACCACTGAGTTTTAAGAGTTCTCTATGTATCCGGTGTCAGATACGTGGTTTATAAATTTCTTTTTCTGTCTATACCTTGTCTTATCATCCTCTTAAGATCTGCAGAATAAATGTTTAATTCTTGCAAGTTTTGATTTAATGATGTTTTCTTTTATGGATTATACTTTTATTGTTATCTAAGAACTTTTCACTAAGCCTGAAGTCCTAAGAATTTTCTCCTACATTTTTTTTCCTAAAATTTTATAGTTTTGAATGTAATTTTTAATTCTGTGATTCATTTTGAGCTGATTTTTGTGTAAAATATGAGCAATTTTTCAAATAAAGTGTATTCATCTACTAATAAATTATATATACCCATGGTAGGAAAATTAGCATATGCATAAAATTACAGTTACAGAAAATTAAGGATTTTCACAATCCTAGCACTTACAGAAAATCATTTAAGAAATCATAAAAGTTACATTTAGATGTTTGTCCTTTCAACTTTCTTTTTCTTTTGTTCTTACATGTATTTGGATCCCTTCCAATTCCTTTTGAAGATGGAGAGAAGTTTTGAAAATTAAACTTAGAGGTTAAATAGAATTTTAGTCTCTTTCTTTTTCATCCTTTGGTCAGTTTTGCTGGTTAGAAAACTAAGTTTTAGAGAAGATAAGCAACTTGCCTTCAGCTGGAAATACACAGTCGGAACTTACTCATCTCAACCTGACCACTCACCTAGCCATCCATCATTCACTGCGCCTTGCTCCATACTGGACTAAATTACAACAAACAACAAGGACAACAGCAACTGCTAGAGCACAGCAAAACAGAAGCAAAGTTCTTTGTGCCAGATTTGCGACTGTCTGGGAAAGCAGGATCTAACCCATAGTGAGGTAGTGTGTACCCTAGATCATTCTTGGCCTGGAGGTCTAGAAAAGGTGCCCAAGGAGAAATGAACACTTTGAAAAACAACAAATTAGGTATAGAGGCTCAGATTATACAAATGTTAAGAAAATAGAATTTAAAAGTGGTCTAACTGTTCTTATTATTACAATATATTGTTTTCTACAGGCATTACAATAGGAAAACGAACAGTGAAAATTCCTAGAAAAAAAGCTTTTTAAAAAGAAGCTATAAAAGATACTTGGGGAACAATTGGGAGAAATCTGAATGTGAACTGGCATCTGATATGTTAACGTTGAATAGCGCAATGACCTCTGCAATTGTCACACGGGTAGCAGGCTGGGGTTGCAAGAGACAGAGAGAGAAATGTGGCAAAATATTAACCAGGGTTGTATCTAGGTAGAGAGAATATCTGTGTCTTTTGTGTCATTTTAAAAAAAATTTTTAAATTTATTCATAAGAGACAGAGGCAGAGACATAGGCTGCGGAAGAAGCAAGCTCCCTGCAAGGAGCCCAATGTGGGGCTCAATCTCAGGACCCCAGGATCACAACCTGAGCCCAAGGCAGACATGCAACCGCTGAGCCACCCAAGCGTCCCTTGTGCCATTAGTTGAATTATTTAACATATCTTCAAAATAATAAGTAGATGTTGGGATGAGGGAGATTTACGAGACTTCTCTAGATCCACAATTGCCAGCGTCACTGTGAGCAGCTAAGATCCAGGTGACCCGTCCAGGTTCGGGGCAGCCCGGGGGTGACGCCTTGCCTCGGTTAGCGCTGCCTCCAGCCTGCGCATAAGCCCTTGCCAGACGCACCGTTCACTTATCATAAGGCCTTTCTGCCAAAACAGAAAAGCTACGGGGTGTATTTTGAAGGTGGAAAGAAAAACATCCATTCCCTGACCGGGAATCGAACCCGGGCCGCGGCGGTGAGAGCGCCGAATCCTAACCACTAGACCACCAGGGAAGGCACGCTCGCTCCGCTCCTGACGTGCTAGACCAAACATGTGGCGATGACGCGAGTCGGAGGGAAAGCGCGATTGGAGGACTTGGGGTGCCTCCCCAGGCCCCGCCGCACGCCCGCAGAAAGAGCTGCGGGAGGACTTCGGCGACCTCAGGGTCTCTCGGGGGCAAAAAGAATCGCCAGCAGTCCCTGGGATGCTGTGGGGGTCCTGCGGGAGACGCACACAAAAGGTCTGTGTCAGAAGTGGGATTCGAACCCACGCCTCTATGCAGAGACCAGAACGCCCGCGGGGAAGGTGAGCACCTTGAGTCTGGCGCCTTAGACCACTCGGCCATCCTGACACCCGGCGGCGAGGCCGGCTGTGCTGCACCCGCTTCCTGGGCGACCGCCGCCTCCGCCGCGCAGGCCGCCCGCGCTGCACTTCCGAGGACCGCGCGGCCGCTCGGCGCCGGCGGCCCGGCCGGGTCTTCCCCGCAGGGAGTCCAGCGAGCCGCGCCGGCCCGGCGCACTGGGTCCCCGGCACCGGAGGGCTCGACCGCGGCCGGCGTGCGCCCCGCGGGCGAAAAGTGCGCTGGGGAGAGAGCCCGGCTGCGGCTGCCCCCCGGCTCCCGCCCTGCCCTGCCCTGCCCTGCCCTGCCCTGCCCTCCCGGCTGGGCCTCTGCGGGAGGTGCACGGGAGACGCGCGGGACGTGCTCGCGGCGGGGAGCGCGGGCGAGTCCGTGGTGACCCCGCACGCCCCGCGCCCCCGGCCCGCGCCCGCGCGCTCCGCGGGGGCTGGAGATGATGCGGAAACACTATTAAAGAAAGCGATGACTGTAACCATCCAAGAAAAGGAGCACCCACGCGCGACCCCTGTTGAAACACCATCAGGAAGGCTTTTTCTTTTTTTTTAATTTTATTTATTTATGATAGAGAGAGGCGGAGAGCCCGGCGCGGGACTCGACCCGGGGGCCCCGGGATCACAGCCGAGGCCGAAGGCAGGCGCTGAGCCCCGGAGCCGCCGAGGCATCCCCGGTCAGGGAGGCTTTAAGGGCGGCCGTCGCGACAGGTGTCGGGACCACTGCAACGGGGGCTGGCCCCGGCAGGGACAGAAGTCGGACTCCATTCAGAATACAACAAAGAAAAGTGAAATTTTCTAGCTAAGGAACCGGGGTGGGGGGGGGTGGGGGGTGGGGGAGTCAGTGGATGGCAAAGGAGGCAGAGAAAACATCATCCAGGGTTAGGATTCCGGATGCTGGATCTGACTCGGCCTTACACGATGAATAGCACTTCGGGGAAGGGGGGGGGGGGGGTGAGGAACCCCACTGGATATCCAGGATGATCAGATATCAAGGATGGGAGATTCTGGCTAAATTTATTTAGCAGGAATCCTGCCAAAATTGGACAATGCAGAGACAAACATGGAAGTCCAAAAGTCAGGCCTAGTAGAAGAAAAAAAAAATCTAGGGAACACTTAAAGGAGTGCAAAGACAGCTAGCGTGCTTTAGCGGCCAATGGGGAGGCCCCACTCCCCTGCTCCAGACTGCATCCCATTCAGTCCTTCATTCATTCACTGAGTCTTTACTGAGGGTCCCCTGAAAATACAGCAGTGAACGAACACAGAAGCCCTTGCCCTGGAAAACTGCTAGTGGGGGGAACAATCTGCACAAACAAATATATACGCTGGAGGAACAAGAGTAGGGTAGTGGAATAGCAGGTTGTATTTTTACACCACCTTGGTCAAGTGAGTCCTGCTGAGATGATTTGCTAAAATAATTTCATTTTAAAGATTTATTTATTTACGATAGACATAGAGAGAGAGGCAGAGACACAGGAGGAGGGAGAAGCAGGCTCCATGCAGGGAGCCTGACATGGGACTCAATCCCGGAATCCCAGGATCATGCCCTGGGCCAAAGGCAGGTGCCAAACCGCTGAACCACCCAGGGATCCCTAAAATAATTTTAAAAAGCAAAACAGGGATGCCTGGGTGGCTCAGCGGTTGAGCATCTGCCTTCAGCCCAGGGCATGATCCTGGGATTCCGGGATTGAGTCCCATGTCAGGCTCCCTGCATGGAGTCTGCTTCTCTCTCTGCCTGTGTTTCTGTGTCTCTCATGAAAAAATAAATAAAATCTTAAAAAAAAAAAAAAAAAAGCAAAACAGGCGACTCTCACGCAAATATAGGATGCACCCCTGTCAAGAGTTTATTCAGTTCATTTATGAGGGGCCCCGAATGTTGTTGCAATAACCAATTCAAATGAGATATTCAATAGATTTTTTTTTAAATAATCAGTCAACCAAAGGAATGTTGAAAAAAGATTGCTAACAGATGGAAGGGAGGTTAATATCCTAAAGATAGGTAATAAACTATGATACTTAAAGTTATGATTTCTACTTTGGGGTAATTTTTATTTTTTACTTTTTTACTTATTTGTTTTTTACCAGACAGAAATCAGGGGCATCTCTTGACATGTTTTATTTGTATTGCTATAAACAGGACTCTCTGGCCTTGCTCTCACACAGAAACCATATGCATTGCAATCAGTTTCCCACAATTTTTTTTTTAAGTTTATTTATTTATTTATGATAGTCACACAGAGAGAGAGAGAGAGAGGCAGAGACACAGGCAGAGGGAGAAGCAGGCTCCATGCACTAGGAGCCTGACGTGGGATTCGATCCCAGGTCTCCAGGATCGCGCCCCGGGCCAAAGACAGGCGCCAAACCGCTGCGCCACCCAGGGATCCCAGTTTCCCACAAATTAACCTCTATACCTGCAGAATTAGAAAATAGCCAACTCAGTCAAAGGTGCCCATGGAATCAGTTCACCCCCAAAAGGTCTGCTAGGCAATGCTAAGCACTCCACTGTTAGGACACCTAACATCCAAAAGGACAAGAGCCGGACAGAAGTTAAGCCATACAAACAGATTTTATTCAGGAACTATTGCAGTAGGGGATAGGAAACCTCATCTAGAACTGGGCTCGATTCCAAATATAGCAAGGACAAGCAAGGATTTATAGTCAAGGAACAGAATGAGAGTCAGTGGATGGAAAATGAGAAGAGAGGAGAAGGGAGACTTGCTATACTGAGCTAACAGGGTTTCTGCTAAAGGCAGGCCAGCCATGAGATGGCACCTGGAGGATGGTGGGGGATGAGGAATTTGATGAGATAAGGAGGGTGATTAGATATCAAGGATGGAGGGATTCTGGATAAACTGACCTAGCAGAATTGTTAAAATTAGACTCTGTGGCTATGGGCAAACTAAGGTTCTGTGGCCCCAGTTTTCCTGTTCCCCACCCAGTCTAGACAACCAGGCAGCTAGCTACCTTTTGCCTTACAATAGCCTTGCAGTGAGTGTGGCTTCTAGCTCCGGCCCAGTGCCCATCTTGCATGCAAATTCTAGGAACTCTTCAATGCCTGAGATTTATGGTTCTAAAGAAAATTATGCACCCTTGCAAATATCATCTGCTGAGAACCTCACATGGAGACCATCTCTCCTTTTCCTTCCTCCATGGATTTGCTTATTCAGGCCAGCCCTGATTCTTTCTAGTAAAACTAGTGAATCACTACCCACTTCTGTAGAGAGCACAGTGAAGAGGGAAGTTATGGCCCAAGGCAAGAAAGAGAAGATCAGAACCATGTTCTCTCAGACCCAGCTATATGTACTCAATGACAGATTTCAGAGACAGAAATACCACAGTTTCCAGCAGATGTGAGAACTTTATAGCTTCCTGAACCTTAGCTATAAGCAGGTGAAGACCTGGTTCCAGAACCAGAGGATGAAATGACGGTGGTAGCAGAAAAACAACAACGTAAGAGTCGCAGGATAGAATGGTGTGTCTCGTAATAAATAGCTCAGTGACTACAGAACACCCAGGCTTCTACTCCTGTCACCGGGGATTCCTGATGCAGACTTCTGGAAACCTTCCAGTATGGAGCAAGCAGGCCTGTAATAACCCAGGTGGGAGCAACCAGACCTGGAAAAGCCAGTCCTGGAACAACTGTTCCTGGAATAGTCAGATCTGGTGCTCCCAAGCCTGGAACAACCAACTGTGGAGAAGAATCCCTGCTGCCCCAGATCCAGTTCCAGCAAGATTTTGTCAGCCATGTGGAGTCCATCTTAGAAAGCTGCTGAGGAAAGCCATAAGAGAGCAAACGGCCAAGTAGTCTAGTACACAGCAGATGGTGGATCTTTCTCAAAGTACTCTGTGACCATACAGCCTGAAGATGTGTGACAATGAATCTATGATTCAGTCTCAATTGGGGCTGTGTTACTTCTCCGAGGATTTGTCTTTTAGGTCCTGGATCTCTGCCTTGATGTTCCGTTTCCCTTTATGCTCATTGTGTCCACTGCGGGGTGGGGGGGGTGGCAGGGGAGGGGGGCTTGCTTAGAGTCTAATCAGAGAGGTTTCAGTAGATCGGCCACTGTGCACAACATGATAAAAGATGTTTCTGGCTGTAGATAACTAGATAGGATACTAGCTTGAATATCTTTGGGTTCTAGAATCTAACCTCAAGAATAGGAAGTATAAGTGATGAGTCACTAAATTCCACTCCTGAAACCAATACTCACTATATGTTAATTAACTTGAATAAAAAATAGAATAGGAAGTAAAAGCACAGAGATGTATGATGGATTATCCTTGTTTTCTGAGATTGAGAGGTTTTACTTGTTGATGACCTCAGTTGTTCCAGTGCTGTTTTTACTACAACTCCTAATTTGAAAACAAAAACAAAAACAAAACAAAACAAAACAAAAAACCCTCCTAATTTGTTCATTATTCTAGTCTTTGTAGAAAGAGGCTTTATATTTCAATGCATCATGATAATAATACCAGTTGACTGGTTGGTTTATAGGTTTAAGTACAAATAAATAAAATACCCACTTTACCTTTATTTTTATTTTTTTAAAGATTTTATTTATTTGAGGGAGAGAGATCATGAGCAGGGGGGAGGGGTAGAGGGAGAAGCAGGCTCTCTGCTGAGCAGGGAGCCCAATGCAGGGTTCCATCTCAGGACTCTGGGATCATGACCTGAGCCAAAGGCACTGCACCATTCAGGTGTCCTCTCCACTTTACCTTTAAAAAAAAAAAAATTAGACTCTGCTAGAATAGACATAGAAGCCCAAGGTCAAGGCCTGCCTGAAAAAAGGGCTCGAAGTGTTACTGAACCAAAGTGGGCCTGCCCCCCCAGTTAGTTACAGATAGAGATTACAGCAGGTGAAGTTGCCTTACAAGGCCATCTTTACTTGTACAGATAAGGAGATCACAGGGAATAATTTCCAAAGCTGTGTCTCCGGAAACCATGGAACACAGGCTCCTTTAGGGTTGGGATGAATATACAGAAGGGAATTTTAACTTTATAATGAGGCTGAAGAGATTGTTGGTCCCCTCCTCCGGTACTTTCTGATTCATCTGGGCAGGCTCTCCCTCAAATGTTTCTTTCTCTGTTCTTGTAGTTTGTTACCTTGTCTCTGAAGCTAAGACTGACAGCTAGATAGAAGCTTCTAGTGGTTTAGTTTCTAAAAGGAAGATTGGCAGTTCAACAAAAGCTCCTACTAGAAATTTCCTGAGTTCAGGGGGTCGGGCCTTAATGAGAGGAGCCTAAGTAAATTAAGTCAGGGAGAGTGTTTATCAGTAGTTATCTATGTTGTCTATTTACAAGTTTTGGAGAATCATTTCTTATCACACTGATAAGACTGACTGAAGGGAAGACATGAGTGTGAGGACACAGGGAATGGTGTTTTCAATAATGCTTATGATATTATCCAACTTCTGTGGTGGCCGCTTGGCCTTCATGACCTTTAGGCCAGCTTGACCCCACTTCGCAGTCTCCCATGTGCCCCAGGGAGCTAGCCGCCTTTCCTTAACATGTTCAATCTGCCTTCATTCCCACTGCCATGGCCAGAGAAAGCCCTGCTCTACCTGGGCACCTGCATGCAGCAGAGAAGCTTACATTCCAGTAGACAAAGACCTAGAATAAACAAGATAAATATGGGAGTGATAAATATGTGACAAAAAACTAAAGCAGAGAAAGAAAGGTAGAGAGAGATGCAGGTGATGAGGAAGGCCTCTCAGGATGTGCCTTTTGAACAGAAATTTTAAGACAGTCAAGGAGCAACCAGATGAAGTATCTGGGGCCAGAGGGCTTCCGGGAAATGGAAGAACAAATAGAAAGGCCAACAAGGAGACTCAAAAGTACCGCTGGAACTGGGTGAGAGGGACTGGTGCCACCTGTAGAATGACTTCACTGAGCAAAGAGGACAGTTTTGAGCCAAGCTGTGGTAAGGTATGGCCTGCTTTCTCATGATGCCTTGGCTACTGCATTGGGAATAGACATTTGGGTGCAAGCAAATGTGAAGCAGAGAGAGCAACTGAGAGGCCACTACTGGGCTCCGTGACTAAACAGTGCGGCAGCGAGCCAAGCAGTGACAGGAGAGTGGACTTCTGGATACATTTTGTTTTGTTTTGTTTTGTTTTTCTTAAGATTTTATTTATTTATTCATAGAGACATAGAGAGAGAGAGAGAGAGAGAGAGAGAGAGAGAGAGGCAGAGACACAGGCAGAGGGAGAAGCAGGCCCCATGCAGGGAACCCGATGTGTGACTCAATCCCGGGTCTCCAGGATCACACCCCAGGGCTGCCAGTGGTGCTAAACCGCTGTGCCACCAGGGCTGCCCTTCTGGATACATTTTGAAGGCCAACAGCATTTTTTATGTTGTCAACACAAAATGAACAAACTTTGTGGAATTTCTAATTAAGAAAAAAAAGAAAGGAAGAGGCTTATTTGAGCCCAAGTTAGGACAGCTGCTCAGGGTGTGCGGTCTTCACAGAGAAGAGAGAGCCCTGGGGGAAAATATTAGGAGCAGAGCTGTACATGTTTTAACACAAAGAGTTACAAATCGGGAGCTTGGGATCCCTGGGTGGTGCAGCGGTTTGGCGCCTGCCTTTGGCCCGGGGCGCGATCCTGGAGACCCGGGACCGAATCCCATGTCCAGCTCCCGGTGCATGGAGCCTGCCTCTCCCTCTGCCTGTGTCTCTGCCTCTCTCTCTCTCTCTCTCTCTCTCTCTCTTTCTCTGTGACTATCATAAATAAATAAAAAAATTAAAAAAAAAAAAAAACAAATCGGGAGCTTGGGAAGATGGCAGAGTAAGAGGACCCTGAGCTCACCCAATCCCACGTTCACAGCTAGATATCATCCACATCCAACTCACTAAACCTGGAAGTGATCCAAAGACTGATAGAACAAACTCCACCACTAAATATAGAGAAGCTGCATCTGATACGAAGGTTACGAAGGTCAGAAAAGTGGAGGGAGACTGTCCCCAGGAGGGAGGAGCTGCACACATGGAGAGGGCAGAGAAATGGGCTTTCACCCCAGGAAGCTCACATGGGGAAGGCTAATCCCCATAACATTTTGGCTTTAAAAACCAGAGGGGACTGGGATGCCTGGGTGGCTCAGCAGTTGAGCATCTGCCAGCTCAGGGTATGATCTGAGGGTCCGGGATCCAGTCCTGCATTGGGCTCCCTGCAAGAAGCCTGCTTCTGCCTCTGTGTGTGTGTGTCTCTCATGAATAAATAAAATCTTTTAAAAAAGAAAAAATTTGGAAAGACTACAAATATATGGAAGTTAAACTAGATGCTACTAAACAATGAATGGGTCAATTAGGATATCAAAGAAGAAAAAAAGTACATGGAAACAAATGAAAATAAAAATACAATGCTCAAACCCTTTGAGATGCAGCAAAAGAGGTTCTAAGAAGGAAGTTTATAGCAATACAGGCCTACCTCAATAAGCAAGAAACACCTCAAATAACCTAACCTTACACTTAAAGGAGCTAGAAAAAGAACAACAAACAAAACCTAAAAACAGCAAAAGGAAGGAAATAATAAATATTGGGGCACAAATAAATGATAGAGAAACTAAAAAAAAAAATTGAACATCTATATGCCAACAAATTGGACAATGTAGAACAAATAGGTAAATTCCTAGGAACATATATAATACCCACACTGAAACGTGAAGAAATAGAAAATTTAGACAGACTGATTAACCAGCAAAGAAATTGAGTCAGTGATCAAAAAACTCCCAACAAAAGTCATCAAAGATGACACGAAGAAGTGAAAAAACATTCCATGCTCATGGGTCGGAAGAACAAATATTGTTAAAATGTCTATACTACCCAAATTAGTGTATGTATTTCATGAAACCTCTACCAAAATACCACTAGTTTTTTTCACAGAGCTACAACAAACAATCCTAAAGTTTGCGTGGAACCAAACTTTAGGACTCTTTAGAGTCCTAAAGACTCTAAAGAGCCAAAGCCATCTTCGAAAAAGAAAGCCAAGCTGGAGGTATCACAATTCCAGACTTCAAGCTGTATTGCAAAGATATATTCATCAATATAGTATGGTACTGGCACAAAAGTAGACACATGGATCAATAGAATAGGATAGAAAACTCAGAATAAACACACAGCTATGTGGATAATTAATATTTCACAAAGCAGGCAAGAAAATCCAACAGGAAAAAGTCTCTTTTCTAAATGATGGTGGGAAAATTGGACAGCCACATGCAGAAGAATGAAACTGGGTCTTTTTCTTACAGCATACACAAAAATAAATTAGAAATGGATTAAAAACCTAAAGGTGAGACCTAAAACCATCAAAATCCTAGAAGAGAGCCCAGGGAGTAACCTTTCTGACGTTAGCTGTAGCAACTTCTTTCTAGATATATCTCCTGAAGGAAAGGGAAACAAAAGCAAAAATAAACTATTGGGACTCCATCAAGATAAAAAATTATCTGCACAATGAAGGAAACCTCAACAAAACTAACAGGCAATCTACAGAATGGGAAAAGATATTTTCAAAGGACATATCCAATAAAGGTCTGCTATCCAAAACGTATAAAGGACTTATAAAACTCAACACTCAACAAATAAGCCAATTCAAAAATAGGAAGAAGACATGAACAGACATTTCTCCAAAGAAGACACCCGGTTTAACAATAGACACATGAAAAAATTATCATCATCACTTATCACCAGGATGATGCAAATCAAAGCTACAATGAGTTATCACTTTACATCTATCAAAAGGGCTAAAATTAGCAACACAAGAAACAATAGTATTGGAAGGGATATGGAAAAAAAGGAAGCCTCATGCAGGATTGATGGTGATGCTAACGGTGCAGCCATTGTCGAAAACAGTATGGAGATTTCTCAAAAAGTTAAAAATAGAAATACCTAAGATCCAGCAATTGACTACTATTTACCCAAAGAGTAAAAAACACCACTGATTCAAGGTGATATATGCACCCTTATGCTTATAGCAGCATTGTTTACAATAGTCAAGCTATGGGAACAGCCCAAGTGTCCATCCATAAATGAATGGATAAAGAATATATAGCATAGGGACGCCTGGGTGCCTTAGCAGTTGAACGTCTGCCTTTGGCTCGGGAGGGGGTGATCCTGGGGTTCCAATATCGAGTCCCACATTGGGCTCCCTGCAGGGACCCTGCTTCTCCCTCTGCCTGTGTCTCTGCCTCTCTCTCTCTGTGTCTCTCATAATAAATAAATAAAATATTTTTTAAAGGAATATATAGCATACACACACACACACACACACACACACAATGGAATATTACTCAGCCATAAAAAGAATAAGATCTTGCAATTTGCAATGATGTAGATGGAGCTAGAGATTACAATGCTAAGTAAAGAGAATGACAAATTTCATATGATTATACTTATATGTGGGATATAAGAAACCAAACAAGCAAATGGAAAAAAAAATAAGAGAGAGGGGGACAAAAGAAGAATAGATTCTCAAATACAGAGAACAAACTGATGGTTACCAGAGGGGAGGGGTGGGGAATTGCTAAAATACATGATGGGAATTAAAGAATGCACTTTTGGTGATGAGCACAGGGTGATATGGAAATGTTGAATTACTTTGCTGTACACCTGAAACTTCTATAATACTGTATGCTAACTAATTGGAGTTAAAATAAGAACCTAAAAACATCTTAATTATTTGTTTAACCAAAGTGGCCATAAGAGATTCTATTGAAAGTTGTATAGTTGTTAGGAAAATTTAGCTCCATGAATATTGAGAAGTTTTCGTTTTCTTAATTAAAAACCTGATATAAACAAATACATAAACCTTGTATTTCTGGGCATATTGGAAAAAATTGTTTATAATTTTTTATCAAAAGCACACCTATAATCCAAGAAGACTTAGGTTTTTACAGAGCAAAAATGCAAATTTTAATTTTATACCATCGTACTTTTAAAACTCACTTATTACAATCTTATTCCTGACTGGATGTAAAATTCTTTTTCAAAAATGCCCCTTTATAAATCTTTTATAAGTTTTTCTTTCATTTATATTTTATCCTAAGTTTTCCTCACTAAATAACTAGTCACATTTCAGGACAAAATTATTTTTTTCCGTAAGGAAAAATGGATTTTCATTCTCTATATGTTTTTGACATATCTCTTGGTTTATCATTTTCCAGAAGTCTCAATTACATTGGCAGACTTTTAAATCTTAGAAATCTTAGCCTCCAGTGAAAACTAAATAGTGACCTATAATAGTGACTGTCTATTTTTTTAATAGTTTCACAGGTAGAATTTAGTGATTCATCAGTTGCACATAACACCAAATGTTCATAACATCAAGTGCCCTCCTTAATGCCCATCACCCAATCATTTACCACCCCCACTTTCCCTCCAGCAACCCTCAGTTTGTTTCCTAGAGTTCAACCTCTCTTACAGTTTGCCCCTTCTCAATTTTCATCTTATTTTTGTTTTCCTTCCCTTCCCCTATGTTCATCTGTTTTGTTTCTTAAGTTCCACATACGAGTGAAATCGTATGGTATTTGTCTTTTTCTTACTGACTTATTTCAGTTAGCATAATACCTTCTGATTTCATCCACATTGTTGCAAATTGTAAGATTTCATTCTTTTTGATGGGAGAGTAATAGTCCATTATATATATGTCTCACCTATTCTTTATACATTTATCTATCAGGGAACATCTGGGCTCTTTCCATATTTTAGCTCTTATGGACATTGCTGCTATAAACCTTGGGGTGCATGTGCACATTTGAATCATGATGTTTGTATCCTTTGGATAAATTCCTAGTAGTGCAGTTGCTAGGTTGTAGAGTAGCTCTATTTTTCATTTTTTTTCTATTTTTCATTTTTTGAGGAAACCCCATACTGTGTTTCAGAGTGGCTACACCAGTTTGTATTCCCACCAAGAGCATAAGAGCCTCGTTCTCCACATCCTTGACAACATCTGTTGTTTCCTGTATTGTTAATTTTAGTCATTCTGACTGGCATGAGGGGATATCTGTGGTTTTGATTTGTATTTCCCTGACGATGATTTATGTTGACCATTTTTTCATGTTTTTGGTGGCCATTTGCATGTCTTCTTTGGAAAAAAATGTCTTAACACGGCTTCTGCCCATTTTGCAATTGGATTCTTGGTTATTTGGGTGTTGAGTTTGAATAAGTCCTTCGTAGATTTCCGTACCAATCCTTTATCAGATAGGTCATTTGCAAACATCTTCTCCCATTCAATAGGTTGCCTTTTTGTTTTGTTGACCATTTCCTTTGCTCTGCAAGTGCTTTTTATCTTGACAAAGTCACAGTAGTTTATTTTTGGTTTTGTCTCCCTTGCCTTTGGAGATGTTCTAGCAAGAAGGTGCTGCGGCTGAGGTCACACTGGGGCCTAGACTTGCTATTTTCAGCTGGCTTCCCCACTCTGATGCCTGGGAGCTTTGCCATATTCAGGGACTCCTGTTCTTCCTGTGACCCCAGGGACCCTGATATCATGCTGCCACACCTGGGATTCCTGCCCCACATTGCCACCTGAGCACCTTTAAGCCTGGGACATCCCCCACCATTGCAGACATCTAAAAGTTCGGATTTCATGTTCCACTGCTTATAATACTTGGTGGTAGCCTCCTTAGGCTGGGTCCCTCCCCTCCCCAGATCCTCTGATATATGACTCCTGATTCACATCTCTGCACCTTCAAACTCCCAAGAAGTGGTTGCTTTTCTACTTGTAGAGTTGTAGCATTTCCTTTCTCAGATCTCCAATTGGTTTTGCAGGTGTTCAGAATGATTTGATAACTATCTAGCTGAATTCCAAGGATCAGATGAACTTAGGGTCCCCTACTTCTCTACCATGTTAACCTTAAAGCATAACCTATTTGTCTTAACAATTCCCCTGGAATGATGTGGAGGGGAGGGAGCCCTGATCACAACGAGAGGAGTGAGAGGGAAAGAAGGAGAGCAGCAGGTGCAGGGGATTGCTCAAGAAAAACTCTCCCCCAAAACCATTCACTGGGAAAGGACTACCAAAAGTTGTTATCAACAGCATAGGTTAAAGTCTGAAGTTTTAAAAGTCTGCGCCATCACCAGAGTCCTTGCTGATGGGCTTAGTGGTCCTTCTGTGGGCAAGGAAGACAGAGGCCCAGGTGCAGAAGGCATGGTCTGAGCATCCCCTGGGTTGATGCAAAGAAACAGTTCTCCTTCTTGGAGTGCATTTGGGAAGAGTGGCATGGCCTCTCCAGGGACAAAAGAGATGGCCATCACCAATGTACTTCCCTATTCTTTAGCATAGGAACAGAGACACCTGCTGAGGGTGGCAAATCTTGGTGCCAGCTTTTGATGTGCTTTACCATAAACTCTGAAGTGCTGCATGATCATGGGACCGCTTTTCTGGGACAAATTAGCACTAGCTACAGCATGGTGAGACCCTCTTCCAGAAGATCAGTGTAGGTGCATAACACACCGGGTCCCTCACATTTGGACTTTTGACACCTAAGCACGCACCTAAGATAAAACACAGGAGAACTGTGCTGCTTGGCAGGCAGACAGCTTGGACACAGATAGGGTGATGGCAGGGATATGATGGAAACTAGGGACACAGGAAGGGAGATTCTTCACTCTACTGTGAGGGCTCACTTAAGAGTGGTGGGTGGTGGGTGAGAATTCTCTGCTTTGGGGAAAAAGAGTAGAGCAATACCATTCCTCCCACTCCCCACCCCACCCCCCATTAGCACTTGACAGACTTCAGTGAACCACACAGCGCCTCCAGTGGAGTCTGCAGCCACTTACACTGCATGCTGACACTGCCCTGGAGGAGCATCTTTATGTGGGTAAGTGTGCCTGAGAATCAGTACTCCCCGAGAAGACCAGCACAAACCCCTCACATGCACTAAATCTACTGTTCATAGAGTGCTGCAAAGCTTCAGCTCTAGGGGAAATAGGATCTAGCATCTTTTAACAAGCCGACCAAAACACACCTAATTAAATCTTGCCACACAGAAGATCCAAACACTCCCTACTGCAGGAGAAACTCTGCAGAGGACAACCCTGAGAGAAAGAGCAGCCAAAACACGACAGCAGAGTGCACATTCTGAAACACCTCCTGAAGCACCAGGCCTAAGAAAGTATAGGACTTCCGTTTAATATAGTCATTACTCTCAGCAGTGGGAATATAACAGGCCTTTCTAACACACACACACACACACACACACACACACACACACACACAACACCTTAGCAAAATGACAAGACAGAGGAATTCATGACAAAAGAAAGAACAGAAAGAGATCATAGCCAGGAATCTAATCAAAACAGATACAAGTAATATGCCTGAATCAGAATTTAAAATAATAATCATAAAGATATTGTGGGCTTAAGAAAAGTAGAGAAGACACCAGAGAATCCCTCACTGTGAAGATACAGGAACTAAAACCCAGTCAGGCCAAAAAAAACAAAAAACAAAAAAACTATAACCAAGATGCAAAACTGACTGCATTCTATGACACAGGATGGAGGAAGCAGAGGAGTGAATCAGTGTATAGAAGAGAAAAGAGAAGGGATCCAAATACCTGAAATCACAAATGAAAGAGGAGGAGATATCACAACCAACACCACAGAAATATAAATAATTATCAGAGAATATTATGAGCAATTATATACCAACATTTTTGGCAACCTAGAAGAAATGGATAAATTCTTAGAAACATATATTCTACCAAAACTGAAACAGTAGGAAATAGAATATTTGAACAGACCCACAATCAACAAAGAAATTGATTCAGTAATCAAAAATCTCCCAACGAACAAAATTCCCAGGCCAGGTGTCTTCTCAGAGGAATTCTACAAGACATTTAAAGATGACTTTTCTTCTCAAACTGTCCTAAGAAATAGGAAGAGGAAGGAAAACTTCCAAACTCATTCTTCAAGGCCAGTATTACCTTGATTCCAAAACCAGACAAAAACTCCTCTAAAAAGGAGAATTACAGGCCAATATCCCTGATGAACATCATGCAAAAATTCTCAACAAGCTACTAGCAAATCAAAAGCAACAGTACAGGGATCCCTGGGTGGTGCAGCGGTTTGGCGCCTGCCTTTGGCCCAGGGCGCGATCCTGGAGACCCCGAATCGAGTCCCACGTCGGGTTCCCGGTGCATGGAGCCTGCTTCTCCCTCTGCCTATGTCTCTGCCTCTCTCTCTCTCTCTGTGTAACTATCATAAATCAATAAAAAAAAAAAAAAAGCAACAGTACATTAAAAGTATTATTCACCACGATCAAGTGGGATTTATTCCTGGTCTGAAAGGGTGATTCAATATTCACAAATCAATCAATGCAATAAACCACATTAATAAAAGAAAGGATAAGAATCATATGATCTTCAGGGTGCAGAAGATCAGATCTTCTGGATGGCTCAGTTGGTTAAGCATCTGCTTTCAGCTCAGGTCATGATCTCAGGGTCCTGGGAGAGAGCCATGTGTCTGGCTCCCTGCTTGGCAGGGAGTTAGCTTCTTCCTTTCCCTTCATGCTCTTTCTCTCAAATAAATAAATAAATAAATAAATAAATAAATAAATAAATAAAATCTTTTTAAAAAAATTATTCCCACAATAGATGCAGAAAAAACACTTCAGAAAATACAGCATTCATTCTTGATAAAAACCTTCATCAGAGTAGGACAGAAGGAACATACCTCAACATTATAAAGGCCATATATGAAAGACCCACAGCTAATATTGTCCTCAATGGGGAAAACTGAGAGCTTCTCCCTTAAGGTCAGGAACAAAACAGGGATGTCCACTCTCCTCGTTGTTATTTAACATAGTCCTGGAAGTCTTAGCCTCAGCAATCAGACAACAGAGAGAGATACAAGGCATCCAAATAAGCAAGGAAGAAATCAAACTGTCACTATTTGCACATGACATGATGCTCTCTGCAGAAAACTTGAAAGACTCCATCAAAAACTTGCTAGATGTGATACATGTATTTAGCCAAGTCTCAGGATATAAAATCAATGTTCAGAAATCTGTTGCATTTCTATAAACCAATAATCAAGCAGCAGAAAGACAAATGAAGGAATGGATCCTATTTACAATTGCACCAAAAATCGTAAGATACCTAGGAATAAACCAAAGAGGTTAAAGATCTGTACGCTTGAAAACTATAGAACACTCATGAAAGAACAAATATTGCTAAAATGTCTATAGTACGCAAAACAATCTACACATTTAATGCAATCCTTATCAAAATAGCATTTTTCAGCAGAGCTAGAACAAACAATCCCAGCATTTGTTTGGACCACAAAAGATCCCGAATAACAAAGGAACCTCAAAAAGGAAAGTAAACCTGGATGCATGACAATTCCAGACTTGAAGCTGCGTTACAAAGCTGTAGTCATCAAGATAGTACGGTACTGACTGTGAAGCAGACACATAGATCAACGAGACCGAATAGAAAATCCAGAAATGGACCCACAACTATATGATCAACTAATCTTTGACAAAGCAGGGAAGAATATCTGATGGAAAAATGACAGTCTCTTCAACAAATGTTGCTGGGAAAAGAATGAGTGAAGCTGGACATTTCTTACACCATACACAAAAATAAGCTCAAAATGGATGGAAGATCTAAATGTGGGACAGGAAACCCTCAGAATCCTAGAGAACACAGGGACCAACCTCCTTGACCTATGCAGTAGCAACTTCTTAGTATAGACGTCTCCAGAGGCAAGAGAAACAAAAATAAAAATGAACTATTGAAACTAACAAGATAAGAAGCTTCTGCAAAGGAAACAGTCAACAAAACTAAAAGGCAGCCTATGGAATGGGAGAAGGTATTTGAAAATGACATATCTGACAAAGAGTTACTGTCAAAATTACATGAAGAACTTACTAAACTCAATACCCAAAAAACAAATAATCCAGTTAAGTAATGGGCAGAAGACATGAATAGACTCCCCCCCCCAAAAAAAAAGACATCCAGGTGGCTAACAGACACATAAAAAGATGCTCAATGATCAACATCACTCATCATCAGGGAAATACAAATCAAAATGATGCGATACCACCTCACCCAGTCATTAATGGCTAAAATTAACAACTCAGGAAACAACAAACATTGATGAGGAGGTGGAGAAAGGGAAACCCTCTTTCACTGTTGATGGGAATTTAAACTTGTGCGGCCACTCTGGAAAACAGTATGGAGGATCCTCAAAAAGTGAAAATAGCAATACCAAAAAAAAAAAAAAAAAAAAAAAAAAGTAATACCGTATGACCTAGCAATTGCACTCCTGGGTATTTACTCAAAAGATACAAAAACAGTGATTTGAAGGGGTACACGTACCCCTTATACCAGAAATATTCATAATAGCCAAATTTTGGAAAGAGCCCAATGTTCATATGTTCATCAACTAACAAATGGGTCATATATGTATATGTTATATGCACATATATGATATTATCTAAAAGAACGAAACTTGCCTTTTTTTAATAAATTAATTTTTATTGGTGTTCAATTTACCAACATACAGAATAACACCCAGTGCTCATCCCGTCAAGTGTCCTCCTCAGTGCCCGTCACCCATTCACCCCCACCCCCCGCCCTCCTCCCCTTCCACCGCCCCTAGTTCATTTCCCAGAGTTAGGAGTCTTTATGTTCTGTCTCCCTTCCTGATATTTCCCACACACTTCTTCTCCCTTCCCTTACATTCCCTTTCACTATTATTTATATTCCCCAAATGAATGAGAACATACACTGTCGCATGCGCTGGGGGCGACAACCGTCCAGGGATGAGGGTAAGGGAATGAGGAAAAGAAAAGAGACACAGAGTGGGAGCAGGAGGGACATATGGCCGGATTCAGCCACAATGCCAACTTTATTTGTGTTACTCACTCTTTTATAGAGCAGGGTTGTATATCAAGCAGGATGTCTTAAGCTTAGTTCTCCAAACATGTCTTTTCAGAATATATAGCCGTAGTATGCGCCCTTGAATAGATAGCCAAGGTATGCACCCTTAGATAGCAATGGTATGCGTCCTTGAGCCACAAGCCTTCAACAACAAGGGTGAGACAGGTAGGCGTAGGCTGTGGTTGGAAGAGTCAACAGAGAGCCCTTGCTCAATCCATTAACCCCTTCCTGGCACGTGGCTCCCAACAATACACTGTTTGTCCTTCTCCGATTGACTTCACTCAGCATAATACCCTCCAGTTCCATCCACGTTGAAGCAAATGGTGGGTATTTGTCGTTTCTAATGGCTGAGTAGTATTCCGTTGTATACATAAACCACATCTTCTTTATCCACTCATATTTCGATGGACACCGAGGCTCCTTCCACAGTTTGGCTATTGTAGACATTGCTGCTATAAACATCGGGGTGCAGGTGTCCCAGCGTTTCATTGCATCTGAATCTTTGGGGTAAATCCCCAACAGTGCAATTGCTGGGTCGTAGGGCAGATCTATTTTTAACTCTTCGAGGAACCTCCACACAGTTTTCCAGAGTGGCTGCACCAGTTCACATTCCCACCAACAGTGCAGGAGGGTTCCCTTTTCTCCGCATCCTCTCCAACATTTGTGGTTTCCTGCCTTGTTAATTTTCCCCATTCTCACTGGTGTGAGGTGGTATCTCATTGTGTTTTTTTTTTTCCATTGTGGTTTTGATTTGTATTTACCCGATGGCAAGTGATGCGGAGCATTTTCTCATGTGCTTGTTGGCCATGTCTGTGTCTTCCTCTGTGACGTTTCTATTCATGTCTTTTGCCCATTTCATGATTGGATTGTTTGTTTCTTTGCTGTTGAGTTTAATAAGTTCTTTCTAGATCTTGGAAACTAGCCCTTTATCTGATATGTCATTTGCAAATATCTTCTCCCATTCTGTAGGTTGTCTTTCAGTTTTGTTGACTGTATCTTTTGCTGTGCAAAAGCTTCTTATCTTGATGAAGTCCCAATAGTTCATTTTTGCTTTTGTTTCTTTTGCCTTTGTGGATGTATCTTGCAAGAAGTTACTGTGGCCAAGTTCAAAAAGGGTGTTGCTTGTGTTCTCCTCTAGGATTTTGATGGAATCTTGTCTCACATTTAGATCTCTCATACATTTTGAGTTTATCTTTGTGTATGGTGCAAGAGAGTGGTCTAGTTTCATTCTTCTGCATGTGGATGTCCAATTTTCCCAACACCATTTATTGAAGAGACTGTCTTTCTTCCAGTGGATAGTCTTTCCTCCTTTGTCAAATATTAGTTGACCATAAAGTTGAGGGTCTACTTCTGGGTTCTCTATTCTGTTCCATTGATCTATGTGTCTGTTTTTGTGCCAGTACCACACTGTCTTGATGACCACAGCTTTGTAGTACAACCTGAAATCTGGCATTGTGATGCCCCCAGGTATGGTTTTCTTTTTTAAAATTCCCCTGGCTATTCGGGGTCTTTTCTGATTCCACACAAATCTTAAAATAATTTGTTCTAACTCTCTGAAGAAAGTCCATGGTATTTTGATAGGGATTGCATTAAACGTGTAAATTGCCCTGGGTAACATTGACATTTTCACAATATTAATTCTGCCAATCCATGAGAAACTTGCCATTTCAAATAACATGGATGGGGATCCCTGGGTGGCGCAGCGGTTTGGCGCCTGCCTTTGGCCCAGGGCACGATCCTGGAGACCCGGGATCGAATCCCACATCGGGCTCCCGGTGCATGGAGCCTGCTTCTCCCTCTGCCTGTGTCTCTGCCTCTCTCTCTCTCTCTGTGACTATCATAAACAAATAAAGATTTTAAAAAAAAATGTTAAAAAAAAACAAAAAAAAAAACAAATAACATGGATGAAGCTAGAGTATATTATGCCAAGTGAACTGAGTCAGTCAGAGAAAGACAAATATCACATGATTTCACTCATATGTGGACTTTAAGAAACCTAACAAGTAGGGAGGGAAAAAAAGGAGTGAGGGAAAGCAGACTCTTTTAAAAAAATTAATTAATTAATTAATTAATTAATTAATTAATGAGAGAGACAGAGAGCATGAATGGGGTGAGGACAAAGAGAGAAGCAGACTCCTTGCCTGGGGTGGGGGCAGTGGCTTGATTCCAGTACTAGGAGATCATGACCTGAGCCAAGGTTGATGCCACCCAGGTGCCCCCCACCCCCCAAACTAACTCTTAACTACAGAGATCAAATGAGGGCTGCTGAAGGGCAGTGGGGTGGGGGATGGGTTAAATGAATGATGGGTATGGAGCAGGGCACAGGTTGTGATGAGCACTGGGCGTTGTATGTAAGTGAGGAATCACCAAGTCTTACACCTAAAATTAACATTACTTTGTATGTTAACTAACTGCAAGTTATATAAAAAACTTGGAAGAAAAAAAATAATAAATCCCTGGGACGGTTAGCTCACTCAAGAACAGAAGAGAGGATATTTGGTCTAGGTTCTAATTCAGGAGGACACTGTATTTGGGTGGTACAGTGGTGGAGGATCCAACAAAGGAAAGGGGGAGCCAACGACGAAGGAAGAAAACCGAAAGAATGCAGACACAGCAGCACTGGGGTTTGGGACAGAGGAGGGCAGAGGGGATGATCCCGCAGGGTCAGATGCTCTGAAGGCGGAGAAGCGCCGTTCCAGCGGCTTGATGGAGAGGAAATCTCCGCGGGAGGCATCCCAAGAGGAACTAGGAAGTGACTAAGAGTCCGCAGCGAATCCAGGCAACTTTTCAGAGGCCTCTCGATGCCTCAGAGGGAGTGGGCCATGGCCAGATGTGCCTTTGAGGCCTAGACAGGGGTCTAGGTGGTTAGGGCGGCTGATGCTGCAGGTGTTCGCATGTAGGTGGCAACGGAGAGGGAGAAACCGCAGGTGAAGCGCACAGGGCAGGGTCAGGCTCGCTACGTTTCCGCACCAGGCGGAGGCATCCCCGGCGGACGCCAGGTCTGCATCACTCCGTAGCTCCGCGGCGCTCGGGCGATTCCTACGGGAACTACAGCTCCCGGCAGGCGGTGCGCTCGCCGGCCATTGCGCAGGCGCCGCCAGTCCCCTCCCAGTCCCCCTCCCAGCCGCCCCGGCCCCAGTTCCGCGTTGGAGCCGCAGACGCCTAGGGGGCGGCTTCCTCTTAAAGGAGAAACGGCGGCGGAGCGCGCGAGGTGGGCCCTCTTCCTCCCGGCGCTCTCCGGGCCTGCGCGGAGGAGGGGGAGGCGCAGGCGCAGTCGGGCCGAGGGCGGGTGGGGGCGCGCAGGTAAGACCCGGCGGGGGTGGACCGCGGCGGGCACTCCGGGGGCCCGGCCTGCGCTCAGTGGGCGTTAAGTGGGGCGGCCCGACGCGGGGTGGGAGCGCCCCCGGCCCCGGCCCCATTCACTCCGCCATGAAGAGCGCCCCCCAGACACCCCCTCCCCCCCCCAGCAGTCCGGGCTGGAGGGGCCTGTGCCGTCTTCAAGGTGAAACTGTCACCTCCCCGTCGCCCAGCCCCCGTTGAAACTTGGCCGGAGCCTGGCGCCTCCCCGGGGCGCGGGGCCGGGCCGCCGGCTCCCCTCCTCCCCCCCTCCCCCGCACAGCGCTGCTCTACGCGCCCAGTAACATAAGCCGGGCGGTGCGGCCCCGGCGGCGGCTGCGGGGAGGACCTGGGCTGGCGGATCTCGGCCGCCGGGGGCCCTGGGGGCGCCCCGGGTCAGGCCGCCCGTGCGCGTGTGTCCTCCACCCGTAGGTCCCGGTGCCCATGGCTTCCTCCCCGGTGGACGCATCGCGCAGGCGGCAGGAGAAGCGGCGGCAGCTGGACGCGCGCCGCAGCAAGTGCCGCATTCGCCTGGGCGGCCACATGGAGCAGTGGTGCCTCCTCAAGGAGCGGCTGGGCTTCTCCCTGCACTCGCAGCTCGCGAAGTTCCTGTTGGACCGGTTAGGAGCCGGGCCGGGCCGGGGCTGCGCGGGAGGGCGCCGGGGGTGCGACGCCCAGTCCCCTACGTGGTCGGTGCCGGCCGCCAGCTCGTCACCGCCCGCAGATTTCTCATTTCAGCAGAACAGCCTGTGTGACTTGGGGCCTCTCTGGGTCCTGTCCCCCCGCTGTTGGTTTCCAGCGAATAGGGGCCCTAGGGTCTGGTCCCTTCAAAGTGTGGGAGTGCAGAGAGCTGAGGCCAGCTGGCCCGGATCCCTCCCTAAACCGCCTCTCTTCCCCCTCCCCCTGGCAGGTACACTTCTTCACGCTGTGTGCTCTGTGCAGGTGGGTAGGGAGTAGCTAGAGGTCGGGGCCAGGAGCCAGGGAGGGCGGAGGGGCAACAGGGAACCCCCTCCGGAGGGGACTGGATCAGAGGGGACCCTGAGTGGGTTGGGGAAAGGTGGGGAGTTGGGGAGCCCAAGGTAGTTTGATGGGAGCAGGCTGTGGAAGAGAGCAATGTCTAGGGACCTTGGGGGGGTTCTGGGCTCTGAAGGATGATAAACTGAGGTAGGGACTGGCTTTGCCCAGGGAGGGTGTGGTCCCAGTGTGAGAGTAGGAGGCTTGCCAGCTCGCCCTGACTGTTGCCTTCACCACCTCAGGTCCTGAGCCTTTGCCCCCCAAGGGTCTGCAGTATCTGGTGCTCCTGTCGCATGCCCACAGCCGGGAATGCAGCCTGGTGCCTGGGCTCCGGGACCCCGGGGGCCAAGATGGGGGGCTTGTGTGGGAGTGCTCTGCAGGCCACACCTTCTCCTGGGGCCCGTCTTCAGGCCTCACATCTCCAGAGGAGCCTAAGCCAGCTTCCTGTCCAAATACTGCCCGGAGAAGCTGGTGCCCAGAGGCCAGGAGCGGGCAGGAGCCTGCAGGTAGGCGGGGGCAGGAAGAACTGTGAAGAAAACAGAGGGAAAATGGTTCCCGTCTCTGTACCATAGAACCCCCTTTATTAAAAATTATCCTTTCTTAATGGAAAAACAAGGAAATATATTCTCAAATATATTTTTAGGTATAAAAAGCAAAATACAGAATGAGACGTATGTTGTGTTACCATTGGTGGAAAAACCAGGGAAGGAAGAATATATATATATATGTACTTACGAATGTATCAAATATGTCTGGAAGGGCATGAGGGAAACCCGGTTCTCTGTGGGAAGAACTAGGTGAAGAGGGGGTAGTATTGGTAAGGAGACTTTTCCAAGCGTACCTTTTTATACTTTTACCTTTTGAACCATGTGATTGTATCATCTCCAGAGTAAAGCACCCCTTCCTGCTGTACCCTCCTCCATCCCAGGAGACCTTAAAAGTACACCTGTCCTCCCTCCAGCCCAGAGATCCTTCCCCTTTGACCCTACCTGTACCAACAGGTTTGGCATCTGAGCACGATGAGAGGACTCAGGAGGCCATGTTGCCCAGGTGAGGTTTGGGGGGAAGGGAAAGGAGAGACTTGGGTGAACAGTGCAGGCAAGAGAGTGGGAGCCTGAGGCTTGCCTTCCTTGGTCCAGCAGGGAAGTAGGACCCTTACTGGAGACCTTCCCAACCCCAGGAGAAGAGGGGGAGGAGGAAGATGAGGATGAAGAGGAAATGCTCAGTGATGCCAGCCCATGGACCTACAGCTCCTCCCCAGATGAGCAAGTTGGGGTTGTGGGAGGATGTTGAAGTGAGCAGGAGGGAGGGAGTAGCTGGCCAGGGACCCCAAAGCTTTGCAGACTTGAGGGAAAGGCTTGTTGGTGGGGAAGGTGGAAAGAACTGGAGGCTTTGAATCAGGAAAATCAGGGTTGAAGTTCGGCTCTAGAGGAGAATGAAAGCTGAAAGCAGATGTGAATAGAGATTCTAGGGTAGGGTAGGGTGGTTCCAAGTTGGGGATCTTTGCAGTTTAGGGGCGTGGGTTGGGTTGAAGGCTAGCTGAGAGCCCAGGGAGATAATGCTCTTCTCTTCTCTTTTCAGCAGTGATCCAGATGCCCCCAGACTACTACCTTCCCCTGTCACCCATGCACTTAAGGAGGGAGAGACACCCCCACCCCCAGAAGCTCCCCTCAATCCTCTTGCTGTACTGTCCTCATCAACATCATCATTGGGTTCTGGAGCTCTTCTGCCTACAGAAGTTGGGGTACAGCCAGAAATCAGAGGGACCCCTCAAGCAACCCAGCAGACTGAGCCCTTGGCCAGGTAACCTGATGGCTGAGACAGAGGGCAGGGGCATCCTGGGACGTGGCCCTCCCTCGAGGCCCTTTGCTCCCTCTTTGCTGCCCGTAGCCCTGAGAGTCAGGCCCAGTCTGCTCTGACCTTGGCCTGGGAGGAGGACACGGCACAGATTGGCTCCAAGAGAATTAGGTAGGACTGGGGGCGGGGGGAGTCTTTGGGGACGGGACTGAGAGGAGGGGGCTGAGGAGAGCCTGTGGGAGTCCTGAAGCTCTCCCGTTGTCCTTCCCCAGGAAAGCTGCCAAAAGAGAGCTGCTGCCTTGTGACTTTCCTGGCTGTGGAAGGATCTTCTCCAACCGGCAGTACCTGAATGTGAGGACATGAGGGACACACATTGGGTCCTTTGTGATCTCAGAGGTGTATGAGGACGGCTTAAGGAGATGCTGAGGTGAAGGAGAAGCTGAAGCAAAGAAGCTTGGAGTGTGGGTAGATTTGGAGATAGGAAGATAAGTGTTAGGGTGGACCTGCAGAGCTTACCTACAGTTGATAATCCCTCAACCAGAAACTGGTAGGTAAAAGCAGAAAACCAAGCCTCAAGCACATAGCTGCTGCCCACCACTGCTGGTTGCATGGGTCCTCCAGGCATCAAGGAGAAGGCAGATAACCATGGCATTCCTCAGGCTCTTGAAGTGCTAGCAACTGTTCTAAGCACTTGCTGTGGGTCAAGTCTTTTGATCCCTAGGGAGTAGGTAGGTGCTGATCCTGTTCCTCCCACAGAATGGCACACAAAGGCTAAGTAATGGCCCAGGCTCCTCAGTCAGTGTGTGGTAGTGCTGGGGCTCCTGAGTCCACACTCAGCCGCTTGGCGCTGCTGGCTGGGGTGGGTGGTTCTAGTGTTGGGGGTTGGTAGGTGCAGCCTAACTGCCAGCGAGATTTGAGGCACAGAGGGGTGGCCTACAGCCCCACCCTATCCAGAGCCCTCCCCAACCATGTCCTACAGTTGAGGGAGAGCCCAGACCAGAGGGATGGTGACACGAGGGTAGATGGGATTTGAGAGAGGGAATGGGCAGGTGCCCAGTGGCAGGAAAGCTCTGGGATGAGAAGTTTAGCAAGGCTAGTCAAACACATTGGAGCCTGTTAATGAAGAAGACTGAAGCAGCCTCGAACAGTGGCTTAACTATAGGAAACTGGGACTATAGAAAAGGGGAAAGCCCATGCAGTTTACTGAGCCAGGATGTAAAGTTAGGTTGGACAGGGAATTATTTCCCAGACATACTCATGGAGTTAAGTACAGACTACCTCTACAAGTGTTCCAGGTTGAAAGCATGCCCATGTGTGTGTTTCCAAAGCAGATTTAGGAAAACATCGTAGAAGACATGACCACAATGAGCTATTGATAAAGTAGGCCATCTAGGCAGTACTGTTGTTCGTTGATGTTGTTGTTGCTATTATTATTATTATTATTACTATTATTTAAGGTTATTTATTTATTCATGAGAGACACAGAGAGAGAGGCAGAGACACAGGAGAGGAAGCAGGTGCCCTGCGGGGTGCTCCATGTGGAACTTGATCCCAGAACCCCAGAATCACGACCTGAGCCGAAGGCAGACACTCAACCACTGAGCCACCCAGGCATCCCTGTACATCGATGTTAAAGAGGATAGCCATACCTTCCCCAAATTGTGTTCTCATCCCAGCAGACAGCAGCTCCATGTTTAGGGAACCAAGACAGTCACCAGAATGGCACTTGGTTCAAGGGCTGGGCATTGCTAAGGAAAGTTGTGGCAAAAATGTGAGATAATGCAAGTCCAGGACAGAAGAAGATGAGGGCACAGTTTGGTGTCAGGATGGGATGGGTGCTGGCATTCAGAGGAGGACTGGCCAGGATGATGTGAGCTGGTGGTGCTAGAACTGTTGGTAGAGGGTGGACAGAGAAGCCTGCCTGCTGGACCAGGTTTGGCGGTCTCCCTGAGACCACCTGTTTCCTTTCCCAGCACCACAAGAAGTACCAGCACATCCATCAAAAGTCCTTTTCCTGCCCAGAGCCAGCCTGTGGGAAGTCCTTCAACTTTAAGAAACACCTAAAGGAGCATGTTAAACTGCATAGTGGTGAGTGTCGGAAATGCCTCCTCATTTCCCTCCTGTGGGTCCTGTCACCTCCCCTGTGCATCCCTTCACCTCCCCTTTGGGTCCCATTACCTCCCCCCGAGGGACCCTTCACCTCTCCCAAGGGTCCCTTCATCTCCCCTGTGGGGCATGTCATCTCCTCCTGAGGGGTCCATCACCCCCCCTGAGGGGCCCATCACCTCCCCTGTGGGGCCCATCACTTCCCCTGAGGGTCCCTTCATCTCCCCTTGGAACCCATCACCTCCTATCTGCAGGTCCCATCATACCCCTCTGTGGAATGACTCTCACACTCATTCTCTGTGTGTTGAGCACCTGCCTGCTTGAGACTGTTCTAGGTGCTGGGATACAAAAGTGAACGAAGAGGGCAATCCTTAGGATGCCCACTCTAGTGATAACAGGGGAACAAAGAGATCTGAAAGCTCAGAAGGAGAGGAGAGCATGAGGGAGGAGTCTCTCTTGTAGAAAGGGAAGGTGCTTTGAGCAAAGACTGAAGTGAAGGGAGGAATGGAGGCTTGTCCATGTCTGTGGGCAGCACTGGGAAGGCCTTCACCTGGCATCTGCATGGCATGTTCCAAGAATGGAGAGGAGGCCAGGAAGTTGGAGAGGAAGGAAAAGAGATCAGATAGGTGATTGGGGCCTCTTCGACTACCATCAGCATGGCTTGACTTCCGGCCGGATGAGCTGGGCAGCTCAGGGACAGAACTGCCTCTACAGGGAGCAGAGTGACTGCCACGTGGACAAATGGGACTGTAGGAATGTGCTGTGATAGCCTTGACGTGCTGGTACAGTTGAGTTGGTGAGAAGTGGCTGGAGGCTGCTGTGAGGACAGAGTGGCCACAGGTGGGTGGGCAGGAGGGCGCCTGGGCTGACTTGAAGGATTCCAGTCTCGGCAACTGGGCAGAGGTGATGTGATTTCCTGAAGGTGAGGAAAGGTAGGCTTTGGGAAGGGGACATTTTATTTATTCACGTTCCAGAAGATGTGAATCTGGAATTCAGAGATGTTGGGGAAGAAAAAACTGTGTTCACAAGCATGCAGTGGTATTTGGAGCTGCGGGTGGAATGTACCCACGTGGCATGAGTGTAGGTAGAGAAGCATTCTGCGGCCTCTGGGGTGGGGGTAGTGCCGGTGTTACAGGACTGAGTACAATGAGGACAGGCCGCTGGATGGGGCGGTGGGAAGCCACCTTGGACTAGACGACAAGGTGGCGAGCGACAAGGGAGGACAGCCAGAATGGAATGAGCTAAAGAAGTAGAGATAGTGAGGATGGGCCACTCTCTGGGGTGTTGAGATGACAGGTAGAGAAATGAGAGCTTAGCTGGAAGGCTGTGAGCTTGGGGGTACAAAGATGGGAATGACCCCCCCCCCCCCTCCGAGAAAAGGCTTACTGATGTCTAGGTGGCATGGGGAACCTCTGGTCAGGGAGAAGCAGAGTTGTGCAGCAGAGCAAGGAGTGTTCACATATATGGCACAGAGGTTGACTGATGGATCAGGTTGGGGGAAGATATGGTTATTCTCTCTTGACTTCTCTCTTCTTGCTGACTTGAAAAATGAGATCACTGCTGAATGAGCTAGCACAGAGAAGACTCCTCTAAGAGTGGGAGAGGGAACCGACCAAGAAAGTGCAGAGGCATATCGTTGGGTATGAAAAGGAGAGGCTGGGGGCTGGGCAAACAGATAGTGGGCTGTGTTTCTGCTCCCCTTAGCACACCTGTGCATTCCTAGAGCGGGCCAAGAGTTGTGTTAATCCTGAGTGGGATTTTAACCAAACAGGTCCAATTGTCCAGGGAGAGAGTGGTCAGTGATTTCATAGTGTGAGTGAAGGCAGGCTACAAAGACGCCCTGGAAAGGGATCTGGGTGAGGAGGGTGGATGGGCACAGGGGTGGGTGGTGGGCTGCTGGACTGGCAGCAGGAAGTCACAGGAAGTCCAGTGATGGGACATGACCTGGGAGTGGTGGCTGAGAAGGATGGGAGACCAGGAACAGAAATGTGGAGTGCTGGACGTGTAGAAAACAAAGCAGTAGCACAAGTAACTGGGGAGGAGAGGGCTGGAGCCAGAGATTTGTGGAGTGTGCTGGAGAAACGGGGAAGAAGGCTGCAGGTGGACACGTGTGGTGTGACAGTGGGGGATCCAAGTGGTGGTGAGGCAGAGGTCTAAAGGATGCCACAAGAAGCAGGGATATTCCTGTGGAGCCTGCCCTGAGACCTGGGGAGAAAAACTACAGGCCTGTGAGAGCTGCTGGAGAAGCGCAAAGGGCAGGTGCTTAGTGCTGGTAGGGAAAAAGGAGCAGGATGGCAGCTGACAGCCACAGGGCGCAGTCGGGCTGGGAGGATAAGCAGGTTGCTTGGGGGCAGTCGGCCTGTAAGGGTTGGCAGGTGGGCTGGGTTGAGGAAGGGCCGTGGCTTGGGGATGGATGTTGGCGTGACCCCTGTGAACCCGCAGACACCCGGGACTACATCTGTGAGTTCTGTGCCCGGTCTTTCCGCACCAGCAGCAACCTCGTCATCCACCGGCGCATCCACACTGGAGAGAAACCCCTGCAGTGAGTGTGGGGGAGTATGGGTGGGAAGGTAGGGCTGCCAGGGGTGCCAGCAAGACACTGGGAAGCTAAAGGCAGGAAGAACCCTTGGGGAAGTCAAGATGGGCTGAAGCCCTGTCCTTCCCTCCACTGTCCCTGGCTCAGGTGTGAGATCTGCGGGTTCACCTGCCGCCAGAAGGCCTCCCTGAACTGGCACCGGCGCAAGCATGCAGAGACTGCTGCCACTCTGCGCTTCCCCTGTGAGTTCTGCGGCAAGCGATTCGAGAAGCCGGACAGCGTTGCAGCTCACTGTAGCAAAAGCCATCCAGCCTTGTTACCAGCCCTACAAGAGTCACCTGGCCCACTGGAGCCCTGTCCCAGCATCTCTGCCTCTGTGACCCCGAGGTCTGGTGATGAGTCCAGGCCTTCGGGTTCCTCAGACTCTGACTGTACTCCCTCAGCAGTGAGCATCCCTGGGCTCTGAGGAGCCAGACCCCAGGGACTGGAGAGAAGTGCCAGGGAGTGCAGGGTGGGGGCAAAGAAACCAGCCAGGCTACTTTAGTCTTCCTAAAGGACAGAATAAACCCTTATTTTACATGGACACGTGTGGGCAGAGTATTTTGGCACCTGCAACACAGGAATCCTGATTCCTTTAGAAGCAGGCTGCTAGAATATGCCTGAGTGCACCATCGGTTGGGCCCTGTTCCTCTCTGCGGGCCCCCACCTCAAGGAGCCAGCTGTCTTTCCCAGTTTGCTTTGGCATTTTGCAGTTCTTTTCTGTGGGTTATCATCATACATACCCATTCTTGCACTCAAGGAGGGCAGGCTGGGACACTAGAGAGGAATGAAGGTATGTGAGCAGGAATGGAGGTATGTGAGCCTAAGCCATATTCGTACACTGTGTTATCCGGGAGAACCAAATGTGTATGCCTGAGGAGTCTTGACTTTGCATGCAAAATCAAGGGGGCTGTACGTGCAAGATCACTGAGCTACCTTGAATACCTTAGGATCACTCCTAAGTCTGCCAAGACAATGGCCTCAGCTTTGATAAAGGAGGATCTTGGCATCTGGAACCCAAACAATCTTTATTTCTCCAGCCATAAGCAAAAAAAAAAAAAAATCGCTGGCCAATTCAGACTTTCTGTACTGTTGGCTCCATGTAGCTCAGTTCCCCATGGCTCCAAGTTTGATTTGGAAATCCCACTCTGAAGCTCCACTTGACAATACTCTGCTTTATGGACCCCATGGGGTCTCAGTTCAGGTCCCAAAGTTAATGTCCCTAGCTGCAGAATATTGCCCGGAGAGGCACTCTGATCTGGCACCGTGATCATGTCTGACCCATGGGGCAGGTGGGTGCTTTGCTGAGGGCTCCTGTCCACTGTCATGGTAGGTAGGCTTTCTCCCACAGGCTGCATACTTCTGGCATGAGATCTTTCACTGAAATGAGCGATCCCATCATCTGCCTACAAATCCCATCCCTCAGAGCCCAGGGAGAAAGCGGCAGAGAGACTGTCAAGTAGAACCAAGAGGCAAGATGACCACAAGGTGGGTGGGCTGTCGCTGTAGCCACATCTGTGGTCACTACCTGAAGAGGTGGGACGACAAAAGTCCCCAGGAAGAAGAGCGAGAGGAGGCCCAGGCTGGAAAAAGGGGCTGGGACAAGAGAAGATCCAGCACAGGTGGGAAGAGAGGAAAGAAACATCTGAGGGCACAGTGGCGGCAGCCGGCTTCTACGGGCCCTGGCTCAATTCCGAGGCTCCCTGCATCCACAGCGGGGTGGGGGGGGAGCAGGCAAGGCAAAAAGCGGGGGGACTGTGGCAGGGTTACCAGCGGGGGCGTGGGAAGGCCGCGGGCAGCCACGGTGACCTCGCGCGGGCCTCCGCCTGCCGGGTGCCCCAGTCGCTGTGCCAGCGCTTCAGTCCCTGCCCAGCCGCCTCCCAAGACGCTTCTCAGCAGGTGTCCCTCAACTAGGACACCAGAGGCCAGGCTTTTCCTGCTCTGCCTGCCTGGCGAAGAGGACTGCGGCTGCTGCGGTGGCTTGGGTGGCAGCGCCGGCGGCTCGAGCCCGGGCGTGGGCCCGCTGGTGCTGGGACAGCGAACGGCTGTGGCTGAAACACTTGCCACACTCGGCGCACGGGGCCGGCCGCTCACCCAGGTGGGTCTTGCGGTGCAGTGCCAGCTTGGAGCCCACGCCGAAGGCCTTGCCGCACTCGGGGCACTTGTGGGGCTTGTGGCCGGCGTGGTTGCGCCGGTGCACGTTGAGGTTGGACACGCACGTGAAGCGTCTGCCGCACAGCTCACAGCGGTAGGGCCTCTCGCCCGTGTGCGTGCGCCGGTGCTTGGTGAGGTCCGAGCGGTCGCTGAAGCGGCGGCCGCACTCGGCGCACGGGAAGGGCCTCTCGCCCGTGTGGATGCGCTGGTGCACCGCGAGGTCGGAGCGCTGCCCGAAGGCCTTGCCGCACGTGGGGCACGCGTGCGGCCGCTCCCCCTGGTGGCTGCGCTGGTGGCGCACCAGGGTGGAGCTTTCGCTGAAGCGGCGCCCGCAGTCCCCGCACGCGAACGGCTTCTCCCCCGTGTGCGTCCGCTGGTGGCGCACCAGCGTGGCGCTCTCCGGGAAGCCCTTTCCGCACTCGGGGCACGCGAAGGGCCTCTCCCCCGAGTGCGTGTGCAGGTGGCGCGCTAGTACGGAGCTCTTGCCGAAGCGCTTCCCGCACACGCCGCACTGGTGCGTGGCCGGCGCGGGCGGCGGCCCTGCGGACTCGCTGGGGCTCGGGGCCGCGCGGCCGCGGGCGTGGCTCCGTGGCCCCGTGTGGCTGCCGAAGGCCCGAGGGCCCTGCGCGCCGCGGAGGGGCGGGGGGCCGGGCACGGCGGGCAGGGCCCACGGGTGCGCCCGCGCCTGGTGGGAGCGCAGCGCGCTCTGCCGGAAGGCGCGGGCGCACAGGGGACAGCGGCGCGGCCGCTCGGGGGGGTGCCGGCGGCGCCGGTGCAGCAGCAGAGCCGGGTGGTGTGGGAAGCGGCGGCCGCAGGCGCGGCAAGCGCGGGAGCTGCGCCGCCGGTGCGCGCCCTGGTGCAGGTCGAGGCGGCCGCTGTGGCGGAAGCTCTGGCCGCACTCGCCGCAGATGTAGAGCGTCTGGCCCGCGTGGGCGCGCCGGTGGGCGCGCAGCTCGGCCGCCGAGGCACAGCGCTCGCCGCAGTCGAGGCAGCGGTAGCGGCCGTCGCCGCCGTGGGCGCGCTCGTGGCGCAGCAACACCGAGCTGTAGCGGAAACTCTTGCCGCACTCACTGCACACGTAGGGCCTTCCTGCCGCCGCCGCCTCTGATCCCGCGAGCATGGCGAGGGCTCGGCGGGGGCGCCCTCGGGATGCAGGCTGGGGCCAGGCTGGCCGGGAAAGGTGCCTCTCCCACTCCGGGGTCCACCTCCTCCAACTGCGTGGTACTCGGTTTTCCGAAAGCCTGCAAAGGGGGTGGCAGAGGGAGGAACGGGAGGCCTGGGAAGCTGGCTGGCAGACACCAGGTTCCTTCTCTTGTGGGCAGGCTCTGCAGCTTTTTCTCGGGTGGGCTGCAGCCAGCTTCACCCCTCACTCAGAGCCCTACAGGGAGAAAGTCGCTGTCAGCCACAGTAACAGCTGCAACAGCTACACCTTGGGGAATGGAGAGGCAAGCCCAGGGACCCTGTCTCTTATAACTTCCTCGGCCAGGGCCAGGCCGTCTCCCGGATTGCATTCTCCGAGAGGAGACAAAGCCATAGGACTCCTAGAATATGGGGAGGGGGGCCCTCATGCAACCAGGAAGGGCAGGAGGGATTCAGAGAGGGAGGGAGGGGATGAGGAATAGCCAGCCTGTTTTGTGTCTCGGCCTGGAGATGCACTAGGAAACACCAACGGGGGAGGGGCAATGAGAAGGCCCCTGGGCCTACATGACAGCAACACCTTCCTCTGTGACTCTGGTTTTTTAAGTCCCCAGTGTGAACCCAGCCAGGCCTGGGCTGGAAGGACAAGGAGGGTACCTGTGCAGAAGCAGCAGTCTGGGCAAAAGTCTCAGAGACGACTGGGGCCCGGGTAAGGGATGGTTATCTGAGAAACCCCAAAGTACTGCACCTTTGCTTTGGACAGCACCTGATAAATAAGCACTCCATGTCAAAGTTCCATGGCTTTGCCTTGAGAAAGCAACTCAGGACTCAGGAAAGAAGCAGAAAGGAACATGAATCATCCACAAAGAACAATATTGAAAGTTAATGGCATTATCCTAGGAGTGCTTTTCCCATCTTCAGGAAACATGGGGAGAAGGAAGGAGCATTCCTTCCTAATTCTCAGGTCATCCCAGTTGTTTGTAAACATTCTCCAGTCTTTTTTCATTGCCCTAGCTCCAGCAATCGGAGAATCCAGACTAGCAGAGAAGCTCCATTATGGAGACGGACTCTGATCTGCTGCCCTGTTTATCTCTGATGTTATCCCTGTATCTTTCTGACAGGTTGGTCCAGGTAGCTGTCTGGGGGCGGGCTCAGCCTTTCTGTACAGAACCTCCCGCAGGCCCCATCACTGACTGTTCTCCCCGAGGCCCATGGGTTGGTCCCAGCTAAATTCAGTGAAGATTAGATATAGCTTCTATAAAATATATATATATATAGGCTGTGTCACTCAACAGGTCAGGGAGAGGAAGCAAACAAAATGGTCAGCATTTTCTTATTGGCAGATAGAAACATCCTAAATACTCAGCTCTGCTTAAAACACCCCATAAATGGGATCCATTGAAAAAAGCCTTGAAAGCCACAAACCTCAGCTCTGCAGTTTCTGCTCCCTCCACGATGGGCAGGAGTGGCCACTACAGGATGTTCTCTTCTCATGCCTTTGTAACAGGATGTTCTGTACACTGCAGGGTGAAGTAAGAGGACAACATGAATTTACATTGAGCAAAGGGGACAGAGGCAGGGAGAGATAGAAGAGGGGAGTATTTCCTGGAGGGAAAAGGGTATTGCCTTAAAGGACATTTTCAAATATAAAAAACTAAAGAATATCATGAATCACCCCCTCACCTAAGCATCTACCTACATTTTGTTATTGTTTCATCTGTCACACTCCTCCACTCCCACACTTTCTCTCTCTCTCTCTCTCTCTCTCTTTTTTTTTTTTTGATCTGCAGTGTTTTAAATCCTAGACACCTTATTCACAGATACGAGATTAAGCAAAAGCTACAAGCAGGGGAAGGAGTCCCTCTGCAGACCCAAAAGCAGTCTTTAAAGGGAGCCCATCCTTCCAGAGGGAACTTTCGGCCCAGACACTTGGGCTGTCGATTCTAGGCTGTCAGTTCAAAAGAGTGGTTGCCCTCCTGTGAATAAAACCTTCCCTCAGGACTCAAGTGTTTGATCCAAATGCTAAAGAGAGCAATGTGCATACTAATGAGGGCTCCACATCACTTGGGGGTCTCCAGGGACCATGGAGACCTCTCAGGCCAAGTTTCTGGGAACCCACCCTCTGTCTCCCAGGGCACATGCCCAAGGAAGGCAAGACAAATGCACAAACAAAAACATGCCTACAAAAATGGCATTTACACAAAGATACAATTTCCCCCCATTACAAATGTTAGGGAAGACAGACCCTGATCTAGGGGCTGATTTGGTAACTGAGTGCCAGAGTACAGCCCTCAGGTCTCTCTTGTGTACCTCATTCCATGATGTAGTTTGCCCTGGAAGCAAAAGGGTCTGTGAATGGGAGGAAATCTGAAAGAAAAAAAAAAAAAAAAATATATATATATATTATGGTACAAAAAAATTCTAGACTATCCTAGACACTTTCCCAATTGAGAGTCTTCAAGTTGTTATATATTTATTTTAAGTAAATAAGTACAGAAGGAAACAGGAATAAGTACCAGGGCTTGGAAAGAGGGAAGAAGGTAATTATGAGTTGGCAAAAAGTCCTAATAGTTCAATACTTTAAAATATTTTAGAAAAAATAAAATATTTTAGTACTTTTCAAGCATTTAATACTTACAAATATTTGCAAATATTATATGTGTAATTAATAAACAGGTACTAAGATAAGCTAATGAAAAAATTAACGTTCACAATTGATTAAAAATAAACTTCTGAATTTTATATATCACTTTATTTTTTTGTTTCTTTTTTTTTTTAAGATTTTATTTATTTATTCATAGACACAGAGAGAGAGGGGCAGAGACACAGGCAGAGGGAGAAGCAGGCTCCATGCAGGGAGCCCAACGTGGGACTCGATCCTGCGTCTCCAGAATCACACCCCAGGCTGCAGGTGGCGCCAAACCGCTGCGCCACTGGGGCTGCCCTTTTTTGTTTATTTCTTAATAGATGTTGCAGGTATTTCATGCCATATCTAACATATTACAGATTAGAGATGTATGATAATTCATCCGGATTTAGTACATTAACTAACAATCTACTATGAGAACATCTTAGTTCTTTTCCTTCTGAGTTGTATCCTTTGGTTAGTACAAAGATTTTCTTCTCTGGTTATCTGTTCTGCTGGGCCAATATTTCTGGGGCAGGATGAAGAGACAAGCGATCCTCCTTCTTGAAGCCAGAGCTGGGTAAAACTGGTACAGGAGTGGGGCTGAGGGCTGTCCCAGCTGTACTGTCCACTACAGAAGCCATGAGCCATATGTGACTGAGCGCTTGAAATGTGGCTGGTCCAAATTGAGATGTGCTGTAAGGATTACATACACTCCTGATTCCAAAGATTTAGTATGAATAAAGAATGCAAACTACCTCGTGAATATTGTTTAATGTTGTATGTTGAAATGATAATATTTTGGATATATTGGGTTAAATGAAATGTATTAGTAAAATTAACTGCCTACTTTGGGACTGTTCCACTTCTAGTTCCACTTGTAAAGCCCCTCTCTCTCTTTATCCAGGGCTCTGCTACAGTCACCCCTCCTCACAGAAGCTCTGCTGAGCAACTCCATAACCCACAGCCCCATCCCCTTTGCCTTTATTCTGAATAATCAATGAAAGTAACAAGAAAGTGATTCTCATACATTCTAGGAAGGTTTCAGCCCCTTTTCTAGGTAGGGAGGATGGAATCTAGAGCACCAGAATGGCTACTCCTTGCTTTCTTTTCTTCCATAACAGAAACAAGGTCCAGTACTTCAAAAGAAGTTGCCCCTTTCAGCTTCAGATTCAGTCCGACAAGTTTTCGGAAGTGCTGCTTCCCATCCCAAGTGCCCAAGCCTGATCGTGATCCAAATACACTCTTTTGGAAGTTTTGCCTTCACAGAGCTTTTCCTGTGCACTGGAAAGTGTGAAGAAGATAGGGATGTCGGCAGGGATAGAACATATATAGTAGGATAGTCTATTCCCTAGGTTCCTTTGACACTTGCCCAAAACTGCAACCCACAGAGGGCAAAGCATCGCAGAACTGGGATGTGGGAAGGTGTTTTACACCTTTTCTGGGACTAGCAAGAAGTTGGGCACATGGATGGCACTCAGTGCTTTTAAAAAATACATTAATTTGGAAATAATTCTTTCAAAAGTTAGGTTACAGGAGGAGGAGGCCTCTCTCCAGTCATCGTATCCTCCCTAGCCCTATCTGATACTGCACATACCGCAAGTAGTCTGCTTTGGTTTACTGAAATGGAACTGCCAACATCCATGAAAGAACCACAGAGGCAGTTCCTCCTTACTAGCTGTGTGACCTTGGACAGGGGACTTCAGGTGCCTGGGAAAACTCAGTAAAGGAAGCTATCCTAACGTTTCATATGAAAATAAGGTTTAGGAGCGCCTGGGCGGCTCAGTCGTTAAGTCTCTGCTTTCTGCTCAGGTCATGATCCCAGGGTCCTGGGATGGAGCCCCGCATCCAGCTCCCTGTTCAGCGGGGAGGCTGCTCCTCCCCTGCTTGTGCGCTATCGCCCCAGCGCTGTCTGTGTCAAATAAAAAAGAAAGAAAGAAAGAAAGAAAGAAAGAAAGAAAGAAAGAAAGAAAGAGAAAAGAAAAGAAAAGAAAAGAAAAGAAAAGAAAAGAAAAGAAGGTTAAAATAGGAGTTTTTAGGTTTTGCCCTGCTCAAGACAGTTCCTCTGAGGAGGGACCCTGAATACGGGTTCTGACTCCTGCCCCCTCCACCCACCCACCTCCCCCCCGCAAGGATTCTAAACGTTCTGCAAGAGTTTTGAAGTCCTTCCCCGACCCCCGAGGAACCCTTCTCCGCACGGCTGGAGAGCGTGGGCATTCCGTAGCCGCAGGCCACACCCCGGGAGCTGTCGGAGCCAGCGTGGAAGCGGATTACTCAGTTTCAGGCTAGTCGGTGGGGACTTAACCCGCAAGTGCACAAAGCGGTTCACCGAAGGAGGAACGCCGCACCTGGGTAGGTCGCGGCGCAGCCAATCCCGGGCGCCTCAATCTACTTTCGTCACGAGTTGCTAGGCAGGTTCTCCTTGGGCGAACCTTGCAGCCCCGGGTCCTCCCGCAGCTCCTCGCCCCTAGCGCCGGCCTACCCTGGGGGCTGGACAGGGCAGCAAAAACGTAGCGAGGAGCGGGGGCGCCGACGGAGCCTGGTGCTGACACTGCCCTCCGGATCCGCCTCGGCCTGGCCAGGTCCGCGTCGCGGGGCCGCCGGCCCCGAAGGTCACCGGGAGAGGCCGGCAAGGCCCGGCGGCCGCGGGCGCAGCCGACCAATCGCGCGTGCCGCACCGCCGCGGTCACTCGTTGCCGGGGCCGCGCTCCCGACAGCGGCAGACGCCAGCCGCCGGTAGCGAGGGGAGACGACGACAGTTGGGGGTCGCCGCCCCGCGCCAACCCTGCCCCCCCAGCCCCTTGGTCCCCTCACCGGTCGCCGACTGGCTCCTTGTACGCCGCGCAGCCCCCACTCAGCCGGCTCGCCGCCCCCGCCTCCCGGATCGCGGGACTGGGGCGTCGGAGGAAGGGGCAGGCGGAGCGCGCGGCCGCCGAGTGGGGCAGCTGGGAGGCGCCTCGAGATAGGGAGTCACGCTCCAGTCCCGCGTCCCCGGCTGACCAGTCGTCGGCCTCCTGCGGGCGGCGTCACCGGTTGCTGGGTCGTCTATCTGGAAGGCCTCAGAGCCGCCAGCCCCGGGCGGAATCCCAGCGGGGGGACCGGGCTAGCCCTAGGAGCCAAGCTCCGCCTCCCTCCCCGACAAGGCTCCGCCTTCTTCCCACGCTTAGCCAATCTCTGCCTTCCCTCCCGTCCGCCCGCCCCCCGGGCTGCTCCCGTCCAATCAGAGGAAGGGGCGCGCAGCGTGGGTCGGCAGGCGAGGAGTGCGGGTGCCCCCGCTGCTCTTGCAGCTGCTCGCGCTCCGGGTCCTCGCTCCTGCTGCCCCCCTCCACCCTGGGTATCGGGTTCCTGGCGTGGAGTAGCCGCGGGGTCCGCCCGACCAAATCGTCCCAGTGTTAGTGACTTTTCGTACCGCGAGGCCACACTCGGCACCCATTATCGCGCTTAATGCTCGCCACAGCCCTGCCAAGGAGGCTCCCACCAATTAATGACCCACCCAGGGGCGCACTGCCAGAGTGGAGGAGGGGAGGTCCTGAGCTGCTTTGCAGCCGCCTCTTCAACAACTGCTCGGCAGAGCTCCCAGTCCAAATGTCGAGGCTTCAGTGTCTTCCACTGCGAGATGCAAGTGCTGAGTGCTGCTTTCCGGAGATACGGTTGGTACCCTACTGATCATCTGGAACAGACTCCTCATCCCGGATGGCTCTCGGGATCATTCTTCACCTGCTCTAATCTTCCTTCCGAGGACACTTAGCACTGCCATGCTGCTACCTATCGGGAGCTTCTGTCCCTTTGCTCAGGAGTCCCCTAAATCACCGTCCATTCAAACTCCTAACGTCCTACCCCGTGACAGCATGGAATGCTCCTCTGTTTTCAACTCTAACTTAAAAAAAACAAAAACAGGGATCCCTGGGTGGCGCAGCGGTTTGGCTCCTGCCTTTGGCCCAGGGCGCGATCCTGGAGACCGGGGATCGAATCCCACGTCGGGCTCCCGGTGCATGGAGCCTGCTTCTCCCTCTGCCTGTGTCTCTGCCTCTCTCTCTCTCTCTCTGTGACTATCATAAATAAATAAAAAAATAAAACAAAAACAAAAACAAAAGTTTAGTCAGGTGCCATTTCCACCAATCTATGCTGGAATGCAGCTTTCCACCCTCACTGTGGAACCCTCTACACGTGGTGCAGTCAGAGGATGGCTGTCACCTCTGCAGTTAAAGGACAGGCCTTGTCTTACTCATAAGCCATGCCTGAAGCCTGAGCACCACACATCACAGGTGCTCAATGAGTGTTTGCTGGTCCACCTGTGAATATGATGTAAGGAGTTCAGGGGTGGCAGCAGCAGGCAAGGAACCAAAAAACGGACCCAGGATGCAGGCCTGGGGTGATGATGGCCTGAACCAGGAAGGGATGGATTTGGAGAAGTAGAAAAGGAAAACATGCTTGTAAAGTTCCATATGCAGATAAGGTAATGCTATGCAGGATCATTCCAAAGCCCTTCAGGCCTGAAGAATGGATTAATTAGGACATCTCTGGACTCACTGTTCAGCATTGATATGTGACACGTAGGCCAATTCCAGAGGAGTGACTAGAATACTGATAAATACATTATATAATTGAAAGGGCTGGGGAAACCATGTTCATGATGACTCTACACAAAATTTGACAGACTGTCATGTGAAAGAGGTCTGGATTAGACAACTTTTTTTCTTTAAGATTTTATTTGAGAGAGCATGAGCATGAGTGTGGGGGAGGGGCAGAAGGAGAGGGAGAAGTAGACTTCCTAAGTGGGGCTCCCTATGTGGAGGCTCCATCCCAGGACCCTAGGATCATGTCCTAAGCTGAAGGCACTTAACTGACTGAGCCACCCAGGTGCCCTGACAACTTTTTTTTTTTTTTTTTAAGATTTTATTTATTTATGAGAGAGAGAGAGGCACAGAGACACAGGCAGAGGGAGAAGCAGGCTCCATGCAGGGAGCCCAATGTGGGACTCGATCCCAGGACTCCAGGATCACGCCCTGGGCTGAAGGCAGATGCTAAACTGCTGAGCTACACAGGGATCCCAACTTTTTTTTTAAAAACAACTTTCTTTTGTGTAGCTATGGAGGAAAGAACTCAATGGAGAGAAAATGCAGGGAGGTGGATTTTTGTTCCCTGTGGGAGTCATTACAGAGGGGGATAATAATTGGAGCATGAATACTGAGTTTAGTGAAATAAAGAAGGTCAAGATGAAGTTATGTGCATATTTGTCAGTTTGAAAATATTTGATCTAGATGGTTGCCTTTCACTACAAATCTCCATCATTAAATGACAACTCCCAGTATGGTCCTGTAAATATTCAAGATATTTATGGAGGATCTACTATATGCCAGGTAATCTTCCAGTCATTGGGGGATACATCTCTGAAGTGCCAGATGAATCTCCCTAAAGTAAGCTCTGAGGGTGTCATCCTACCACTCAAAAACTGTTAAATTCTATATTAGCCATCAAATGAAGTCTACTCTTCTAGTGTAACATCAAGATCTTTTTCCTCCTGTTCCAACCTGTCTTTTTAGCCTGTTCTCTTCAAGCCTCCACTAAACAAGATCACTGCTCACCTACCTACATTTCTCTCAGCCTGGAATATACTCTTACTCCTCCACCTTTCTTTATCTGCCAAAGTCCTGCTTATCCTTCACAACTCTGTTTAAATGCCAATCCACTTCAAAGTGAAAAACATATTTCTGGGGATTCCCTGGATGGCTTAGCGGTTTGGCGTCTTCCTTCGGCCCAGGGCGTGATCCTGGAGTCCTGGGGTCGAGTCCCACATCAGGCTCTTTGCATGGAGCCTGCTTCTGCCTTCTGCCTCTCTCTCTCTCTCTCTCTCTCTCTCTCTCTCTTTCTGCCTCTCATGAATAAATGAATAAAATCTTAAAGAAAAAAGAAAAACATATTTCCTTTCTGACCACTAGAATTGTTCATCTAGAAATTCTGTAAGTATTTATCTGAAAATGTGTTGCCTTTCAGGCCACAAGACATATGAATACCTTCTGTATTTAATATCATTTATCATATACTTCAAAACTGTGTCTGTGTCTCATCTCCCCTACTAAACCGTAAGCTTAAGGGCATTCTTACTGAATGCACTTTTCCAAATGCCTGCTTATGTTCAAGGAAGTGAGTTGTTGAGTATTAGAGACAAAACAGAAACGGAGTCTTTGAGGAGTGTTGTGGGAAGACAGACCTCCATAGACTATACCTTCCCACGATATATCAGGTGTAAAGTGGTATAAAGCTAGAACAGGAAGAGTGGGACAATTCTGCTATAGGTCATCAGAAAATTTCATAGATTAAACATGTATCCAAGATTTTGTATCAGGATGATGATGCCAATTATTTCCATGTCCTGGGAGCTTTCTGCCAAGGTAGAGATACTGGGATTTGGTTGGGCAGAGAGATGGGATAAGCACGAAAGTAGTTTCCATACTCTTGCTCTAGACTGAGGACAAAATATTAGTATATGCAGATCAGAATTCTCTGGAGGATGCTGAGTGGGGCAGGACAGGAGTTCTAGAAAATGGAGATGTTGAGAAAGGAAACTCAAAGAAATTTGGCTAATTTGAAGAATCTCTCTCTTCCACACAAGTCTTTTTTTTTTTTTTTTAAGATTTTACTTTTTATTCATGAGACAAAGAGAGAGAGAGGCAGACACACAGGAAGAGGGAGAAGTAGGCTTCCTGCAGGGAGCCGGATGTGGGACGAGATCCCAGGACCAGGATCATGCCCTGAGCTGAAGGCAGATACTCAACCGCTGAGCCACCCAGGGGTCCCTCCCTTCCATGAATCTTTATTGAGGACACACTGAGTTTCACCTGCCTAGGCAGGTGAAATGTGCCCATAGCATGCCCTTACAGTGTGGTTAGAAGAATCTATGCCACAGTCAAGAGTTTAGGCTTCTGTCACTGGGCAGGGGAGGAGCCATGGGGCGTCAGGTTTTGTAAAAACTAGGAAGTTAGGGGATCCCTGGGTGGCTCAGCGGTTTGGCGCCTGCCTTTGGCCCAGGGCACGATCCTGGAGTCCCGGGATCGAGCTCCTGGCATGGAGCCTGCTTCTCCCTCCTCCTGTGTCTCTGCCTCTTTCTCTCTCTCTCTCATAAATAAATAAATACATCTTTTTTAAAAAAAAAAAGACTAGGAAGTTAGAGGTGAAAAGGTGAAGCTATGAGAGTGGATGACATTTCCCAAAGAGGCTGTGGGTGGGTAAGAAGGGAACTAAAGGTAGAACCCTGGAGCCCTAGCGTCTAAAAGGAGGCAGCTGTAGAAGGGGCAATCAGTAAGGACTTTTAGAAAAGTGACTGCTGGGCAGTCCCAGTGGCTCAGCGGTTTAGCGCTGCCTGCAGCCCAGGGTGTGATCCTGGAGTGATCCTGGAGTCCCGGGATTGAGTCCCGCATTGGGCTCCCTGCATGGAGCCTGCTTCTCTGTGTCTCTATGAATAAAATCTAAAAAAAAAAAAAGGGGGGACAATCAAGACAGGGTGAGTTTTTTTTTTTTTTTAAGATTTATTTATCTATTTTAGAGGCACACATAGAAGGAAAGAGAGAATCCCAAGCAGACTCTGCCCTGAGCACAGAGCCTGACATGGTGCTTGATCCCACGACCCCAAGATCAGACCTGAGCTGAAACCAAGGGTCAGACAAAACTGACTGAGCCACCCATGAGCCTCTAGACAGGGTGAGGTTTTGGATCCCATGTGAGAAAACGGTGGTCCATGCCTAATGCATGCATAAGCCCGGTAATATCATAGCAATGTCAGTCCATTGAGTTTGATCGGAGGGCACTCTTAGTGGTTTAAAAGGAGAGATAGGGACAGAAAAGGGGAGTAAAAGTACTGTTCATTGTGGGCATGTGGAACATATTGCAGTTGAGAGGCGAATGAAAGGTAAATAAGCAGAGTTAAGGGTATAGACCACTATTTCAATCCCTTGTTTGAAATGTGATCCTGATCAAATGAAATTTGGAAAGCTTGCTGTTACAGTGATATAAAGCCTGAGAACAGTTTCAATTTCATTTTGTTCCTGTATTACTAAATACAATTAAGCATTCCAATTTCAGTCCCATTTACAATAAAAACATTGGCCTCTAGAACGTGATAGCTTCTTTTGCTTCCCAAATAACGCCACAGATGTCAACTGGCAGTTTTCCAATAGTGGAAAGAACCAAGTACAGTAAAGTGAAATCTAACAATCTAGAATGAGAACAGAAAGAACAGACAACCTAATAAAATTCTGAATTGCAGATTTTATTGTTTTAAGAATGAGGGTTTTTATTAATTTCAAGTTGCAAGCATATTGTAAAGTCAGGTCAAAATGGTTTTCAGGAAATAATAGACAGCTTACAAATTACATCAATAGCAAATTAATTTTAATGACATGACATAGAGTATTTTTTTTGACATAGAGTATTAAATGTCCTTTCATTATTTTCCTTCAAATTTTTATTTAAACTCCAGTTAACATATAATATTGGTTTCAGGAGAATTTAGTGATTTATCATTTGCATATAACACCCAGTGCCTGGCATAACAAGTGTTCTCCTCTAGGATTTTGATGTTTCCTCACGTAGGTCTTCCATCCATATAGGATTTATTTTTGTGTATGGTATAAGAAAGTGGTCCAATTTTCCCAACACCATTTGTTTAAGAGATTGTCCTTTTTTGCATTTGATATTCTTTCCTGCTTTTTTTTTAAGATTTGATTTATTTATTCATGAGAGAAACACACACACACACACAGAGGCAGAGACATAGTCTGAGAGAGAAGCAGGCTCCATGAAGGGAGCCCAATGTGGGACTCTATCCTGGGACTCCAGGATCATGCCCTGAGCTGAAGGCAGAGGCTCAACTGCTGAGCCACCCAGGTGTCCCTTTCTTGCTTTGTTGAAGATTAGTTGACCATATAGTTGTGGGTCCATTTCAGGGTTTTCTGTTCTGTTCCACTGACCTACGTGTTGTGGTGCCTACACCCTACTATCCTGATGACTACAGCTTTATAATACAGCTTGAAGTCTGGAATGATCTTGCATTCACCTTTGCTTTCCTTTTTCAAGATTGTTTTGGTATTCAGGGTCTTTTGTGGTCCCCTACAAATTTTAGGATTGTTTCTTCTAGCTCAGTGAAAAATGTTGATGGTATCTTGAGAGGGATTGCATTAAATGTGTAGTTTGCTTTTGGGTAGTATTAATTTTTTGTCTTAATTTAAAGAGCATGCTTAGAGGGAAGCAAGTCATAGGAGAGTCTTAACTATAGAGAACAAACTGAAGGTTTGGAGGAGAGGTGGGCTGGGGATGGGTATTAAGGAAGGCACTTGTGTTGATCACTGAGTGTTTATATGTAAGTAATGAATCACTAAATTCTGCTCCTGAAACCAGTATTACATCATATTTTAATTAATTAGAATTTATTTTTTGAAAGAATTTATTTATTTATTCATGAGAGACACAGAGAGAGACGGAGACATAGGCAGAGGAAGAAGCAGGCTCCCCACAAGAAGCCTGATCCTGGGCAGCCCCAGTGGTTCAGCGGTTTAGTGCTGCCTTCGGCCCAGGGCAGGATCTTGGAGACCCAGGATTGAATCCCACGTCAGGCTCCCTGCATGGAGCCTGCTTCTCCCTCTGCCTATCTCTATGTTCTCAAGAATAAATAAATAAAAAATAAAGAATAAATAAATAAAAAATCTTTAAAAAAAAAAAGCCTGATCCCTTGGATCCGGACTTGGATCCTGCTTCTCCCTCTGCCTATCTCTATGTTCTCAAGAATAAATAAATAAAAAATAAAGAATAAATAAATAAAAAATCTTTAAAAAAAAAAAGCCTGATCCCTTGGATCCGGACTTGGATCAAGTCCTGGCTTGATCCTGGCTCAACTGTTGAGCCATCCAGGCATCCCACTAATTAGAATTTAAATACAATTTTATTTAATTTCTATTTCTATTAATTAATTTTTAATAGAAAATTATTGGAGGTTGTGCAGCTTTAAGTGTGCAGCCAACTTCAAAGTCTCAGGCACTGATTCAATCAGAGACTGCTACTTATTTTTACATTTATGCAGGTAAACTAATTGTAAAAGCTCTAGTAAACTAGATACAGACAAACTGGATAAACTTGGTGTAACACAAAAATTAGTTGAGAGGATATTAGTGGAATATTAGCTGAGAGGATAAAGATCAACTTTGTTTAAAAAAGAAGCTCTTTGGCTGAATACTTACCATTTACATCAACATGGATAGAACTGGAGGGTATGATGAGTTGTGAAAAAAGTCAATCAGAGAAAGACAATTATCATATAGTTTCACTAATATGTGGAATATAAGAAACAGCATAGAGGAGCATAGGGGAAGCGAGAGAAATTGAATGGGAAGTCATTAGAGAGGGAGGAAAACCATGAGAGACTCTTAACTCTAGGAAACAAACAGGGTTGCTGGAGGGATGGGGAAGGGGGGATGAGGTAACTGGGTGAGGGGCATTAAGGAGGGCACATGATGAGATGAGCACTGGGTGTTATACAACTGATAAATTATTGAACACTACATCTGAAACTAATGATGTACTATATGTTTGCTAATTGAATTTAAATTAAAAAACACAAGCTTTTTCCTATTCTTTAATGATGTTTAAGTCCTTAATGGTGAAATTTCTTAGTCTTCTTTTCCTCCACCACTCAAAATTTCTTAGTCCTAATGCTAGCTTTTTTTAAAGTTATGTCAGACAAATGAAAAAAATGTTCAACATCACACTAGGCATCAGGGAAATACAAATCAAAACCGCAATGAGATACCACCTCACACTAGTCAGAATGGCTAAAATTAGCAACTCAGGAAACAGCAGATGTTGGCAAGGATGTGGAGAAAGGGGAAGCTCTCTTACACTCTTGGTGGGAATGCAAGCTGGCACAGCCACTCTGGAAAACGGTATGGAGATTCCTCAGGAAGTTAAAAATAGAACTACTCTATGACAAAGTAATTGCAATTCTAGGTATTTATTCAAAGGATACAAAAAATAGTGGTTCAAAGGGTCACATGCACCCCAATGTTTATAGCAGCAATGTCCTCTGTAGCTAAAACATGGGAAAAGCCCAGATGTCCATCAACAGATGGATAAAGATGAAGTGGTGTATATATACAATGGAATATTACTCAGCCATCAAAAGAATGAAATCATGCCATTTGCAACAACATGGATAGAACTAGAGGGTATTATACTATATGAAATCAGAGAAAGACAAATATCATATGATTTCATTCGTATGTGGAATTTAAGAAACAAAACATGAACACTGGGAAGGGAAGGAAAAATAAAGTAAGATGAAAATAGGGAGGCAAATCATAGGAGACAGTAAACTTTAGGAAACAAACAAGGTTGCTGGAAGGCCATGTGTAGGAGGAAGGGATAATCGGGTGATGGGCATTAAGGAGGACGCTTGATGTAATGAGCACTGGGTGTTATATAAAAATGTTGATCACTAAATTCTACCCCTAAAACTAACAATACAGTATATGTTAACAAAATTGAATTTAAATACATTTTTAAAAAAAGAAATAAAAGTTCTACCAGATAAAAATTATGTTCAATGGGCAGCCTGGGTAGCTCAGTGGTTTAGCACTGCCTTCAGCCCAGGGTGTGGTCCTGGAGACGCAGGATCGAGTCCCGTATCAGGCTCCCTTCATGGAGCCTGCTTCTCCCTCTGCCCGTGTCTTTGCCTCTTTCTCTCTCTCTCTCTCTCTCTCTCTCTGTGTGTCTCTCCTGGATTAATAAGTCAAATATTTTTAAAAAAAATTATGCTCGGGCAGCCCTGGTGGCTCAGCGGTTTAGAGCCGCCTACAGCCCAGGGCCTGATCCTGGAGACCGGGGATCAAATCCAATGTCAGGCTCCTTGCATGGAGCCTGCTTCTCCTTCTGCCTGTCTCTGCCTCTCTCTGTCTCTCTCCTCTCTGTGTATTCTCATGAATAAACAAATAAAATCTTCAAAAAAAATAAAAAATTTAAAAAAATAAAAATAAAAAATTACGTTCAAAACTGACATGTAGGAATCACTGGTTCACAAAATATTTGGAAAATGAGCTTAAAATATGAGATATAGCTTTTAGGGGAGAATTAAAGTAAAATACATGGTAAGAATAAAATCACTGATTGAAATCACTTTAAAAAAAATTAAATTCAATTAACTAACATACATACATCAGTAGTTTCAGATGTAGAGTTCAATAATTCATCATTTGCATAGAACACCCAGTGCTCATCACATCACGTGCTCTCCTTAATGCCCATCACCCAGTTACTCCATCCCCACATCCACCTCCCCTCTAGCAACCTTCAGTGTATTTCTTGTCATTAAGTTTCTCATGGTTTTTCTCTGATAACTTCCCATTCAGTTTTCTCTCCCTTCCCCTATGATCCTCTGCACTGTTTCTTATATTCCACATACGAGCAAAAACGTATGATTGTCTTTCTCTGACTTATTTTGCTCAACATAATAATCGAAACCACTTTCAAGGCATTTTAGGAGCAGTAGTGTATAATGTTAAATACTTTTCTGTATAAAGCTTAGTTGAGGCCCTAGACTGACTTCATGACTGGTGTGTCACTTACCAGCAGTACCACCGTGGGCAAGCTATTTAACCTCTAGTTCTTCAATTTCCTCAGTTGTAAAGTGGAGGTACAGTATACTCCAGTTGTCATGAGGAACAATGATAGATACAAACTCACGCAGAACAGTTCCTGGTAGAGAGTTAACACTGCATATGTGTTCACTGTTTTTATGATTCAATAAGATGACAAGCTAAGGGGAAAATAATTTATTTCTCAAAAATCTAGCAGGTTTAACAGAGTAGAAATAATTTAGGTATTTTAAATAATATAGGTTGTCCCTTTAATTAACATTTATTAGCAAACTTTACATCATATATTTCTCAGAGCAAGTTTCCAACCAATTTTTTAATAAAAACTTATTGAAGCATAATTGACATACAGAATCTCTATATTGAAATGTACAGTTTGAACAGGTGCCTGATAGTTCACTGTGATCCTACAGTGGTTAATACTCTGTGCTGATATGTACAATTTGAAAAGTCCTAACATATGTATATACAGATCATATCCTCATTACAATCAAGATAGAGAACACATCCACTACCTGCAAGTCTGCGTTATCATTCTGTCCTCTCTCCTTCCTTTCCCCTGGCAACCACTGATCTGCCTTCTGTCACTATATATTAGTAATCAATTATGTTTCATTACCAGACGGTGGTATGTATTAAAATATTTGACTCAAGGTAGGGAAAAAAAAAAAAGACCATAGAAAGGTAGTTTTGTTGGTAGGAAAAAAAACAAACTACAAGAAGAGTTTTTAAAGATGAAGGTAATTTAGAGTATTTCTGTGAAGAAATTAAAAAAAAAGTTACCAATAAAAGCTTGATGGGGAAAAAAAAAAAAAGCTTGATGGGGTGCTTGGGTGGCTCAGTTGGTTAAACTTCCTACTCTTGATTTTGGCTCAAGTCATGATCTCAGGGTCATGAGATGGGGCCCTGCATGGGGCTCCACATTGGGTGTGGAGCCTGCTTGAGATTCTATCTCCCTCTGCCCCTCCCCACCCCAGCTTGCACTTTCTCTAAAAAATAAAATAAAAATAAAAGCTTGGGAAAAATTTTACTTCACTGATGAAGAGTTGACTTGTCACTAACACTGTCAATTTACTAGATAGTATCACATCTTTATGTGGCTTTCATATTTTTACATCTCATTTATCAACTCAGTCAACAGGGTTGATAGGTTATCTGTCAGGGCTTGGAAGAAGGCACACTTGTGGCAAAGAGATCATGTATACCTGTGCTGTCCAATGCATTAGCCTCTAACCACATATGGCTATTTATTATTTTTTTAAGGATTTTATGTTTTAAATAATCTCTACACCGAACATGGGGCTTGAACTCACAACCCAGAGATAGAGTTGCACACTACTCTGACTGAGCCAGCCAGGCGCCCCCACATATGGCTACTTAAACTTAATTTAAAATTTAGTTGAGTTGCAGTAGCCACACTTTAAAGTTTTGAGTGTCCCACCCATGGCTAGTGAATACCATATTGGACACTGCAGATACAGAAATTTCTATCACTGCTGAAAGTTCTAGTGGACAGAGTTGATTAAGAAGCCTCTTGAGGTACATGATCTACAAAGGAGGTGGGGAGGGTCTCAACTGGAGCAATGGAAATGTAATGGAGAGGAGGGATCTCTTAAGATACTTACTGTACTGCAGAGTGAAGATAGGGGGATACATTTAAGAGGTCTTCTAGGTTTTTCCCTATGTAAATGGGTGGATGGTAGAACCATTCACCAAGAAAAGAAATATAGAAGAAGTAGGATTGGGAAGTGGAAATCAGATCTAAACTCAGGGAGAGGCAACCCTTGCACAGGCCAGAGGTCTGAGAAGCTGCTGGATCTCAGAATGTGATCTGAGGGGAGTTTGAGTGGAGGTAGGGGTCCAAGAAAGGAACCATGGGTAGGGGCCATGCACTTTGGCAAGAGCTCTCACAGAAAGCAGGCTGCATGACATATAAGATGGTCATAGTGTAGCATCAGAGCCTGAGAAGTCTAGGCATGCAGGGTAAGGTTTTCAAACATGAGCGGGTAATGAAATCAATGGTCTCCACCAGTATGTGTATATATATATATATATATATATATATATATATATATATATGGAAAGCAAGAGTATGCTTTGCATAGAATTTGAGTAAAAATCTTTTCCTTAAACTTTTGTATATTTACACAAATATATGTACACTTGTTACAAGGTAAAACATTTTTGGGTTGTGGTCCTATTTGTTTGAATGTCAACTGATTTATAAAGGGAGTACTGCACACTATAAGCTACATGCAAACTGGAACAAGTGTCTTTTTCCTCATTACCTAAAATCGTGGCACACAGTAGCTCAGTAAAGACATAATGCATGAAGGAATGAGTCAATAGGCCAGAGAAGTAAGGGAAACCCAGGACAAGGGTGACTCAAAAGCTAAAGAAGGAAGAGAGAGAATAAATAGCCCAATATCAGGTGTCGGTCATTTGGTGATATTCAGAGCATGGATGACACCTCATATCTGCAATTTCTGTGGATTGACAGAAGCTAGACTGCAGAAGTAAATGGGAAGGGAGTAGAAAGGACACATAGGACAATGGAGTAACTGGTTTTGTACTGAAATTGTGAAAGTTCAGTATGTGTCTGAAAGAGATCTAGGAAAGCCAAGCTGTAGTAGAACTGTACTGCCCAATAATGGAATCATTTGCCAAATGTGGAGATTTAAATTAGCATTACATTTAAAAAAGCTGTTCCTTCACAATACTAGCTCCATTTCAAGTGCTCCATGGTCACATGCGGCCGGTGGTTACCACTCCTCGGAGCTGACAGAAAATTTCCAACATTGCAGACAGTCTATTGGAGAGTGCAGTTCTAGGAGAAAGTTTTAGTTCACCGTGCCTGTCCTGGCCCCACAGGACAAGCCAGCACTGCTCCCAAACTCCTCCTACCAGAAACATTATCCAACTATAGCAGAGAAACTGCTGGAGCTATTACAATCAATAAATGGCACTATACGTGTCTCAGTGAAGGTCAACCCTAGAAAAGGCCAGGGGAGATACCAGGGAGGCTACCGAACTTCAGGATGTGACCCAGGAGGAGTCTGGGCAAAACAGGTCTTCGTGTCATCCCAGCCAACGCAAAACCATGTGACAAGCCTTGCTAACGACTGAATGCACAGGGAAAGGAGCTGCGGGACAAGGTGTTGGGGCGGCAGACGAGGCTTCGTGCTGGGGAGAAGAGGCTGGGGAGTTCGGGCTCGGCGAGACGGAGACGCAGCGTCAAGTGGGGCATCCCTGCAGGGAAATTCCAGGTCTAATAATTAAAGTTACCAGAAGGTAATAGATACTACATCTGGTTTCCGAACGTGGCTCTCTCAGTAACGAGAAGGAATGCGACGGGAGACAGGTGTTAGCGCCGGTAAGCTCTGTCTCCTTAGACGCTTTAAGTCGGACTCCCACTGACTCACTGCATTAGTCACTTGTAGAATTTCGAAAATAAAACGTCTAACTTTGTGGACAAAACAAAACAACCTCTCAAGTCGTTTTTAAAGGAATGTACTTGGCTCGACTTCTTTAAAAAGCTTTTCTTTTTTTCGGGGGGGGGGGTGGTTTGGGGTGTGTGTGTGTGTGATTATTCCTGTGGTGAGGGAACGGAGGAAATCCGAAGAGAAGAAAGAATATTCAGCGCGCTTGCCTTCCCTGCCTCAGGGTCAACCTTGAGGTGGCGCTCAGTAAGTTAGGTCTTCTGCAAAAACAAAACATGAATCCTCCTGTCTTCCCCCTAGGCTGTGCCTGTGACACAAGGTGAGGAGCGGATCGCCGAGGTCAGGTCCTCTCACGGACACGCGTGGCAGCGCGACACACCGAGTTCGGGCGCCTGGGGTTCTGGTCAGTGCTCACCGGGCAACCAGGTCCAGGCGGGGGGCGCCGCGCCGAGGAGCACATTGGCCTGTGAGAACTGTCCGTCTGGACCGCGTTACTAAGGGCATCGCTGGCTTGGCGGAGGGACCGGTGACGGCCGGAAGACGCGCCGACGCCCGACTCCCAGGACGCTGTCCCGAGACTGCGGCCGCCGCTCCTCCTCCGGCGCCGCCCCGGCCTTCCCGCGCGAGGCCGGAAGCGACTTTCCAGCGCTCCGGCGCGCAGAGCAAGATGGCGGCGCTCTCTCCGAGGCGACTGTGCCCAGTTCGTTCTAGTTGGACCGCTTCCCTATGCGCCAGGGACTCCCGACTCGCATCGCCGACCCTGCTTTTCTCAGCAGAACACGCTCATGTCTCAGTTCCACCCAGCGGAGGTGGAGGCCACGCACTGCGGCGCCCAAGAGCGCCGAGCGGCACCGACTAGCACTGACAGGAGAGACCGGCGCGGAGGAGACGTGTGTGCCCAGACGTGGCCCCGCCTCCCGGAGAGCGCGGGGGCGGGGCGAAAGGTCAGGAAGGCGTCGTGTGCGGGCGGCGTATTTCCGCTTCCGCCCGGCCCCGTCGCTTTTTGGTTGGACGGGCTTGTTGTGGGGAGGGAGGGGGGAGATTGTTTGCGGTGGAGGAGCTTAGTGTGCGGGAAGGTAAACTGAGGTAAGGTTCTGTGTCGGGGGGCCCGGGTGTGTGGGAGTCCTGGGGGCAGGCTGTTCGCGACTGAGGGAGGGTGCGGGGTCATCCCCGCGTTTGCAGAGAGAAGTGGGGCGGGGCTGGGGTTAGGGAGTGGATTGCGAAGCCCGGGTGGGGGGTGGAGCCCGGGCGGGCGTAGGGAAGGTAGGGGCTCGCGGGGAAGTGCGGAAGGCGCGGGCGGTCCCGGGCGGTCCCGAAGGGCCGAGGACAGTGGTTGCGGTGGGGTCTGGTGGACGCGTGGCGGCCGGGAGCGCGGGGCTCGGAGGCCGAGGGGCAGGAAGGGGCCGCTGGCCCGCGTGCGTCCTCATGCTGCCCGTGCGCTGGGCCTTGGTGTCCGTGCAGCTCTCCGGAGACCGTCGTCCGCAGCTTCGGGGGCCAGCCCTATCTCTCCAGCCGCCACCACAGCCTGGAGGCGCCTGCCTCCGCCCTCCCGAATGGTGCTACTCCTCGCAGGCCTCGGCCCGGGATCCACGCCCCCTCTACCCCCTGCCTTGGAGCCGGAGCTCCGGGTCCCTCCTGCCGGACGCCCCGTGACGGGGACGGAGGACCTCTACCGCAGACCGGGCTGCAGCTCCAGGAGCCCCGCCGACCACGTGAATCTTGGCCTCTAACCCAGCGTCAGGTCATACTTGTGCCCCTTCTCCCGCCGTTTGAGAAGAGAAGCCCTCCTCCTCCCTGGCCGGAGCCCAGGAAGCCCCACGCTGGGGCCCTGGTCCCAAAATGGCAGTCCTCTCTTGTGCATAGGACTGTGCCCCCTCCCCATCAGCATGGCTGAGTTCAGGCCGGCTCCGGGGGGGCGGGAGACCCCGCAGGGGGAGCTTCGGGCTGAGGTTGTAGAGGATGAAGGCCCTCGGAGCCCGGTCTCGGAGGAGCCCCCAAGAAGCGGGAGCGGCAGTACTGAGGCCAAGCTGTCTCCCAGAGAAGAGGAGGAACTGGATCCTCGAATTCAGGTGAGAAGAGCAAGAGGGGGACACCTGGGTGGCTCAGCAGCTATTCGTCTGCCTTTGGCCCAGGGCGTGATCCTGGAGTCCTGGGATCGAGTCCCACATCCGGCTCCGGAGTCCTGGGATCAAGTCCCGCCTCAGGCTCCTTACATGGAGCCTGCTTCTCCCTCTGCCTGTGTCTCTGCTTCTCTCTCCCTGTGTCTCTCATGCATAAATAAAATCTTAAAAAAAAAAAAAAAAAAAGACCAAGAGGGAGGGAGACTCACAGCGAGCCCAGATTCCGGTTTTCCTGAAGAGCTGTGGGATCAGCGAAGAGTTAGACTTTCTCTCTGTCTGGTGGGCAGGAGCGGGAAGGAAAACCAGCCTGGCAGTAATCATGGCAGCAGTGTAGAGCGTGATGCCATGGAGAGAGCCACCTGCCCCGTGCCTGGGCTGTGTTTCTCAAGGCTTCGCTGACAAGTGAAGCAGCAAATTAGCATCAGATGCAGGGCCTCATTTAGGTCAGTGGAGAGTAGAACTGTCTGTTGTTCTCCTTTCCAAGTAAGGGGCTGTTGGCTGAGAGGTGCCAGATGAGAGGATGGGATTTGGAGATTGGGAGGTAGTAGGGAACCTTCCCTTCCTTCTCTCCTCATCAGTGCCTTCCAGGGATGCACACGTTTCACATCTTGTAAGGACTCAACAGATTGAGGCCTGTAAGGAAATCCCATGTGTTTAGGGAGTTGACCAGTCTCCCAGGTCTGAGGGTGCTGCTTGTATCCAATGAGTGGGAAAGCGGATTTATTATTGCCTTGGAGTATTTACGGGCTAGTAGTTGGTAGGATGAGCAGATCTTGGAAGGCGGCCTCAGAGCAGTGGGTGAGGAGGACAAGCACCATGCGGGTGAGATGCACGGTTGGCCAAGGTGGAGTTTTACTGTTTCCCGGCATTGACTGGGAAAGTTGCTTGGGCAGGTGAGGGCAGGAAGTTGTTGTATGTTGGGGGCTGAGTCTGCCAGAAGGTCTGGCAGTGTCTCCAAGATTCTGACGTGGCGGTGATGCACGTACATCTCTAGGTGAGCAGGAGCATCTCAGGGCTTGCATTCCTGGCCTTCTCTGCCAGCCAACCCTTATTAGATCGCTTCTGTGAGTCAAGAGGAGATCAGGTCTGGTCTGAGTATCCTCTCCACCCTCTTGGTGGAGCTTCCCTGGATGTTGAGGTGGGGTAACTGTGTCCATGCTTATATTGGAGCTGCGGTAAGCCATTCGTTTACTGGCGTGGGTCAGTTTATTTCTTCCACGTGTCATGGGTGTTGCATTGAAAACAGCTGAGTGTCTTCTGCCAATTCCATGGATTTGGATTTGTTATCTACTGAGGAAATAAGTTGTAGTGAAAAAACGCGGTCGGGCTGAGATTGAAGCAACCTCCAGCTCCATTGTTCGTGATTTCCATGCAAGTTATGTAATCTCTGAGTTTCACCTTCATCTATAAAGTGAGGGGTTGGTCTCGCTGATTTGTGAGCACAACTCCTTGCTGTGCTTTGACATAGTCTTATGGTTCTTTCCTATCACAGCTCTTTGGCTTAGCTCTTGGTGAAAGTTTGTAGGTAGTGCTTGGGGAAAGAGTCCCATATCTGTTCTGTGGTGTGGAGGGCTGTGTGATGCACTTCATACATCTCTTTCCAGTGTTCCTTAGTCTCCTCCAGGTGAGAATCTACCATGGGTGGTTTCTTTGCTCAGTCTCTCCTGCTCCTGTGTGTTTTTCCAGTGCCCACACAGGCAAAGGCCATAGTGTGAAGAGTCACACTCTCATGTTGCGCTGTTTGGTAAAGTAGCTGTGAGCCACGTATGGCTACTTAAGTAAAATCAATTAAAAATTAAAAAATTAAAATGCAGTTTTCTAGCTGCTGTTCGTATTGCAGAAGTAGAACATCTCCATCATCATAGTTCTATTGGATGAGCTCTGTGAGGGTCACAGAGTACCAAGCAGGCATAAGATTTGCCTTGAATCCAGGGAGTTTGCAGTGTTATTTGAGTGAGAAGAACAAGCAGACCATAGTCACTCTTGTTAAACCAGGAGGCACATTGTGGAGCAGTGTGGGTTATGTAGGGAGGAAAGTCTTGTAGAGGCTTCCCCCTTTGATGGCACACTTGTGGCTGGGCCAGTGCTCTGCCCTTATCAGGGCCTCTGTGTCGTCTTACCATGTGAGAGAGGGAGCCCGATGTGAAGGGCACCTCTCAGAGAAAGCTAGTAGGATTCAGCCCTTCTGTGTTTTGGCTCCTCTAGATAAGGAGGAGATGGAGGCATGTGTCATTTGAGCTCCCTGTTGGTGTTGATGATGCATGAGACCATAGTATCCTGATAACTGTGTTTCAGTGCTTTAAAGGGATTTTCAGTATATTTTGTGGGTCTCCGCCAACAGATCCATCATAATCCACCAGCAAGTTTTAAAAACACCCATTCCAGGGAACCCTGGGTGGCGCAGCGGTTTAGCGCCCGCCTTTGGCCCAGGGCGCGATCCTGGAGACCTGGGATCGAATCCCATGTCGGGCTCCCGGTGCATGGAGCCTGCTTCTCCCTCTGCCTGTGTCTCTGCCTCTCTCTCTCTCTCTGTGTGGCTATGTCCAGGATCGCGCCCTGGGCCAAAGGCGGGCGCTAAACCGCTGCGCCACCCAGGGATCCCAAATTTAAAAAAAAATTAAAAAAAAATAAAAACACCCATTCCTGAGCCATGCTCAGACATGCGAATTCTGGTCTCCGTGGGGTGAGAAGTGGTTCTAACATGCAGCCCACATGTCTTCACTGAGCCAAGGATATCCCAAAGGCCAGGGACTGTGTTCAGGTATTTTCTGGAACTCCGAAAAATGGTTGCCTCTAAGGCAAGGCTTGTACTCAATAGGGTAAGGGGGTTTCTTGGCAGGCAATTCATGTCCCTGTTTTCTGGTAGGATGCCTCTGGAAGTTGGTTGGAGGCCAGCTCTAGGCCTACCTGGAGTTTGCTGTCCCCCAGGGAAGGCCCTGTCTTAGTCTCCATGTCTTGACCTCAGTGTAGTAGTTCTCTGAGGCCTTCAGGCTGGTCCTCAGCTTTCTGACTGGGTCCCAGTGGAGGGAAGAAATGAAGGAGGGTGGTGCTAGGATGGTCCTGGGTCTCCTGCCCTGTGACTTTCTCAGTTCCCTTTGTGATGGGCACATTCATTCTCAGGTGAGTGGATATAGTGCCTTACCTTCTCCCTAGACTCTTCAGAGTGACTTTGCAACCTCTTTGTCCTCATCTGAAGTATCAGTTTAGTTCTCACAGGACAGTCATATTTTCCTTATTCTCAATTCTTGGGCCATGCATCACCCTGGCCCTGCATCACCATCGGCTTATGAGTTTTAATGGCCTGCACAAGGTGGGCAGGAGCATCTGTCCGCTGAGCACCCATGCCTTTGACTCAGTGGCCTGGCATCTTTGGAATGTGCCCGGTGTGCCCTGGGAAGGTCACCCTCCTTGCTGGTTGCGGGCTCACTGATGGATGATGTGTGCTGACTCAGACTTCATCATATTCAAATTCCGTTTCAGCCGCGTGCCAGGAGTCCCTGGTAGAGCAGGCCAAATGGAATGTATCGCCAACTTCCCAACACAGAGTCCTGAGTGCTCGTTGACTCCCACTCAGCCTTGTCCTGGGTTTGTCCCAGCCTGATTGTTCACCCTGCCCTCCTCTAGCCTATTCTCTTTCCCAGTATCCTGGTCATGTTAGAAAGAGCTTTGTAACTTTGTGATCAAAAGATTTTTTTAGGGGGAATCCCTGGGTGGCTCAGTGGTTTGGCCCTGCCTTTTCGGCTCAGGACATGATCCTGGAGACCGGGATCAAGTCCCACATCGGGTTCCCTGTGTGGGGCCTCTCTCTCTGCCTGTGTCTCTGCCTCTCTCTCTGTGTCTTTCATGAATAAATAAATAAAATCTTTTTTTTTTAAAGGTTTTTTTAATTGCTGGAAGTGCTGTGTGGATGCAAGGTCCCTTATAGAAAGAAGTACCTGCTCCTGCCCTTAGCTGATAGCTGGAGCCGTTCACATCCTTTTTCGAGACTTATGTAGAGCCGTCAGCTCCTGTGATGATCTTACTAGGATCTGGGAGCACTTTGGGCTGTGGAACTGAGTAGGATCCAGTCTTGAACCTTGGTTTGCCTATGGCAGTGTTGCAGGATGGCCTTTAGTGACCTCCTCTTCTCTAGAATCAGTGTATTGCCTCCTAAGGGGCATGTCCTCTTTCTACCAGGACTGTGGTTTTTCTAGGTGATTGTACTCCTGTCTTCTCTGAGGCATCCATCCAAGGATATGCTTAGTCCTAGGATGGTGGTCACAATAGCAGGAAAGCTGGATTCCACATCAGGTCCTAAATCCAGTTTCAATTCTGCCCCTAACTCCCCACTTCATTGTTTCTTATCTAGCAAATTTGAATGAGCTGAGAAAGAATGTTCTTACAGGAGCTGCTGAAAGCACTGTTACTTCCCCTCCCAGATAGTCTGAAACCCACCACAGGCTTCAGCAAGCTGGAGGAGACTAGGTCCACAGTGGGAGAGGTGGTCTCTCATCCTGACAAAAATTCCCTTTTTTGAGGACCCTTGGAGAATTCCATCAGCTGAAGGTGATGTCCTAGGTAGGAAGGCACTGTGAAACTCTTGAGCTCTGTGTGTCACGTGGGCAGGCTCTGCCCCTGGGCCTCTTCTGAGGTCCTGTGAACTGTGTCACTTTTTATGGTTCCACAGTGTTTTATTGTGATAAACTGGGATTGTGCTTAATGAAATTGCTTATGTGCACCAACTCCTAGACCCACAGTGTCCAGTAAGGGAGCCACATGGCACTGGCCAAGTTGAGATGTGTCCTAAGGGTCAAACACATGAAGATTTCAAAGGCATAGGTTAAAAGGAATGTAAAATTCATGTTTATTTGATAAACATGTTAAAATTATAATATTTTGGATATAGTGGATTAAATGGAATGTATTGTTAATAATGTAATCTGTTTGCTTTTGCATTTTTTTAAATGGTTGCCAAAAACTAAAAGTTCAATATGAGGCTCACAGTTTTGTTGGACGATTCTGCTCTGTAAAGTTTAGAGCCAAATTTATGGTCTTCTTTGGGACAGGGGCTGCATTGTTGTAGGTGTGCATATTTTCATACCCTTGTTCCTGATTCTGTTACATGTTTCTTTCTTTCACTAACATTTGGCCATATAACTTGGCTTCCTGTATTCTTACTTGCTGACTCAAATTTTTTAGGACTTTAGGACAGGTATACAAATAAAAAGACTAAAAGAAGATCATATACTGGGTTGTTAGAAGGGCCAAATGAAGTGTGGGAGCCAGTAATGGCAGCATCACTCACTGCCAAGTGCAGGTCGTGTCTGGGTTATGGGCAGCAGGCAGACACAGGCCGGTTCCACTGTCCTGTCCAGGGGCTGTAAGGCTCCTGGGAGAGCATCCCAGAGCTGAGTGTCAGGTATTTCATTCCTCAGGAGTGTCCTTGGCATGGTGGGCTCATGAATTTTCCCTTAGGTTCTCCTTCCCTGCCACAGAATCTGTTGTGTGAGGACCTGGGGTCTCTGTCCATCTACTGCCCAAGTAGGCCTAGAAGCCCTTGAGCCATGTGATCTTCTCCCATCTTGACCTGAATTGTCTACCACACCCTCCTGATTCTGCTGCATCCTGCATTTGTCTGGCATTTGCCCTGTCCTCTGTCCTCTCCTACCTGGCATACTGCAGACAGCCTCCACTTTTGTCCCTCGGCCCTTGTAAACTTCCCACATATTGCTCAGATCCGTCTTCCTAAGCCACAGACAAGGTGGTGCCAGGCTCTGAGGGGCTCCCCCTGCCATTGGGAAAAGTTATGGTATCCTTTCTCTGTGCCCCAGCCTTACTGGCTTCTCACCTGACAAGCTGCCTGTCCCAGGCACCTGCTCTCCTGATTCCTGGTCCCCTCCTCACTGGTGCTTTTCTATGTATCCATCAAAGCCCAGCCCAGGAGCAAGTACTGTGGGTGTCCTGAGCTGGCTTTTTCTGTCCAGGTAGGTGACCCTGCTGCCCCCACCATGCCTACCTCTTACAGCTGCTTGCAGTGCTGAGAACTTCTTGCTTACTTACTAGGCCATGAGCTCCTACCTCTTTGTTTTCTGAATTCTGGGATCTCAGGTGTGCTGAGCTGTGAAGTATATGTAGAAAATGTGATGAATGGGTGGCCACGCGGTAGTACTGTTAGAAACACAGACTAGCTCTAAGGAGACTCCTCCTCCTGGCTGGAATATGAAGAGAAGGTGGCACTGTCTGATGAAGAGAGGGCAGATTGCTGCCACTCTGCTGTGGCCCTGAGCATGTTTCATTCCCTGAATGTTGATTTACTCATTGTTAAAATGGGGGTTTAACAACCTGATGCAGAGGTGGAGTTGGGAGGATTACAGGAGACTATGTTATTAGGTCTCCTACCAGGAGCCATCCACAGAACCTCCTGCATCTCTTCCGTTCTCTAGTCAGGTGGACCTTCCCTCTGTGGGCTATGCTCCCACTCCACGTGGTTCACATGAGGCTGCTTTCCACTGCTCTCATTTTTTGCCCCTCTCTGTGGCAGGAAGAGCTAGAGCATCTGAACCAGGCCAGCGAGGAGATCAACCAGGTGGAGCTGCAGTTGGATGTGAGTGTTATTCCTTTTCTTCACCCCCTTGAGCTGGTCTCTGGAGGTGTCTCCTTCTCTCCCTGTTCAATATGGTGGCAGGGGAAGGGGCATGTATGAAAAACAAGAGGGGCTGGGACCTACACCTATGCCTTCCCTCTGCTCATGTCCCTCTCCATTTGCCAGGAGGCCAGGACCACCTATCGGAGGATCCTCCAGGAGTCAGCAAGGAAGCTCAACACGCAGGGCTCCCACTTGGGGAGCTGCATCGAGAAGGCCCGGCCTTACTATGAGGCTCGGAGGCTTGCTAAGGAGGTATGGCCAGCTGACATGCATTCCAGGAGGGCCACATGCAGAGCCTGGCCCTGTACTCTTCTATCTCTGTATGAATTGTGTGAGACAGAACACTTTCTCCTTTCTTTTTTCTCTTCTGTCTCTTCCTTTTGGTTCATGTTTCTTTTCTTTGCCCACCCCTCCATTCCTTTACCCTTTTCCTTCCCCCCCCTTTTTTTTTAACATGAATAATATGTGTTCATTATTGGAAGACTGTAATGTAACTATAAATATGAAACAAGAAGAAAATCAAAATCACCCCAAATCCTACCATGTACATGTTTCATGTTTTTTGTACATAGGATTTGTTTTTTTTTAATAATAAATTTATTTTTTATTGGTGTTCAGTTTGCCAACATACAGAATAACACCCAGTGTTCATCCCGTCAAGTGCCCCCCCCTCAATGCCCATCACCCACTCACCCCCACCCCCGCCCTCCTCCCCTTCCATCACCCCTAGTTCGTTTCCCAGAGTTAGGAGTCTTTATGTTCTGTCTCCCTTTCTGATATTTCCCACACATTTCTTCTCCCTTCCCTTATATTCCCTTTCATTATTATTTATATTCCCCAAATGAATGAGAACATACAATGTTTGTCCTTCTCCGATTGACTTACTTCACTTGGCATAATACCCTCCAGTTCCATCCACGTTGAAGCAAATGGTGGGTATTTGTCATTTCTAATGGCTGAGTAATATTCCATTGTATACATAAAACACATCTTCTTTATCCATCATAGGATTTGTTTTAACCAAATATGGTAAGGTGACAGACACAGTGAGAGCTGCCTTGAAAGGAGACTGTATTACTTAAAATTCCCAAGAAGGAAAGGCATGCCACACCATGTAGGGGAGGCACCTGGGTCAGTGAGGAGCCAGAAGAACTGAGAGGGAAGCTTGGCTCAGAGCCTTTATTGTGCTTATCATGGGAAGGAGTGGGTAAGGCACTTTGAGTTACCTCAAAGGTAACTTTGAGCAAATTTGGAATTAGATAGCTTGAATATTTGTGAGCTCTGGGTGAGGGATGGTCTCTATATTTTGGTACCTGGCCCTGGGGTAATGTAGAGCAGGTGTGAGAAATATTAGTGTGGTGTGAGAGTTAGATAAAGGGAGTGGTGGGGATTTGGATTGGTTGGTTTGCATTTGAAAAGTGTGCTCATAGAGGAGTTTACTATCTCTAGGACTTAGCCCAGGGTCATGAGGCCCCCAAGATGTCAAAGCATTGTAAAATACAGAAATTACAATTAATACAGCACAGATAGCCTCTTAGTTTTTTTTGTATCATTTTGCCAAATGAGATGACACGTGCTATTTTTATTTTTTATTTTTTTTTATTTTTTATTTTATTTATTTATTTTTATTTATTTTTATTTTTATTTTTTATTTTTTTATTTTTATTTTTATTTATTTTTATTTTTTAATTATGACATAATTCTGTGTTGATAAGTATACATCCTTGCTGTCAATTTTTTAAAAATTTTATTTATTTATTCATGAGAGACACAGGCAGAGGGAGAAGCAGGATCCATGCAGGGAGCCCAATGTGGGACTTGATCCTAGGACTCCAGGATCACGCCCTGAGCCAAAGGCAGATGCTCAACCTCTGAACCACCCAGGCGTCCCACCTTGCTGTCATTTTTAAGAATTGCTTAGTATTTCCTTATTATTACTTTGTTGTTCATTCTGTAACTGAAAAGTTAAGTTTCCAGTTTTTTTTTTTTTTTTTTTTTTTGTTTTTTTTTTGTAAACATGACTCTGATGAATATTGTTGAGCACTTGTCTTACTTCCTTCAGCTTACCTGCTGAATTGGAATTGATGATCTCAGGGGTGTACTTTCTGTAAGATTTGGTCTGTGTCACTAACCACCTTGCAGCTGAAGTGGTGTGGATTTTTCTTTTTTCCCCTTAGGGCAAAAGGCCAGTGGCCTTTGTAAGTGCTGATTTCACATGCTCTCACCCCTCTAGCAGCAGCATTTTCCAATCTTTATTTCTACATTTAATTCCTTTAAATCATATCCTTACAAAATATTCTTTTTTTTTTTTTAAATGTTTTTGCTTCCTTTCTTTTTTTAAATTTTTTTTATTTATTATTTATGATGGTCACACAGAGAGAGAGAGAGAGAGAGAGAAAGAGGCAGAGACATAGGCAGAGGGAGAAGCAGGCTCCATGCACCGGGAGCCTGATGTGGGATTCGATCCCGGGTCTCCAGGATCGCGCCCTGAGCCAAAGGCAGGCGCCAAATCGCTGCGCCACCCAGGGATCCCTTTACAAAATATTCTTTATAGAATGCTACTTCTTTGATATTTATCCTTAGCGCAGTTTGGGAAGCGAAGCTGATGTTGCACTGGCCTTCCTCCTTATCTTGTCCTCATCCAAGATGGGTCTCCATGGGCAGGTGGGGCTCCTTGGGGCTCCCCATCCTGATAGCCCTCTCTTCCCAGGCCCAGCAAGAGACCCAGAAGGCAGCGCTGAGGTATGAGCGGGCCGTGAGCATGCACAATGCTGCCCGGGAGATGGTTTTTGTGGCTGAGCAGGGTGTCATGGCAGACAAGAACCGGCTGGACCCCACATGGCAGGAGATGCTCAATCACGCCACCTGTAAGGTGAGCCAGTCAGTGCCAACAGGTCTTCTCAGGTTCTGCTACTTCCTTTGCTATGCTTTCATCCCATCATCTTCCTTCCTCCTTCCTCCTTTCTTCCTCACTCCAACCTTTCCTCAGCTTTGATTCTGTTTCAAGCAAAACCTCTTTCTTCCTCTCTGCCCTGTTTGGCCTCTGTTAGTATACTTTGATTTTTTAAGTGTAATTTGTGTATTGTTTCTCAGCTATTCAAAGGAGAGTAGAGAGTGGGAGGATCCCTGGCATCAGCTCCAGTCTGCCACCTTCACCTTGTAAAGAAGTTAGTCCATTGAGGTTGTTACAACAAAATAACATAGACTGCGTGGTTTAAGCTACAGTTTATTTCTTACAGTTTTGCAGGCTAGGAAGTCCAAGCTCAGATGCAGGCAGATTTGGGTGTCTGGTGAGGGCCTGGTTCCTGGTTTCTAGACAGCAGGTGATCTTTTCACTGAGTCCTCATGAGCTGGAAGGGGTAAGTGGGAGTTCTCTAAGACCTCTTTTATGAGGGTGCTAATCCCATTTAGAGACCCTCCATAACCTGATCACCTCTCAGAGGGTCCACTTCCAATGCCATCATTTTAGGGGTTAGGATTTCAACATATGAATTTTGGAGGGATACAAACATTTAGTCTCTAGCAACAGATGTCAGCTCTTGAAGGATGGTTATTTTTTTTTTTTTTTTAAGATTTTATTTATTTATTCATAGAGACACAGCCAGAGAGAGAGGCAGAGACACAGGCAGAGGGAGAAGCAGGCACCATGCAGGGAGCCTGATGCGGGACTCGATCCCGGGTCTCCAGGATCACGCCCTGGGCTGCAGGCGGCGCTAAACTGCTGTGCCACCGGGGCTGCCCCAGGATGGTCATGTCTTAAGAGATAAGAGCGTGGGTCCTAGATCAGTGATGTATATGTTCTCTGCCTCATCTGGGCCAGGTGAATGAAGCAGAGGAGGAGCGGCTTCGTGGTGAGCGGGAGCATCAGCGGGTGACTCGGCTGTGCCAGCAAGCTGAAGCTCGGGTCCAGGCCTTACAGAAGACGCTCCGGCGGGCCATTGGCAAGAGCCGCCCCTACTTTGAACTCAAGGCCCAGTTCAGCCAGATTCTGGAGGTAGGGGAGGGGGAGTGGGAGTGGGAAGGTATGTGAACAGGCAGGAAGGGGGCAGGCATAGAATGAGGGCTGTTAGAGGGGATGGCGGTGACTCTTTGGGCCATCTCAGAGGCCAGTGTGGTGGGCCAGGTAGGCAGTACATGTGCTTAGAATGACCCATAGGAGTGGGAGTGCAGCTTGGGGAATAGGTGCTGGCAGAGAATGGAGTTGAAAGGAGGCAAATGAGGAAAATTGGGAATCGGGAAACCAGGGAGATTGGGGATAAGGAACTGGCCAGATAGGGAAAGGGAACAGTGGGGCGAGGAGGGGTGGGTGGGAGTGAAGACCTGGGTAGAAGGCTTAGAGTAGCAGGCAGGGCAGGATTGCTGGGGAAGAGGAGGAGTAGACAGGGGCTGGCTGGGGGTGTAGCACTGTGGGTATGTGTCGAGTGGGGAGCTGCCCGTGGGTCTGGAAAAGTAGAGACAGGTAGAGTGCTAGTGGGGCTGAAGCGACTCAGCTCCAGAAACACGGAGAGTTGCCCCCTGGGTCACCTCACTCTGTTCCTCACTCTGCAGGAGCACAAGGCCAAGGTGACAGAGCTGGAGCAGCAGGTGGCCCAGGCCAAGACTCGCTATTCAGTTGCCCTGCGCAACCTGGAGCAGATCAGCGAGCAGATTCATGCACGACGCCGGGGCCAGTCCCCTCATGCCCCAGGCCAGCGGCGATCCTCCCCTGTGGGGGCAGAGGCTGGGCCTGATGGTGGGGAGGATGGGGACAGTGGGATCATGGAGGGGGCTGAAGGCGGGGGCCTGGAAGAGGGCAGCAGCCTGGGGCCTGGTCCTGCCCCTGACACAGACACGCTCAGCCTGCTGAGCCTGCGCACCGTGGCCTCAGACCTGCAGAAGTGTGACTCTGTGGAGCACCTGCGGGGCCTCTCTGACCACACCAGTCTGGATGGCCAGGAGCTGGGTTCCCGCAGTGGGGGACGCTGGGGTAGTGATGGTGGGGGCCGTGGGGGCCGCCATCAGCGCAGCATCAGCCTGTAGTCCATGCTCAGGGTGGCTTGTTCCTCTTCACCACCGCTGACCCATGAGGACCAGACAGGCTCCAAGCTCCCTCTCCTCAGGTTCTTGCTTCCCTTGGAGAGGTCAGGTTGGCTCTTGTCTCTGGTGGGTTTCTCCCCATCCTCGCCTTTCCAGGTCCCTCCTTGCAGGTGGCAGCTCTCTTTGCCTTATCCTTTCAGAAGGCTTTTCTCTGGCTCTCACATTTGCCCTCTCCCTGCTGGCTCCTCATGGTCTGATGCCCTTTGCTGCCCCCTTTCTGCCTTCCTTCCCTCTGTCTGGTTTTCCCCTCAGGGAACTTGGTCTGGAAGGCACAGGGAATCCCATCAGAGAAGGTGGGTGTGGGACCTGAGTCCTGGCAGCTTGGCCCCCAGCTTGAGGAAGTAGACACGTGTCCCTTCCACTTCCCCATCTCCCGAGGAGTCTAAGGATGCTGCAGAGGCCTCTGTCCCATCCTGTCCATGTGGAACCTGTAAAATGCACTGTAGGACTGTGCCTCTGGAAAACACTACCCATTCCTTCAGTGCCCCTTCGTCATGACCCAAGCCACTTTGCTATGTGTGCCGCAAAGCAGGACTTGAAGGGTACCAGTGTCAGAGAAGGTGAAACCCGACCCCCTGTCAACATGGGAGGACACCATCAACTCCACTAGGCTCCCATGTGCATGGTGTTTTCCCCAGCTGGGCTGGGCCATTAACATTGCTGAGGTGCTAGTAAGTCTCTAACAGGGTCCGTGTTGGGGGGTAGATGTGGAATGAGGTCCAGATGGTAGAGGCCCTTGCCTTTCCTGCTGCAGAGTTGGGTTTACTTTTTCTGGGTATAGGATGTTGAGCTGAATCTCAGCATCCTCCTGCAGGGTGGAGTTAGGGAATTTGGTGCTCAGCTGCTGTCCCTCTCTCTTCCCCCAAACCAAACAATACCTACTCCAGGATCCCTTGCAGGAGATGCTCAAGTTTGGCTGCAGAGCCTTCTCTGATGCAGGGAGGGGTTGCCCTGGGGTGAGGGAACCCACCCTCCATGGGGAGCAGCTCTGGGTGTTTGGTAGTGTTCCAAGCTCTATGGGGAAGCCACACCTGGATCTGGGTTCCTTGGGAGAACTGGTCCTTTCTCCTTTCCCACCCTAAGAGGTTTGAGAGCTGGACTCTAGGCAGGACAGCTGGTGTCTAGGCCTTTGTGCTGCTGCCATCACCTGGGAGGAGTGGGCTTTCATATGGAGGGTGTCTCCCTTTGCTAAGATGGTCACTATGAGAACCACTGGGTTTGAGGTGGCCATGGGTAGAGGGAGGAGAGGGAGGGAAACATGGGCATGCGTGTGTGCATGTGCTGGGGGTATGTGTGTGTGAGAGAGTGAGTGTGAGAGAAAGAAGAGGGTATGCCCCTGATTTTATTTAAATAAAATAGTTTATGTAACAGTTAACGTTTGCTGTCCCTGTTGGGGCGGGGGGGTCTTAATTTTGGTCAGGGTGGGGGAGACCTCCCTGTACCTGCCAGGCAGGGAGATGAGGACATTGTCAGCCACTGGTACTCCAGAAGGGATGAGGATGCCGACCCTCGATCTGGACATGTGTTGAGGAAAGGGGAGGGACAGTAGTCAGACTGTCTGACTGAAATTTCATATAGTTTTCCCTCCTGCAGTGTTTAGGGCATATTTGTACTAAGTTTTTTGTTGCTATCTAAAATTAATATAGATGAAAGCTGTCACCCAAGTCGGGACTTAACCTTTTGTGGGGTGGAAAGGATTTGATTGTGCTTGGACCCACAGTCTGTGAAATACTTGGTGGCATCAGGTTGGAGAGAGATGAGAACTTCAGGGGGTGTAGATGTGTAGAGTGAAAGTTTTGGATTGAGCAGGCTCAGCCCCAGCCCCAGAGGTGCGCCTGCATTTCGAGGCAGGTCAGGAGGGATACACCAAGGGATGGAGAAGGCACTGAAAGAGAGGAGGTTAGGAGACCCCCCTGGAACCTTGATGGGAAGTTGGTGACCTGAAGACCCTCAAGGGGCAGAGGGAAGGCCAGAGTTGGGACAGGACAGCAGTGACCCTGGTGATCTCAGGTGGCAGATGGGCCATCTGGAGCCACTGTGTTGTGAGCATGCACTGCGTATCTTTTGACAGGTACTGTCCAGGTATGAGACTGCCTTACTCAAGCTGGCTTTTTATTTATATTTTAAATCTATTTTGTTTATTTATCTTAAAGATTTTTATTTATTCATGAGAGACAGGCAGAGGCAGAGACACAGGTGGAGGGAGAAGCAGGCTCTATTTCCATGCAGGGAGCCTGACGTGGGCCTCGATCCCAGGACCCCCTGGGATCATGCCCTGGGCCAAAGGCAGGCACTAAACCACTGAGCCACCCAGGGATCCCCTGGCTTTTTTTTTTTTTTAAAGATTTTATTTATTTATTTATGAGAGACTCAGAGAGAGAGAGATGCATAGACACAGGCATAGGGAGAAGCAGGCTCCATGCAGGGAGCCCGGCGTGGGACTCGATCCCGGGTCTCCAGGATCACACTCCTGGCCGCAGGTGGCGCTCAACCGCTGCACCACCGGGGCTGCCCGCCCTGGCTTTCTTTTTAAACAAATTTATCTTTCTCGCAGTTCAGAGGATAAGTCCAAGGTCAAGCTGTCGGTAGGATTAGTTTCTTCTGAGGGTTGAACAGAAAGGATCTGTCCCAAGTCTCCTTCATTTGTAGATGTATCTTCTCCCAGTGTCTTCATCATCTTCCTTGTGTACAGGTCTGTGTTCAAATTCCTCTCATAAGGGCACTAGTCATATAGGATCAGGGTTCACTCTCATGACTTCATTTTACCTAAGTATCCTCTGCAAAGACGCTCTCTCCAAATGTCATATTCTAACTAGGTTATAGCTTCAGCCTATGGATTTTGAGGGAGACACAGTTCAGTCCATAACAGCACAAAAGCAGGTCATCACCATGAACAATGCAAATGGTATCTGATTCTCTTCTTTTCCATTGCAACATCACTGGATTTAATCTACCGTTGCTTATCGGAATGGCCTTCATCCGATCTCTCTTCCTAATTGAGTGAAGTGTGGTAAGGCAGATGGGTACCAGAATATTCCCTTTATTCCTGGAAAAGTTGTGAGAATGCATGGCTTACGTCCTTGGGCAAGTAGGCCTTCTGCGATGACACTTCAGGGTCCTACTTCCCCACCCAATCATTGCTACAGGACCTGCAAGTCTCTTGGTGTGAAGGAATCCCCAGAAGAAGGGCTGGCTGTGCCCACCCACCCTGTTTCTCTTCACAAAATCACCTCCTAGATAAGGCAAGAGTGAACATCTAGTAGAGTTAAGAGCTAATGGCGCTGTTTCCACGTGGAAGAAAATGGCCACAGCAAATATGCCCCCCAACCCTCCTAACGGTGTCTTGTATTCATGTGCCAGGTGTATGTATTTGCTGATTTCCACAACAGCCTTGGGTGGGTAGCACCATGATTGCCTTTACAAAGATGAGAATTCAGGTGTAGTGGGGATGCTTAGTTTGCCCATAGCCTAGTAGAAGGTAATGGAAGTGTTTGGACTTGAGTGCACAGGAACCATAGGTGAGAAAGTGGAGTGGACGTATTTACCTCTTAGGAAAGTTTCCTGGGGGAGGGGAACTGAGCTAAGAAATAGGAGAGTCAAGGAATTTTGTTCTAAAATGAGCAAGAGGGATCCCTGGGTGGCGCAGCGGTTTGGTGCCTGCCTTTGGCCCAGGGCGCGATCCTGGAGACCCAGGATCGAATCCCACATCAGGCTCCCGGTGCATGGAGCCTGCTTCTCCCTCTGCCTATGTCTCTGCATCTCTCTCTCTCTCTGTGACTATCATAAATAAATAAAAATTAAAAAAAAAAATAAAATGAGCAAGAGGTGGTGAAACAGGGTGAAAGTTCCCCCATTCCTGTGCCATGTCATGTTACCCATGTTACTGAGTGGTAATAAAGTCTTCTGAACTATATCCTCCCCAAGTGAGCAGCTGGGCCTCAGTCTCCCCAATACTTAATACATGTCTGGCACTTAAATGTTTAGGAAACATACTTTTGCATCTCCCCTCCTCCCCCCAGTCCAAATCTATGCTAGGTTACTTTGTTAGACCGTGGTTAGGAGGTCAGCATCTGTATCCACAGTCCTAGGATTATATCTCCATGTCTTCAGGTGGGGAGTTCTCTAGGCTCCAATTTAATTACCTGTAAAATGAGAAAGAGTGGGTATGCCTAAAGCTACGCCAGGTGGTAGCCACATGATCTGGAATTAGTTCTCTGCAGATTCCAGATTAGGAGGGCCTCCTTCTGTCTTGTGCTAGAGAAGGAGGCTTTTTATAAAGGCCCCGATGAAGTTTGGGTTTACTTCTTACTCCGGATGTAGTTTTGGTAGTCGCCCTTTAACTTGACCTAGCAAGTGCAGCAAGGATGGGCTTCTCGGGCTGTCATGGTCCTGCTTGGTCGGCAGAGGGCAGCAGCCACCAGAAAGTGGGTGGAGCGCAACCTGGGTTGGCTGATCCTGGTCCTGATTTTCCTGCTGGCCTGTTGGGTTTGTCTCCTTGATGCTTGGCAGGTGATCCTGGGACCCTGGAGGGGTAGAAGATGAGGTGTATGAATTAGTCCAACCACATCCGTCCCCACCTGGGCTTCTTGCACCCCTGATGTGCTTGGGATGGTCTGTTGTGTGTGAAAGCTGGTTCAGGTCTGTGGGGCAGCAGGTCATTTGAGACCGTATGTTCTGTGCTTCTTGATGCCCTGTTCTCCTCAGCATTGGCCTCCTTCCTTGTCCTCCTTGGTGGCTTTTCACCCTATGCTTCCTTAGCCTCCTTGCATATTCCCCTCTTGGGAAGTCCCTTTAGCTTCCCTCTATCACCACTCCTGAGCCTTTGTCTTCCCCTTTGTCCACCATTCCTGCCTGGCCCCAGACTGCCACACTGCACCGTACCTTGAATTAAAGGAACCAGAGGACCATTTGGCTGGCTGGCAAAAGGGCATGTAGTTTATTAAATATTTAGCACTGGTAGCACCTGTTAGGAATACCAGAAAGTATAATACTGGGGCTGGATATCCCATTGAGAAACACAGGTGGATACAGGTAACAGGTGATACAAGGCAGTAAACAAATAGATATTTTAAGATTTATTTGTTTTAGAGCAGGGGAGAGGGAGGGGGAGAGAGAGAGAGAGAGAAAATCTCAAGCAGACTCCCTGCTGAGCTTGGAGCCGGACCAGGGCTCAATCTCATGACCCTGAGGTCATTACCTGAGCCAGAACCAAGAGTTGGACACTACGCCGACTGAGCCATCCAGATGCCCCAAATGAATAGATGTTTAAGAGGGCTGCAGGCAAGGGGACATCTGGGAGGTTAGGAAAGGCTTTGAGCAGGAAACTACTCTCTGAAGCTCTGGACCAGCCCCTGCCCTCAGGCTGGAGAGGTGGTGGTCAGATTCTCTCTTCTGCCAGTCGTCTTACCCCCATGCCTTGCTCTTCTGAAATTGTCCTGTGCTCATCTGGTCTGGGCCTGTGGCTCACCTGCCTTGGTGTCCTCAGGGTGTGAGACAGCACTCTTCAGCAGACATCGTCCTTTGACTTGCTTATACTTGTGCTGCTCCTGGCACAAGTTCTCTCCCTGCATAACCCATCAGATTTCTGCCTGTGATTTGAGGCTCAGCTCATGTGGACTTTGGACCAAATCCCCTGAGCTCCCTTGACTTGTCACAAGCCTGGCTCGGTGTCATTCCTGACTCCATCCCACTCAACACTTAACATAGTACAATAGACATCCTATAAAATAGAGTGACCATACACCATGTATTGTCTAAACTGGGACACTTGAGTGTGAAAGGCAGCGGCAGATGCAAGTCAGGACTGAAAAGCACTGACTGCACCGTCTAGAGAGAGCTGTCACTGGTCTGCCTCTGCCATGCAAGCATGTGTGCTTATGGATGAGGCTGTCAGCTCCTCTGGGTTTTGGTGTTCCTGGGTCAGGAAGGGGAGCCAGACGGGGTGGATAACATCTCAGGTTATCAAAGCACTAAATTATGGCTGGTGGAGGAGGTTGGGGCCCATGGGAGGTATTTTGGTGAAGGTGGTTAGATGGTAGATGTGTTTGTAGAAGATGATGGGTCTTAGCATGAGGGCTTATCTTGATGGGTCATAGCATGAGGACTCCAAGACCGGGGTTGGTCAGGGCCCAGCCTAGAGGCAGTAAAGAGCTGCTAGACATTTCTGCTTTGGATATGAGGTGGTGAAGGACTTGGCAGTGAGTTTTCCTTCCTCAGAGCAGGCAGGCGGTTACCACCACACAGTGGAGATAAGCCAGCTGATTTATTCATCAACATCATTGGGAGGAGGGGCTATAAAAATTAGTTTCTTCCCCATTTGGGACAGGAACATCCTGATCTAGGCTGGGATGGAAACTAGGATTGTGTAGTTTGTCAAGAGCAGACAAATGCATCCTTTCTTGGTTGCTGTGGTATCCCCTTTTCCTCGTTCCTTGTGATTTCTGCAGTAACATGCTAAGTAGGCAGAGTCCTCCCTACACCCAATGGGGCCTGTCCTCCTGAGGTGAGGCAGGAACTCTTACAGGAGTTGGGAGACTGAGAGGGGAGTGGAGGAAATAGTGGAAGCTGAGGGTTTCGTGGTATGAGGCTCCGTGAGATGCAGGACTCTCAGGGGCTGCTGCTGGTTAGGGGAGAATGAGTGTCTCTCCTTTAAAGTCACCCCTTCCTTCTCCTTTAAATCTCAGTGGCACTGTTGTGGATTCAGCCTCCAATTCTCCTTGGAGAAAGAGGCCAGAAGTGTACCCGCCCATGCACTACAGGGCAGGAGGATGCATTTTCGACTCTCACACTTGGCCTTCCTCTAGCTGATCTTTACCCAACCACCAATTCCACTTTGGACACTATTTCCTAAACCCCCGATCACAAACTCTTCCTTTTTCAAACAATTGCATTTAGCAGAAGAGACTGTATAAAGCTACCCAGTTGGAAGGGGGACCTGCCAATGACGAGAGAGGGCATGAGGCCTTAGCATGGTTTCCTTTAGAAAGGGGGAAGCTATGTCTTCGCGACACCAACAAATATAGTTAAAAAATGCAGTGAGGTATGTTCATCTGCCACTTTGGATATGCTATTGCATGCTCTCTCTTTCTTTTTCTTTTCTTCTTTCTTTTCTGAATTGAATTCGTTTTTCTTTAAAACAACGTTAAAGATCCATCCAGGGAGAAAGTGGCAAGACAAGAAGACAATCTCAAAAGACAGGCAAATCGATCTAGAAGCATAAAAATTGGGAGAGAGATGAGAGAAAACACTGCAACTAGAGGAACCACAGGGATTGGAGAAAGTGGAGAAGAGAGGAAGAGAGACATGAAGATCTATGTTGTCAGCTGGAGGGAAGGACCGGAGATAAGAGGAAAATCCTCCCAGGTGACTGAGCCAGTAGCAGAAATGATGTTCAGAGGTACCTGGACATTAATGATCAAGTCCAGGTAAATTTTATAGTTCTTTCCCTCCCCCCACTTTTTTTTTTTTTTTAAAGATTTTATTTGTTTGTGAGAGAGAGAAGCAGAGACAGAGGCAGAAGGAGAATCAGCCTCCCTGCAGGGAGCCCGATGTGGGACCTGATCCCGGGATCCTGGGATCACAACCTGAGCTGAAGGCAGATGCTCAACTGCTAAGCCATCCAGGCATCCCTTATCTTGACCTGTCTCAAGGTTGCTAGGTATGGCCCTCACATGTGTCAGAATGGCTAAAATTAACAGCATAGGAAGTAACAGATTTTGACGAGGATGCAGAGAAAGGAGAACCCTCTCAAACTGTTGGTGGAAATGCAAACTGGTGCAGCCACTCTGGAAAACAGTATGGAGGTTCCTAAGAAAGTGAAAAATAGAACTACCCTATGACTCAGCAATTGCAATACTAGGTATTTATCCAAAGGATACAAACATAGTAACATGAAAGGGCACCTGCACCCCAATGTTATTATAGCAGCAATGTCCAGAACAGTCAAAATATGGAAAGAGCCCAGATGTCCATCGACAGATGAACGGATAAAGAGGAGATAGTATAGATATGCAATGGAATATTACTCAGTCACCAAAAGAATGATATCTTGCCACTTACAATGATGTGGATGGAGCTAAGAGAATTATGCTAAGAGAAATAAGAGAAAGACAAGTACCATATGATTTCACTGGTAGGTGGGATTTAAGAAACACAGTTGAACATATGAGAAGAGGGATAAGAAATGAGATGGGGCGTAAGAGATTCTAACTACAGAGAACAAGCAGGGATGATGAAGGGAGGTGGGTGGGGATGGGCTAAATGGGTGATAGGTATTATGAGGCACTTGTGAGGAGGACTGGATGTTGTCTGTAAGTGGTGAATCACTAATATCGACTCCAGAAACCAATATTACCCTATGTTAACTAACTAGAATTTTTAAAAAAGATTTTATTTATTCATGAGAGAGACAGAGAGAGGCTTAGACACAGGCAGAGGGAGAAGCAGGCTCCACGCAGGGAACCCGACACGGGACTCGATCCTGGGTTTCCAGGATCACGCCCTGGGCCAAAGGCGGTGCCAAACTGCCAAGCCACCCCGACTGCCCACTAACTAGAATTTAAATAAAAACTTGAAACAACAAACAAAAAAAGATTGCTAGGTGTGGGGGCTATTCCTTGGAGCTGCCTGCATTCTGCAGCTGACTGTCAGCTAGACATTTATGGCTCTGATATCAGGAAAATCCTTGTTTTAGACATGCCTCACCCTCTGTTGGCTCCAACAGTAACATCTAATAAGTCATATCCTGTGAGCTGTTAAAAAAATGAAATTCAGTTGAGTAAATTTTAAAGATCTTATTGGCTTTATTCAGTGATTCATGAGTGGGGCAGTATCCCAACTAGCAAATAGGAAGGAGCTCTGAGGAACTGTATGAAATGAAAGAATGTTATAGGCAGAATGGAGCAGGACAAGGAAGCTACACTAACAAAAGTGGGTTGATTGTGTCAAGGTCATCCTTAGGGGATGGCAGGGATCTGTCCTGCCCATTACCTCATTAGTGCTGATTGACTGGTTTAAGATTCCATTTTTGGGATAGGCTGAAAGTGCAGTTAAGTAGTGAGTCTCAGTTTGCTGAGGGACTAACGTAAGTCACTCTATTTTGGGTCTCGTTTTATTACTAACAATTCCCTCCTTAACTGATCAAAATTTAAACCATGTGTGCTGCTCCCAGCTATTTTGCTGAAGTTCTCACAGTTTTTGCATGGTATTCGTAGGTCACAACTTCAGGTTAAGATTTTTTAAATGAGTCATTCTCTTCATTTTTCTGACATTCTAGTTTTAGGTCATTTGTTTGCTGGTTAGTGGTGGTGAACATGCATAGAAAGCTTTTGAGAGAATACAATATGCCAGGGAGACTGCTATGATTACTATAAGGCTAATTCCCAATGTCTGGGGTGCACTCTAGAGCCCCGGTCCCCAAGACTCAAGTGAATTAAGATTGATTAAATCAAAGAAAGATCCCCCCCCCACTAAAGGAGTCACTTTCTTAAGCCAGGTGGCTTGCATAGTGATCTTATGTAGCTAAGTTTTAACTTCACCAGAAGTGTTAATTTGTATGCAGCAAGTGGTGTTAGCTATAGTACAGATGCCTTCTTGCTCCACTAAAAGATAGTGAAGAACTGTCCTGTCATCAAGAACTGTTTGGCCAGAGAGTCTAAGAATTTTGTTGGGCAGTAATTGCTTTAACATACCTGCAGTGTCTTCAAGAGTTGAAAGGTTCCTGATTAGAGCTCATTCTTACTCCTAACCAAGGAAGCAGATCCTGAATTATGACTATCTCCTGGTAGGTCTTTTCTAACTTGGTGACATAAATTTGGGGGAATGTACCAACGAAGTGTCTCAGTTTGATTGTGGACGGTTAGGCACACAATTAGATAACGTAAAAGGCATTGCCAAGTTATATGCCAGCCTTGTAGGTGTTCATAGGCCAAAGGAGAATGATAACCCATAGACAAGGATAAATCCTGTTGGAGAACAAACCATTCCCACTAAGGTGGCACTATAATAGATGTGTGCACAGCAGATTTGCCCATTCAAGCCAGGAGTTATATTTTCAGCACATTCAGGTAATGAATCTCCTAGCTTGAAATAAAGGGTTCTAAATTCTTTGCAAAAATGGGTACTGCTAGAAAGATATTTTCATGATTGTGGACAGTCCAGTTTAGATAATGATATGAACATCGGAGTGCAAATTTACTATGATTTTTGTAGGCTTTTGTGTCTAACTGGTCAAGTACAATAGATTTAGTTGGGGAAAGGTAAAATCAAAGTATTGTGTGCTTTGATCATAAAAGTCAAGTCCTATAAGTGACTTATAAGAGGAGTTGATTGAAGTTTAAGGTGACATTGAGGATAGAAGAAACATTGGTCACAGGACCAGAGGATCTCTAGCATCATAGATCTCAGGGTTTTTTTTAATTGAAACATAATTAACTTGCAGTGTTAAATTAGTTTCAGGTATATAATATAATGATTCAACAGTCCAATACATTTTTCAGTCCTCATTAAGGTAAATGTACTCCTTTTTAAAATAAATTTATTTTTTATTGGTGTTCAATTTGCCAACATATAGAATAACACCCAGTGCTCATCGCATCAAGTGCCCTCCTCAGTGCCCGTCACCCAGTCACCCCCACCCCCCACCCACCTCCCCTTCCACCACCTCTAGTTCGTTTCCCAGAGTTAGGAGTCTTTCATGTTCTGTCTCCCTTTCTGGTATTTCCCAAGATAAGTGTACTCTTGATTCCTTTCATCTACTTAACTCATTCCCTCATCTATCTCCCCTCTGACAGCCACCAGTTTGTTCTCTGTATTCGAGTCTGGTTTTTGTGTGTGTGTGTGTGTGTGTGTGTGTGTGTGTTTGCTTGTCTCTTTCTTCTTTCTTCTTTGTTCATTTGTTGTTTCTTAAATTCCACAAACGAGTGAATCATATGGTACTTGTCTCTCTCTGACTGACTTATTATACTTGCCATTATACCCTCTAGGTCTGTCTATCCATGTTGCTGCAAATGGCAAGATTTCATTCTTTTTTATGGCTGAGTAATATTCAGTTGTATTTGTGTGTGTGTGTGTATAAACACACACTCCACATCTTTATCCATTCATCTATGGATAGACACTCGGGCTGCTTCCATAACCCGGTTGTTGTAAATAATTCTGCAAAGACATAGGGGTAGATCTAGACAGATTGGAGTTTCTGATGACAAATCAGACAGTCTGAAAGATGATCCTCTTTAGCGGGCCTGGGAGATATGCACAATGGCATTATCATTTCAAGCCAATGTCAGAGTAAAGGAAAGAAGAAAGGACTTTGTGGTTTTTATAAAGATTTTATTTATTTATTGAGAGGAGAGTGTGTGTGAGAGGGGGGAGGAAAGGAGGTGGGATGAGGAGGAGAGACAATCTCAAGCAGATTCCATGCCACAACCCTGAGATCATGACCTGAGATAAAATTAAGTCAGATGCTTAATCAACTGAGCCACCCAATTTATAATAAAAAAATAAACTCTACTTAATATATATGGTAAAATTGGTTTCAGGTATAGAATTTAGTGATTCACACTTACATATATATATAATACCCAGTGCTCATCACAACAAGTGCCCTCCTTAATACCCATAACTCAAAAAAAAAAAAATACCCATAACTCATTTAGGACAACTGACCCACCTCCCCTGCAACAACCCTTAGTTTATTCTCTATAGTTAAGAGTCTTCTGGTTTACTTTCCTTTCCCTATGTTCATCTGCTTTTTTCTTAAATTCCACATATGAGTGAAATCATGTGGTATTTGTCTTTCTCTGACTTATTTTGCTTAGCATACATAATACAATCTAGTTCTATCCACATTGTTGCAAATGGCAACATTCCATTCTTTTTGAAGGCTGAGTAGTATTTCATTCTATATATACACTATGTCCAGGCATTGGGCATTTTAGCTCTTTTGTAGTTTGGCTAATATATATAATTTTAATAATAAATTTATTTTTTATTGGTGTTCAATTTGCCAACATACAGAATAACACCCAGTACTCATCCCGTCAAGTGCTCCCTTCAGTGCCTGTCACCCATTCACCCATTCACCCCCTCTGCCCGCTCTCCTCCCCTTCCACCACCGCTAGTTCGTTTCCCAGAGTTAGGAGTCTTTATGTTCTGTCTCCCTTTATGATATTTCCTACCCATTTCTTCTCCCTTCCCTTCTATTCCCTTTCACTATTATTTATATTCCCCAAATGAATGAGAACATAAAATGTTTGTCCTTCTCCGATTGACTTACTTCACTCAGCATAATACCCACCAAGGCTCCTTCCACAGTTTGGCTATTGTGGACATTGCTGCTATAAACATCGGGGTGCAGGTGTCCCAGCGTTTCATTGCATCTGTATCTTTGGGGTAAATCCCCAACAGTGCAATTGCTGGGTCATAGGGCAGGTCTATTTTTAACTCTTTGAGAAACCTCCACACAGTTTTCCAGAGTGGCTGCACCAGTTCACATTCCCACCAACAGTGTAAGAGGGTTCCCTTTTCTCCGCATCCTCTCCAACATTTGTGGTTTCCTGCCTTGTTAATTTTCCCCATTCTCACTGGTGTGAGGTGGTATCTCATTGTGGTTTTGATTTGTATTTCCCTGATGGCAAGTGATGCAGAGCATTTTCTCATGTGCATGTTGGCCATGTCTATGTCTTCCTCTGTGAGATTTCTCTTCATGTCTTTTGCCCATTTCATGATTGGATTGTTTGTTTCTTTGGTGTTGAGTTTAATAAGTTCTTTCTAGATCTTGGAAACTAGCCCTTTATCTGATACGTCATTTGCAAATATCTTCTCCCATTCTGTAGGTTGTCTTTGAGTTTTGTTGACTGTATCCTTTGCTGTGCAAAAGCTTCTTACCTTGATGAAGTCCCAATAGTTCATTTTTGCTTTTGTTTCTCTTGCCTTCCTGGACGTCTTGCAAGAAGTTACTGTGGCCAAGTTCAAAAAGGGTGTTGCCTGTGTTCTCCTCTAGGATTTTGATGGAATCTTGTCTCACATTTAGATCTTTCATCCATTTTGAGTTTATCTTGCTGTCTGGTATAAGAGAATGATCCAGTTTCTTTATTCTGCATGTGGATGTCCAATTTTCCCAGTACCAATTATTGAAGAGACTTTTTTCCAGTGGATACTCTTTCCTGCTTTGTCAAATATTAGTTGACCATAAAGTTCAGGGTCCACTTCTGGATTCTCTATTCTGTTCCATTGATCTATGTGTCTGTTTTTGTGCCAGTACCACACTGTCTTGATGACCACAGCTTTGTAGTACAACCTGAAATCTGGCATTGTGATGCCCCCAGCTATGGTTTTCTTTTTTAAAATTCCCCTGGCTATTCGGGGTCTTTTCTGATTCCACACAAATCTTAAAATAATTTGTTCTAACTCTCTGAAGAAAGTCCATGGTATTTTGGTAGGGATTGCATTAAACGTGTAAATTGCCCTGGGTAACATTGACATTTTCCCAATATTAATTCTGCCAATCCATGAGCATGGAACATTTTTCCATCTCTTTGTGTCCTTAGTTTGGCTAATATTGATAATGTTTCTATAAACATGGGAGCACATGTAGCTGTAGTTCTGTATCCTATGGGTAAATAGCTAGTACTGCAGTTGCCAAATCACACATAGGGTAGATTTAGTAAAATCTGGATATCTTCTGGAAGATATCTTTTTTGGATATCTTCTTTGGAAAAGTGTTTATTCATGTCTTCTGCCTATTTCTTAACTGGCTTAGTTGTTTTTTGGATATTAAGTTTGATAAGTTCTTTTTAGTTTTTCTCTCCCCCAATTTACTTCCAAGCACCTTGCACTTGACAGCTATCTTACTCCAACCATGTAGTCCTTCTCCCAGTACTCAAATTAATTTCTCAGGTGTTTCAATGATGTCAATACAGCTGTGTTTGAGAGATGAGAAAAGCCTAGAGTCCTCTCTGCCATCTTAACTCCTCTAATGTCAAGTTATTTATTTGAGATTTTTCTTGCTTCTTGATAAAGTCCTGTATTGATATAAAATTCCCTCTTAGAACCACTTTGGCTGCATCCCAGACGTTTCAGACCATTGTTTTCATTTTTGTTTGTTTCCATGTACCTTTTTTTAAAGGATTTATTTATTCATGAGAGACACAGAGAAAGAGAGAGAGAGGTGCAGAGACATAGGCAGAAGGAGAAGCAGGCTCCCTTCAAGGAGCCTGATGTGGGACTCCATTCCGGATCCCAGGATCATGCCCTGAGCCAAAGGCAGACACTCAGCCACCATGGTGTCCCATGTCTCCATGTACTTTTAAATTTCTTCTTTATTTCCTGGTTGACTGATTCATTGTTTAGTAGCATATTTTTTAACCTCCAAGCATTTCTGGTCTTTCCAGATATTTTCTTGTGGTTGACTTTTAGTTTCACAGGGTTTTGGCGATAAAAGATGCATGTTATATGACTTCAATCTTGAATTTTTTTGAGGCTGGTTTTGTGTGCTAAGATGTGATCTATTCTGGTAAATGTTTCATGTGCACTTGAAAAAAAAATGTGTATCCTGCTGTTTTAGGTTGGAATGCTCTGAATACATCTGTTAAATCCATCTGTTACAGTGTGTTATTCAAAGCCATTGTTTCCATGTTAATTTTCTGTTTAGCTGATGCACCCAGTGATATAAGTAGGATGTTAAAATGCTCTACTATTTTTGCCTCATTATCAATTAGTTTCTTTATGTTTGTTATGACCTGTTTTATGTATTTGGTGGCTCCTATGTTGGGTGCATTAATATTTACAATTGTTATGACTTTTTGTTGGACTGTCCCCTTTTTTTTATTACATAGTGTCCTTATCTCTTCTTAGAGTCTTTGTTTTAAAAGCTATGTTTTCCAATATAAGTAGTACTATGCTGGCTTTCTTTTGACATGGATTTGCATGATAGATGTTTCTCCATCCCTTCAGTTTCAATCTATAGGTATCTTATTTTTTTTTAATTTTTAAAAATTTTTATTTATTTATGATAGGCACACAGTGAGAGAGAGAGAGAGAGGTAGAGACACAGGCAGAGGGGAGAAGCAGGCTCCATGCACCGGGAGCCCGATGTGGGATTCGATCCCGGGTCTCCAGGATCGCGCCCTGGGCCAAAGACAGGCGCTAAACCGCTGCGCCACCCAGGGATCCCTATAGGTATCTTTAAGCCTAAAATGAGTCTCTTATAGGCAGCATATAGATGGGGAGTTTTTGTAATCCATTCTGTCACCCTATGTCCTTTGGTTGGAGCATTTAGTCCATTTACATTCAAAGTAATTATTGGTAGAGATGAATTTATTGCCATTTTATTACTTGTTTTGTGGTTGTTTCTGAAGATTTTTTCAGATCCTTTCTTGTCTTCCTGCGAAGATGATTTTCTTTAGTGATATTTTTGGATTTCTTTCTCCTTATTCTTTGCATGTTTATTAGTGGGTTTTAATATATGGTTACCATTAAGTTTGTATGTAACCTCTTTTGCAAATAGCCATCTATATTAAGTTGATTATTGTTTAAGTTTGAACCCAGTTTGATACCTGGGTGGCTTAGTTGGTTATGCATCTGCCTTTAGCTCAGGTCATGATTCCAGGGTCTTGGGATCCAGTCCTGCATTGGGCTTCCTGCTCAGCAGGGAGTGTGCTTTTCCCTCTACCCCTCCCCACTGCTTGTGATCTCTCTCTCATGCTCTCTTTCTCAAATAAATAAAATCTTTAAACAAAATTGAACTCAGTCTTTTCTTCTCTCTTCCTCAAATTTCAGGTATATGTTGTTATATTTTATATCTTTTTTTGTTTGTTTGTTTTTTGGTGAGTCCTTTAACTCATTTTTTACAGAAATTTCGTTTTTACTGCTTTTGTGTTTCCTATCTTTATACTGTCACTCTTGGCCTCTCATTTCCACTAAAAAAAAAAAAAAAGTCCTTTAATATTTTCTGAAAGGCTGGTTAGTGGACACACACTCTAATTAATTTTTTAAAATTTTTAAACAAGATTTTATTTATTTATTCATGAGAGAGAGGCAGAAACACAGGCAGAGGGAGAAGCAGTCTCCACGCAGGAAGCCCGACGTGGGACTCGATCCCAGGTCTCCAGGATCATGCCCTGAACCAAAGGCAGACGCTCACCTGCTGAGCCTCCCACGCATCCCCTAATTTAATTTTTAAACTTTTTTTTTTTTTTTTTTTTTGGTCTGGGAGGCTCCATGTCTTTCTATTCTGAATTATAGCCTTACTGGATAGAGTATTCTTGGCTGCAGATTTTTCCTATTCAGAACTCAATATATCAGGCCACTCTCTTTGAGCTTAAAAAATTTCTGTTGCAACGTCTCCTGTTAACCCCATGGGGCTCCCTTGTTACTGACTTATTTTGTCTTGCTGCTTTTGAGATTTTTTCTTTAATTATTATATGTCTTGGTATGGGTCTGCTTTTGTTGATTTTGGTAGGATTTCTCTGTGTTTCCTGGATTTGGATATCTGTTTCTTTCTCCAGATTAGGGAAGTTTTCATTTAGTATTTCTTCATATACATTTTCTGCCCTCGTTTCTCTCTCTTCTTCTGGGACTCCTAAAATAGGAACATTATTATGTTTGATGAAATGACTCAGTTCCCCAAATGTGTTCTTATTTTGTGCATTTCCCCCCTCTTTTTTGTTCAGCTTGATTTCTTTCCATTACTCTGTCTTCGAGGGCACTCATTTATTCCTCTGTTTTTCTATCCTGTTCATTCCATCAGGCATATTTCTGATCCCATTTATTGAGCCTTTTATGTCTGCCATGTTATTCCTGATCTCTGTGTATCAAGGGTCTCGCTCGTCTTTTACTCTTTTCTCAAGTTCAGTGAGTATCCTTATGATCATTGCTTTAAATTCTGTATCATGCATGTAATTATTTATATATGTTTTGCTTAGAACTCTGTGGCCTTGTCCTGTTGTTTCATTAGGAATAAATTTCCCTGTCTCTTCATTTTGTTTGCCTCTCTGTGTCTCTTTCTGTGTGTTAGTAAAGCCAGCTGCCTTCTGCTATTGAGTGTAGTGACTTTATGAAAAGGTGGTCATGGAGTGTTCTGTAGTGCAGTGTCCACTGTTCAACAGAATCTTGCACTTCAGGAGAGTATTCTATGTATGTTGCTTACACCCTGCTGTTGTGTCTGAGGCACTTTTCATTTCAGTACAGTCATCTGCACTGCTTGTGTGCCTATTCTGGGCTATGCTTGTTCTCTGTGGTGTCAGTAGGATCCAGACAGGCCAGCTCTGAGGGGCCGTTCCCTCCAGAGAACTTGGGTCAACATTGTTAGCCAAATTTGTTGGGCCACTAGTCCTATTCTGGATCCCCAGACGCACTGAAGTGACTGGGGCCTGCATGCTGGGGTAGCTGGAGATGTGAGGCTGCAAGCAGGGATCCCTAGGTACAGCTGTATGTGGCACAGTGGCAGCAGTGGGCATGGCATGCAGTGGTGTCTGGAGGTGAGGTTGGGCTGAGTAGAAGTTGGCAGCTGTGTACCCAGTGACTGGCGGGGTGTGTATGCAGCTTTAACCAAATGTGATCTGAGCTCTGGGTGGAAGCTACAAGTATTTGTGCAGCTCTGCTTCCTGCAGGTGGCTTTGTGTGGTGAGTTTGGGTTAGGAAAATGATGCCTTCCAACTTCTCATTTTCAAGAATATCCCTCAACATGTTCTAAAATCAATATGAAAAGATCTGTCTCCCATTTGCCCCTAACATTGTGTAAACTGCCACTTTGAGCTTTTATGTTGCCTCCCCATGCAGGTTGCCATCTCTCTAGTGGCAGTGACGCAGCTATCACGTGCATTCCCATCTTGTCCAGGATTGAGTCAGGATTAAAGCTCCAGGCTCTAAGTCCCACTGGTTTTACAAACTCATGGATTTTAGCCTCTCTGGTTTTTGAAGCCAAATATTATGAGGATTAATCTTCCCATTGTGAGCTCCCTGGGGTGAGGGTCCATTTCTCTGCCCTCTCAGTATGTGGAGCTACATCCCTTTGTGGGCAGTCATCCTCTGTCTGACTTTCCTTATCTTTCAGTTGTGGCTTCTTCTCTATATTTACTTGTGGAGTTTGTTCTGTCATTCTTCATATTGTTCTCCAGTTTATTGACATGGAGATAGATGATATCTGGTTGTAAACATGGGATGGTATGAACTCAAGGTCCTCCTAATTCAGCCATCTTGCCCCATAGTCTCAGAAGTATTGACTTTATGTCATAGTATTTACGTATTGTTAATGTTACATCATAGTATTTACTTTATGAAACATCAAGACAAGTAAACATCACCCAAGGACTTTGCATGGATCCTTTTCTGGATCCATTTCTTTTCTGGAGAATAGCCTCTGTGTTTTCAGTTGTATGTAGAATAGCTGTATCATGTCAGGTAGAACTGTGTCCTTGTTCTTGATTTATTTGGAGATTTAGAATGATTTAAAGAGATGTGTATAGGGACACCTGGGTGGCTCAGCAGTTGGGCGTCTGCCTTCAGCTCAGGTTGTGATCCCAGGGTCCTGGGATCGAGTTCTGCATCGGGCTCCCTGCATGGAGCCTGCTTCTCCCTCTGCCTGTGTCTCTGCCTCTCTCTCTGTGTCTCTTATGAATAAATAAATAAAATCTTACAAAAAAAATAAAGAGATGTGTATAGGTACAAGTTGATAAGAGGTGGAAATCCAATAGTAAATTTTGTATTATCTTGGCTAGGCCATGGTAAATAGATATTTGATCAAATACTCTAAGTGTTGGTGTGAAGGTATTTTTTAGGGTTAGTAAACTTAAGAGATGCCTGGGTGGCTCAGCAGTTGAGTGCCTGCCTTCAGCTCAGGGCCTGATCCTGGTCCTGGGATCGAGTCCCACATTAGGCTCCCTGCATGGAGCCTGCTTCTTCTTCCTATAACTCTGCCTCTCTGTGTGTGTCTCTCATGAATAAATAAATAAAGTCTTTTAAAAAAGGATTAGTAAACTGAATAAAGCAGATTACTCTCCATAATGTAGGTAGGTCTTACCCAATTAATTGAAGACCTTAATAGAAGAAAGACCAACCCCCCCAGGAGTATGAGGAAATTCTGACAGCAGATCACCTTTGGACTTGAACTGCAACCCTTCCCTGGGTCTCTGGCTAGTGGCCTGCTCTGCAGATTTGGAATTGTGAAGCCCCTGTAATCCCATAAGCCAAATATTTGAAATAAATATATGTCATCTGTTTGTTATGCTCCTCTGGAGAACCCTAACACACCATTTGTATAGATAGTTTCTATTGCTTGCTTTTTCTATTGTATATGGGTTACATTTTCTCCTTTCTTTGCATATCTCCCAATTTTTTGTTGGAAACTATGCATTTTAGATAATATATGATTGCAACTGTGGGTAGTCCTCACTTCACTCTGGGGCTTATTATTTGCCTGCTTACTTGTGTAATAGTTGGCTGGCTTACCTTTATTATATCTATTATCCACCCATCTCCCCCGACTATTCCTCCCCACCTCTGCAGTGGGAAGCCTCAAATAATTGTGTTCAGAGGACCTTATATGCCCCTTGTGTATGCCCATAGTCTTGAGATGACAGTGGTTTTGGCAGGTCTTTATTTACTATCTCTTCTTCTGACTATACTCAGCTATGGCAGGCTGCTTACTCTATTTTTTCAGCATGCCTTGGACTTAAATTAACCCATAAACTCATCCAACTAAATTCAGACTCTTTTTGAGATGGTACAGAGAAAAGAGGTGGAGAGAAGGGGAAGATGCCAACACTTTCACTTGTATAGTAAGGAGCTAAGAGACATGGTTTACAGTTAGTGGAAGGATTTAAGTATATTAATTATTGTTGCAGTTACATATAATTAAAACACAGCTAAAATATTGATAGAACTATATTGAGAAGTGGTAGTGGCAGAGAGACCTAATCTATCATAATAGGAACTTTATGTATCATAATAGGGACATAATGCCTAAAATTAATCAAGAAATAGTGATTTAACTTTACCAAAAGGGATGCCTGGGTGGCTCAGCTGTTGAACGTCTGCCTTTGGCTCAGGGTGTGATCTTGAAGTCCCTGGTTGGAGTCCTGCATCAGGCTCTCTGCATGGAGCCTGCTTCTCTTCCCTCTTTCTACGTCTGTGTCTCTGTCTCTCTCATGAATAAATAAATAAAATCTTTAAAAAGAAAACTTTACCAAAAGATGTAGAAGCGACTTTAGAATTAAAATCATAACATGTTATATGTGATTATATCTGAGAAGCAAGATTAGAGGTGAGGAAGTCATTTAGAGGCCTTCCTCCCTCTCTCCCTTCTTCTCTTTCTCCCTTTGTTCCTACATCCCGTTCCCTCTTTTTCTTACTTTCATTAAAGTTTAAAATATTTAGAGATTTAGAGATTTGCTGAATAAGTAAACATTAGAATTAGGTTATTCAAGAGAAAAAGGATTTTCTTTGAGTACTTCAATTCTTTTCTAAAATTTATTTATTGCTTAACATTTTAAATTTTAATTCCAGTATAGTTAACATACTATATTATATATATATATATTATAGTATATATATATATATAAAATATTAGTTTCAGGTATACAATGTAGTGATTCAACAATTCTGTGCATTACTCAGTGCTCATCATGATAAGTATACTCTTTAATCCTCATCACCTATTTAACCTGTCTACCTCTGGTAACCATCAGTTTGTTCTCCATAATTAAGACTGTTTCTTGGTTTCTCTCTCTATTCCTTGTATGTTTGTTTTGTTTAAGTTCCAAATATGAGTGAAATCATATGATATTTGTCTTTCTCTGATTGACTTATTTCATGCACATTATACTCTCTAGATTTGTCCATGTTGTTGCAAATGGCAAGATTTCATTCTTTGTATAGCTAAATTGTATCTATATATATATCTCACTTCTTCATCCATTTGTCTATCAATCAGTGGGCATTTTGGCTGTTTCAATAGTTTGGCTATTATAAGTAATGCTGCAATCAACAGGATGCATTTATCTCCTTGTATTATTGGTTTTTTTTTTTTTTGAGGGGGGGCGTAAATATCCAGTAGTGCAACTATTAGGTCATAGAATAGTTCTAATTTTAACTTTTCGAGGAACCTCAACACTGTTTTTCACAGTGACTGCACCAGTTGGCACTCACAACAGTGCACAAGAGTTTCTATTTCTTTACATCTTTGCCAACGCTTGATGTTTCTTATGTTGTTGATTTTAGCCATCCTGACAGATGTAAGGTAATATCCCATTGTAGTTTGGATTTGCATTTCCCTGATGATGAGTGATGTTGAGAATCTTTTCATGTGTCTGTTGTCCATCTGGATGTTTTATTTAGAGAAATGTCTATTCATCTGCTCATTTTTAATTGGATTATTTGTTTTTTGGGTGTTGAGTTGTAAAAGTTCTTTATACATTTTGGATACTAACACTTTATCAGGTATGTCATTTACAAATATTTTCTCCCAGTTTGTAGGTTGCCTTTTAGTTTTATTGATTGTTTTCTTCTCTGTGCGGAGTTTATTTTGATGAAGTTCCAATAATTTATTTTTTGCTTTTGTTTCCTCTGCCTCAGGAGACATATCTAGAAAAAAGTTGCTACATCCTATTTTAGAGAAATTACTATCTGCACCCTCTTATAGGGTTTTCGTAGTTTTTAGCTCTCACATTTTAGATCCTTAGTCCATTTTGAATTTATTTTTTGTGTGATGTAAACCAGTGGTCCAGTTTCATTCCTTTGCATGTAGTGGTCCAGTTCTCCCAAAACCATTTGTTGAAAAGACTATCTTTTTCCTGTTGCATATTCTTTCCGCTTTTGTCAAAGACTAATTATATAAATGTGGGTTTATTCCTGACCTTTCTGGTTTCTTTTATTGATCTGTGGAGGGGCACTCAATTCTCAATAATTGATAATGTAAGTTAAACATCATTCTTACCTATTTATTAAGTCATGTACCCATGTACCTAGTCTTAGGATGTTGTTAGTGCTAGTTATGGGTCATTGTCTGCCCTTGAGAATTTTGAAACTGCATTATTTGAGAAGAGCCCTCCTCAACCTCTGGCCCCCAAATTAATCAAATTCAGGCTCCTTTGAAGAGATAAGTTTCAAAGTTAGTGTTTGAAATTTGCTTTGACCCCAGGAAGATTCTTGGCTCCCTGTTTTCCTGTTTCTTTCTGGCAAACTAACTGGCCTAAAGTTTAGCTTGTATCTTTGATGAATGCATCAATTGTTTCCCAACTGCATTTTACCACAGGCTTCACTGGTTTTAGAGCTCTCTTAGGTTTGACTATTTTTTACAACCTATTGCAAATGAGGTCATTTCCTTTGGAGGGAAATTTGGAACTCTCTGTTCTATGGTTTGCTTCTCTCCACTGGAAAAATGTCTGAGCCATGGCTCTTGTGCTGATTTCTGTCTTTCCTAGGAAGACAGCCCTCTGACTAGAGGCAGGAGTGAGAAGGAGCCCTGTGTTCTTGGCAGTACCAATGGTGAGGGGAAATTCCATCTTGCTGAGCTAGAATAGGGACAAGGCATGGATCTTGGTTCAAGTAATGTTGGGACTTCTCTCTCTCTCTCTCTCTCTTTTTTACTAAACATAGTAGACTTATTGAACAACTTTTTATTTACTATATGCCCTTATGACAATTTACAGACTTAAATTTTTTTTCACTAGTTTACTGGTCTACAGAGTTTTTTTATACTAATGTACTAAAAGTGGAACTTTCACTAAGATGCCACTTTAATTTGGTCTCAGGAGTCCCCAAAGCTTGTTGGAGCCAGGACATGCTGATTACATTTAAGTTCAGAACTAAACCACCATGTTCCCATTACAATTATGTATGTGGGAAAGGATGGTATGTAGGGAGAAAGGGTCTTCCTTCCAACTGCCTTCCAGATATAGACTATGGCAGGTGACTCTCACATACACATACACAGTCACCTCCTCAGTCACTGACACATTCGTGGTGACCTCTCCTTCCACCCTAACTTAACTCATGGCATTCCCACCCTAGTCTGTCACCTAAGCCTAGTTCTAACTGCCATCCTACACATCAGTTCTATGTTGATTATAGTAAGTGCGATCAAGTATAAGAGGTTCCAGTGAGGAGCCCAGCCCTGGACTCCAGAAGAGGACTAAGTTCACTGTGCCTCCTCATTCTCTATCTTGAGCCTCTCTGCCCACCTTGGCTAGGTAGTGGCATGGAAAAGGTTATAGGATCCAGGGATCCTTCTATGCCTATGGACCATCATACTGACTGCTACCAGAGCAGAAAGGAACCTGGGCTTCCGATCTCCCAGGAAGGAAGCATCTGTGGATATAAAGATCTTTGAATGCTCAGAGATGGATCTTGCAGTCTCTTTGAATGTGGATGTCCTTCTACCCTTGACACTTTAGTTGATGGACAGAGACCAAACTTCCTTTGTTCTTTTCTGCCCAGAGAACCTAGTCTGAATCCTACATCATTGCCTAGTTTCACTTGAAACTTCTCCCTTTGCAGTACACAGATCCTGACTCAGGTATACAGATCCTGAGGCAGGAACAGCTATTAATTAATTAATTAATTAATTAATTAATTTATGATAGACACACACACACACACAGAGGCAGAGACCCAGGCAGAGGGAGAAGCAGGCTCCATGCACCGGGAGCCCGACGTGGGATTCAATCCCAGGTCTCCAGGATCGTGCCCCGGGCCAAAGGCAGGCGCCAAACCGCTGCGCCACCCAGGGATCCCAGGAACAGCTCTTAACACTGTCCTCAGATTTCTGGAAATTCCCACATCCTGCTCAGCTCTACATATAGGTAGATTTTATGACAGAAATATGTCAGGGCCATAATGGGTGGCAGAAAAAGTCAGGAGTTGGAAGCATAACTCCTTCCAGTCTTTCTCTTCCCAAGTTTATGGTTTTGGTTGTGGAACCAAATGAGGTCTGTTTACTTACCTAGAAAAGAAAAATACATGAATAGGATAATTTCAAAGATCTTGCTCAGATAGAAAAGCTTATTATTCTATTCAATATGTATCTTCTTAAATTTTATTTATTTATTTATTTATGATAGTCACAGAGAGAGAGAGAGAGAGGCAGAGACACAGGCGGAGGGAGAAGCAGGCTCCATGCACCGGGAGCCTGATGTGGGATTCGATCCCGGGTCTCCAGGATCGCGCCTTGGGCCAAAGGCAGGCGCCAAACCGCTGCGCCACCCAGGGATCCCTCAATATGTATCTTCTTAATGCCTGTTTTGCCCAGGCACTGTGGCAACAGCAGTAGATAAGTAAGAAGCCCAATTACAGAGCTCACCATTCCCAGAGGAAATGAATAGTCAGTTATTCACCTTTTTTCTTCTGCCTATGTCTGCCTAGCTGTCCCTTCTTCCATGCCCTGAATCTAGGGACTATGAACCTCAGTTAACACACTGGCCACCCATTTGCAGCTGCATCAAGTTGTCCATGGACTATGACTTACAGGTCCATAGTTTCCAGTCAGATGACTGCACCTACTGATTGCTCTCTTCCAGGAATGGCCATTTGCACTCCAAGGGGGTGGTGGTGGTGGCAGTGGTCTGACTCCAGTCCTGATGGTTGGAGCTCTTTTATTTTACTTCCCATCTACTGGATGCTGTGGATGGAATTCCAGAGTACAGTAAAGATTCCTTGAGCCCATGTAGGCTGCTTCTTCAGAAGTTCTTTACCTAGGTTCTACAGACTTCCAGTCTATGAACAACATTTAGGGGTCAATTAATGTGGATAGTTAAAAGTATTTATTTATTTTCCCCAGCTTACAAGAATCATTGCTTTCTCTTCCATGATGAATGGAGCCAACCAAAGAGAAGGATTAGAAAGACCAGTGGATTGGATGCCAAGAGAAACCACAGGTCATATTATGCCATAGTTGTTAACAAACAATTCAAAATTTTATTTATACTCACCACAACCTGAAAATAGCTGTGGTTATTAGATCTTCAGGCAGGCTAATGCTTTAATAAATTAATAAAGAAGTACACATAACTATTTTTGTAAGGTTTTAAAATTTCTACTATCTTTATTACTGTATTTTAATATAATTGATTTCCCTTATGAGGCTCTGTACCTCATTTTATGCATACAAGCACATTTCTGAAGTCTTTTTACAAAATGGCTAGAGGAGTCCATGCTCAAAATGAGTTAAGAAGGCCTGTCCAAAGTTCTCCAGAATAGATTACATATTAGCTTTAAAAACCTGCCTCAAAAAATTCAAGAAGATTGAAGTCATACCATACATACCTTTTTTTTTTTAAAGATTTTATTTTTAAGTAATCTCTACACTGAATGTGGGGCCTGAATGAGCCCAAGATCAAGATTTCCCTGCTCCACTGACTGAGCCAGCCAGGCTCACCACCATGCATCTCTTCTGGCCAAAGTACTATGAAGCTGGAAGTTAACTACAAGAAAAAATCTAAAGAGACCATAAATACATGAAGGTTAAACAACATGCTACTAAACAATGAATGCATCAACTAGGAAACAGAAAAAATTAAAAAGCACATGGGAACATGAAAATGAAAATACAGTGCAAAAACTTTGGGATACAGTAAGTGGTTGTAAGAGGGAAGTTTATAGTAATACAGATCTAGCTCAAAAGAGCAAGAAAAATCTCAAACTAACCCTATACCTAAAGAAGCTAGAGAAAAACCCCTTAAAACCAGCAGAAGGAATGAAATAATAAAGATTAGAGCATAAATAAATGATACAGAAACTAAAAAAGAACAATAGAATGATCAATGAAGCCAAGAGGTGATTCTTTGAACAAATCAATAAAAACCTCTCACTAGATTCATATAAATAAATAAATCTCAAAAAAAAGTATCAAATGAGAGAAGAGAAATAACAACCAACACTACAGGAATACAAAGTATTGTGAGAGAATAGTATGAAAAATTGTACAACTTGGAAACAATAAATTCCTAGGAACATATAAACTACCAAAACAGAAGCAGAAATAAATAGAGCATTTGAAGAGACTGATAACCAGCAAATAAATTGAATCAGTAATCAAAACCCTCACAGCAAACAAAAGTCCAGGACCAGATAGATAGCTTCACAGGCAAATTCTACCAAACATTTATTTTTTAATTAATTATTTTTTAGATGTTATTTAAATTCAAATTAGTTAACATATAGTGTATTAATTTCAGGGGTAGAATTTAGTAATTCATCAGTTGCATATAACATCTAGTGCTCATTACATCAAGTGCCCTCCTTAATGCCCACCACCAAATTACAAAATCCCCCCACCTACCATCTGTCTAGTAACCCTCAGTTTGTTCCCTATATTTAGAAGTGTCTTATGGTTTGATTCCCTCTCCATTTTTATTTTATTTTTTTCTTCCCTTCCCTTATGTTCATGGGTGGTTTTTTGTTTGTTTCTTAAGTTCCACATATCAGTGAAATCAAATGGCATTTGTCATTTTCTGACTTGATGTATTTAGCTTAGCATAAAACCTTCTAATTCCATCCATGTCATTGCAAAGGGCAAGATTTTGATGGCTGAGTAATATTCTGTGAAATATATACATAATCAATATCAGGGTCAATATCCCTGATATATATATATATATATATATATATATATATATATATATATACACTATTTCTTTTTAATCCATTCATATATTGATGGAAATCTGGGCTCTTTCCGTATTTTGACTATTGTGGACATTGCTGCTGTGAACATTAGAATGCATGAACTACTTCAAATCATTATGTTTATATCCGGATAAATACCTAGGAGTGCAATTGCTGGGTGGTAGGATGGATTTATTTGTTACTTTTTGAGGAACATCCATACTGTGTTTTCCACAGTGGCTATGCCAGTTTGCATATTCAGTGCAGCTTTCCTCTGGAGAAAGTTGTGCACTTCCAAAATCTCTGAACTTGAGCTCCACTCACTGTTTGCAATAACCTGTACCACTCAGTTCCTCTGGCTTCCCAGTCAATAGTCCAAGAAGTTTTCTTCTTGTGCTAACCTGATGCTGCACATTCTCAACCCGTCTCTCCCTCTTTCCCCTTTCCCTGGGGAAAGATATCCTTCCCCATTGCAGCAGGGCAGATTTTCTCTCCCCTAATTTACTCACACACACCTTGCACCTGCTGGTGTGTCTCCCTCCAGCCATGGAAATCCTTCTTCCAATCTTCAGATTGATTTCCTGGGTGTTCAAAGTGATCTGACCTCAATACAACTATGTTCAAAGGATAAGGAAAGCCAAGGATCCCCATACTACTCTTCCATCTTAACTCTTCTCTACCAAACATTAAAGAAGTATTAATTCCTATTCTTCTCAAACTATCCCAAAAAATAGAAAAAGAAGGAAAACTTCCAAACTTATTCTATGAGGCCAGCATTATCTTGATACCAAAAGTAGATAAAGACATTACTGGAAAAGAGAACTACAGGTCAATATACCTGATGAATATAAAAGCAAAAATTCTCAATAAAATACAAACAACACATTGATTAAAAAATCATTTACCACAATCAAATGGATGGCTCAATATTTGCAAATCAACCACCATGATACGTCAGATCAGTAAAAGGATAAAAACCATATAATCATTTCATAGATGCAGAAATAGTATTTGACAAGGTATAGCATCTATTCATGATAGAAACTCTCAACAAAGGCTTAGAGAGAACGTATCTCAATATAATAAATGTCTTATGTAAAAAACCCACAGAGAACACCATCATCAATGAGGAAACTGAGAACTTTCCCCCTAAGGTTAGGAACAAGACAAAGATGTCCACTCTCACCACTTCTCTTCAACATAGTACTCTAAATCTTAGCCACAACAATCAGACAACAAAGAGAAATAAAGTGCATCCAGATTGGCAACGATGAAGTAAAACTTTCACTATTTGCAGATGACATAATAGTACACACAGAAAACCTTAAATACTTCTTCAAAAACTTTCTAGAACTGATAAATAAATTTGGTAAAGTCACAGGATACAAAAACAACACGCAGAAATCTGTTGCATTTCTATACACTAATAATGAAATAGCAGAAGGACAAATTAATAAAATAATCCCATTTACAATTGAACCAAAAATATTAAAATACCTAGGAATAAACTTAACCAAAGAGGTAAAAGACCTGTACTCTGAAAACTATAAAACAATGATTAAAGAAGTTGAAGATGACACAACTGGAAAGACATTCCATGCTTATGGATTAGAAGGCCAAATATTGTTAAAAGGTCTATGCCAACCAAAGAAATCTACACTTTGGATGCAATTCCTATCAAAATATCACCAGCATTTTTCACGGAGCTAAAACAATCCTAAAATTTATATGGAACCACAAAATACCCCAAGTAGCCAAAGCAATCTTGAAAAAACAAAACAGGAGGTAATACATTCCAGACTTCCAGTTATATTACAAAGCTGTAGTAATTCAAACAGTATACTGTTAGTACAAAATGGACACATAGATTAATAAAACAACACTAAAAATCTATAATTATATGATCATTTACTCTGACAAAGCAGGAAAAAATAGTGGGAAAAAGTCTCTTCAACAAGTGGTGTTGGGAAACTGGATAGCTACTTGCAAAAATAATGAAAGTAGGCCATTTTCTTACATGATACACAAAATAAACTCAAAATGTATCAAAGACCTAATTGTGAGATCTGAAATTATAAAAATTCTAGAAGAGAGCAATTTCTCTGATATTCCTGTGGCGACATTTTTCTAGACATGTCCCTGAACTATGAGGATGCAGCAAAGGTGGTCCTAAGAGGGAAGTATAAAGCAACACAGGCCTTTCTCAAGAAACAATAAAAGTTGCAAAGACACAACATAACCTGAAATCTAAAGTAGCTGATAAAAGAACAACAAATAAAGCCTAAATCTAGCAGGAGAAGAAAAATAATAGAGAGTGGACCAGAAGGCAATGATATGGGGAAAAAAAACCCAGAAGAGATCAATGAAATCAAGAGCTGATTCTTTTAAAGAATTATTAAGATCGATGAATCCCTAGCCAGACTTATCAAAAAGAGAAAAGAGAAAGGACTCAAAGAAATAAAATCATGAATGAAAAAGAGATCACAAGCAACACTGAAGAAATACAATTATAAGAGAATATTGTGAGCAATTATATTCCAACAAATTAGGCAATTTGGATGCATTCCTAGAAATATATAAACTACTAAAATGGAAACAGGAAGAAATAGAAAATCTGAACAGAGCCATAACCAGCAAAGAAATTTAATCAGATATCAAAGATCTCCTAACAAACAAGAGTCCAGGGCCAGACGGCTTCCCAGGGGAATTCCACCAAACATTTAAATAATTAGTACCTATTCTGAAACTGTTCCAAAAAAATAGAAATGGAAGAATAACTTCCAAACTCATTCTATGAGGCCAGCATTGATCCCAAGACCAAATAAAGACCCCACCAAAAAGAAGAACTACAGACCAAAGATCCCTGATGAATATGGATGCAAAATTTGTCACCAAGATAGTAGCAAATTGGATCCAAAAGTTCATTAAAAGGATTATTTACCATGAACAAGAGGAATTTATTCCTGAGATGCAAGGGTGGTTCAACATTTGCAAATCAAGGTGATACACAACATTAATAAAAGAAAGAATAAGAACCATATGATCCTTCTCAGTTGATGTAGAAAAAACATTTGACAAAATACAGCATCCTTTCTTGATTGAAACTCTCTGCAGTATAAAGATAGAAGGAACTTACCTCAGTATCCTAAAAGCCATACAAAAAATCCACAGTGAATATCATCTTTAACAGGGAAAAACAGAGATTTTCTTCCAGGGTCAGGAATAAGACAGGGATGTCCACTCTCACTGCTGTTCAACATAGTGCTAGAAGTCCTAGCCTCAGAAATCAGACAAAAAGAAATAAAAAGCATCAAAATTGGCAAAGAAGCCAAACTTTCACTATTTGTAGACATGATACTTTATATAGAAAACCCAAAAGATTCCATCCCCAAATTGCTAGAACTGATGTAGGAATTCAGCAAAATCGCAGAATATAAAATCAATGCACAGAAGTCAGTTGCATTTCTATACACTATCAATGAACAGATGAAAGAAATCAAGGAATGGATCCCACTTAAATTGTCCCCCAAACCATAAGACACCTGGGAATAAACCAAAGAGGTAAAGGATCTGTACTCTGGATACTATGGAATGCTTATGAAAGAAATTGAGGAAGACATAAAGAAAAGGAAAAACATTCCATTCTCATACATTGGAAGAACAAAAATTGTTAATGCTATCCCAAAAATTGTCTATTGCTACCCAGAGCAACCTACACATTCAGTGCAATCTCTATCAAAATACCATTAGCATTTTTTAAAAGGTTTTATTTATTTATTCATGACAGATACACAGAGAGGGAGAGAGAGAGGCAGAGACACAGGCTGAGGGAGAAGCAGGCTCCACACAGGGAGCCCGATGTGGGACTCGATCCTGAATCTCCAGGATCTGGCCCTGGGCTGAAGGCGGCGCTAAACCGCTGAGCCACCTGGGCTGCCCGCATTAGCATTTTTTATAGAGCTGGAACAAACAACTCTACATTTTTTAAAAATAAATTTATCTTTTATTGGTGTTCAATTTGCCAACATATAGAATAACACCCAGGGCTCATCCCGTCAAGTGCCCACCGCCGTGCTAGTCACCCAGTCACTCCTACCCCCCCCCCCACCTCCCCTTTCACCACTCCTAATTCGTTTCCCAGAGTTAGGAGTCTTTCATGTTCTGTCTCCCTTTCTGATATTTCCCACTCATTTTTTCTCCTTTACCCTTTATTCCCTTTCACTAATTTTTATTTTTATTTATTTTATTTATTTTTTTAATAATAAATATTTTATTGGTGTTCAATTTGCCAACATACAGAATAACACCCAGTGCTCATCCTGTCAAGTGCCCCCCTCAGTGCCCGCCACCCAGTCATCCCCACCCCTGCCCTCCTCCCCTTCCACCACCCTTAGTTCGTTTCCCAGAGTTAGGAGTCTTCCATGTTCTGTCTCCCTTTCTGATATTTCCTACCCATTTCTTCTCCCTTCCCCTCTATTCCCTTTCACTATTATTTATATTCCCCAAATGAATGAGACCATATAATGTTTGTCTTTCTCCGACTGACTTATTTCACTCAGCATAATACCCTCCAGTTCCATCCATGTCGAAGCAAATGGTGGGTATTTGTCATTTCTAATGGCTGAGTAATATTCCATTGTATATATAAACCACATCTTCTTTATCCACTCATCTTTCAATGGACACCAAGGCTCCTTCCACAGTTTAGCTATTGTGGACATTGCTGCTAGAAACATCGGGGCGCAGGTGTCCCGGCATTTCAGTGCATCTGTATCTTTGGGGTAAATCCCCAGCAGTGCAATTGCTGGGTCGTAGGGCAGGTCTATTTTTAACTCTTTGAGGAACCTCCACACAGTTTTCCAGAGTGGCTGTACCAGTTCACATTCCCACCAACAGTGCAAGAGGGTTCCCCTTTCTCCACATCCTCTCCAACATTTGTGGTTTCCTGCTTTGTTAATTTTCCCCATTCTCAATGGTGTGAGGTGGTATCTCATTGTGGTTTTGATTTGTATTTCCCTGATGGCAAGTGATGCAGAGCATTTTCTCATGTGCATGTTGGCCATGTCCATGTCTTCCTCTGTGAGATTTCTCTTCATGTCTTTTGCCCATTTCATGATTGGATTGTTTTTTTCTTTGCTATTGAGTTTAATAAGTTCTTTATAGACTTGGAAACTAGCCCTTTATCTGATACGTCATTTGCAAATATCTTCTCCCATTCTGTAGGTTGTCTTTGAGTTCTGTTGACGGTATCTTTTGCTGTGCAAAAGCTTCTTATCTTGATGAAGTCCCAATAGTTCATTTTTGCTTTTGTTTCTCTTGCCTTCATGGATGAATCTTGCAAGAAGTTACTGTGGCCAAGTTCAAAAGGGTGTTGCCTGTGTTCTCCTCTAGGATTTTGATGGAATCTTGTCTCACATTTAGATATTTCATCCATTTTGAGTTTATCTTTGTGTATGGTGCAAGAGAGCGGTCTAGTTTCATTCCTCTGCATGTGGATGTACAATTTTCCCAGCACCATTTATTGAAGAGACTGTCTTTCTTTCAGTGGATAGTCTTTCCTCCTTTGTCGAATATTAGTTGACCATAAAGTTGAGGGTCCACTTTTGGATTCTCTATTCTGTTCCATTGATCTATGAAACAACCCTAATATTTGTATGAAACCAGAAAAGACCTCAAATCACCAAAGTAATGTTGAAAAAGAAAACAAAAGCTGAAGGCAGCACAATTCTGGACTTCAAGTTATATTACAAAGCTGTGATCATCAAGACAGTATGGTAACTGATACAAAACAGACACATATATCAATGAAACAGAGAACCCAGAAATGGACCCTCAACTCTATGGTCAACTACTCTTTGACAAAGCAGGAAAGAACATCCAGTGGAAAAAGACAGTTTTTCAACAAATGGTGTTAGGAAAATTATACAGCCACATGCAGAAGAATGAAACTGGACCACTTTCTTGCACCATACAGAAAGATAAGCTCAAAATGGGTGAAACACCTAAATGTGAGACAGGAATCCATCAAAATCCTAGTGGAGAATACAGGCAGTAATCTTGTTGAACTCAGCTGCAGCAACTTCTTTCTAGACATATCTCTGGAGACAAGGGAAACAAAAGCAAAAGAGAACTATTGAAACTTCATCAGGATAAAAATTTTTGCACAGTTAAGGAAAATATCAAAACTAAAAGGCAACTATGGAATGGGAGAATATATTGGCAATTATCAGGTAAAGGGCTAGTATCCAAAATCTATAAAGAACTTATCAAACTCAAACAAAAAATTCAGTTGAGAAATGGACAGAAGACATGAACAGACATTTCTCCAAATAAGACATACATATGGCCAACAGACACATGAGAAAATGCTCCACATGACTTGTCATCAGGGAAATACAGATCAAAGCCAAAATGAGATGCCACCTCATACCAGTCAGAATGGCTGGTATACCAGTCAGAATGGCTAAAATTAACAAGACAGGAAACAATAGATGTTAGCAAGGATGTGGAGAAAGGGAACCCTTTACACTCTTGGTGAGAATGCAGAGTGTTACAGCCTCTGTGGAAAACAGTATGGAAGTTCCTCAAAAATTGAAAAATAAAACCATCCTACCACCCAGTAATTGTACTATTAGGTATTTACCTAAAGGATACAAACATAGTTATTCAAAGTAGCCCATGCAGTCCAATGTTTATAGCAGGAGTGCGTACAACAGCCAAAATATGGAAAGAGCCAAGATGCCCATTGAGAGATGAATGGAGAAGCAATATATATGGATATAATATGTAATATTACTCAACCATCAAAAAGAATGAAATCTTGCCATTTGCAGTGATGTGACTAGAACTAGAGGGTATTATGCTAAGTGAAGTAAGTCAGTCAGAGAAAGCAGATACCATAATATTTCACTCATATGTAAAATTTAAGAAACAAGACAGATGAACATAGGGGAAAGGAAGGAAAAATAAGATGAAAATTGAGAGGGAGGCAAACCACGGGAGACTCTTAACACTAGGAAACAAACAAGATTGCTGGAGGGGAGGTGAGTGAGGGGATGAGGTAAATGGGTGATGGGCATTAAGGCAGGCACATGATGTAATGAGCACTGGATGTTATATGCAACTGATAAATCACTAAGCTCTACCTCTGAAACTAATAAACCTATTGGGATGGTATCAAAACAAAATGTTTCTGCACAGTGTAGGAAACATCAACAAAACTAAAAGGCAACCTATGAAATGGTCTGGGGATATAGTGCACAGCATGGTGACTATAGTTAACAATATTATATATTTGAAAGTTGATAAGAATGTAAATCTTAAAAGTTCACATCACAAGAAAAAGAATTTGTAACCATGTGAGGTGTGGATGTTAATTAAATTTATTGTAATTTCACAGTATATATATATATTTCAAATTAATATGCAGTACACTGTTTACTGGAATTTAAATAAAAATATTTTTTAGGGATCCCTGGGTGGTGCAGAGGTTTGGCGCCTGCCTTTGGCCCAGGGCGCGATCCTGGAGACCCGGAATCGAATCCCACGTCGGGCTCCCGGTGCATGGAGCCTGCTTCTCCCTCTGCCTATGTCTCTGCCTCTCTCTCTCTCTCTGTGTGTGACTATCATAAATAAATAAAAATTAAAAAAATATTTTTTAAACTGTTATATTCTTTTTTTTAAGATTTTATTTTTATTTATTTATGATAGACATAGAGAGAGAGAGAGAGGCAGAGACACAGGCAGAGAGAGAAGCAGGCTCCATGCCGGGAGCCCGACATGGGACTCGATCCCGGGACTCCAGGATCGCACCCTGGGCCAAAGGCAGGCGCGAAACCGCTGAGCCACCCAGGGATCCCCTAAACTATTATATTCTTTAAATTTATGCAATATTACATGTCATTTATATCTCAATAAAGTTGGAAAAATTAATTTTTAAAATTGTTTTTAGGTTTTCCATCCACACCTCAGCGACAGTGCTATTATCCTTATTGGTCTTTTTGTTGGTTAATTTACATTCTTGAACTTGTACTATCTCATTATTCCTTGGCTCAAAGACCTCCAGTAGGCAGAAAGATACAAAACAATAATAAAAGTAGCCAAGACTTACCATGTTTGTGAAATCATTTAATTCTCACAGCAATTCCATGATATAGGGACTACTACCATGATCATTTTGTAGTTTAAAGATAAAGAGAGGCATGGAAAGCTGAAATAGCATCCAGTTTGGAAGAGCTAGTAACAGAAGGGGTAGGAATTTGAACCCAGTTAGGGATGAATCTTATGTTCATATATAAACCCACTTCCTTAAACTACCTCACTACAGTTTACAGGAACAGTTGTTGCCTCAGGAAGACTACACTCTGGAACATCCTCACCCAGAAAACAATTACAGGATGTAGAAGCCACCAGAAGGCAGGTAACTTCCACTCTATTCTATACTTCTACATTCTGAGTTTTTTTGTAACAAACATGTATTCTTTGTAATGATCATTATCCATAAATATGGTACTTAAAATGGAAGACAGGGCATGAAAAGTTTTTCAAAGAAAAAGGTAAATTCAGCTCCAAGATCACAAAACTAAGGAGTATGCCCCACACTCTCCCTCTACCTCTGGTAAGCACCAATCTATTCTGTTTCTATCAATTTATTATGTAAGTGAGATTATAAGTGTTTGTTATTCTCTGACTTATTACACCTAGCATAATTCCCCCAATGTCTATCCATGTTGTCATAAATGGCAAGATTTTCTTTATGGCCAAATAGTATTCCATTGTGTGTGTGTGTGTGTGTGTGTGTGTGTGTGTGTACACACACACACAAACATACCTCCTTCATCCATTCATTTGTTGATAGATACTTAGGTTGTTACCATTGGTTAGCTATGGTGAATAATGCTGTGATGAATATGGGGTGTAGATATATTCAGGGTGGTGATTTTGTTTCATTAAGTTGTATACCCAGAAGTGCATCTATTTATAGTTTCTTGAGGACCCTTCCTACTGTTTTCCTTTTTTTTTTCCTACTGTTTTCCATAGTGGCTGTCCCAATTTCCACTCTCAGATGGACCCCTTTCATACAGTAAAGAGTGTCCCTGAGGAGAGCAGTGCTAGCCATTTGGATGGACACATGAAAGGACAAAGTTAGAGGGACCCAGGTAGAAGGAATGAGGCACTGAGAGGGGGGAATCCAAGGGCTTCTGTTCCTGTTATGACTTTGATTTGCACCTCCAAAAGAGATATATTGAAGTCCTAAGCCCTGGATACCTGAGAATATGATCTTATTTGGAAGTAGGGTCATTGCTGATGTTATCAGTTAAATGAGGTCATACTGAAATAATGTGGGCCCCAACCTAATATGGCTAGTGTCCCTATCCCTATAAAAAGAGGAGGGAGACACACAAGGGAACTCCATGTGAAGATGGAGGCAGAGATCAGAGTGATGTGTCTATAAGCCAAGGGGTGACAAAGATTGCTGCAGCCACCAGAAGCCAGGAGAAAGGCATGGGACAGTATCTTTTCCACAGCCTCCTGAAGGAGCCAACCCTGCCAGCTCCATGATTTCCGACTTTTAGATGCCACAACTGTGAGAGTACACATTTTTGTTGTTTAAGCTACCTAGCTGGTGGCACTGTGTTATGGTAGCCCTAAGAAACCAAGACAGTTACCTTCATAATTTGAACCCAAGATGCCTCCCTGCTGCACACCTTCACACACACACCACCTTGTCCAAACTTTCATTCATAGCCCTCACATGAAACTTTTATTTTTTGACTTCTAGGCTTATTTTGTTGACTGGAAAACTTCCATATCTTCATCCTAACTCTTTTTCATTCACCCTTATATGTTCTGCCCATTACATGTTCATATGGGGTTAGAAAATACCTTCTGGTCCTGTGAATTAGTGAGTGGGGGAGAGTGCTTTAAGCTGGTAGTAAGAAGTAGTTAGGGTGACATTTTCTCTCTTATAGTCATTTCCTTTCATGCTCCCATGGCAGCTGGATGTAGAGTCTTGATTCTCACCGAGCAGTGGTCTCAGGTAAGCATCCCTATGCTGGGCCAAAATTCCCACCCAGACCTGCACATAACCTTTATCTCCCCTGGTTTACTGGCAAGATTGTGTGAGCATCACAATGTTGTGCACAATGCCCTGCACATCAGGCCTTGCTGCCCTACTTCTTGTTATTAGGCCACTTGCCAGTACATCCTTACTCTGACTTGCCCACTTCTCAGATGAACAGTGGTGGGCCTCAGGATGACACCTTACTCTTGGCTCTCCAGACTGGCTTTTGAGGAGTTCCATTCCCACCTCTTGAAATAACCAAAAAGCTGGGATTCAGGGTTGGGATCCTCATTCTTGGTATTGGTGGTTTCTCCACATGACAACTGCCTCTTCATTTTCCCTCTAGGCCTCAGGGAGTGGGATTTTCACAGGCCAAGGGCCTGTGAACTTACCTGAATCTCACTTATCTTCCAAGCCTCAGGTTCAGAAAAATGCTGCATATCTGTGCTCTTGAATTACGAGCTCTATGAAAAGTGATGAGTGAGAGCATTATAGCAGTAGCTATAGCTAAACTTTATTCAAATCTAGTCATGCTGGCATTGTTCTAGGTGCTTTGAGTCTAGGCACTCTGGCTCCAGAGTCCAGGTAAAAAAACTGTAAGCTTTTATACTTCCCTTAGGCCCAGGTTCTTAGAAGGGATATGATAGATATTGGTGAGTACATCAAGGGCCAGAAATTGAGGGGGAAATGTGTAATTGGTTGTCTTTCTCTAGGGTGGGTCCCACCATGAACACTGCCTGTGCTCAACCTAATTCTATCACCTCCAGACCCTTCTCTGCCTTCTCAAACTTCGACCTAACTTTGGTCATTTGACATGTTCAGGAAAGAGTGGGATTTTGATGAGTTGGACATCTGCCAGGTATATAAGTGAATACCATAAAGAGGGCTTGAGTGTGTTTATGAAGCTTTTATTTCCTCCTCCGCCTATGCATGACATAGTCTATCCTTGAAAGAAGTACAAACACCATCTGTCCCTTGTCAATGAAGGGCAGAGGGCTTGGTCACTCAAAGAACCTGTACTCTTGGGTGGCAGGCTACCAGGGATTGTGCAAGCATTGGGTGGCCCCAGGCTGAGGGTGGACAACTTGACACCATCACATCTCTTTGGTCTGTCTTCCTACATGTTTTTAGGGGTAGACAGTAATAAAAATTCCCTGCCTGAAGTGATAGTCAGTGACTGAAGAACTTATTTTTCCCACTGCCCTGGCTTCTCTTCATTTCTATCCTTCTCTTTAGAATGAGAAAGTTGGCTGTGACACCCTGTTTCAAAGACTCACATCTGAGGAAAATCCGTTCTCAAGAAGTCAGAAGATCAGGCTATTTGAGCATGCCCTGTGCCAATGAAAGCACATGTTCAGTTGTATACATTTGCCCTTGCTTTCAGATGTTTTTATTCTTGTTCTGCATCCTTCACCTTGAGATTTTAGAAGCTAGAAACACTTTCTTCTACTTAGTTGTAAGTCAGATGCTATTGCATGGAAACTTCATGGTCTTTAGCCAGCAGGTTGGACAGCAAGTTAGAGATGACAGCCATGTGTTATCCTGGTATCAGCCAGGCTGAGTACTGCTAAGTACTAAGAGGCTAAGTACTGCTGCTATACTGAGTGACTCCAAGGTGTCAGAAGCTACAAAATTAAAGATTTATTTCTGGCTCACACCATCTAGGTCAGCTGCGTGTCTACTCTAAGTCACATTAACCTGGGACTCAAGCTGATGGAGAAGATGCTTTCTAAAGAATTGCTGGTTGTCATGGTGGAGGGAAAAAAAGAGCATGGATATTAACACCACTGAACTGTGCAATTAAAAATGTTTAATATAGGTACACCTGGGTGGCTCAGCTGTTGAGCATCTGCCTTTGGCTCAGGACATAATCCTGGAGTCCCAGTATCAAGCCCCACATTGGGCTCCCTGCATGGGGCCTGCTTCTCCCTCTGCCTGTATCTCTGCCTCTCTCTCTCTCTTTGTCTCTCATGAATAAATAAATAAAATCTTTTAAAAAAATTTAAGATAGTAACTTTTTACCTTATATGCATTGTACCACAATTAAAAAAAATGAAGAGAGATAGAGAGAACCATACACCAACTATACCCTAGCTTCTGCCGAAACATAGAATACACATTTCTGCTCACATTTTAGTATTTAGAGCAAATCATATGATCATGTCTATTGTCACTGAGACAAGGAAGTATATTCTATCCTAACAGAGTGTCAGCGAATCTCTGAAGATACTAATACATTCTCTCATACCCTGTTTATTTTCAAGAGCAAGCCCTTGGCTATTCCTCTAAGAACTGGGGAGGTAGGACAGCAACAGGTAGAGCTAGCTTTCTGTGGTTCTCCTGATGTTGAGGGCCGTTGGTGGTGAAGGCAACAGGCACTAGACAAAATTAGGAGACCCATATCAGCTCTCAGTCAACTTTAGCCAAGTTTTTCATCTTCTCTGAGCCTCAGATTCTTCATCCTAGGAATTAGAGATTAGATCAGACAAGTGCTGATATTGGTGCCAGCTGGAGCTGATTACGACTATGTGGAAAACTCAGATCCATCAGGGAACGACTAATGGTGCATCCCTAGATATCAGAATACAAAATGAAATACTAGTGGGAAATACTGTGGGAACTTTTCTCAATGCCCTCACCAGGAAATGACCCTGGAGTATGTTTCCATACTCTGGCTTACTTTCCCCCAGCTTGGTATTCTCTCCTCTTTCTTCTCTGCTTCCTCAAAACCTGTTAAGAATTCCTTAAAGGATTTTACTTTCCCACTGCAGGGGAAGTGTCTCTTAGTTTTCTGGGTCACACATTCATGTCTTTCCAACCATCTATAATCTTCTTGAAGGTTAATATCTATGTCTCCCACTTCTTTTTCCTTAGCCTCCTACTACTCTGCTGCTTCTTCCTGCCATGCCTTTCACAGAGCTGGAATCAAATACGGTTTTTAAAGCACCAACTACAATTTGCAGACACTACTTCATTTGGTCTTACACCATTACCATAAGGAAGATATTTCTCTCAGAATAGCATTTGCTCTTCTGTCAGTCCAGTGAAATGTAAAACATTTTGTGCCATGTCTGGCACAAAGTAAATGATCAATAAGTAGCAGGTGCTATGATTATTTTTACTATTACTGATAAAGAAACTGAAGTTCAGGGCAGCCCCGGTGGCGCAGCGGTTTAGCGCCGCCTGCAGCCCAGGGCGTGATCCTGGAGACCTGGGATGGAGTCCCGCATGGGGCTCCCTGCGTGGTGCCTGCTTGTGTCTCTGCCTCTCTCTCTCTCTAGTGTGTCTCTATGAATAAATAAATAGCATTAAAAAAAAAAAAAAAGAAACTGAAGTTCAGAAGGGCTAAGTAATGGCACATATTGCAGTTAGTAAGTGCAGACTGAGTTTGAATTCAGGCTTTTCTGATTCCAAAGCCCAGTATGGTAGTCTGGGGAACCACTAACAGAATATCTCTGTTTCTGGCTCTCCTAGGTGTATGTTGGATTTCCCTTCTCCACTCTCTAGGTGCAGTTGTATGACCATGGTGATTTCCTTGGTAAGAAGTGACATTTGTCACTTGAAGGTGGAAGATTTAGAAGCCAAGGGCTCCCCAGACCTGCTTCTTACCACAGCTGTGTAAGTGAGCTCAATGTTAGGATGAAGCCTTTGTCAGGCCTGGTTGCTCAGTTGTGAAGATGAGCAGAATGCTTTTGTCAATGCATTCCACATATGAAACACGAGGGAGAAATAAACATTTGTTGTTAGGCCACTGGGATGTAGAGGTTGTTTGGTATTGCAGCATAACTTAATTCAAGTAACTCATATACTCAGAAAAAGAGGCTTATATAGTTGCTGACATATCCTTTAGGAGATCTGTGATATTATGCCCCTCCTATCCACCAATCAGACCTGATAACTGCTTTCTTCTTATTCCAATCAATATTTATCTTTTAATTAACAAAGTTTTTAGTGGTAGGTCAGTGATTCTAAATAGGGAAGTACTGGGACACCCAGGTGGCTCAGTGGTTGAGCGTCTGCCTTTGGCTCAGGGCATGATCCCAGGGTCCCAGGATGGAGTCCCCCATCAGGCTCCCTGGGAAGAGCCTGCTTCTACCCTCTACTTATGTCTCTGCCTTCTCTCTGTGTCTCTCATGAATAAATAAATAAAATCTTTAAAAAAAGGAAAGTACTGTCCCCCGAAGAGTGTTTTTGAGATTTATAGAGGTGTTTTAGAATTGTTACAGTTATTACTCATGGTGGTGGTAGTACGTGACATTTAGTGGGCAATAGAGATGCCAGACATTTGTAATTCAGTCTTGAATAACAAAGGTATATCCCACATACCTCATGACTCTGGAATGTCCAAGAGGACATTCATGTTAGTCAGAAGCTTATAATTATTGTTAATAGGATCCAACTCAGTTTTATATATAAAAGAAAGCATTTGGGGGCATGGTTTTTCGACTGAATTTTCTTTTTTTTTTTTTTAAAGATTTTATTTATTTATTCATGATAGTCACACACACACACACACACACACACAGAGAGAGAGAGAGAGAGAGAGAGAGGCAGAGACACAGGCAGAGGGAGAAGCAGGCTCCATGCAGGGAGCCCGACATGGGGGTCTCCAGGATCGCGCCCTGGGCCAAAGGCAGGCGCCAAACTGCTGCGCCACCCAGGGATCCCTGGACTGAATTTTCTAAGCATACAATTGTCATGTAAAGAGGACTAAACATTATGCTCAGAACTTTACTGAGAATCACTCACTTTGAAAAGCTCCATCATCCATAGCAACAGCATTCGTGGTAATTTGAGAGGCCAAAACATCACATACACATGCTCCAGCTGGACTCTGTTGCTCTGGCATTCATTATGGCTCTATGCATATTTAGCCTTTATTTTAAAATGTCAAAATATATTCTCCTAAATCTAGTCTCTTAAATCCAGTCACCTGGCTTCTTTGTTATATCGTCTACTCTAGTTGCTCTTAAGCATTTCCACATTGAAACACTCATCATTTTATTATAAATGACCTTTCTATTGTTGATCCATTATATGAAACCTGAGGGCATTAATCTATTAAAAAGGACAAAGTTTGTAGATGGGTGAATTTATCCATGAGTTGCATTTCCAGACAGTAATGGAGTATTGTACAGTATCTATTAGTGACAGGCTTTGGGCCTGAGTTATGAACTCTTAGGCTAGGTCTTTGTTGTTTGGTAGATTTTTTTCTAAAGACTACTAGATGTAGAGAAAAGAAAGGTACCACTTCTGAGCAGGTACTAATATTCTTCTACTTGCTGACAGAAAGCCAGAAGCTCAAAGAAGGCATTAAGTATCAGCACTGGGCAGCACAATGGGTGCTCCTTTACCCAGTGTCCTGGGTACTATGGTGCTCCCAGCACTATGGTACTCCCAGCACTATGGTCCTCCCAAAGAAGCATGCACATTGTAGTTCTGAGAGTCAAATTAGAAAGCATTAGTAATAGGTACATTGCAGAACTCAAGTAGCATGAGCACTATGATGTTTGTGCATTTATCATTTCAGGAAGCTTTTCCATTCCCTCAACAATGAAAGTCTCTTCCTATCACTTCCATCACAGGGCACATGCTAAACTGTTCCTTCTGTTTCTATGTATTTGGTGTTCTACAGTTCATAAAGCACTTTGATAACCACCTGCAAAGGGCAAGATGCTCCCTGCACAGTGCTGCTGGATGCTGCTGCCTGGTAGGGTGAGGGAGTGTGTCACAACATGGTCAGGAACTGAGGCCAAGAACAGGGACTCTGTCTCTCAATGCCTGGGCTGCCTGGTGCATCTATGTGTCCACCTCACAGAGTATTTCCTATGTGCTGGCCTAGATCAGTCTCTTCTGGAGGTAGGAATGGTAAGCCCCTCCTTCCTGGAAACCTCCAAGCTGGAAATCCACAGTGACAGGTAAAACCTCACCTTGTACAAGTACAATGTCCTTCGAGCTAGGAGCTCAGTAGCTCCAATTCAGAGTTGTGCGAATGCAGATCACAAACTCCTCTCAAATTGCTCCCAGGAACAGTTTGGGTGGAAAAGACAGGGTGAAAGCATTCCATGGTAGGGGATCCCATGTAGGTGCAACCAGTGTGGAGGACTCTCTTTGGTGCTAGCTATGGGAAGCTTAAGCTGGTGGTTCCAGAGATAGGCTGTTTAATTCCACAATGCCATCCCTCTGGCTTAGCGTTCTTTTATTGTTGGGTGTATGAAATCATCTCACCTGGTTAGAACACAGCAGATGGTCACCGTGGACACTGCTGTTCTCACCCTGATCTATAAGGATGGAAGCCCTGACAGGTTACGTAGGCACCCACTCTTCTGTGAGGGTGACTCGAGGGCAAAGACTCAATGCTTTACTTCTGTGAGTAACTAACCAGCATTGGGATTGTCTAAGTCTGGGCTCATGCCTGAAGTGTGAAGCTGAGAGGGAAGCAGAAAGAGTGGAGTAAAGCTGCCAGAGAGTAGGTATAGAAGCCTAGAAGAGAAGGACAAACATGCACTGGCCCTCTTTGGTTCTGGAAAGGAGCCTCTTTGATCTTGTTCCCTCATAAGGAGATAAACATCAACAGAAACTAAAACTATGGGCCAGTGACCCAGCTTAGGGCTGTGTATGCCCCAATTAAGAGACAAGAAGGATTAGTAGGAGAGGGAACAATTTAAGGTGACTCCCTGGCTTCTGACATGGCTAACTGGCTGGAGGATTATGGTTCCATTACCCATAACGGGAGGGGGGATAGGAGAATAAGATTTGACAGGTAAAGTAGGAGAGGGGTTGAGTTTACCCAGAGTGGTATTGAGTTTCACTTTCCCATCAATATCCTTGTGGAGATAGAGATACTGGAATGACACTCAGGAGAGAGGTCTGGGATGGAGGCACAGACCTGTGGAAGGGGTAACCATGAGTCCCCTTCAAAGGGAGGTTCTTTATCTTCAGTAATTATTTATTAAAGGTTGCTTTGGAAACACCTCACAACTTACTGGATACCTGTACAAAACACCATATTTGAGAGGGGCTGCTCCAGGAGAAATCTCAGTTTTCTGGGCTGAATGTATGTGTTTGTGTGATGTTGATTTTTTTCCAGGTTATAGATGTTAAAACCCAGCTGAAAGTAATCCTATGCCAAAAATAGTTGAAAGGACTAATTCCACTGAGGAAGAAGCTTTTCAAGTAGGGTTCTATAATAACCTGATCGAAGGGTCGTTGCCAGGAATTATCTGGAATTCCTTTCATATGCCGAGCTTCTGATTTTCACACAGTAGCTCCATTATAAATGCCCAGGGAAATGCACTTGATGGTTAACCTACTTCTCTGCCTGCTCTTAGCCTTCAGTGTAAGTGGATGACATATATATATATATAGGAGACATGAAGGAGACATGAAGACCAGGTAGGATAAGCACTACAGAAATGTTAGGAAGGGAATTCAAGACCTAACATAAAGCTGGGCTTCCCCTCTGCATTCATCGTCTTTAATAAAATCTTGAAAAAAAAAAAAAAAAAGAAATGGGAAGAGAAGGAGGAGTTGGAGGGCACCTGGTGCACTTTCTAAGATCTCTGGAGTGGCCTGAGACATTTGCCAAAAGTGGACAATGCATGTGTCAGGATCACTGTAGAATGTTTCAAGGACCCAAGCTGGGTCTGTAGGGACCCAAGGTGTGCAGGAGTGGGCTGTGGTAGGGGCAGGGTGTGGCTGTGGTCTCTGGAGGTGGTTTGGAGTTGGAAGTCTTGATGTTGACTTCTAGCTCTGCCCCTTCACAGCTATGGATTCTGGAGGCTCCTCTTCTTTAGAGGGTCAGCCTTGCCCCTTTTTAGGTCTGCGGAAGTATCCATGTTTTTCACAGTATGTTTTTGGTAGTATTCTTGACTACATGGGGAAGGACATGATATCTTAAATTTGCTATAAGGAGTTGTAGCCACAGCTGGAGACACCACCTGGAATGGAGACACAAGAGTGATTAATCTGCTATTTCCCTTCATCCAACCTCTGGTATCCCACTTCTTAGGGTTTGCCTCCTTAAGAGCATTCTACTGGCTGAACCTCATTGAAGTCAGTGGGCAAAAGATCCTGGGAAATGTGGTTCATAGGAAAAGACTGTTGTAGAACTGGAGAAGAGCACAAATGGATCTATGAGGAAGCAGGTTGTAGATGATGAGCTTAAAGATATGGTAGTTAGAGGTGATGACTCTCCAAAAAGATCTGTTGGAACTAGAACCAGTAACTAGGTAAGGATGACTCCATCCATGCAGGGGATGAAGAGGCTTCTCCCTTAGAGACCATTGCCTCTCAGGGCTGACAGCTTGGAAAGGCGATGCCAGAGGTTTTGGTCAACGTAAGACTGGAAGGCCATAGAAAAGTTCATCTTGAATCTTGCCATTAATTCTACTCTCAGAATTCTCCTTCCCCAAACCCCTAGAGAACTTTGAGAGTTTTAGGAGAATTAGAGGAACTGGACTTCCACATAAAATGTGATGATTTGTTTCCATGTCTCTGAATCTTTTGTTAAACTGTCAGACCCTTAAAATTAAGGCCTATGCAGCCTTATCCTGTAAAATTTTAGAACATGTGTATCCAGCCCTCCCCATCCCACCGTTAGCAGCAGGAATTGGAAGGGACATGGCTCTTTATAGTTCATGAAGCACTTTTATGGACACATGGTGTTTCTGTTAGGAAAACTGGAACAATGACCTCATTTTATGAATCTGAAGTCCAGAGAGATCCATGGTGAGGCCAAGGCCAGAGGCCTAGTATGGGGAGAGATGCCCTTCTAACATCTATCTATCTATCTTTCTTTCTTTCTTTCTTTCTTTCTTTCTTTCTTTCTTTCTTTCTTCTTTCTTTCTTTCTTTCTTTCTTTCTTTCTTTCTTTCTTTCTCTTTCTTTCTTTCTTTCTTTTTTTCTTTCTTTTCTTTCTTTCTTCTTTCTTCCTTGCTTTCTTTCTTTCTTTCTTCTTTCTTTTTGAATTTAGAGAATGTTTTACTTTAGCATTTTGTGAAATGGGCCTCTTACTACCCGGAGCATCTAGAACTTAAAACAATTTTTTCTAAATTTTAAAAAAGACTAGCTCACTAGTTGTTACAAAATGCTAAGGTTATAATGAAAAAGATCTTCCAATGACGTGGTGGTCATGAACAGCAGTTTACACTCCACGGTACTGAATGAGAGCTCTGCTAAATTTGCCCTTTCCAGAAAGGCAAGGAGTGATGAGTGGGAATGAAAATTAAGCACATTTCAGCACCAGCAGAGAAGCCACTAATCAGACATTCCACTCTCGCTTTGGTAACTATGTTTGCTGTTTGAGGAAGGAGATTTTTTTAAATAATACATTTATTTTTAATTGGTGTTCAATTTGCCAACATACAGAATAACACCAGTGCTCATCCCGTCAAGTGCCCCCCTCAGTGCCCATCACTCATTCACCCCCACTGCCTGCCCTCCTCCCCTTCCACCACCCCTAGTTCGTTTCCCAGAGTTAGGAGTCTTTATGTTCTGTCTCCCTTTCTGACATTTCCTACCCATTTCTTCTCCCTTCCCTTCTATTCCCTTTCACTATTATTTATATTCCCCAAATGAATGAGAACATATAATGTTTGTCCTTCTCCAATTGACTCATTTCACTCAGCATAATACCCTCCAGTTCCATCCACGTTGAAGCAAATGGTGGGTATTAGTCATTTCTAATGGCTGAGTAATATTCCATTGTATACATAAACCACATCTTCTTTATCCATTCATCTTTCGATGGACACCGAGGCTGAGGAAGGAGATTCTTTATCCTCAAGCAAATAGATTCACAGGAAGGGGGTTAGAGGGAGTCACACAGGGTCGGAATGTGTATAATCTGGGCACCCTGTGCCTGTGCACACAAATCCTCAAAGCTACTGAAATTGCATGAAATCAAACTGAAATGATTCAAACAAAAATGTTCCTGAAAACTGATTATAGAGAGTAATCAGCTAAAATACTACTTAACTCTAACTGTTCAATGTAGCTTAACAGCACCTATAGCTGATGATATACAATTCTGCAATACACCTGATGGTTCACCTTCAACCTCCTTCTAACATTCTGTAGAGTATCCATAAATTACTGGAGGGTGATTCACAGTCAGGCCTTGAGTCAGATGAATGACATGACATAGCCAGGTTTCCTCATATCACATATCAGTGTGGGAAATGGATGACTGATCGTGAATGGAGGGTTAGAAGTGGGTGGGAGGTAACCCTCACTTCCAGGTTTTAAAGAGATACAGGTAGAAAGAGATGAAGAGGCATTCTCAGTCCGGGCTTTCCATAGCAAGGACCAGAAGTTAGCCTGGCTGGGGCCTTTGCTACCCATATCTGTCCACCATATTTCCCACCCCGTTGTCACTGCCTGGTCTTCTGAACTTGGATTCTCTTCTTGGGAAGAACACATGCTTGAGAATTGCTTCATGGGGATTGGAGTGAGGGGTGCAGGTGAGGGGCAACATCCAGGACCTGTGAATGTCTCCCTACTTGCTCTGCCTAGAGAAACAGAAACAGTGATTCACTCTCCTGTTTCTCCACGGGGAGAGATCGTCCACATTCTGGGGTTCCCTTCTGCCCAGCCAGATAGGCCATTGCCTGTCACGGGGCTCACCATAGATAAGACTCCCCTTTCCTCAGAACTCAGGAAACTCCCTTCATTCTAGATTCTCTCTCTTTCCAAGGAGGAAACAGTGAAGTTGTGTATCATACTTCATACCTCCTAGAGTTCATCATCGGGGAGAATTCTGTAATGTCTGAGGCCCAGCACACACTATTTCATCTTATGCTATCAGACAACTAGCCTCTTCAGCAAAGTAAACAGTGAATAATCCCCTAAGTACCTGCACTGAGTTTACCAAATTATATTTCCCAAAATGTACAAATATCAATTGTAAAATGTTTTAATTTTTTAAATGGAGTTCAATTTGCCAACATTTAGCATAACACCTAGTGCTCATTCCAAGTGCCCCCCTCAGTGCCCATCACCCAGTCACCCCAACCCCCCCACCTCCCTTTCCACTACCCCTTGTTCGTTTCCCAGAGTGAGGTGCCTCATGTTTTGTCACCCTCACTGATATTTTCACTCATTTTCTTTCCTTTCCCTTTATTCCCTGTCACTACTTTTTATATTCCTCAAATGAATGAGACCATATAATGTTTGTCCTCCTCCGATTGACTTACTTCACTCAGCATAATACCCTCCAGGTCCATCCACGTTGAAGCAAATGGTGGGTATTTGTCATTTCTAATGGCTGAGGAATATTCCATTGCATACATAGACCACAGCTTCTTTATCCATTCATCTTTCAATGGACACCGAGGCTCCTTCCACAGTTTAGCTATTGCGGACATTGCTGCTATAAACATCGGGGTGCAGGTGTCCCGGCGATTCACTGCATCTGTATCTTTTGGGTAAATCCCCAACAGTGCAATTGCTGGGTCGTAGGGCAGATCTATTTTTAACTCTTTGAGGAACCTCCACACAGTTTTCCAGAGTGGCTGCACCAGTTCACATTCCCACCAACAGTGTAAGAGGGTTCCCTTTTCTCCGCATCCTCTCCAACATTTGTGGTTTCCTGCCTTGTTAATTTTCCCCATTCTCACTGGTGTGAGGTGGTATCTCATTGTGGTTTTGATTTGTATTTCCCTGATGGCCAGTGATGCGGAGCATTTTCTCATGTGCATGTTGGCCACGTCTATGTCTTCCTCTGTGAGATTTCTCTTCATGTCTTTTGCCCATTTCATGATTGGATTGTTTTTTTCTTTGCTATTGAGTTTAATAAGTTCTTTATAGACCTTGGATACCAATCCTTTATCTGATAGGTCATTTGCAAATATCTTCTCCCATTCTGTAGGTTGTCTTTTAGTTTTGTTGACTGTTTCTTTTGCTGTGCAGAAGCTTTTTACCTTGGTGAAGTCCCAATAATTCATTTTGGCTTTTGTTTCTCTTGCCTTCATGGATATATCTTGCAAGAAATTGCCGTGGCCAAGTTCAAAAAGGGTGTTGCCTGTGTTCTCCTCTAGGATTTTGATGGATTCTTGTCTCACATTTAGATCGTTCATCCATTTTGAGTTTATCTTGCTGTCTGGTGTAAGAGAATGATCCAGTTTCTTTATTCTGCATGTGGATGTCCAATTTTCCCAGTACCAATTATTGAAGAGACTGCCTTTTTTCCAGTGGATAGTCTTTCCTGCTTTGTCAAATATTAGTTGACCATAAAGTTGAGGGTCCACTTCTGGATGCTCTATTCTGTTCCATTGATCTATGTGTCTGTTTTGGTGCCAGTACCACACTGTCTTAATGATCACAGCTCTGTAGTACAACTTGAAATCTGGCATTGTGATTCCCCCACATATGATTTTCTTTTTTAATATTCCCCTGGCTATTCGGGGTCTTTTCTGATTCCACACAAATCTTAAGATGATTTGTTCCAACTCTCTGAAGAAAATCCATAGTATTTTGATAGGGATTGCATTAAATGTGTAAATTGCCCTGGGTAACGTTGACATTTTCACAATATTAATTCTTCCAGTCCATGAGCATGGAATATTTTTCCAATTGTAAAATTAACGAAGCACCTCTAAATACTGAATTAGAATTAATGCCTGGATGTATCAGCTTCTCATGAAATACTTTAATCTTTTAGTGCACCAAGAAGGCACACAGCGTTTTCCAGGATTACAAAGCTCACCAGCATGGAGACAGCACCACTTCCGACTGTTCTAATGCACGTGATTGACAACTGTTTGCTTTTTCCATAGGGTTTGCCTCTCTCAGTTCTTAGGAATTCCACTATTCTTGCTCTTCCCCATCGTACTATAATCTTACAGACCTTTTAAAGCAGAAAGAGCATCCTATGTATTAGCTATGGTCCTGGGATCATTTTCTTGCTTGCTTGCTTGCTTGTATATATATATTTTTTTTATTGGAGTTAGATTTTCCAACATATAGTATAACACCCAGTGCTCATCCCACCAAGTGCCCCCTCAGTGCCCATCACCCAGTCACCCCATCTCCCTGCCCACCTCCCCTTCCACTACCCCTTGTTCATTTCTGGGATCATTTTCTATAGGTGATCTCCACTAGATGCATTTTAGTAAGACTTTTAAAATCCAGGCTGTTCTCACTGTTTGTTTTACAATGTTTTCCCCCCAGCTGTGTTCTCCTGGCCAGCATTGTGTATCCAAGGGCCTGATCAATATGATATGGAAACCTGATCGGGTAGCAGAGTTAAATGCCCTAGAACCTTCCTAGTATTTTATTACAATTAGCAAGGGCCCTGATTTAATTCCCAGGAGGTAGGGATGTCAAAATTAAAGAAAACTGGACATTGGTTAAAGTGGTAAGGACAGATTTCAATCAGTAATATTCTATTGCAATAGGGAATAATCCGGTATGAACTGAACTCAAGTTTGATTTGTGCAGAGGTGACTGGGCATTTTGAAGACAGAATTGAAGGAGTACGGAGGGGAAATGGGGGACTTGAACAGAGTCAGGGAAGTGAAAACTTACACAAATAGGGAAGAGGGCATTGATCCACATTAAAGCCACCTGAGTTTGCTAACTGGTGCATGTGGCAAAGGCTTCTCCCATAGAGGTGAGGGGACAGTGGCCCTAGCTTCAGGCTGGCTGACTGCCACAAACCATTAACTCCTTTCCAGCCTTAAGTTTTCTCAGGAAGGCATTTTAAGGGGCTTGGGGTTATTCTAGCAATACAGGCTTGAATTTTTAGGGATTATGTTCGTGTTTTGTTCAGGTCTTTATAGGCCGGGGCTGAGGTCAGTCCAGAAGAGGGCTCAGAGTAACCTGGCTGGAGTTTGATCAGGGAATCTTTGCAGGATGGCCCTCTTTGGCCCCTATCTTTTCCCATTGTGTTGAGGCACTCTTCTTAGAAAGAAAGGGGGAGCATTTCAGCAGACCTCTTCTCCCCTGGCAACAGGCTCCCAATTCCCTGTCTCTGGCCATAATTGGCAGAAGAAGGAAATCTTACCATCAACATATCCCCTTTTATGTTGTCATAGGAGCAACATATTTCTCATGGATGCGTCTTTTCCATTCTAGAACAGACTCCTTGTGGGCAAGCACTTAGATAGAGCAGTTCTTAAGGTGTCCTGGTGAGAGTACTATGGTGAGGGTGCAGACATCATGGCATCACTGTCTGTGCATCAGGCTCCTGCTGTGCCAGCTGCTGGCTTGGAGAGCCTGCTGATACAGGCTATAGGCACTTTGCCTTTTGAGTGCTGTGTGGCTTGTGATCTGAAGGATACAATCTAGGTTATAGCATAGTCTATGTTTATTAACTGCTGGGTTTGACTTGTTACTGGGTCATGAAATCAATATAGTGTGTCTTGACTAGCTTTGAGAAAGCTAGTACAAATTAGTACAAACATGTACATATCCCTCACTGTTGAGCTCAGTCTAAGTGCTCTTTGTGTATTTCCTCATTTAATCTTCATATCTACCCCTGAGCAGGTGCCTGAGGTACAAAGCCCTTAAGTCACACAGCTAGCACCTGATAGAACTGGGATACTCATTTATTTTAATTGAAATATATTGATATGTAACCTTGTGTAAGTTTAGGGTGTACAATATGTTACATTTACATATTATAATATGATGACCATTGTAGTGATAATTACCACCCCCTCACATTACATAATTATCCTTTCTTTTTAGTAGTTGGAATAATTAAGATCTAGTATCTTAGCAAGTTGGATGATCATAATACAATATTGTTGTCTACATTCATGGTATTGTGGATTATATTACTAATGTTATTTACTACTTGTAGATTTTTACCCTTAAACAGTATCTATCCTGTCTCCCCACCCTTCTTCCCTGGTAATCATTATTTTATTTTCTATTTTTATAAGTTTGGCATTTTTTTTTATTAAGTTTGTCTTTTTAAAATTCCACATGTGACTGATATCATACAGTACTTGTCTTAGTCTCTCTGACTTATTTCACTTAGCATAACACTCTTCAGGTCTATCCCTGTTGCAAACGGCAGGTTATCTATCCTTCTTTATCATTGCTAAATAATATTTCAAATACTATTTGAAAATACACACATTCAAACCTCTGCTTTATCCATTCATCTGTTGTTAGACACTTAGATTGCTTCTATATCTTGGCTATCGTGAATAGTGCTCCAATAAACAGGGTAATTTGTATATTTATTCAATATCTTGTTTTTATTTCCTTTGGGTATAGACCCATAGTGGAATTGCTGGATTATATGGTGGGTGTATTTTTAATTATTTGAGGAAACTCCATACTGTTTTTCATAGGGGTTGAACCAATTTACATTTCTACCAACAGTATAGGAGTTCCCTTTTCTTCACATACTTGCCAGCATTTGTTATTTCTTGTTTCCTTTTCCTTTTTTTTTTCTTTAAAGATTGTATTTATTTTTTCATGAGAGACACAGAGGCAGAGACACAGGCAGAGGGAGAAGCAGGCTCCATGCAAGGAGCCTGATGTGGGACATGATCTCAGGTCTCTGGGATCACCCCCTGAGCTGAAGGCAGATGCCCAACCACTGAGACACCCAGGTGTCCCCCTACCTCTTGTTTTCTTGATAATAACTGTTCCAATGAGTGTGAATTGGAATCTCATTGTGGTTTTTTTTTATTCCTTTACTTTTTATTTCTTTTAATCATTATTAACTTTTACCTCTGATAATTTTTTCTTATTTTATCATTTTACAACATTTGAAGATCAATATTAAATTCCTTTATTTATAGTTATTACCCCTTAACAAAGAAAGAATACAAAGCTATACATTTGATCTTGTCCAAATTGTTTTTGAAGTATTTCATTTTTTTATTTTTATAGGCACTGAATTATTTCAGTTCCTTTATTTTAAATATTTCTTTAACAAGGCCTAACGTATACACTCTAAGATGCACAAATTTTAATACCTCTAGATGAATTTTACATATCCATATGTCTGTGTAACCACCATGAACATATATATCAGAGACAAGTTTTACATTTGTATAAACAGAATCATCCAACATGTACTCTATGTGTCAGAATTTCTTGACTTTTAATATCTGTAGGAATCATACATGTCCTGTTTAACAATATTTCATTCTTTTTTATTGTTGTTTGGAATTCCATCATATGAATATATCATGATTTACTTACTCTTTTACTGGTGGCAATTTGGTTTATTTCTTGTTTAAGGTTATTATACACAAACTGTTATGAACATATTTCTGATAAACATACATTGATTTCTTTAGCATATATACTTAGGGAATGGAATGACTGGATTGAATCAAAAGTTACTTTAGAAGTATATTACTAATTTTTGAATCATTAGGTATTTTAATTCATCTTCATATTTTTTTCTTGTTTTATTTTTTTAATAATAAATTTGTTTTTTATTGGTGTTCAATTTACCAACATACAGAATAACACCCAGTGCTCATCCCGTCAAGTGCCCCCCTCAGTGCCCGTCACCCATTCACCGCCACCCCCCGCCCTCCTCCCCTTCCACCACCCCTAGTTCGTTTCCCAGAGTTAGGAGTCTTTATGTTCTGTCTCCCTTCCTGATATTTCCCACACATTTCTTCTCCCTTCCTTTATATTCCCTTTCACTATTATTTATATTCCCCAAATGAATGAGAACATACACTGTTTGTCCATCTCCGACTGACTTACTGCACTCAGCATAATACCCTCCAGTTCCATCCACGTCAAAGCAAATGGTGGGTATTTGTCATTTCTAATGGCTGAGTAATATTCCATTGTATACATAGACCACATCTTTATCCATTCGTCTTTTGATGGATACCGAGGCTCTTTCCACAGTTTGGCTATTGTGGATATTGCTGCTATAAACATCGGGGTGCAGGTGTCCCGGCGTTTCATTGCACCTGTATCTTTGGGGTAAATCCCCACAGTGCAATTGCTGGGTGGTAGGGCAGGTCTATTTTTAACTCTTTGAGGAACCTCCACACAGTTTTCCAGAGTGGCTGCACCAGTTCACATTCCCACCAACAGTGTAAGAGGGTTCCCTTTTCTCCGCATCCTCTCCAACATTTGTTGTTTCCTGCCTTGTTAATTTTCCCCATTCTCACTGGTGTGAGGTGGTATCTCATTGTGGTTTTGATTTGTATTTCCCTGATGGCAAGTGATGCAGAGCATTTTCTCATGTGCATGTTGGCCATGTCCATGTCTTCCTCTGTGAGATTTCTCTTCATGTCTTTTGGCCATTTCATGATTGGATTGTTTGTTTCTTTGCTGTTGAGTTTAATAAATTATTTATAGATCTTGGAAACTAGCCCTTTATCTGATATGTCATTTCAAATATCTTCTCCCATTCTGTAGGTTTTCTTTTAGTTTTGTTGACTGTATCCTTTGCTGTGCAAAAGCTTCTTATCTTGATGAAGTCCCGATAGTTCCTTTTTGCTATTGTTTCTTTTGCCTTTGTGGCTGTATCTTGCAAGAAGTTACTGTGGCCAAGTTCAAAAAGGGTGTTGCCTGTGTTCTCCTCTAGGATTTTGATGGAATCTTGTCTCACATTTAGATCTTTCATCCATTTTGAGTTTATCTTTGTGTATGGTGAAAGAGAGTGGTCTAGTTTCATTCTTCTGCATGTGGATGTCCAATTTTCCCAGCACCATTTATTGAAGAGACTGTCTTTCTTTCAGTGGATAGTCTTTCCTCCTTTGTCGAATATTAGTTGACCATAAAGTTGAGGGTCTACTTCTGGGTTCTCTATTCTGTTCCATTGATCTATGTGTCTGTTTTTGTGCCAGTACCACACTGTCTTGATGACCACAGCTTTGTAGTACAGCCTGAAATCTGTCATTGTGATGCCCCAGATATGGTTTTCTTTTTAATATTCCCCTGGCTATTCGGGGTCTTTTCTGATTCCACACAGATCTTAAAATAATTTGTTCTAACTCTCTGAAGAAAGTCCATGGTATTTTGGTAGGGATTGCATTAAACGTGTAAATCGCCCTGGGTAACATTGACATTTTCACAATATTAATTCTGCCAATCCATGAGCATGGAATATTTTTCCATCTCTTTGTGTCTTCCTCAATTTCTTTCAGAAGCGTTCTATAGTTTTTAGGGTATAGATCCTTTACCTCTTTGGTTAGGTTTATTCCTAGTATCTTATGCTTTTGGGTACAATTGTAAATGGGATTGACTCCTTAATTTCTCTTTCTTCAGTCTCATTGTTAATGTATAGAAATGCCGCTGATTTCTGGGCATTGATTTTGTATCCTGCCATGCTACCAAATTGCTGTATGAGTTCTAGCAATCTTGGGTTGGAGGCTTTTGGGTTTTCTATGTAGAGTATCATGTCATCAGCAAAGAGGGAGAGTTTGACTTCTTCTTTGCCAATTTGAATGCCTTTAATGTCTTTTTGTTGTCTGATTGCTGAGGCTAGGACTTCCAGTACTATGTTGAATAGCAGTGGTGAGAGTGGACATCCCTGTCTTGTTCCTGATCTTAAGGGAAAGGCTCCCAGTGCTTCCCCATTGAGAATGATATTTGCTGAGGGCTTTTCGTAGATGGCTTTTAAGATGTCGAGGAATGTTCCCTCTATCCCTACACTCTGAAGAGTTTTGATCAGGAATGGATGCTGTATTTTGTCAAATGCTTTCTCTGCATCTAATGAGAGGATCATATGGTTCTTGGTTTTTCTCTTGCTGATATGATGAATCACATTGATTGTTTTTTTTTTTTATTTATGATAGTCACAGAGAGAGAGAGAGAGAGAGAGAGGCAGAGACACAGGCGGAGGGAGAACAGGCTCCATGCACCGGGAGCCCGATGTGGGATTCGATCCTGGGTCTCCAGGATCGCGCCCTGGGCCAAAGGCAGGCGCCAAACCGCTGCGCCACCCAGGGATCCCACACATTGATTGTTTTACAAGTGTTGAACCAGCCTTGTGTCCCGGGGATAAATCCTACTTGGTCATGGTGAATAATTTTCTTAATGTGCTGTTGGATCCTATTGGCTAGTATCTTGTTGAGAATTTTTGCATCCATGTTCATCAGGGATATTGGTCTGTAATTCTCCTTTTTGGTGGGGTCTTTGTCTGGTTTTGGAATTAAGGTGATGCTGGCCTCATAGAACGAATTTGGAAGTGCTCCATCTCTTTCTGTCTTTCCAAACAGCTTTAGTAGAATAGGTATGATTTCTTCTTTAAATGTTTGATAGAATTCCCCTGGGAAGCCATCTGGCCCTGGACTCTTGTGTCGTGGGAGGTTTTTGATGACTGCTTCAATTTCCTCCCTGGTTATTGGCCTGTTCAGGTTTTCTATTTCTTCCTGTTCCAGTTTTGGTAATTTGTGGCTTTCCAGGAATGTGTCCATTTCTTCTAGATTGCCTAATTTATTGGCGTATAGCTGTTCATAATATGTTTTTAAAATCATTTGTATTTCCTTGGTGTTGGTAGTGATCTCTCCTTTCTCATTCATGATTTTATTAATTTGAGTCTTCTCTCTCTTCTTTTTAATAAGGCTGGCTAATGGTTTATCCATCTTATTAATTCTTTCAAAGAACCACCTCCTGGTTTTGTTGATCTGTTCCACAGTTCTTCTGGTCTTGATTTCATTGAGTTCTGCTCAAATCTTTATTAAGTCTCTTCTTCTTCTGGGTGTAGGATCTATTTGCTGTTTTTTCTCTAGCTCCTTTAGGTGTAAGGTTAGCTTTTGTATTTGAGTTCTTTCCAGTTTTTGAATGGATGCTTGTATTGTGATGTATTTCCCCCTCAGGACTGCTTTTGCTGCATCCCAAAGATTTTGAACGGTTGTATCTTCATTCTCATTGGTTTCCATGAATCTTTTTAATTCTTTCTTAATTTCCTGGTTGACCCTTTCATCTTTTAGCAGGATGGTCCTTAAGTTCCACGTGTTTGAGGTCCTTCCAAACTTCTTGTTGTGATTTAGTTCTAATTTCAAGGCATTATGGTCTGAGAATATGCAAGGGATGATCCCAATCTTTTGGTGTCGGTTCAGACCCAATTTGTGACCCAGTATGTGGTCTATTCTGGAGAAAGTTCCATGTGCACTTGAGAAGAATGTGTATTCAGTTGAGTTTGGATGTAAAGTTCTGTAGATATCTGTGAAATCCATCTGGTCCAGTGTATCATTTAAAGCTCTTGTTTCTTTGGAGATGTTGTGCTTAGAAGACCTATCGAGTGTAGAAAGAGCTAGATGGAAGTCACCAGGTATAAGTGTATTATTATCTGAGTATTTCTTCACTTTGGTTATTAATTGATTTATATATTTGGCAGCTCCCACATTTGGGGCATATATATTGAGGAGTGTTAAGTCCTCTTGTTGGATAGATCCTTTAAGTATGATATAGTGTCCCTCTTCATCTCTCACTACAGTCTTTGGGATAAATTTTAGTGTATCTGATATAAGGATGGATACCCCTGCTTTCTTTTGAAATGGTATTTGAATCATTTGAATGGTAAATGGTTCTCCAACCTTTTATTTTCAGGCTGTAGGTGTCTTTCTGTCTAAAATGAGTCTCTTGTAGACAGCAAATAGATGGGTCCTGCTTTTTTATCCAGTCTGAAACCCTGCACCTTTTGATGGGGTCATTAAGCCCTTTCACGTTCAGAGTTACTATTGACAGATATGAGTTTAGTGTCACCATGATATCTATTCAGTCCTTGTTTTTGTGGATTGTTCCACTGAACTTCTTCTTAAAGGGGAATTTTAAGAGTCCCCCTTAAAATTTCTTGCAGAGCTGGTTTGGAGGTCACATATTCTTTCAGTTCCTGCCTGTCTTGGAAGCTCTTTATCTGTCCTTCCATTTTGAATGAGAGCCTTGCTGGATAAAGTATTCTTGGTTGCATGTTCTTCTCATTTAGGACCCTGAGTATATCCTGCCAGCCCTTTCTGGCCTGCCAGGTCTCTGTGGAGAGGTCTGCTCTTACCCTAATATTCCTCCCCATAAAAGTCAGGGATTTCTTGTCTCTTACTGCTTTAAGGATCTTCTCTTTATCTTTGGAATTTGCAAGCTTCACAATTAAATGTCGAGGTGTTGAACGGTTTTTATTGATTTTAGGGGGGATCTCTCTATTTCCTGGATCTGAATCCTCTTTCCCTTCCCCGATTAGGAAAGTTTTCAGCTATGATTTGTTCAAATACATATTCTGGCCCTCTGGCCCTTTCGGCGCCCTCGGGAACCCCAATTAAACGTAGGTTTTTCTTCCTCAGGCTGTCGTTTATTTCCCTTAATCTATCTTCATGGTCTTTTAATTGTTTGTCTCTTTTTTTCTCAGTTTCCCTCTTTGCCATCAACTTGTCTTCTATGTCACTCACTCATTCTTCCACCTTGTTAACCCTCGTCATTAGGACTTGTAGTTTGGATTGCATCTCATTCAATTGATTTTTAATTTCTGCCTGATTAGATCTAAATTCTGCAGTCATGAAGTCTCTTGGGTCCTTTATGCTTTTTTCTAGAGCCACCAGTTGCTGTATAATAGTGCTTCTGAATTGGCTTTCTGACATTGAATTGTAATCCAGATTTTGTAACTCTGTGGGAGAGAGGACTGTTTCTGATTCTTTCTTTTGAGGTGAGGTGTTCCTTCTAGTCATTTTGCTCAGTGCAGAGTGGCCAAAAGCAAGTTGTATTGGGAAAAGGAGAAAAAGAGAGAGGAAGAAGGGAAGAAGAGAGGAAAAGAAAAAAGAAAAAAGGAAGAAAAAAAGAAAAAGAAAGAAAAAGAAAGAAAGGAAAAAAAGGGTGGGGGAAGGAAATCAAAAAGAAAACAACAACAACAACAACAACAAAATCAACAACAACAACAACAACAAAAAACACGGGGGAGTATTTTCTGATTCTGTATACTTTAAGTCCCTTGACTTCCCCTGGAACTTGTTTGTCTAGCTGGTCTTCTGGGGGAGGGGCCTGTTGTGCTGATTTTCAGGTGTTAGCACTTGGGGGAGCTGCTCTGCCCCCTGCCTGGTGCAGGGCTCAGTGGGGGTTGTTTACCCCGTGAGGCCCCAGGAGGAACAACCCCAGTGGCTGCGGCGAGCTTTGGAGCCCTGGATTCAGCTCCCGCAGGAACTCCAGAGCTCTCTGCAGGGCCTGGAGGCTCCGGGGCGGGGCCACCTCCAGCAACTTTCAGTTTGTTTACTATTGGATTGATCTTAAGATTCTCTTATGGTTTTTGTCTTGCTCTCTGTTTTTACCTTATTTTATTTTTTTCTTCACTTCCCCTATGATCCTGTTTTGTTTTTAAATTCCACATTTAAGTGAAATCATATGATAATTATCTTTCTCTGTTTGACTTCTATCACCTAGCATAATAATCTCTAGTTCCATCCATTTTGTTGAAAATAAATGGTATGATATCATTCTTTTTGATTAGCCAAAGCAATCCTGAAAAAGAAACGAAAAGCTGGAGGCATCACAATTCCAGACTTCATGGTACATTATTACAAAGTTGTAGTCATCAAGACAGTATGGTACTGAGACATCTGGATGACTCAGTGGTTAAGCATCTGCCTTTAGCTCAGGTTGTGATCCGAGGGTCCTGGGATCAAGTCGGGCATCTGTCTATGTCTCTGCCTCTCTCTGTGTGTCTCTCATGAGTAAATAAATAAAACTTAAATAAATAAATAAATAAATAAATAAATAAATAAATAGAAATAAATAAATAAGACAGGATGGTACTGGCACAAAAACAGACACATAGATTAACAGAACAGAATAGAAAACCCAGAAATGGACCCTCAACTGTATGGTCAACTAATCTTCAATAAGGCAGGAAGGAATATCCAATGGAAAAAAAGACAATCTCTCCAACAAATGGTCTTGGGAAAACTGGATAGTAACATGCAGATGAATGAAACTGGACCACTTTCTTACACCATACACAAAAATAAATTCAAAATTGATGAATGACCTAAATGTGAGATAGGAACCATCATAATCCTAGAGGAGAAACAGGCAGCAACCTTTTTGACCTTGGCTATAAAAACTTTTCCTAGACATGTTGCTGGAGGAAAGGGAAACAAAAGCAAAAAGGAACTCTTGGGACTTCATCAACATAAAAATCTTCTGCACAGGGAAGGAAACAATCAGCAAAACTAAAAGACAGCCTACAGAATGGGAGAAGATATTTGCAAATCACATACCTGATAAAAAGTTAGTATCCAAAAACTTCAAAGAACTTATTAAACTCAACACCCAAGAAACAAATAATCCACTCAAGATTTTGGCAGAAGATATGAATAGACATTTTACCAAGGAAGATGCAGATGACTGACACATGAAAAGATGCTCAATACCACTCTTCATCAGAGAAATGCAAATAAAAACCACAGTGAGATATCACCTCATACCAGTCAGAATGGCTAAAATTAACAACACAGGAAACAACTGATGCTGGTCAGGATGCAGAGAGAGGGGAACCCGCTTACACTGTTGGTGGAAATGCAAATTTCCACTGTTGGTGGAAATGCACCCACTCTGGAAAACAGTATGTAAATTCCTTTAAAAAGTTAAAAACAGACCAGTAATTGCACTGTGACCAGTAATTGCACTACTAGGTGTTTATCTGAAGGATACAAAAATAATGATCAAAGGGCACATGCACCTTGATGTTTATACCAACATTATCAACAATAGCCAAATCATAGAAAAAGCCTGATGAATGAATAAAGATGTGATACATATATATATTCATATATATATGAATATTAGCTATCAAAAAAATAAATGAAGATGTGAGATATATGTTCATATATTTATTAATTCATATATTTATTAATTATATTATTAATTTTTTTGCCTTTTCTTCCGCTTTATTTCATATTCCCACCACAATAATGACTCCTTTAATTTAAACTAAAAACCATAGAAGGTTCCTGAAAGGGTGGCAGCAAAGGATTGGAAATGTCAAAGACTGAGGGACAGGTAGGGTGGGGAATCAGCGAATCATCTTGACTGGGCTCTTGAAGTTGCTGGTGGCTTGGAGCTGCAGCTGGTAGGCCATTGGATGGATCTTGAAACCGTAGGGCCTGGGCACAAACTGGTTCGCGGGCCGCTTGGGCCGGTACTCAGGATGCACTATGAAGAGCATGTGAGGGAAACTGGTGCCGAAGTAGGCGCCATCCGTGTGATGGTGCCTCGATGACTTGGATGTGTACATGTCCATGCACTTGGGGCAGTAGAGCTTCACCATGGCCTCACCTGGGATGTCTGAAAGGCTGATGGGAAGCATTGGATGGTTCTCACAGTACACGCGGGGACAGTAGCCAAAGTCTCCCTGCTGGTACTTTTCCAACATCTGGGCGATGCCACGGTTGGTGAGGATATAGTGGGCGTGGATCAATCCATAAAGCATCTCGGCTGCCTGCTCAATCAGGTCGCTCTGGTTGGGGTTGTCTTCCAGCTCTTCATCAGGCTCCAGGTCCAAGGTCATGTCTAGAGCTTATCAAGTTTGTCGTTCCACTGTCAAAAAAAATAAAATCTTGCCATTTGCAGTGATGTAGATGGAGCTAGAATGTATTATACTAAGTAAAACTTGTCAGAGAAAGACAAATACCATATAATTTCACTCATATGTGAAATTTAAGAAACAAAAGAGATAAGGGAGAGAAAAAAAGGAAGAGAAAGTGGCAAATCATAAAAGAGACTCCTAACTATATAGAACAAACTAAGGGTTGCTGGAAGGGAAGTGAGTGGGAGGATGGGGTAAGTGGGTGCTGGGTATTAAGGATAGAACTGGAGGGTATTATGCTGAGTGAAGTAAGTCAATCGGAGAAGGACAAACATTATATGGTCTCATTCATACAGGGAATATAAAAAAATAGTGAAAGGGAATATAGTAGAAAGGAGAGAAAATGAATGCAAAATATCAGGGAGGGTGACAGAACATGGGAGACTCACTCTGGGAAACAAACAAGGGGTAGTGGAAAGGGAGGTGGGCGGGGGGATGGGGTGACTGGATGATGGGCACTGAGGGGGGCACTTGACAGGATGAGCACTGGGTGTTAAAATATATGTTGGCAAATCAAACTCTAATAAAAATACATACAAAAAAATAAGGATGCTGTGATGAGCATGGGTGTTATATGTAAATGATGAATCACTTAATTCTACTCCTGAAATTAATATTACACTATATGTTAACTAACTAGAATTTAAATTTTTTAAAAAAACTAAAAATAAATAAATAAGAAAACATTAAAAAATAATTCTGGACTAGAGCCACATGGTAATTTTTTTCTCTTTCATTTAATTACTAAACTTTTATTTTTTACTTTAGTTATTGGGTGTCAAATGTGTTGTTGCTATAAATGATCTAATCTCTTCAAAAAGTACAAAAAGTGGGGTGTAAATTATATATAAAAATAAAGACTATGTTTGTACCTAAAAAGAGAGTGAAAGAGAGAAAGATTAGGCAACCTGGCACTTGTGTAGACCATGTGTGAACTGATCACACAAAGCCTTTTAAAACTATCTCATGGGTTTACCAAAAGACTCCACCCCAAGATTCCTGGAACTCATACAGCAATTTGGCAGCGTGGCAGGATACAAAATCAATGCCCAGAAGTCAGTAGTATTTCTGTACACTAACAATGAGACTGAAGAAAGAGAAATTAAGGAGTCAATCCCATTTACAATTGCACACAAAAGCATAAGATACCTAGGAAGAAACTTAACCAAAGAGGTAAAGGATCTATACCCAAAAAACTACAGAACACTTCTGAAAGAAATTGAGGAAGACACAAAGAGATGGAAAAATATTCCATGCTCATGGATTGGAAGAATTAATATTGTGAAAATGTCAATGCTACCCAGGGCAATTTACACATTTAATGCAATCCCTATCAAAATACCATGGACTTTCTTCAGAGAGTTGGAACAAATCATCTGAAGATTTGTGTAGAATCAGAAAAGACCCCAAATAGCCAGGACAATATTGAAAAAGAAAACCAGAGTTGGGGGCATCACAGTGCCAGATTTCAAGTTGTACTACAGACCTGTAATCATCAAGACAGTGTGGTCCTGGCACAAAAAACAGGTACATAGATCAATGGAACAAAATAGAGAACCCAGAAATGGATCCTCAGCTCTATGATCAACTAATATTCAACAAAGCTATACAGGAATAATGAAAGTCTCCTTAATAAATGGTGATGGGAAAATTGAACATCCACATGCAGAAGAATGAAACTAGACCATTCTCTTACACTAGACACCAAGATAAACTCAAAATGGATGAAAGATCTAAATGTGAGACAAGAATCCATCAAAATCTTAGAGGAGATCACAGGCAACACCCTTTTTGAACTTGGCCACGGCAATTTCTTGCAAGATATATCCATGAAGGCAAGAGAAACAAAAGCCAAAATGAATTATTGGGACTTCACCAAGGTAAAAAGCTTCTGCACGGCAAAAGAAACAGTCAACAAAACTAAAAGACAACCTACAGAATGGGAGAAGATATTTGCAAATGACCTATCAGATAAAGGATTGGTATCCAAGGTCTATAAAGAACTTATTAAACTCAATAGCAAAGAAACAAACAATCCAATCATGAAATGGGCAAAAGACATGAACAGAAATCTCACAGAGGAAGACATAGACATGGCCAACAAGCACGTGAGAAAATGCTCCGCATCACTGGCCATCAGGGAAATACAAATCAAAACCACAATGTGATACCACCTCACACCAGTGAGAATGGGGAAAATTAACAAAGCAGGAAACAACAAATGTTGGAGAGGATGTGGAGAGAGGGGAACCCTCTTGCACTGTTGGTGGGAATGTGGACTGGTGCAGCCACTCTGGAAAACTGTGTGGAGGTTCCTCAAAGAGTTAAAAATAGATCCCTATGACCCAGCAATTGCACTGCTGGGGATTTACCCCAAAGATACAGATGCAGTGAAATGCCGGGACACCTGCACCCGATGTTTATAGCAACAATGTCCACAGTAGCCAAACTGTGGAAGGAGCCTTGGTGTCCATCGAAAGATGAATGGATAAAGAAGCTGTGGTCTATATATACAATGGAATATTAATCAGCCATTAGAAACGACAAACAGGGACAGCCTGGGTGGCTCAGTGGTTTAGCGCCGCCTTCAGCCTGGGGCCTGATCCTGGAGACCTGGAACTGAGTCCCATGTCGGGCTCCCTGCATGTAGCCTGCTTCTCCCTCTGCCTGTGTCTCTGCCTCTCTCTCTCTCTCTCTCTGTCTGTCTCTGTCTCTCATGAATAAATAAATAAAATCTGTAAAAAAAAGAAAGAAAAAGAAAGAAAGAAAGAAAGAAAGAAAGAAAGAAAGAAAGAAAGAAAGAAAAAGAAAAGAAATGACAAATACCCACCATTTGCTTCAATGTGGATGGACTGGAGGGTATTATGCTGAGTGAAGTAAGTCAATCGGAGGAGGACAAACATTATATGGTCTCATTCATTTGGGGAATATAAATAATAGTGGAAGGGAATAGAAGGGAAGGGAGAAGAAATGTGTGGGAAATATCAGAAAGGGAGACAGAACATGAAGACTCCTAACTCTGGGAAACGAACTAGGGGTGGTGGAAGGGGAGGAGGGCAGGGGTGGGGGTGAATGGGTGATGGGCACCGAGGGGGGCACTTGATGGGATGAGCACTGGATGTTATTCTGTATGTTGGCAAATTGAACACCAATTTAAAAAAATTTATTATTAAAAAAAGAAACATTGTATGGTTTCATTCATATGGGGAATATAAAAAATAGTGAAAGGGATTATAGGGGAAAGGAGAGAAAATGAGTGGGAAATATCAGAGAGGGAGACAGAACATGAGAGATTCCTAACTCTGGGAAACAAACCAGGGGTAGTGGAAGGGGAGGTGGATGGGGGGTTGGGATAACTGCAAGACTGGCACTGAGGGGGGCACTTGATGGGATGAGCACTGGGTGTTATACTATATGTTGGCAAACCACACTCCAATAAAAATATACAAAAAAACAAAACTATCTCATGGGTTTAAATGTGCCTAAAAATTTCATAAGGGAAGAATACAGACAGAATTTCTGATCAAAAAAAAAAAATCCTAGTCATAGAAAATCCCCAAAATATGTTTTACTTCAGGAATGGCAACATTAGGAGTTCTGTGGACCAACACCCCAGTGAAACTGGCAAAAATTCTTTTAAAAACAACCATATAGAAAACATCTGCAATTGTGCTAGGGTCATGCAGCAAGAGACTATTTATTCATGAAAAGCTACCAAAGATGGACCAAATCTACTAATCTACTAAATCCATAAGAATAGCAAATGTCTTCAACATTTGATCTGCAGCATACTTGCTTCCCCCATCCCAAGTTCAGCATGATAGAGACTACATTCAAGGTCGGTGTGACCAGAACACAGGGTTTCTATTACCGTCCAGGACCCAGTGGAGGGCTATGGTATCTTTCTGGGAGGGGCTTCTACCAGCATTTCTCATTCCCCATAGTCATATATTACCAGGACTAAATTTCAGGCAGATGCAGCCTTTGATCTAGCTACTAGTGTCTGTCTACCTAGTGTCTACTCATGCACCAACAATATCAAGAGTAACATTATATAAGCAATCCAATCAAAAGGCAGAGATTTTCATACTGGAGTAATAAAAATACATCCAAGTATCTGTTGTCTAAAGGAGAAACACATCAAATTCAAATATACAAATTGAAAGTAAAGGACAGAAAAATATTTTTATGTAAATAGCAACCATAGGTAAGCTGGAGCTATCCTAATACCAGACAAAAGATACTTAAATTTTTTTAAGTTATATATACACATGTATACTATGGAATATTACTTAGCCATTAGAAATGACAAATACCCACCATTTGCTTCGACGTGGAGGGACCTGGAGGGTATTATGCTGAGTGAAATAAGTCAATCAGAAAAGGACAAACATTATATGGTCTCATTCATTTGGGGAATATAAAAATTGGTGAAAGAGAATAAAGGGAAAGGAGAGAAAATGAGTGAAAATATCAGTGAGGGTGACAAAACATGAGAGACACCTAAGTCTGGGAAATGAACAAGGAGTAGTGGAAGGGGAGGTGGGCGGGGGGTTGGGGTGACTGGGTGATGGGCACTGAGGGGAACACTTGTCAGGATGAGCACTGGGTGTTATGCTATATGTTGGCAAATTGAACATCAATAAAAAATAAAAAATAGTTAAAAAAATAAAAAAATAAAAAATAAAAGTATCTGGACAAGGAAAAAAGTTTATATATACATACATATATTTTAATTATTTGTGTATATACACACACACAAATTCATATTTGAATTTATATTTGAAATATTCACAAAATTCATATTTGTGTGTATGTGTATATACACATATATACACAAATATACACAAATATATATATAACTATATATATATGCATATAACTAGAGATATATGTAGACTTTTATAATGAGCCCAAGACCAGATGACTTCAATAGTGAATTTTACCAAATCTTTAAAGAATTAACAGCAATCCTTCTCAACCCCTTCCAAAAGATAGAAAAAGAGGAAATACTTCTGACATACTCTATGAGGCAATATTAGCCTGATATCATGGCCAAAGACATCACAAGGAAAAGCAAAACAAAACTACATACCAATGTTGCTTACGAACACAAATGGAAAAACGTTCAACAAAATAGTAGAAAACTATTATCTGGCAACATGTTAAAAGGCTTACACACCATGACCAAGCAGGAATAGAGAATCAATCTATGTAATATACCATATTAACAGAATTTTAAAAAGCAATGACATGGACATCCATATGCAGAAAAATGAATCTAGATACAGACCGTATACCTTTCAAAAAATAATAACTCAAAATGTATCTTAGTGTAAAAGACAAAACTATAGAACTCCTAGAAAATAACATAAGAAAAAAATCTCGATGACTTTGGGTTAAGGTGATGATGTTTTAGATACAACATCGACATAGCCCATGAAGAAAAAAATAGATAAGTTGGACTTCATTGAAAGTAAAAAGTTATGCTCTGCAAAAGACACTGTAAAGAGGATGAAAGACAACCACAGACTGGGAGAAAATATTTGCAAAAAGATATATATATGATAAGAGACTATTATCCAAAATACACAAGGAACTCCTAAAGCTTCTACAATAAGAAGACAAACCACCCAATTTAAAAATTGGGCAAAACATCTGAACAGATTTCTCACCAAAGGAAACAAACAGCTGGCAAATAAATGTATGGAAATACACTCAGCATCACAAATCGTTAGAGAAATACAAATTAAAACAACAGTAAGATACCATTACACACCTATTAAAATGGGTAAAGCCCAAAACACTGACAGCACCAAATCCAGACAAGGCTGTAGAACAAAAAGAGCCTCATTCAATTGCTGGTGGGAAAGCAAAATAGTAGGACTAGAATTTGCATCAATAAGTCACCCATGTACTCCATAGCATCTTTATGCTCAGGGTACTAAGTCAGGCACCAGAGATCCTGTGTTTTGACAATAACTAATACTCTTGATTGCTTATTTTCTCTAGAAAGATCCACATTTATTAGCTGAGAACCTATACATAGATTATACATTCTCAGTAAATAGTCATGACAATACTCAATGGTAAGCATCATTATCATTTCCATTGTAAAGATAAGCAAACTTGGATCTCACAGAGGTGAAGTAATCTGCCTGAGTGTAAATGATATAAAAGTACGGAGAAGAGAGTAAACTTGCAGGGGAGGAGCCAGAATCCTGAAAGATAATGAAATATGCAGGATCTTCTCTCCCAGGTCTAGTAGGCATTTTCTGGAACATGAAGAAGAGGAAGGGAATAAGTAGATAAAGGCGTATTTGATTTTGCTGACCTTTCAAACATATTCACTAAGATGATCTACTGTGGGGCCATTTTTTTCTGTCAAGTCAATTTCCAGGAAATTCCAAAAGAATTTTAAGACAATGAATCATCTCTGGAAACTAATCATGAGCTTGGTGAGGTGAATCCTCACCTAGGACCAAGAGGTAGGTCCTAGGGTTCAGATGTAGTTAGTTCCTCATCTCAACTGATCATTCTCATCTCAATCTCATGAAAATGTGATCAAAATGCTTAGCATTCACACTGCCTCAATAAATGATAGCTGCTAGTGTAGTATAGGATAGAATATTGTCCCATTATATTACTGTTCATCATTGTGTTGACCTTAAAAATAAAAGTCAGTTATTTTACCAGCAAAAATGAATTTATTCAGGAATAGCAAAGAATTGCAATTCAGGATAAGTAAGCTACAGCAAAAACTATGGTCTAGTCCAACAAAAAAAGGGAGAAGGATGTTATTTTATGGAAAAGACAGAGAAAGTTGGGAGTGTTTGTTTTAAACAGAAGTCCAATAGAGAAAAACAAAAGTTCAGCATAATGGTAATTTCTCTTTCGCTGAGTTGCTGGGGTAGTTGATTGCCTGTAGGAGATGCAATATATATATATATATATATATATATATATATATATATATATATATATATATATTTAAAAAAAGGAGATGCAATATATATCGTTTTCTGTTGGAGCCTGTAATTGACTATTCTCTCTTGCTGACAATTTTTCTATTCAAATCTGTAATTGACAACTTTTCCTGCGATTGACATCAAGTGTCACAGCATGAAAACTGTCACTTCTAGCCTACCCACTCCATTATAGTGATGTTTCCTTTTATTAATTTTCACAATTGCTGCCTGAGAGTTAAATCATAAATTCAGTCTGCAATGGGCTGAACCAGATATTTGTAAATTCATATCAGAGAGAATATGTTCTAGTCCAATAAGGATCTTTCAAATTTCTTCACCATGACCAATTTTAAGAAATAGAATTTCACATTATGATCCAATACATACACACACATGAGTGAAATAACTTTTACAGCATAATACTTAATTCTACATGAAATCTGGTATTTTCTACTTTATTTCCCCTTCTGTTTGTGCTATTATTGCTGCTGTTGCTGCTGTTTTCCTGTACTGAGGGACAGAAAGCACAGTAATTAAGATCACAGAATCTGGGGCCAGTCCAACCAGGTTTAACACTCAGATTTCAAGTTGTAGGATATAAAATTAACATAAAAAATAAATTGCTACTCTATACGCTAAGGATGAAACATATGAAAAAACTTAAAACTATGCCATTTATAACAACATCAAAAACAAAATATTTATAAATAAATTTAACAAAGGAAATGGAAGATCTGTACAATAAAAACTACAAGATTTAGCTGGAAGAATTTGAGAATGACAAACAAATGGAAAGACATTCTGTATTCTTTGATTGGAAAAAATTAATATTGTTAAAATGTCCATACCACCCAACACCATCTATAGATTCAATGCAATTTCCATGAAAATACCAATGGCATTCCTGAAAGAAATAGAAGAAATATATATCCTAAAATTTGCATGAACCACAAAGGATGTGGAGTAGCCAAAGCAATCCTGAGGAAACAAGAGAGAAGCTGAAGATATCAGAAGATATCACACTTCTTGATTTCAAACTATACTACAAAGCTACAGTAAAAATACCAGTTTGGTACTGGCACCAAAACGGACAGACAATGGAACAGAGTAGAGAGCCCAGAATTGAACCCCTGCTTAAGTGGTCAACTAATACTCAACAAGGCAGCTAGGAATCCCCAATGGGAAAAAGTCTCTTCAACAAACGGTGTTGGGAGAACTGAACAAACACATGGAGAGCAATGGAATTGACCTCTCTCTTATACCATTCACAAAATTTAACTAGAAATGGTTCAGTTTCAAATATAAGACCTGGTACTATAAAACTCTTGGAAGAAAATATAGAGAAGAATCTCCTTGACACTGGTGGTGGCAATGATTTTTTCCATATGCCACCAAAATCAACAAATGGGACTACATCAAACAAAAACTTTTGCAAAGCAAAAATATAAATAAATAAAGACCAAAATTAAAAGACAATTTACAGAATGGGAGAAAAAAATTTCAAACCATATATCAGATAAGGACTTAATATCCAAAATATATAAAGAACTCTTATAACTTAAAATAAAAAATAATATAATTTTAAAATTCCAAAGAAGACATCCAAATGGCCAAATGGTACATGAAAAAAATGTGCAACAGAAGAGGGGCAAGATGGCGGCAGAGTAGGGTCTCCAAGTCACCTGTCCTCAACAAATTACCTAGAAAACATTCAAATCATCCTGAAAATCTACGAATTCAGCCTGAGATTTAAAGAGAGACCAGCTGGAATGCTACAGTGAGAAGAGTCCGCGCTTCTATCAAGGTAGGAAGACGGGGAAAAAGAAATAAAGAAACAAAAGGGGGAGGGGCCCCGCGAGGAGCCGGGCTGAGGCCGGGGCGAGTGTCCCCAGGACAGGAGAGCCCCGTCCCGGAGGAGCAGGAGCTGCACCGACCTTCCCCGCGGAAAGGCCTCCCGGGGAATTGGAGCAGGATCCCCAGAAAGGCGGGGATGCCCTCGGGCTCCCTGGGACAGTAACAGAGGAACTGCGCCCCCGAGAGTGCGCCGAGCTCCCTAAGGGCTGCAGCGCTCGGCGGGACCCGGAGCAGCTCGGAGGGGCTCGGGCGGCGGCTCCGCGGAGGGGGCTGCGGGGCGGGAGCGCGAATCCAACAGCTCAGGCCCCGGAGCACAGGGCGCCGGGACACAGCCCAGGATCCGGCCTCCCCCGGGACAGGCAGAGGCCGGGAGGGCCCAGGACAGCGAGGACGCTCCTGCCCGGAACTGAGCAGATCAGCGGCCCCGCCCGGGAGCCCCCAGGCCCTGCAGCCGGAGAGACCCGGAGCTACTGCGGGAGCTGACCCCAGGGTCCCAGAGCTGCCCCCGCCACTGTGGCTTCCTCCCGGGGCCTCACGGGGTGAACAACCCCCACTGAGCCCTGCACCAGGCAGGGGCAGAGCAGCTCCCCCAAGTGCTAACACCTGAGAATCAACACAGCAGGCCCCTCCCCCAGAAGACCAGCTAGAGGGACAAGTTCCAAGGGAAGTCAAGGGACTTAAAGAACACAGAATCGGAAGATACTCCCCCGTGTTTTTTTTGTTTTGTTTTGTTTTTTGTTTTGTTTTGTTTTGTGCTTTTTTTTTTTTTCTTTTCTCTCTTTCTTCTTGATTTCTGATTGCGTCCCCCACCCCCCCTTTTTTTTCTTTTTTCTCCTTTCTTTCTTTTTCTTCTCTTCCCCCCCCCTTTTTTTTCTTCTTTCTCTTTTTTCTTTTTCTCTTTTCTTTCCTTCTCTCTCTTTTTCTCCTTTTCCCAATACAACTTGTTTTTGGCCACTCTGCACTGAGCAAAATGACTAGAAGGAAAACCTCACCTCAAAAAAAAGAATCAGAAACAGCCCACTCTCCCACAGAGTTACAAAATATGGATTACAATTCAATGTCAGAAAGCCAATTCAGAAGCACTATTATACAGCTACTGGTGGCTCTAGAAAAAACCATAAAGGACTCAAGAGACTTCATGACTGCAGAATTTAGATCCAATCAGGCAGAAATTAAAAATCAATTAAATGAGATACAATCCAAGCTAGAAGTCCTAACGACGAGGCTTGACGAGGTGGAAGAACGAGTGAGTGACATAGAAGACAAGCTGATGGCAAAGAGGGAAACTGAGGAAAAAAGAGACAGGCAATTAAAAGACCATGAGGATAGATTAAGGGAAATAAATGACAGCCTGAGGAAGAAAAACCTACGTTTAATTGGGGTTCCCGAGGGCGCCGAAAGGGCCAGAGGGCCAGAATATGTATTTGAACAAATCCTAGCTGAAAACTTTCCGAATCTGGGAAGGGAAAGAGGCATTCAGATCCAGGAAATAGAGAGATCCCCCCCTAAAATCAACAAAACCCGATCAACACCTCGACATTTAATAGTGAAGCTTGCAAATTCCAAAGATAAGGAGAAGATCCTTAAAGCAGCAAGAGAAAAAAAGTCCCTGACTTTTATGGGGAGGAATATTAGGGTAACTGCAGACCTCTCCACAGAGACCTGGCAGGCCAGAAAGGGCTGGCAGGATATATTCAGGGTCCTAAATGAGAAGAACATGCAACCAAGAATACTCTATCCAGCAAGGCTTTCATTCAAAATGGAAGGAGAGATAAAGAGCTTCCAAGACAGGCAGGAACTGAAAGAATATGTAACCTCCAAACCAGCTCTGCAAGAAATTTTAAGGGGGACTCTTAAAACTCCCCTTTAAGAAGAAGTTCAGTGGAACAATCCACAAAAACAAGGACTGAATAGATATGATGACACTAAACTCATATCTATCAATAGTAACTCTGAACGTGAATGGGCTTAATGACCCCATCAAAAGGCGCAGGGTTTCAGACTGGATTAAAAAGCAGGACCCATCTATTTGCTGTCTACAAGAGACTCATTTTAGACAGAAGGACACCTACAACCTGAAAATAAAAGGTTGGAGAACCATTTACCATTCAAATGGTCCTCAAAAGAAAGCAGGGGTAGCCATCCTTATATCAGATAAATTAAAATTTACCCTGAAGACTATAGTGAGAGATGAAGAGGGACACTATCTCATACTCAAAGGATCTATCCAACAAGAAGACTTAACAATTCTCAATATATATGCCCCAAATGTGGGAGCTGCCAAATATTTAAACCAATTAATAACCAAACTGAAGAAATACTTTGATAATAATACACTTATACTTGGTGATTTCAATCTAGCTCTTTCTATACTAGATAGGTCTTCTAAGCACAACATATCCAAAGAAACGAGAGCTTTAAATGATACACTGGACCAGATGGATTTCACAGATATCTACAGAACTTTACATCCAAACTCAACTGAATACACATTCTTCTCAAGTGCACATGGAACTTTCTCCAGAATAGACCACATACTGGGTCACAAATCGGGTCTGAACCGATACCAAAAGATCGGGATAGTCCCCTGTATATTCTCAGACCATAATGCCTTGAAATTAGAACTTAATCACAACAAGAAGTTTGGAAGGACCACAAACACATGGAGGTTAAGGACCATCCTGCTAAAAGATGAAAAGGTCAACCAGGAAATTAAGGAAGAATTGAGAAGATTCATGGAAACTAATGAGAATGAAGATACAACCGTTCAAAATCTTTGGGACGCAGCAAAAGCAGTCCTGAGGGGGAAATACATCGCAATACAAGCATCCATTCAAAAACTGGAAAGAACTCAAATTCAAAAGCTCACCTTACACATAAAGGAACTAGAGAAAAAGCAACAAATGGACCCCACCCCCAGCAGAAGAAGACAGTTAATTAAAATTCGAGCAGAACTAAATGATATCGAGACCAAAAGAACTGTGGAACAGATCAACAGAACCAGGAGTTGGTTCTTTGAAAGAATTAATAAGATAGATAAACCATTAGCGAACCTTATTAAAAAGAAGAGAGAGAAGACTCAAATTAATAAAATCATGAATGAGAAAGGAGAGATCACTACCAACACCAAGGAAATACAAACGATTCTAAAAACATATTATGAACAGCTGTATGCCAATAAATTAGGAAATCTAGAAGAAATGGATGCATTCCTGGAAAGCCACAAACTACCAAAACTGGAGCAGGAAGAAATAGAAAACCTGAACAGGCCAATAACCAGGGAGGAAATTGAAGCAGTCATCAAAAACCTCCCGAGACACAAGACTCCAGGGCCAGATGGCTTCCCAGGGGAATTCTATCAAACGTTTAAAGAAGAAATCATACCTATTCTACTAAAGCTGTTTGGAAAGATAGAAAGAGATGGAGTACTGCCAAATTCGTTCTATGAGGCCAGCATCACCTTAATTCCGAAACCAGACAAAGACCCCACCAAAAAGGAGAATTACAGACCAATATCCCTGATGAACATGGATGCAAAAATTCTCAACAAGATACTAGCCAATAGGATCCAACAACACATTAAGAAAACTATTCACCATGACCAAGTAGGATTTATCCCTGGGACACAAGGCTGGTTCAACACTCGTAAAACCATCAATGTGATTCATCATATCAGCAAGAGAAAAACCAAGAACCATATGATCCTCTCATTGGATGCAGAGAAAGCATTTGACAAAATACAGCATCCATTCCTGATCAAAACACTTCAGAGTGTTGGGATAGAGGGAACTTTCCTCGACATCTTAAAAGCCATTTACGAAAAGCCCACAGCAAATATCATTCTCAATGGGGAAGCACTGGGAGCCTTTCCCCTAAGATCAGGAACAAGACAGGGATGTCCACTCTCACCACTGCTGTTCAACATAGTTCTGGAAGTCCTCGCCTCAGCAATCAGACAACAAAAAGACATTAAAGGCATTCAAATTGGCAAAGAAGAAGTCAAACTCTCCCTCTTCGCCGATGACATGATACTCTACATAGAAAACCCAAAAGCCTCCACCCCAAGATTGCTAGAACTCATACAGCAATTTGGTAGCGTGGCAGGATACAAAATCAATGCCCAGAAATCAATGGCATTTCTATACACTAACAATGAGACTGAAGAAAGAGAAATTAAGGAGTCAATCCCATTTACAATTGCACCCAAAAGCATAAGATACCTAGGAATAAACCTTACCAAGGAGGTGAAGGATCTATACCCTAAAAACTATAGAACACTTCTGAAAGAAATTGAGGAAGACACAAAGAGATGGAAAAATATTCCATGCTCATGGATTGGCAGAATTAATATTGTGAAAATGTCAATGTTACCCAGGGCAATTTACACGTTTAATGCAATCCCTATCAAAATACCATGGACTTTCTTCAGAGAGTTAGAACAAATTATTTTAAGATTTGTGTGGAATCAGAAAAGACCCCGAATAGCCAGGGGAATTTTAAAAAAGAAAACCATAGCTGGGGGCATCACAATGCCAGATTTCAGGTTGTACTACAAAGCTGTGGTCATCAAGACAGTGTGGTACTGGCACAAAAATAGACACATAGATCAATGGAACAGAATAGAGAACCCAGAAGTGGACCCTGAAATGTATGGTCATCTAATATTCGATAAAGGAGGAAAGACTATCCATTGGAAGAAAGACAGTCTCTTCAATAAATGGTGTTGGGAAAATTGGACATCCACATGCAGAAGAATGAAACTGGACCACTCTCTTTCACCATACACAAAGATAAACTCAAAATGGATGAGAGATCTAAATGTGAGACAAGAGTCCATCAAAATCCTAGAGGAGAACACAGGCAACACCCTTTTTGAACTCGGCCACAGTAACTTCTTGCAAGATACATCCACAAAGGCAAAAGAAACAAAAGCAAAAATGAACTATTGGGACTTCATCAAGATAAGAAGCTTTTGCACAGCAAAGGATACAGTCAAAAAAACTAAAAGACAACCTACAGAATGGGAGAGGATATTTGCAAACGACATATCAGATAAAGGGCTAGTTTCCAAAATCTATAAAGAACTTATTAAACTCAACACCAAAGAAACAAACAATCCAATCATGAAATGGGCAAAAGACATGAAGAGAAATCTCACAGAGGAAGACATGGACATGGCCAACATGCACATGAGAAAATGCTCTGCATCACTTGCCATCAGGGAAATACAAATCAAAACCACAATGAGATACCACCTCACACCAGTGAGAATGGGGAAAATTAACAAGGCAGGAAACAACAAATGTTGGAGAGGATGTGGAGAAAAGGGAACCCTCTTACACTGTTGGTGGGAATGTGAACTGGTGCAGCCACTCTGGAAAACTGTGTGGAGGTTCCTCAAAGAGTTAAAAATAGACCTGCCCTACGACCCAGCAATTGCACTGTTGGGGATTTACCCCAAAGATTCAGATGCAACGAAACGTCGGGACACCTGCACCCCGATGTTTCTATCAGCAGTGGCCACAATAGCCAAACTGTGGAAGGAGCCTCGGTGTCCATCGAAAGATGAATGGATAAAGAAGATGTGGTTTATGTATACAATGGAATATTACTCAGCGATTAGAAACGACAAATACCCACCATTTGCTTCAACGTGGATGGAACTGGAGGGTATTATGCTGAGTGAAATAAGTCAATCGGAGAAGGACAAGCAGTGTATGTTCTCATTCATTTGGGGAATATAAATAATAGTGAAAGGGAATATAAAGGAAGGGAGAAGAAATGTTGGGAAATATCAGGAAGGGAGACAGAACATAAAGACTCCTAACTCGGGGAAACGAACTAGGGGTGGTGGAAGGGGGGAGGAGGGCGGGTGTTGGAGGGGAATGGGTGACGGGCACTGAGGTGGACACTTGACGGGATGAGCACTGGGTGTTTTTCTGTATGTTGGTAAATTGAACACCAATAAAAATTAATTAAAAAAAAAATGTGCAACATCACCACCAATCATTGGGGAAATGCGAGTCAAAACCACAATGAGGGAGGAGGGGCATGATGGCGGAAGAGTAGGGTCCCCAAATCACCTGTCCCCACCAAATTACCTAGATAACCTTCAAATCATCCTGAAAATCTACAAATTCGGCCTGAGATTTAAAGAGAGAACAGCTGGAATGCTACAGTGAGAAGAGTTCGTGCTTCTATCAAGGTAGGAAGACGGGGAAAAAGAAATAAAGAAACAAAAGGCCTCCAAGGGGGAGGGGCCCCGCGAGGAGCCGGGCTGAGGCCGGGGCGAGTGTCCCCAGGACAGGGGAGCCCCGTCCTGGAGAAGCAGGAGCTGCACCGACCTTCCCGGGGGGGGAAAGGTGCCCGCAGGGAGTTAGAGCAGGACCTAGGAGGGCGGGGATGCCCTGGGGCTCCCTGGGACACTAACAGGCACCTGCGCCCCGGGAGAGTGCGCCGAGCTCCCTAAGGGCTGCAGCGCGCACGGCGGGACCCAGGAGTAGCTCCGAGGGGCTCGGGCGGCGGCTCTGCGGAGGGGGCTGCGGGGCCCTGGGAGCAGCTCAGAGGGGCTCCAGTGGCGGCTCCGCGGAGGGGGGCTGCCCGCCGGGAGCGCGAATCCAACAGCGCAACCTAGGAGCACAGGGCGCCGGGGACACAGCCCGGGTTCCGGCCTCCTCCCGGGACAGGCAGAGGCCGGAGGGTCCAGGACAGCAAGGATGCTCCTGCCCCGAGCTGAGCAGATCAGCGGCCCCGCGCCCGAGCATCCAGGCCGCTGCACCGAGAGCTCTGTAGATACTGTGGGAGCTGAATCCAGGTTTCCTGAGCTGCCGTAGCCACTGTGGCTGTTCCTCCTGGGGCCTCACGGGGAAACAACCCCCACTGAGCCCTGCACCAGGCAGGGGGCTGAACAGCTCCCCCAAGTGCTAACACCTGAAAATCATCACAACAGGCCCCTCCCCCAGAAGACCAGCTAGACGGACAAGTTCCAGGGGAAGGCAAGGGACTTAAAGTATACAGAAACAGAAGATACTCCCCTGTATTGTTTTTTTTTTTTTTTTTTTTTTTTTTTTGCTTTTTGATTTCTGTTTGCTTCCACCACCCTTTTTTTCCCCTTTCTTTCTTTTTCTTTCTCTTTTTCTTCCCTTTTTTTTCTTCCTTTTTTCTTTTTCTCTTTTCTTTCCTTCTTTCTCTCTTCTCTTTTTCTCCTTTTCCCAATACAACTTATTTTTGGCCACTCTGCACTGAGCAAAATGACTAGAAGGAAAACCTCACCTCAAAAGAAAGAATCAGAAACAGTCCTCTCTCCCCACAGAGTTACAAAATCTGGATTACAATTCAATGTCAGAAAGCCAATTCAGAAGCACTATTATACAGCTACTGGTGGCTCTAGAAAAAAACATAAAGGACTCAAGAGACTTCATGACTGCAGAATTTAGATCTAATCAGGCAGAAATTAAAAATCAATTGAATGAGATGCAATCCAAACTAGTAGAGTCCTAACGATGAGGGTTAACGAGATGGAAGAACGAGTGAGTGACATAGAAGACAAGTTGGTGGCAAAGAGGGAAACTGAGCAAAAAAGAGACAAACAATTAAAAGACCATGAAGATAGATTAAGGGAAATAAACGACAGCCTGAGGAAGAAAAACCTACGTTTAATTGGGGTTCCCGAGGGCGCCAAAAGGGCCAGAGGGCCAGAATATGTATTTGAACAAATCATAGCTGAAAACTTTCTGAATCTGGGAAGGGAAACAGGCATTCAGATCCAGGAAATAGAGAGATCCCCCCTAAAATCAATAAAAACTGTTCAACAGCTCGACATTTAATAGTAAGCTTGCAAATTCCAAAGATAAAGAGAAGATCCTTAAAGCAGTAAGAGACAAGAAATCCCTGACTTTTATGGGGAAGAGTATTAGGGTAAGAACAGACCTCTCCACAGAGACCTGGCAGGCGAGAAAGGGCTGGCAGGATATATTCAGGGTCCTAAATGAGAAGAACATGCAACCAAGAATACTTTATCCAGCAAGGCTCTCATTCAAAATGGAAGGAGAGATAAAGAGCTTCCAAGACAGACAGCAACTGAAAGAATATGTAACCTCCAAACCAGCTCTGCAAGAAATTTTAAGGGGGACTCTTAAAATTCCCCTTTAAGAAGAAGTTCAGTGGAACAATCCACAAAAACAAGGACTGAATAGATATCATGGTAACACTAAACTCATATCTGTCAATAGTAACTCTGAACGTGAACGGGCTTAATGACCCCATCAAAAGGCACAGGGTTTCAGACTGGATAAAAAAGCAGGACCCATCTATTTGCTGTCTACAAGAGACTCATTTTAGACAGAAAGTCACCTACAGCCTGAAAATAAAAGGTTGGAGAACCATTTACCATTCAAATGGTTCAAATACCATTTGAAAAGAAAGCAGGGGTAGCCATCCTCATATCAGATACACTAAAATTTATCCCAAAGACTGTAGTGAGAGATGAAGAGGGACACTATATCATACTTAAAGGATCTATCCAACAAGAGGACTTAACACTCCTCAATATATATGCCCCAAATGTGGGAGCTGCCAAATATATAAGTCAATTAATAACCAAAGTGAAGAAATACTCAGATAATAATACACTTATACTTGGTGACTTCCATCTAGCTCTTTCTACACTCGATAGGTCTTCTAAGCACAACATCTCCAAAGAAACAAGAGCTTTAAATGATACACTGGACCAGATGGATTTCACAGATATCTACAGAACTTTACATCCAAACTCAACTGAATACACATTCTTCTCAAGTGCACATGGAACTTTCTCCAGAATAGACCACATACTGGGTCACAAATTGGGTCTGAACCGACACCAAAAGATTGGGATCATCCCTTGCATATTCTCAGACCATAATGCCTTGAAATTAGAACTAAATCACAACAAGAAGTTTGGAAGGACCTCAAACACGTGGAACTTAAGGACCATCCTGCTAAAAGATGAAAGGGTCAACCAGGAAATTAAGAAAGAATTAAAAAGATTCATGGAAACCAATGAGAATGAAGATACAACCGTTCAAAATCTTTGGGATGCAGCAAAAGCAGTCCTGAGGGGGAAATACATCACAATACAAGCATCCATTCAAAAACTGGAAAGAACTCAAATACAAAAGCTAACCTTACACCTAAAGGAGCTAGAGAAAAAACAGCAAATAGATCCTACACCCAGAAGAAGAAGAGACTTAATAAAGATTTGAGCAGAACTCAATGAAATCAAGACCAGAAGAACTGTGGAACAGATCAACAAAACCAGGAGGTGGTTCTCTGAAAGAATTAATAAGATGGATAAACCATTAGCCAGCCTTATTAAAAAGAAGAGAGAGAAGACTCAAATTAATAAAATCATGAATGAGAAAGGAGAGATCACTACTAACACCAAGGAAATACAAACGATTTTAAAAACATATTATGAACAGTTATACGCCAATAAATTAGGCAATCTAGAAGAAATGGATGCATTCCTGGAAAGCCACAAATTACCAAAACTGGAGCAGGAAGAAATAGAAAACCTGAACAGGCCAATAACCAGGGAGGAAATTGAAGCAGTCATCAAAAACCTCCCAAGACACAAGAGTCCAGGGCCAGATGGCTTCCCAGGGGAATTCTATCAAACGTTTAAAGAAGAAACTATACCTATTCTCCTAAAGCTGTTTGGAAAGATAGAAAGAGATGGAGTACTTCCAAATTCGTTCTATGAGGCCAGCATCACCTTAATTCCAAAACCAGACAAAGACCCCACCAAAAAGGAGAATTACAGACCAATATCCCTGATGAACATGGATGCAAAAATTCTCAACAAGATACTAGCCAATAGGATCCAACAGCACATTAAGAAAATTATTCACCATGACCAAGTAGGATTTATCCCCGGGACACAAGGCTGGTTCAACACTTGTAAAACAATCAATGTGTGGGATCCCTGGGTGGCACAGCGGTTTGGCGCCTGCCTTTGGCCCAGGGTGGGATCCTGGAGACCCGGGAGACGTTGGGACTTTCTACCAGGGGTGTGGGCTCTATTGTCTTTCTGATATGGGATTACCTGCCGAGGACATTGAGGACATTCTACAGTTTTTCCCATAAAGTTCAGCTCTTATTCACAGGGGCCTAAGATGGCTGTACTTGTGCTAATGCTAAACTTTAGGTGGGATGGCCTTAATTTTTCTCTGCCTCCACAAGTCTTTTCAGGTTTTCTACATAGAATTTCATTTTGTTTTTGTTTTTGTTTTTGTTTTTAGAATATCATGTTATCTGCAAATAGTGAAAGTTTGACTTATTCCTTGCCAATTCAGATGCCTTTTATTTCTTTTTGTTGTGTGATTGCTGAAGATATGGACTTCCAGTGTTATGTTAAATAATAATGGTAAGAGTTAACATCCCTCTTGTTGTGCCCAAGATTGCAAATACGAGAAACCAAGGAGCCAACACGGATGCAAGCACACCAGGGTTTATTTGCAAGCTCGAGCTTGGGTCCAAGTATACCCGACACAGAGGGGCAGGGACTTGGACCCCGAGGTGGGTTTCAGCTCAGTTTTTTATAGGTTGGTCTAGGAGATTTTTCAGAAGGGGTGGAGGGATTTCTCAAGTTCTGTTTACATTTTGATATGGGGCTTTCAAGGGCATTGAGCTCTATTCTTATTCTAATGGAGGCTTCCTGCCCTTGGCTTGGGCTCTGTTCTTAGCTGTTTTCTTCCTGTAACTGAAGTAATATAAATTTCAACTCTTATTCACCGGGGCCTAAGATGGCTGTACTTGTGCTAATGCTAAACTTGAGGTGGAATGGCCTTGATTTTTCTCAGCCTCCACACTGTTGTTCCTGACCCTGGAGGAAAAGCTCTTAGTTTTTCCCCATTGAGGATGATATTAGTTATGGGTCTTTTAAGCCTGGCCTCTATGATGTTGAGGTATGTTCCCTATATCCCAATTTTGTGGATGATTTTTTTTTTTTAATCAAGAAAGGTTGTTGTACTTTGTCAAATGCTTTTTCTGTATTTGTTGAGAGGATCATATGGTTCTTGTTCATTCTTTAATTAATGAGGTGTATCATCTTGATTGATTTGTGAATATTGAGCCATTCTTACAGCCCAGAAATAAATCCTACTTGATCATGGTGAATAATTCTTTTAATGTATTGTTAGATTTCATTTGTTAGTATTTTGTTGAGAATTGTTTCGTTCATGTTCATAAGGGATATTGGCCTATAATTTTCCTTTTATTGGAGTCTTTGTCTGATTTTGGAATTAAGGTAATGTTGGCTTCATAGAATGAGTTTGAGATTTTTCTTCCCATTTCTATTTTTTTGGAACAGCTTGAGAAGAATAGGCATTCTTTAAATTGATTAAATTCCCCTGGGAAGCCATCAGGACTTGGACTTTTGTTTGTTGGGAAACTTTTTTTTTTTTTAATTTTTATTTATTTATGATAGTCATACACCGGGGGAGAGAGAGAGAGAGAGGCAGAGAGGCAGAGACACAGGCAGAGGGAGAAGCAGGCTCCATGCACCGGGAGCCCGAGGTGGGATTCGATCCTGGGTCTCCAGGATCACGCCCTGGGCCAAAGGTAGGCGCCAAACTGCTGTGCCACCCAGGGATCCCCTGTTGGGAAACTTTTTATTCCTGTTGTAATTTCTTTGCTGATTATGAGTCTGTTCAAATTTTCTTTTTTTAAAATTTTTTTATAATTTATTTTTTATTGGTGTTCAATTTGCCAACATATAGAAAAACACCCAGTGTTCATCCCATCAAGTGCCCCCCTCAGTGCCTGTCACCCAGTCACCACCACCCCCCGCCCACCTCCCCTTCCACCACCCCTAGTTCGTTTCCCAGAGTTAGGAGTCTCATGTTCTGTCTCCCTTTCTGATATTTCCCACTCATTTTTTCTCCTTTCCCCTTTATTCCCATATTTTCTATTTCTTCCTGTTCAGTTTTGCTAGTTTATATGTTTCTAGGAATTTATTCATTTTTTCCACATTGCCCAGTTTGTTGGCATCATACAGTTTTTCTAACATTCTTTAATAATTGTTTATATTTCTGCAATGTTGGTTGTGATCTCTTTCATTCCTGATTTTGTATCCTTCTCTTTTCTTTTTCATAAGTCTGGCTAGGAGCTTATCAATTTTATTAATTCTTTCAAATAATCAGCTCCTAGTTCATCAATCTGTTCTATAGTTTGTTTGTTTATTTGGTTGGTTTCTATGCCATTTATTTCTGTTCTAATCTTTATTGTTTCCCTTCTACTGGCTTTAGGCTTCATTTGCTATTCTTTTTCTAGCTCCTTTAGGTATAAGGTTAGGTCATATATTTGAGATTTTTCTTGTTTCTCAAGATAGGCCAGTATATAGGTCTCTTATGATCACTTTGTTGTTATCCCAAAGACTTTGGACTATCATGTATTCATTTTCTTTTGTTTCCATGTATTGTTTTTAAAAGTTTCTTGTTTAATTTTCTGGTTGACTCAGTCATTCTTTAGTTAGATGTTCTTTAACCTCCCTGTATTGATGATCTTTCCAATTTTTTTCTTGTGGTTCACAAATTTTGTGAAACCTTTTCATGTTTCATAAAATTGTAGGCTGAAAAAAAATGAATGGTATGGTCTCAATCTTTTTGTATTTGTTGAGGCCTCATCTGTGACCCAGTGTGTGATCTATTCTGGAGGATGTTCAATGTGCACTTGAGTAGGATGTGTGTTCTGCCCCTTTGTGGTGAAATGTTCTGAATGTATGTCTTAAGTCCATCAGGTCCAGTGTGCCACTCAAAGCCTTTGTTTCCTTGTTGATTTTTTTGCTTAGATGATTCTGTGCATTGTTATAAGTGGGATGTTAACATTCCCTACTATTGTATTATTATCCATGAGTTTCTTTATGTTTATCATTAACCAATTTATATATTTGGGTGCTTCCAAGTTGGGGCCATAAATATTTACAATTATCTTCTTGATAGATAGACCCCTAATTATGATATAATGCCCCCTTTCAGCTCGTGTTACAGTCTTTGGTTTAAAATCTGGGTTGTCTGATAGAAATATGGCTTGTCTGTTTTTTTGTTTTTTTGTTTTTTCTTTAATGTTCATTGATGTGATCAATAGTTCTCCATCGCCTCCCTTTCAATTTGCAGGTATCTTTAGTTCTAAAATGAGACTCTTGTAGGCAGCATATAGAAGGATATTGGTTTTTTTTTTTCACATTTAGGTACTTTTATTTATTTATTTAAAAAATTTTTTATTGGAAAAAAATAATTTTTTTATTGGTGTTCAATTTGCCATATTGTTTTTTATATCCATTCTGATACCCTTTTGATTAGAGCATTTAGTCTTTTTAAATTCAGAATAATTATTGATAGGAAATTAGTGACATTATATTAGCTGTAAAGTCATTGTTTCTGGAGATTTTCTGTTTTGTTCTAGTCTCTGTTACTATTGGTCTCCCTTCACCCCACCCCACCCCTCCCCGGAATAATTTACTTTAATATTTGTTGCAGGGCTGGTTTGTGGTCACAAACTCCTTAGATTTTGTTTCTCTGGGAAAAACTCTTTAGTTCTGTTCTGAATGACAGCCTTGCTAGATAAAGTATTTTTGACTGTTGATTTTGTCTATTCAGCACATTAAATATATCATGCCATTCTGTTCTGGTCTGCCAAGTTTCTGCGGATAGGTCTCCTGCTAACTTTATTTGTCTTCCCTTATAAGTTAGGGACTTCTTTTGTCTTATTGCTTGTGGGATTTTTTTCTTTATCTCTATGTTTTGCTAATTCAACTATAATATGTCTTGGTGTTGGCCTGCTTTTGTCGATTTTGATGGGAGATCTCTGTGCATGCTGGATTTGGATGTCTGTTTCCTTCCACAGTTTAAGAAAGTTTTCAGCTATGATTTGTTCAAAGTAATCTTCTCCCTTTTTTCTCTTTTATTCTACTGGGACTCCCATGATATGAATATTATTATGCTTTATAGAGTCATTCAGATCCCTAACTCTTTCTTTCCCTCTGTGTTTCATATGTTTCAGCTTCGTTATTTTCCATAATTTTATTTTCTATATCACTTATTCATTCTTCTCCTTCCAACCTTTTCTTTCTTTCTTTCTTTCTTTCTTTCTTTCTTTCTTTCTTTCTTTCTTCTTTCTTTCTTTCTTTCTTTCTTCTTTCTTTCTTTCTTTCTTTCTTTCTTTCTTTCTTTCTTCTTTCTTTCTTTCTTTCTTTCTTTCTTTCTTTCTTTTTCTTTTTTTAGATTTTACTTACTTATTTGAGAGAGAGCAAGAGAAAGAAAGAGAGAGTGAGAACAGTGGGGAGGTGCAGAAGGAGAAGCAGGCTCCCCCACAGAACAGGTAACCTGATGCAGGGCTGGATCTCTGGACTCTGGGATCATGACCTGAGCTGAAGGCAAATGCTTAACCAACTGAGCCACCCAGGTGCCTCTGCTTCTTCCATACTTGTGGATATTACATGCAGTTGGTTTTGCATCTCAATTATAGCATTTTTTGTTCAACCTGACTTGTTTTTAGGTCTTTTATCTCTGCAGGAAAAGAGTCCCTGGTGTCTTCTATGCTTTTCTTAAGCCCAGCTAGTATCCTTATAATTTTTGTTTTAAAAATTGGATCATATTACTTATATCTGTTTTGATTAGATCCCTGGCTATGACCTTTTCTTCTTTCTTCTGGGATGAATTCTTCCCTCTTGGCATTTTGTCTAAATCTCTGCTTATCTATGTTAGGTAAGCCTTTATGTTTCCTGATCCTGAGGCTTTATGAAGAACAGTTCCCACAAGCAATTGCACTACTATTTATATACCCAAAGAATACAAAATTCCTGATTTGAAGGGGCACATGAATCCTAATGTTTCTAGCAGCATTATCAACAATAGCCAAATTATAGAAAGAGCCCAAATGTCCATTTACTAATGAACAGATAAAGAAGAGGTGGTGTGTGTGTGTGTGTGTGTGTGTATAAGTTAGCCATCAAAAAGAATAAAATCTTGCCATTTGCAAACACGTGGATGTAGCTAGAGTGCATTATGCTAGTGAAATAAGTCTGTCAGAGAAAGACAAATATCATATGATTTCATTCATATGCGGAATTTAAGAAGCAAATAGATGAACATAGGGAAAGAGAAAAAAAAGAAAGAGGGAAGCAAACCTGTGAGACTGTTGATGATAGAGAACAAACTGAGGGAGGTGGGCTTGGGATGGACTAAATGGGTGATGGGTATTAAGGAGGACACTTGTGATGTAAGTGATAAATAGTAAATTCTACTCTTGAAACGAATATTACCCTATATGTAACAAATTGGTATTTAAATAGAAACTTGAGGGGTGCCTGTGTGACTCAGTCAGTTGAACATCTGCCTTCAGCTCAGGTCATGATCTCAGAGTCCTGGGATTGAGCCCCATGTCTCAGGCTCTCTGCTCATCAGGGAGTCTGCTTTTCCCTCTCCCTTGGTTCCTCCCTCCACCCCCAACCCCCTCCCCTGCTTGTGCACACACATTCTCTCTCTCTCTCAAATAAATAAAATCTTTAAAAATTAGAACCGCAACACCCTTTTTGAACTTGGCCACAGTAACTTCTTGCAAGACATCCAGGAAGGCAAGAAAAACAAAAGCAAAAAAGAACTATTGGGACTTCATCAAGATAAGAAGCTTTTGTACAGCAAAGAAACAGTCAACAAAACTAAAAGACAACCTACAGAATGGGAGACTATATTTGCAAATGACCTATCAGATAAAGGACTAGTATCCAAGATCTATAAAGAACTTATTAAACTCAACAGCAAAGAAACCAACAATCCAATCATGAAATGGGCAAAAGACATGAAGAGAAATCTCACAAAGGAAGACATGGACATGGCCAACAAGCACATGAGAAAATGCTCTGCATCACTTGCCATCAGGGAAACACAGATCAAAACCACAATGTGATACCACCTCACACCAGTGAAAATGGGAAAAATTAACAAGGCAGGAAACAAATGTTGGAGAGGATGTGGAGAAAGGGGAACCCTCTTGCACTGTTAGTGGGAATGTGAACTGGTGCAGCCACTCTGGAAAACTGTGTGGAGGTTCCTCAAAGAGTTAAAAATAGACCTGCCCTACGACCCAGCAATTGCACTGTTGTGGATTTACCCCAAAGATACAGATGCAGTGAAACGCCAGGACACCTGCGCCCCGATGTTTCTAGCAGCAATGTCCACAATAGCCAAACTGTGGAAGGAGCCTCGGTGTCCATCGAAAGATGAATGAATAAAGAAGATGTGGTTTATGTATACAATGGGATATTACTCATTCACTAGAAATGACAAATACCCACCATTTGCTTCGATGTGGATGGACCTGGAGGGTATTATGCTGAGTGAAATAAGTCAATCGGGAGGGGATCCCTGGGTGGCGCAGCGGTTTAGCGCCTGCCTTTGGCTCAGGGCGCGATCCTGGAGACCTGGAATCGAATCCCGCTTCGGGATCCCGGTGCATGGAGCCTGCTTCTCTCTCTGCTTCTCTCTCTCTCTCTTTCTGTGTGTGACTATCGTAAAAAAAAAAAAAAAAAAAAAAAAAAAAGTCAATCGGAGGAGGACAAACATTATATGGTCTGTTCATTTGGGGAATATAAAAAATAGTGAAAAGGAGTAAAGGGGAAAGGAGAAAAAATGAGTGGGAAATATCAGAAAGGGAGACAGAACATGAGAGACTCCTAAATTTGGGAAACAAACAAGGGGTGGTAGAAAGGGAGGTGGGCGGAGGGTGAGGGGTGACTGAGTGACGGCAGAGGCGGGCACTTGATGGGATGAGCACTGGGTGTTATGCTGTATGTTGGCAAATTGAACTCCAATAAAAAATAAATAAAAATTAGAACCTTGACCCCCTACCCCCTTCCCAAAAAAGAAGAGGAATATCATTTCATGAGGTGTTTCTGGAGTATGCTGTCTGCTGCTGTTTTGGCTGCTCTTTCCCTCTGCAGAGTTTCTCATTTCCTGCAATGAGGAGTGCTTGGACCTTGGCCAGTGTGTGGCAAGTTTTAACCAGCTGTGCTCTGGTCTGCTCACTAAAGAGATCTGATCCTATTTCCACCAGAGCTAAAGCTTTGCAGCACTGGATGGTCAGTACACTTGGTGCATGTGAGGAGTTTGTGCTGGTCTTCCGGGGGAGGGATTTGCTTCTCTGGTTCTCAGGCATACTTGCCCTTGGAAAGAAGCATCTGTCATCTGCTGAGCATAGGTGGTTGGGGTTTGGTGTAGGCAGCTCAGGCCTCTCCTGTGGGTGCTGTGCTGCTCACAGAAGTCAGTCCATGCTGATGGGTGGGGGAGATAAATGGCACCTGCTCTTTACCTTGTTCCTGGAAAGAGGAGTTCATATCTATCACTATCTGAGAAGTCCTCACAGAAGAGCAAACAGTTTCTCCTCTTGTGTCTCTGTTCCTCAGATCCTGCCTTTACCTTATCTGTATCTAGGCTATGTGCTCACCACATACCCCAGTGCACCCGTGTTTTATATCAGGCACACTGGCTGGGTTTTAAAACTCCAAACTTTAGGGACTGGGAGAGGAGTGGACTCATGTTGATCCTCTGGGAGAGGGTCTTATCATGCTGGGACTGGTGCCAGTTTGTCCCAGAAGGGAAGTCGCACCAACCAGCAGGAGCTTGGAGTTTAGAGTAAAGCACAGCAAAAAACTGGTGTCCAGGTTAGCTGCCTTCAGCAGGTGTCTCTGTCCCTATGCTAAGGAACTGGTCAGCACACTGGTGCCTGCAGCTCTGTTGTCCCTGGAGAGGTGGTGCCACCTCTGTCAGATGCACTCCAAGGAGGGGAAGACTTCTCTCTCCATGGGTCTCAGGGGATCTTCAAATTGCTTCATCTGCTCTCGGGCTTCTGTTCTCTTTCTGCACAGGTGCACCGCTGCACTTGCTGGGCTCCACACCAGCCACAGCCACACTATGGACTTCTGAAACTTTAGTCGTTGACATCTGGTGGTTGTAAAATCTGATGATAACCTCTCTTGTTTTCCTGGTGAATGGTTTTGGGAAAATGTTTTTCTTGGGTGATCCCCTGTGCACTGCTTGCTCTCTTGCTCTCTCTCTTATTCTCTCTCTCCCCCTCATCTCTCTGTGACCAGGGCTCCCTCCCCTACTCAGCACCAATGTTTCTTTTCTTCTCCAAATCACATCTCTGCACATCCTACCTTCCATGATGTGGTCTCTTCACTGGCCCTAGTTGTGCAGTTTGGTCTCTCAGTCCTCAAGTCAATTTCTTGGGTGTTCAGAATGTTTTGATATTTATCTAGCTGTGTTTGAGGGACAAGGCAAGCATAGAGTTCCCCCTGCTGATCTGCTATCTTAGCTCCTCACCCCTGCCTAATCTTAATGACCGTATTTGGACTCAGAGAAGAGACCTGAACTCTGGGACTGAAGCCCCAGAGTAGTTAGCTCTGTTGGAATAATACACTTAAAACTAGACTGAATTCTGCACTTATGGTGTCTTTCCTGGGGTAGAAAAAGAGGAAGGACATGGGTTAAAGTCATACAGCCTATGAAAACCAGAAATAGAAACCAGCTCTATATTCTATATCTTTTGCCACCAGCATCAATATAGGCCCTTAACTGTTTCACCCTTTAATAAGTCATTTAGTATGTCTGAAATGACGTTATATTTTTCTTTTCTTTTAAAGATTTTATTTATTTATTCATGAGAGACAGAGAGAGAGAGGCAGAGACACAGGCAGAGGGAGAAGCAGGCTCCATGCAGGGAGCCTGATGCGGGACTCGATCCCAGAACTCCAGGATCACGACCTGAGCTGAAGGCAGGTGCTAAATCGCTGAGCCACTCAAGGATTCTCTGACATTATATTTCTAAATGAAAATTCCATTTCAATGAGTCACAGAAACATAAGAAGCCTATTCTTTTTTTTTTTTAATTTATTTATTTATTCATGAGAGACACACAAAGAAAGAGGCAGAGACATAGGTAGAGGGAGAACAGGCTCCCTGCAGGAAGCCTGATATGGGACTTGATCCCAGGACCCCAGGATCATGACCTGAGCCAAAGGCAGATGCTCAACCACTGAGCCACCCATGTGTCCCAGGAAGCCTGTTCTTATACCCATGAGCCAATAGACAGAGCTTTGGAAGCAACCTGCAGGAAGTAGTCTCACTAGTTGTCTGTTTTCAGCTGCCTTTTCTTGTTTTTTCTTCCTTTAGGCCTGACAATCTTTCTTAACTCTTCCCCATTCTAGTTTCTGTCTTTAGGACAAACTGAATAAAAGAATGAGGTCTATGCCCTAGGGGTTCCCAAACATATATCTGAAATTTCCATAGAGTTTCTAGATTTTATTTTCAAATATATAGTAAAAGAAAAACAAAAACAAAAACAAAAACAAAAAAAAAAAAAAAAAGAAAAACATACAAAAACCAGCACTACTGTTTGTCATCACCATCAGAGTGATTGAAAATTATTTGTTGCACCTCACTGAGGTAGGCCAGTCTTGACTCCTGGTGAAAGAGCATTCAGTCACAGGTCAGTGGGATGGAGCAGACAACTATATCAAGAAAGAGACTGAGTCAACTCACTCTTGTCCTCGGTCTCACAGAGGAAGCAGGAGGGAATGAAGGTCCTGAAAGACCCTTCCTTCTTCTGCTTCTACCTCCCCCCTGCCCCAGTTCTCCCTGATTTCCATCCCTCTGTATCTTTTTTTGAAGCCTCCACTCTTATGTCTCCTCTACCTTCTTCCCATTCCCCAGAGAAACTCAACTCCACTGTATCCCAAGGAACACAGAGCCTCATCATTTATTTACTTCTGGAGTTTCCCCAGTACTAGCACTTTGGGCTCTGACCAGCTGCTAATGGAGGTGGTTTTCTGTCCAGGGTTTGTGGATCTGATGAATGGATGGATGAGTGGAAGATAAGTAAACAGATTCAATTCAGACTCCTTAGGAGTGAAAATACCTGCAGGTATTTTCAATACCTGCAGGTATACTCATTACTCAGAAGGCAAAAGTGAGTGTTAATAGTTTTCCCAACATATATAATTCAGTCTTATATCAAGAAAGCACATCTTCCTGTCAACATGACTTTGACTCTGCTCCACATGGACAAAATAAGCTTGGCACAATGTTTAATGGGTACTGGTTAGTCCCACTAACATATCACATTCATTAGAAATAATGTAACCAGTGGAAAATTGATTATTTCTCATTATGTTTTGTAGACAAGGGGCAGGAAGTCACCACCTATTTTCTCTGGATAAATATTACCTATTTTACCATCTTATAGATAAGGAAATTGTGACTCATGGAGAAAAGTTAACACAAAGCTAGTAAATTGCAAAACTAAAACACTTTTGCCAACAGACCCAGTGTTCTTTGTACCTCACCTAAGCCGCTTGTGAGAAATAGCAGCATAATGTTGAAATGAGCTGAGGAGGGTGTGAATACTGACCTTGTGATTTTCCCATAAACTGGTGTTCCTTTACTCAGTTCCTTAAACAAGGCATGTTCTTCACCAATGAGCCGTTTTTGCTCATGCTTTTTGCCCTCTTCAGGGAGCCATCTGACCTCCTTCCTTTGTCTGGTCTCTTCTCATCTCTTAGAGAGGTCTTCCTGCCTCACTGTCATTCTTTCCTTTCTCAGCTGCCATTTTGTTTCCATTACAATTCTTCAATTTGCGATGATCTTGTCTGTTTACTTGTATTTTTAAAATGTTTCCTTGTTTGTTTGTAGTTGTCAGCTTAAAATCTTAGGGCAAGGAACTCATCTGTCTCATTAACTTTGTGACCCCACTACCCAGTGAGGTTACCCTAAAGGCAGTAACAATATTTGTTGAATCCTGAAGACATTTAGGTCTATATTGGCAGAGAAAGGATGAGGGGAAAGAAATAGTCATTTTCAGGGAGTGCTTTTTGTGTGCCAGCATCTGCATGAAATAGCATTGTTTTCTTTTTGTTTTGATGCAGATGCTCAGAATCTTTTTTCTTTTTTTTAAGATTTATTTATTTATGATAGAGAGAGAGGGGGCGGGGCAGAGACACAGGAGGAGGGAGAAGCAGGCTCCATGCCGGGAGCCTGACGTGGGTCTCGATCCCGGGACTCCAGGATCGTGCCCTGGGCCAAAGGCAGGGGCCAAACTGCTGAGCCACCCAGGGATCCCCTGGATGCTCAGAATCTTAAACTAGGTTACAGAGCTAATAACTGGTGTAGCCAGCTGTCAAGCCAGACCTGTCTGTTGGTTTTTGTTTTTCCTTACCAATCCAGTGAAGGTCCACAATAGTAGATCATGCAAACAAACTGGTTTTATAATGTTGGATGCAACAATTCTTCAAATATGCCTTGTATTTAGTGCCTAGAGTTTTTAGGAAAATGGTCATATTTAAAATTTCCTGAGATGATGATTGATTTAGTACTAGACATCTCCCCTGCCACAAAGGAAGCCCAGGTAAACTGCCAGTGACTGAGTTAAGGGTAAAAATAGCTAAATTTTCTTAGGCTAAATTCTTAGCCTAATTCTTAGGCTTTGTATATTTCCCCAGGCTGTGGTGCCACTGGTGTAAGCTCAGAGTGGGAACCATTATTTTTGGAGCTCTTACAATATGGTAAGTACATACTAATGTCTGCTTAAGTGGTCTCTAACCCTCAGAACAATTCTTAAGAAGTGGGTGGCATTGCTTTTTCCATTTGACAGATGGGGAACCCAAGACTCAGAGGTTCATTAACTGGCACAGGGCATGGACTATTGGCAGGCTTATCTCTCAGAGCACTCACATTTTCCTGAGTGGTGTCTGCAGGTCAGGAATACTGGGAACAGTATCTTCAGCTTATTTTCACATTTCCAAGCTGGAAGAACAAGCTAGTCAGCGAAAGCTCCCTGAAGTAAACACAGATGGAGGGATGTTCTCAGTTGGGACACTTAGCTGAGTTTTTGGCTTGGACACCTATTGGAATTTATTGGAGTATCTGCTCTGACTGTCTTGCCCCAACCCTGCTCACCTCTGCATATTTATTCCAAAATGGAATGGATTCCTTTGAGAACTCACCTCTAAGCTTTACTGATAGTTTAGGGAAACTCAGGAGAAGCCTATTTCCCACATGGGTTTCAGCCCAGATTCTCCAATATCTGGATAAGTTTTAGCTTACACCTGCTGAATGGTCATGGGGACAGCCATCCTTGTTCTCTTATAAGGGGATAATACAGCCGTAGTGCCTTATATGTGCCAAGTATCCTTAGTTTAAGAGCAAAACTTAGTGTGTTGAGATCCTGCTTCTCTTGGATCCCTGGACTTCTTGGCTAGTGAGAAGGAGAATCTGCTTTAGGGTATACTTTCTTTTATTTTTATTTTATTTATTTTATTTTTTTTTAAGATTTTATTTATTTACTCATGAGAATACACAGAGAGGAGAGAGAGAGAGAGAGAGAGAGAGAGACAGAGAGAGAGAGAGAGAAATATATTTTAAATATCTATTATGTGGTAGATACTGTATTGATACTTTCTTTTATAATGCCTTATGACTGATCCCAGCTTCTGGCTCCATAGTCCCATGCTGACTACAGAGAGGAACAGGAAGGAGGAAAGTGGGTCAGTATTCCCAACACTTTGGACAGAGGCGGGCCCCCACATGAGTTGTGTTGGAGTGGAAGAAAGTTGGCCTAGGTGTCTTAAGGCCTAGAGGAGAGAATTCTCTGGGGTCAGCCTCCTCATCTGTCAAGGAGAGTTTATGATACCCATCTGCACACTGTCTAGACCTCAGGATGGACAAATTCAGGATTACTGTGAGTGGCTGTGTATAGCAACCACATCACACATGATCAACTCCCACCTCCTATACCATTGTTGTTACATGACATTAGGAAACAATACAGTGAGGTGGGGTGAGGACTCCAGGAGGAAATAAATAACCAGCAACCATTTCCTCAAGGTCTGATGTTCCCATTTTATAGAGGGGAGCTCAGGCCCAGTGAGCCAGGTTAATAAGTGACTTATTTATGAAGGGCAAAGACTGGATTCAGGAAGTTGTTGCCTTTAGTCCATTTGCCTTCTGAGAAGGATTAATAAAGATTAGCCTGAGTCTACTGTCATTTTTTCAGTGTGTTACCAGAGTGGCCCCTGAGGCTGTTACGGTGTCTTTGAAGTCCTCCATCTTTGGCTGGGGAAAGCCCAGTGCATGGGACCTTTCTCTCACACACATCCTGTTGTGGCTTCTGCTGCCACTTTTCCCATTGGGCTATCCCAGGTGGTTGGAAGAAAGACATAATAAAATTCTGTTAGGGAGGGAATTGCCTTTGTTTAGGAAAAATCTGTTGTAGTCAGCCTGAGGACAGAAGGGGAAATGAAGAGAAAATGAGAGATGGCCAGAGGCTCTGCTTATAAAAATGACCCAAATTTTGTCTTCTCTACAAGACCAATGCAGATCTGACTATTTAAAATTGAATCTTATTTCCCCCAGCATGGTTGGTCCTTTACCTTTGCATCTTCTCTGTCTTTTTGTGAGAGTAATTACCACATTCCAGTCTACTCTATAATTTGCTTATTTATCACTTTATTTATGTTGTCTATCTCCCATTCTGGACTACATTCCAGGAGAGCAGTCTCTGTCTCTTTGCTCAGATACCTCACAAATGCCTGGGCAGACCCAAAGCATGAACAATACAAAAAACTCACAAATGTTTGTTGGATGAATGAGTGAGTTTGGGAAAGGAAGGAGAGTTGAGCCACAGATTAGGGCAGAGTAGCAGCAAGTGTATAAGGGGTATTTTCAAGAGCAGGGAACCAAAGTCTAACTGCAGGCAGGGGGTGCTGGCCTGATATATACCCCAACCCCTGTTTCCTTGGTCCTCCTCCACCAATCGTGTGTGTGTGTGTGTGTGTGTGTGTGCATGTACGTTTTATGATGTATGTGAATACATGTTTGAGTGTGTATGAATGCAGAAAGATGGAGAGGCCAGGGAAGTCCAGTTTACACTCAATGCCAGGGGTACCTCGGGCTTTGTGTGAAGGTGCTGGGAGGGGCTGATCTAGGCTCTCCCCAACAGTGGCTTCCCAGACAGCCAGGCCAGATGAACTGCCCGGAGTGTTGGAGGTGGCAGGAGCAATGGTGTGGGCCCTTCATGTTGGTATGTAGAACATGCTGCAAGCAGGGGCTTCATGGCCTCTCTGCCCTGTGAGGCTGTATCATGGGTTTACTCTCATCCTGGTTAAAACAGTTGCTCCAGGGGGCCTTGACCCCCTTTCCTGAGCTGCAAGGACCCCATGTGGCATGATTCTGAGTTCTGACTATCCGAGCTGTGTGAGCTTGGACAAGTCTCATGTTTCTCTTCTATGCCTTGGTTTCATTTGTAAATGGTCTAATCAAGGTGACTTCTTTATCAGGTTGGTATAAAGTGATGCTTATGATTTATTAATAGATACTGGAATACATTCAGTGGGCATAGCCAACATGAGACAGCATCAAGGACACACCTTGTTCTCCTGCATGTTTTGCCAAAGGCAGGCCTTAACCAAAGTTGCACCTGATTTTTGGAGGCCTAAGAAAGTTGACCAACTGCACAGCTGCCAAAAGGTTAAGCTGCCTGTGGCTCTTTGGCTTTGGCAGAGCTGATCCAGAAACCCCTCCCTGCAGGCAGTGGTGCTTTCTGATTGTTCAGTCACCTGCTATATAAGGCCCTTCACACACCTGCTCTTATGCTGTACTGGGATCCACCTTCGGGAGAGCAGTCTCCAGGCCAGACTCTGAAGGTGAGGGGCTGAAGCCAAGCTGTGGTGGGGGCCCCAGCTTTAAAAAGCTAAAACCAAGAGAAGGCCAATGTGGGATGGCTGGGGTTCAGGGCATTATCATGGCCCTTGCTTCTTTGGCAGTGCTCAGGGGAAGGAAGTCTGGAGGGGAGAGCTCTGTGCCTGGGGTTTGCTCTCTGTTTTGTGCTATGTCCTTTTCATAGCTGCTCTGAACTTGCTTATGTATAACATGAAAGCAGTTGTAATAGGATGCACTCAAAAAATATCCAATGATAGATGAGTGGGAAGGAATTTGCAAAGGGGTTTTTCAGATGCTACTTGTTCTTATTTTGCAGATGAGGCCTCCTGCACCAACAGCCACCTCCCTGGTTTCTCTTTAGAGGTGGTGAGCAGGGCCACTTCTAGGCTCTCTTTGCTGTGTGTCTCTAGGCCAGATCCTGATCTCTGTGGGCCTCCTTTATTTCCCTCTGAAGATGAGGCTAATAATCAGGGGTATACCACAAGAAGAAGTGGTTGATATATCTGACATGGCTGCTGTGACCTCCTTACCCTCATCTCTTTCTTTCCTTTTCCCTTCTCTATACTTACAAGGCTTGAGAGGCCCTTCCCAGGAGGCTCAACCTCTGAGCCTGTCTCTGTACTGGGGTTTCAGGCCTGGAGGGGTGATCAGGCGTGGGGGCATGTTGGGTGCAACGTATGGAACATCTGCCACAAGTTCCAAACCATATATACTTAATTTTTCTCCTTGGATTTCTGTACTATGTGGCCCTTACATAATAGATATACCCCTCTACCTACCCTGATTGAACTAGTGTCTCTTCCTTTTTGCCAACCTCTAATAAGTCAACTAAGTGATCACAGTTGCAGTGGTATGTGTGTGTGGTAGTGGTATGCTGAGATAAGAGGTGGGGGGCTGACTGCAGCCTCAGGTGTTAGTTGTCTTGGTAAGCAGCAGCTATCATGAGCTGGAAGGATGCAGAATGAAGTCCCAGTTTTGGCCTCATGAGCTCGGTGAATTTGGGCAGCTTCCCTTATCTCTCCATTGGCAGGTTCCTCACCTGCTGAGTGGGACAGTAAGCCACACTATGCCCTGGGACTTTCTGTAATGAAGGGAATGTTCCAAAGTTGTGCTGGCCAATAAGTAGTAGCTAGCCAGGTGAGACCGAGAAATAGAATGTTTTTTTCTTTCATTCCTTCAATGACTTTAAATTTAAGTAGCCACATGCAGTTTGTGGCTACCATTTATAGGATCAATGAACTAACAATTAGGAAGGACTCAGGGCAGAGACAGATACTTCTACTCCCTGTTGCTCTGATACATGGGCAAGTTGAAATCCTGGGAGCTCTGATTCGGGATCCTAATGGATACAGCAAACCTTAGCTATCAGATGACTGTCAACACAGAAAGATTTGGAGACTTATCAGTTGGAGGTGTGCTGGGGCCTCTGGTTCTGTCCTGCAGGTTGAGTGTGTCCAGGCCTGGGGCTCTGGGAGTCCCATCTGTTGGAGGCAGTGTGGGTCGTGGTTAGGTGCCTGGGCCAACCCCAGCTCTAATACCTCCTAGGGATGTGATCTTGACTTTGAGTGGTTTATTTGATCTCTCTGGGACTTGATTTCCCCTATGAAATGAGAGTGGTGCTAATAATAGCACTTGCTTGCTAGGGTGAAGGCAGCACATGAATTAATGAACATAAAGTGCTTGGAAGAGAGTACGTGCTCAATAGGTGGTGATGACAACGACAGAGCTCCTAAGTGAATTATGTGAATGTGGTGAGATATTATTAGCTAGAGGACTACATTATACTTTATTCTTGGACCCCATCCCCAGTGGGGCTGGCAATCATCTGTCTGCCCATGTTGTATCTGAAGTGGCTGTGGGGAATGTCCAGGCTGTGTTTTGTAGCTGTGTGTAGATGTGCAGGCATCCAGGATTGGGGGAAACTCAGACTGGCACAGGTGAAAGGGCAGCATAGAAACTGCATCACAGTTCTGTGCTCCCAGCTGAGAATGCTGATTTTTTCTGTAACATGGGATGTTGTGGCCCAGCACCCTTGCCAGCCCCCAGACTGCCTTCTTTGTGTCTTTTCAGGCATAAGGCTCTGCACCACAGTCCTCTTCCTCGGGAGACACCAGGTCCTGCACCATGAAGGGCATCCTTGTTGCTGTTATCATCACAGCATTTGTGGTTGCAGCTGTAGGTGAGAGAAACCACTGACACCCTTTGGGAATGAAGACCTCTTCTGACACACTGTATCAAAGTCTTCTCACTCTTGGTATTCTGGGGTCCTGTCCCATGGCATTTCATGTCAGGGTGTGGTCAGTGGAAAATATGAGACCCCTCTGGGCACACTGCCCTCAGAGGAGCCTCTCTGTGCTATGGGTCTTCCCACTGGAAAATGGTGCACAGTGCGGAGAAAGTAATGGAGGTGGCTCCATCTCACAGCCTCAAGTATGGGGGGTCCCAGAGGGAAGGGATGCCATCCCCACTATTCTTTGGGGGGTGTGGATGTGGTGCTTTGTCCAGAGTACAGTCTATAAGTGTCCCCTGAATGTTGACAGTGCTGCCCATCTTGTCTCACCAGAATCCCTAAGTTGCGTGCAGTGTAATTCAGTGACAAACCCTTGTGAAAACAGCAGCGTCTCTCAGTGTCCTGACAATGCCAATGCCAGCTGTACCAGTTTGGTGGCCAGGTTTTCTCAAGGTGAGCCTGGGATGCTATAACCCCCATTTCTGGGATTTGCACAGGGCAGGAGCTGGATAGAGTAGCCAGGGAGGAAAGGAAGGCTGAGAAAGGGCTGGGCTGTGCAAGGAGACAGATGGGGTTGTGAAGACCCTTCTGGAAAAAGCAACATGCAGGAGTCAGGTGAGAATGTGGGGCAAGCTGACAAGCTCTCGTGACTTCTTGGAATTGCTGTTCTTGTCTAAAATCCCATTCTAGACCTATATTGGTGGATGCGAGAAGCAAGGGCAGCTCTTAGTTAAATTACAAAGCAGGCAGTTTGCTCTGGGTACTTGCATTCTTCCATTTTTCTGGCTCCCTTTCCTCTCCTCACTGCTCCTTCCTTTTCGAGATCCAACACGCTTGCACCCAGGGTAGTTTGCTGCATGATTTTTACCTCTTTCCCACAGCACTTAGATTTCTTTTTAATGTTTTATAATGGACATTTTCAAATATGCACAGAAGCAAGAAGAATATAATGAATTGCCATGTAACCACTATCCTGTGTCAACAATGATCATTTTGCTTTTTTAATGGTATTTTATATTTTTTGAGATTTTATTTATTTATTTGAGAGAGAGAAAGAGAGCACAAGCTGGGAGGAGGGGAGGGGGAGAAGGAGGGAGAGAATCAGACACTCTTCACTGAGTGTCGAGCCCCACACAGGACTCTATCCCAGAATCTGGAGATCAGGATGTGAGCCAAAGTCTGATGCTTGACCAACTGAGCCACCCAGGCACTCCTGCAATGGTATGTATGTATGTATGTATGTATGTATGTATGTATGTATGTATTTAAAAGATTTTATTTATTTATTCATGAGAGACACGGAGAGAGAGAGAGAGAGGCAGAGACACAGGCAGAGGGAGAAGCAGGCTCCATGCAGGGAGCCCAATGCGAGACTTGATCCCGGGACTCCAGGATCATGCCCTGGGCTGAAGGCAGGTGCTAAACTGCTGAGCCACCTAGGGATCCCCTGCAATGGTATTTTAAAGCAAATTTAGGTATCATGTAATTTCTCCTGAAAATACTTCATTATTCATCTCTAATAAGGACTTTTTTTTTTTTTACATAACTACCATACCACTGTATACCTAAGAAAATTAACTGTGATTCTTTAATTTCTTCTAATACCCAGGCCATCTTAGAAATATCCTAGTTGTTTCAGATGTTGTGTTATAGCCAATGTGTTAGATTTCAGATACAAACAAAACCCCACATAGCATTTTGCTGTTAGGTCTATTAAGTCAAATTTGTTTTATAATAGCTACCATCACTTTTTTTTTTTTGGTTCAATCCCATTGATTTGTTGGATAAATTGGGCCAATTGTCCTATAGCTAGCTGTCCCATATTCTGGCTTTGGCTGATTATTTTCTTGTGGTGTCATTTCTTTGTTTCCATATTCCTGGTGTTTCCTTGTAAATTGGACCCATACTGCTCAATAGAGCTGTCTTCAATAACAGAAATGTTGGGGTCCCTGGGCGGCTCAGTGGTTCAGTGTCTGCCTTTGGCCCAGGGCATGATCCTGGAGTCCCGGGATGGAGTCTCGCATTGGGCTCCCTGCATGGAGCCTCCTTCTCCCTCTGCCTGTGTCTCTGCCTCTCTCTCTCTCTCTCTCTCTCTCTCCGTGTCTCTCATGAATAAATAAAATCTTTAAAAAAAATGGAAATGCTTATATCAATGCCGTCCTGTACAGTAGCCACATGTAGCTATTGGCCACTTGAAATATAGTTATATGACTGAAGAGCTGAATTTTAAATAGCCACATATAGCTACTGGCTACCATATCAGATAGCTCTGATCTAGAAGCTTGACTGTATTCAGATTTAACATCCTATTGCACGTGGGACCATCTTCTGCTTGGCTGTTTTTAGAGATGCTAAGACTGATCAGTGGCTCTGGATGTTGGCCTGAACGACCATTTCCAAGCTCCTCATCAATCTTTGATCTGAAATTTAGCCTGCATCTCTGCTCATATACTGCTGCAAGAAGGAACTACCTCACAAGGAAGATTTTTCTGTTTGCAAGGAAACCCTCAGTGTCTCTGAAATCACATTGAACTGGGGGTGTGTTTTCTGCTGTTGCCTGAAGCAGTCACTATTCAGAGTCTCTACCCTTTCCCAAGCCTTACACCCAGGACTGACAGTCTTTGTTTGCCTTTTAATAGATCCAGACCACACATACCAGGATAAGGCCTGCTCTGTGGACAACTGCCTAGAAGAGAGAGACATGGTTGAAACCATCATTGTCCATGTGTCCGATACAGAATACTTCCATTTTACAAGCCAGTGCTGCCAAGGAAAGAAGTGCAATGACACCAGTGATGCTCTGGGTGGGTGCTGGCAATGTGCCATCCTCCCTCTGGCCTTTCAGCTCTCTCCTTTCCTTTGCCACCTGCAGTCCTCACCTTCTGGTGAACATCTCAAGTCCAAGCACTTCACTGCATATCTGGGTAACATCAACAGCTGACTTACAGCAATTACTTGAAAAACAAATGGGAAAATCATCACTACTTTCATGCTTTCCTCTTTGTCAGAACAGACAGAAATCATAGTACTCCATGTTGCATAAAATTAGAGGCTTATTAGTATTTCTCCAACTTTGTGGTTTCAGGCTCTCTTTTAAGACTCTAAATCTTAAAAATTATTGAGGACTCTAGAGAAATTTGATTTATGTGAATCATACTATCAATATTTACACTCAGAAATTTTAAAAATTCAAAGAATTTCTAAACAAATTTAAAATCTTTATTTATAGTTCACTAAGAAATCATAAACCCATTACATGTTAACAATAACATTTTTGCATAGAAATAACTATATCTTCCAAAGCAAAAAAATATTTTGTGAGAAGAGCGGCATTGTTACATATTTTCTCAAAGCCCTTTAGTTTCTGGCTTAATAGAAGACAACTGGATTCTCAGATTTGCTTGTGCATTTAGTCTGTTACAATCTCTTATGTCATGTGGTCTCTCAGAAACTCCATTGTACATTCATGAAAGAAAGAGTGTGAAAGAGGCAAGGAACATCTTAGTATTGTTATGAAAATGGTTTTGACCTTGTGGTCTCCCTGAGTGGTTCTTTGGGATTCCCAGGAGTTCCTGGACCACAAATTGATATTGAAAATTGTTGGTTTATACCAAAACTCTCTTTTTGAAGAGAAGAAACCATGGCCAAAAAGGCATCTTTCTAGAGTACAAGTCATTAGTAGCACAGCTGTATCTCAATATAATTTTGTATTAAATGTTAAAGGGGCACGATCATTTATTCAGAGAAAGATTTAGTAATAATTACACATCTATTGGCCGATGTTCAGAATAGCTGGCTAATGTTGACATTGCTTGATTTTCTTTTCTTTTCTTTTTTTTTTTAAGATTTTATTTATTTATTCATGAGAGACACAAAGAGAGAGACAGAGACATAGGCAGAGGGAGAAACAGGCTCCCTGTGGGGACCCTGATGTGGGACTCGATCCCAGGACCTGGGATCACGACCTGAGCAAAGGCAGATGCTCAACCACTGAGGAACCCAGGTGCCCCGACATTGCTTGGTTTTAGATCAAAATCTTACGTTTCTCTTCTCAGCCCAACACACCCACTGACCACAGTCCTTGACGACTGGATGGCTTGTAAGGGAAGGTCTGTGAGGTTGTGTGCTGTAACTATTTTGGTGGGATATGAGGTTAGGATGACTGCTGTCTTTATGCAATTGTCCCATTTTCAAGATCCCTCTGGCTAGCATCTTTGTTTACTTGTCCCCTTCAGTACAAGGCAGTACCATGTTCTATGTTACAACCTTGTTCTAAATTAATGGCTCTTATTCTATCCAGCTCCTCCACTGGAAGATTCATCCAGCAACATACAATGTCCTGCATGTTATGGATCTAATGAAAGTTCCTGTAGTGTGAAATCCAGGAAATGTCATAAAGAAGAACAGTGTGTCGATCTAGTTGCGGAATTTAAGAATGGTTTGTCTTGGGGTTTCAATTCCCTTTTATGGGACTGGAGTTGAAAACATATTAAGCCTTGGGTAATAAGTTCTGAGTTAACAAAAGGAGGCTGGGGGAGGTTAAAAGAATAAGGTCAGAATGCTTTTGGCATAATGAGGCTGTTAATGTAGCCCTGAGCTGCTTGCTATTTTGCCTCCTTAGTCCAGAACCATTCTTTCTGGGCTGTACATCTCTTGAACCCTGTTCTCTTCTGGCTCATAATCAAGCCAGACTCATTTAAGCTCATCATGCTATTCCTGACATTTACTTCTTTACCAGATTGCATTGCTCTGTGGGTGTGTGTAGGATTTGTCTTTTATTTCCTTTTATACCTACATTTTTTTCTGTCTGTCACTGAGAGGGGCTGCCTTATGACAACTTGGGTCACCTGATTGAAGAGTCAAATTGGATTTTAACATCCAACCAATTGTTCTTTCCTACAGAAGTAATTTGATACTAACCATCAAATTAACCACTATAAATAGAAAACTGATACGTATATTATGCTTTAAAGATTCAGGCAGATGTTACATCTGAATATTTAAAGAATAATACATTTATTAGCAAGGATAAGTTCGTTACTGTTAAAAAGCAACCTCTAAATCCTCAGGATCAAGGTAACAGATATTTATTTCTTGCTCATATGGCAGTTCATTGCAGAGTCCTGGGGCCTGTTGTCGTTTTCATCTGGAGGATCTGGTCCCCAGCCACCCAGGACGTAGCAGCTCCCTGCTGTATTCTTTGTCTCTCATCAGCAGTTGGGGGAAGACAGGGAATGGAGGGAGGCAGGAGGATTTCTATAGGCAAAGCCTGGAAGTGCATATATCACTCTCTCTCACGTTCTGTTGGCTGGGAAATGCAGTCTCATGGTGTCTAGTGTGGTCCAGCAAGAAAGGAAGAGACATGAAGCTAAAATGAACAGCCAGCCAGTCTCTGCCACAATATGGCTCAGCTTAATAACAGTTTAAGAGCACCAATATCCAGGTACAATTTGATTTCACCTTTTACCAATGGCAATTATAGTACTGGAAATCCATGCTTAACTGTAATTGCAGGCTGAGAAGTGGGGCCAAACATCACAAGTATCCCGAACCTCTTTTTTTTTTAAATAAATTTTATTTTTTAGAACAGTTTTAGGTTCACAGTAAAACTGGGAGGAAGGTAAAGAGATTTCTCACATACCTCTGTCCCCACACACACAGCCTCCCCCACTGTCAACATTCCCCACCAAAATGGTACCTCATGAATCCATGAACCTACATTGATGCATTATTATCATCCAGAGTCCAAGGTTTACATTAGGGTTACTGTTTAGGTTGCATATTCTCTGAGTTGTGACAAATGTATAATGAAGTATATCTACCATTATAGCATCACACAGAATAGCTTCACTGTCTTAAAAATCCTCTATGCACTATTAATCTGTAGCCTCTGGCAACCTCTGATCTTTGTTTTGTTTTGTTTCTGTTTTGTTTTGTTTTTTAACCTCTGATCTTTGTACTCTCCCCATAGTTTTGCTTTTATCAGAATATCATATATTTGGAATCATATAATAGGTAGCCTTTTCACATTGACTTCTTTCACTTAGTAATATGCACTTAAAAGTTTTTTTAATTTAAAAAATCTCTAGGATGTCTACGCAGCTCTGATATTTAATTCTTAAGCTATGTCTGAGGATAACAATAACATCTGAAACAATTTCTCTTTCTGCTCACTTTGTTCCCAGGTGTCTTCTGATGCCAAGGATGGAATTTTAAAAATATTCCTTTGATTTAATCTGAAGCCAGATAGATCAAAGCCATCATACATGTGGGGGTTTTTCCTTTATTTATTTTTGCCCAAGATCACTTTTTTTTTCAATATTGTAGACATGTGCCAAGCAACACATTTCTCTAGCTTACTGTAATTCAATCTCCAGCACTGCTATTTGCTATAAAAAAGGAATTAATTATTTTCTTCTAAGGGATGTAGAGATTTCTCTTTCCTTCTCAGAACAAGTTAATAGCCCTTCTGATAAGTAGCCAGTCCTGTCCTCCACTTCCTTCCACCCCTGTGTAACTGCCTGTCCTTCAGACCTGTTTAAGTCATAGAGCAACTGGCACATAGTAGCAGCTCAATAGAGGTGGCTGCAGTCACACCCACATTTTCTTTGCAAATCCCCTTGGCCTTTTCCTAGGACCTACACCTTTTAACAGAGTTAAACATAATATAATTCAGATTTAGAATGAAGACCACCTCCAGCTATTTTTTTCCTCTATTCAGATAAAACTCAGGCAGAGAGAACTCAGGTCCAGAGAAGAGTGGGGATAGAAAACGGAATTCATAGGACAGGAGCCTGGGAGGAGTCCTTCTTGGATTGAGAGGAGAGCGCTCTCTGAGCCCATCTCCTGGGTTTTTAATCACCTGCCAGCCCCTCAGGAAAACACCAGAGACTTGGGTCCCAGGCCCATTTCTGGCCTTCACCTGTGAGCTCGGGCTTGCATCCACCTTCTGGAGCCTGTTTCTTTTGAGTTTAGGTGGGGGAGAGTGTCTGGGCGCTGACCTCCATGGTACCTCTGCCATTACGGTGTGGTGTTCTTGATCCTGGGCTCCTTCCTCCAGGCTCCTGTTTTAGAACCAGACGTAAAACAGGTTGCTGAACCAGACCTAAAACAGGCCTAAGGAGGAAGGGCAAGAGTGTTGTGAAGTCCTTACTGTTCGCATTACATTCACAGAGACCAAGAAGCTCGTGCTGAAAGGCTGTTCCAAAATCAGTAACTCCACCTGTCAGTTCCTGTCTGCTGAGAACCAGACAATTGGAGGAATCATCTTCCGAAAGTTTAAGTGTGTAGAAGGTTTCAGCTCCTCCTCAACTGCCATTCCTAATTCCCCCCCAACCAACCCTACTGTCAGCAACTCCAGCACCTCTTCAGCACCCAATTCCAATAAGCCCACCAGCCTGGACTCGGGCTCCAGAGTCTCCTTCACTCCTGCAGCCTTTGGCAGCCTCCTCCTGCTGAGGCTACTGCTCTGAGACCCATCCTGCCCTCAACTGCCCCTCCCTCCCCCTATTTAACTGCTCAGTTAATTGCAGCCACAGCCCTCCTGGCAAAGCTCAGTGACAGCCACATTTTTCTCCATTATTAAAGGCTGGCCAAGTCTGTCCTGATGGGTTCCTTTGAGCTGCTGTCCATCACCATTTCCCAGTCCCTTGCATTTGAAATCTGTGCACCTTAGTGTGTGGCTCCCAGGACTCCCCTAAACCCTGCCCACCTTACTTCTGAGAAACAGACCTTTTCACCTTGTTGGCATTTTCTGCCTACAGCCCTGCACTTCTGGGGACTAACACGCCACCATTCCCACCCACATACTGAGGGCATGCCCAATTGTGCCTGTAAAGCCCTGTGTTGACCCTTCGTGATTGTCCTGGCTCTGGTGACAGGTCCACAGGGACATTATCCACAGGGCCCAAAGAAGGGTGCAGAGGGGTTGCTGAAGGCTGGCAGTCTCCCTTGCCTAACCTCTTGGGGAGAGACATAATGCTTTTGGTGCTCCCACTGACCAGATGTCTCATAGCCTTGTTCAGAATGAAATAGCAACAGAACCCTAGTCCCCCTTCCCAGAGAACCTGCAATTGAAAGCAGAGCTTTTGACTCCATATCAGAGACCTGGGGAGCAAGAAAGCTATTCAATCCAACATGTACAGAAGTCCAGGTTTGGTAAATAAGGTGGGCCTTGAGCTGGACTTGCAAGAATGGAGTTTTCTGTAATAAAAAATTTTAAAGGTATAAACTAGCGTGTGTCTTTATTGTCCAGACTTGCTAACAATGCATCAAAAGAAAAGCCTCCAGAAGGGCATCTTGTGGTACCTCATCAACACAATGAGATGCCACTTCACATACAGTGGGATGGCTATAATAAAAAAGACAGATATTAACAAGTGTTGGTGAGGATGTGGAAAAATTATAACCCTCATACACTGCTAGTGGGAATATAGAATGCTATAGCCACATTGGAAAATACTATGCTATCTCACAAACAAAAATAGAGCTACCATATGACCCAACAATTCAGTTCCTAGATAGATACTCAAAAGATCTGAAAACATATGCTCATCAATAAAAACCTTGTACGTATATGTTCATAACAGCATAGTAACATCATAACATTTATAATTTTCAAAAAGTGGGAAAAATTCAACTATATCTCACCTGATGGATAAATGAAATGTGGTCTATCCATACAGTGAAATAGTATTCAGTCATAATAAGACATGAAGTATTGGTATGTTCCAAACATGGATGAATCTGGAAAACTTTATACTAAGTGGAAGAAGCCAGGCACAAAGGATCACAAATTGTATAATTTCATTCATATAAAATGTACAGAATAGGCAAATCTATAAAGAGACAAAGTAGATCAGTGTTTGTCTAGAGCTGGCCATCAGGGTGGGAGGACTGAGTGGTGATAGCTAAGGAGTACATGGTTTCTTTCTGGGTTAGTGGAGATGTTCTAAAATTGATTGCAGTTATGATTGTACACGAAAAAAATCCCCGAATTATATATTTTAAATGGGTGAATTATATGATATATGATTCGTATTTCAATACAAGTCTTTAAAATGACTATTACACTATACATCTAGAGATAAAAGAAAAGAACAGAAGAAACAAAGTCAGCTAAAAGCAGATTTCCAAAGTTCTGCACAGTAAGTGAAGCACCGGGGGCATTTCACTGCCGACTGTACAGATGATGCGTGCCTTTTCATCCCCATCAGTTTGCCATAGACACTGATTTCACAGAATAGAGGCATTTTCAGGATTTCCCACTGACTGACTTATCTCACATAGCATAATATGTCTAGCTCCATCCATGTCATTGCAAATGGCAAGATTTCATTCTTATGGAGGAGTAATATTCCATTGTACATACATATACCACATCTTCTTAGTCCAATCATCAATCAATGAACACTTAGAATATTTCTATAATTAAGCTATTGTGGACAATGCTTCTAAAAATATTGGAGTACATGCGCCTTTTTGAATTAATATTTTTGTATTTGGGGGAAAATACCTAGTAGTGCAATTACTAAATCATAGAGCAGTTCTATTTTTTGACTTTTTGAGGAAACTTCATACTCTTTTCCACAGTGGTTGCACAAGTTTGCATTCCCACAAACAGTATGAAGTTTCCCCTTTCTCTGCAGCCTCACTGTTGATTCACGTGTTGCTAATTTTAGTCATTCTGACAGGTGTGAGGTGGTAATCTCATTGTGGTTTTGATTTGCTTTTCCCTGGTGATGAGTGATGGTGAGCAACTTTTCATATGTCTGTTAGTCATCTGTTAGTCATATATCTTGTTCCCAAGAAGATATCCAGATGGTTAATACACATGGCTTCTGCCCATTTCTTAACTGGATTATTTGTTTTGTGGGTGTTGAGTTTGATAAGTTCTTTGTAGATTTTGATACTAACCCTTTATCAGATATATTACTTGCAAACATATTCTCCTATTTCTTAGATTGCCTTTCAGTTTGTTAATTGCTTCCTTCACTGTGTAGAAGCTTTTTATCCTTATAAAGTTCATTTTTGCTTTTGTTTCCCTTGCCTCCAGACATGTGTCTAGTAAGAAGTTGTTAAGACCAAGGTCAAAGAGCCTGCTGGCTGTGTTCTCCTCTAGGATTTTGATAGTTTCCTGTCTCACATTTAGGTCTTTCATACATTTGAACTTATTTTTGGGGATGGTGTAAGAAAGTGGCCCAGTTTCATCTTCTGCATATTGCTGTCCAGTTCTCTCAAAACTTTGTTGAAGAGATTTTCTTTTTTCTTTTCCACTGAGAATTCTTTCCTGCTTTGTTGAGGATTAGTTGACCATAGAGTTGTGGGTCCATTTCTGGGTTTTCTATTCTGTTCCATTGTATAGTGTAAGAAAGTGGTCCAGTTTCTTACTTTTGCATGTTACTGCCTGTTTTTACAAACACTTTGTTGATGAGACTGTCCTTTTTTCCACTGGGTACTGTTTCCTACTTTGTTGAAGATTAATTGGCCATACAGCTGTGGGTTTCTTTTTGGGTTTTCTATTCTGTTCCATTGATCAATGTGTCTGTTTTTGTGCCAGTACCATACTGTCTTCATGACCACAGCTTTGTAATATAGCTTGATGTCCAGAATCATGATGCCTTCAGATTTACTTTCCTTTTTCAAGGTTTTTTTTTTGACTATTCAGAGTCTTTTGCCATTCCATATAAATTTTGGGATTATTTATTCTAGCTCTGTGAAAAGTGCTGGTGGTATTTTGAGAGCGATTGCAATGAACATGTAGATTACTTTGTGTAACATAGACATTTTAACAATATTTTTTTCCCAGTCCATGAGCATGGAATACTTTTCCATTTCTTTGTGTCCTCTTCAATTTCTTTCATAAGTGTTATTCAGTTTTTTTGTTTTTTAAATTTAAATTCAATTTGCCAACATATAGCACATCATTAGTTTCAGATGTAGTTTTCAATAACCTATCAGTTGCATATATCACCCAGTGCTCATCACATCACATGCTCTCCTTAAGGCCCATCACCCAATTACCCTCTTCCCCCATCCACCTCCCCTCTAGTAAAGCTCAGTTTATTTCCTATAATTAAGAGTTTCTCATGGTTTTTCTCCCTCTCTGATGACTTTACATTTGGTTTTCCCTCCCTTACCCTATGATCTTCTTCTGCACTGTTTCTTACATTCCAAATATGAGCAAAACAATATAATAGTTGTCTTTCTCTGACTGACTTATTTCACTCAGCATAATAACCTCCAGCTCCATTCATGTCGATGTAAATGGTAAGTATTCATCCTTTCTATTGGCTGAGTAATATTCCATTTGAGGTATTATATATATATATATATATATATATATATATATATATATATATATAATCATTTTCTTTATCCATTCATGTGTTGATAGACATCTCAACTCTTTCCATAATTTTGTTATTGTGGACATTGCTGCTATAAACATTGAGGTGCTGGGGATCCCTGAGTGGCTCAGTGGTTTAGTGCCTGCCTTTGGCCCAGGGCATAGTCCTGGAGCATGGGATCGAGTCCCATGTTGGGCTCCCTGCATGGGGCCTGCTTCTTCCTCTGCCTGTGTCTTTGCCTCTCTCTCTCTGTCTCTCATGAATGAATAAATAAAATATTTAAAAAAAACAGTGGGGTGCATGTGCCTTTTCAGATAATTATATTTGTATCCTTGGAGTAAATACTTAGTATTGTATTTGCTGGGTCATAGGATAGTTCTACTGTAACTTCTTGAAGACCCTCCATGCTGTTTTCCAGAGTGACTGTACCACCTTGCATTCCCACCAACAGTGTAAGAAGGTTCCCCTTTCTCCTCATCCTCACCAACATCTGTCATTTCCTGACTTATTAATTTTAGCCATTCTGACTGGTGTGAGGTGGTAACTCGTTGTGGTTTTGATTTGTATTTCCCTGAGGCCAAGTGATGAGGAACATTTTCTCATGTGTCTGTTGGTCATTTCTATCTCTTTTTCTTTGGAGAGGTGTCTGTTCATATTTTCTACCCATTTCTTAACTGCATGTTTTTTGGATGTGAGTTTGATAAATTTTTTGCTAATTTTGATACTAGCCCTTTATCAGATATGTCATTTGTAAACACCTTCTTCCATTCCATAGGTTGTCTTTCAGTTTTGTTGACAGTTTTCTTTGCGGTGCTGAAGTTTTTATCTTGATGAAGTCCCAATAGTTCATTTTTACTTTTGTTTTCTTTGCTTTTGGAGATATGTCTAGCAAGAAGTTCCCATGGCTGAGGTCACAGAGTTTGCTGCTGTGTTCTCCTATAGGACTTTGATTGATTCCTATCTCACATTTAGGCATTTCATCTATTTTATCTTTGTGTTTGATGGAAAATGGTCCAGTTTCATTCTTCTACATGTGGCTGTCCAATTTTCCCAATACCATTTGTTGAAGAGACTTTTTTCCATTGGATATTCTTTCCTGCTTTGTTGAAGATTAGTTGACCCTAGAACTGAGGGTCCATTTCTGGGTTCTCTATTCTGTTCTATTGATCTATGTGTTGGTTCTATGCCAGTACCATACTGTCTTGGTGTAATATAGTTTGAAGTCCGCCATTGTGATGGCACCAGCTTTGGTTTTCTTTTTCAACATTCCTCTGGCTAGTCAGGGTCTTTTCTTATTTCATACAGATTTTAGGATTATTTGTTCCAGCTTAGTGAAAAATGTCAATGGCATTTTGATAGGAATTACATTGAATGTGTAGATTGCTCTGAGTAGCATAGATATTTTCACAATATTTATTCTTCCAATTCATGAACATGGAATGTTTTGTCATGTCTTTGTATTTTCCTCAATTTCTTTCATAAGTGTTCTGTAGTTTTTAGAACAAATCCTTTACCACTTTGGTTAGGTTTATTTCTAGGTATCTTGTAGCTTTTGGTGCAATTCTAAATTGGAACAATACCTTAATTTCTCTTTCTTCTGTCTCATTGTTAGAGTATAGAAATGCAATTGACTTCTGTGAATTGATTTTGTATTCTGTAACATGACTGAATTGCTGTATGTTTTAGCAATCTTAGGGTGGAGTCTTTTGGGTTTCCATATAAAGTATCATGTCATCTGTGAAGAGTGAGAGTTTGACTTCTTTGCCAACTTGAATTCCTTTTATTTCTTTTTGTTGTTTGCTGAAGCCAAGCCTTCTAGTACTATTGAATGTTGGTATCTCTGTTGTGTTCCTGACCTTATGAGAAAAGGTTTCAGTTTTTCTCCATTGAGAATGGTATTTTCGTGGGCTTTTATGATATTGAGGTATATTTCCTCTATTCCTACAGTGGAGAGTTTTAATCAAGAAAGGATGCTGTATTTTGAACAGATGCTTTCTCTACATCTATTGAGAAGATCATATGGTTCTTTTTTTTCCCTCTTAGTGATGTGATCTATCACGTTGATTGATTTATGAATGTTGAAACACCCTTGCATTGTGGGAGTAAATCCCACTTGATCATGGTGAATAATCCTCTTAATATACTGTTGGATCCTATTGGCTAGTATCTTGGTGAGAATTTTTGCATCCATGTTAATCAGGGATATTGGGCTGTAATTCTCTGTCTTTGTCTGGTTTGGGGATCAAGGTGATGACCTCATAGAATGAGTTTGAAAGTATTCCCTCCCTTTCTATCCTTGAAGTGGCTTTAGTAGAATAGGTATTATTTCCTCTTTAAACGTTTGATAGAATTCCCCTGGGAAGCCATCTGGCCCTAGACTTTTGTGTCTTGGGAGGTTTTTGATGACTGTTTCAATTTCTTCACTGATTATTGGCCTGTTCATGTTTTCCATTTCTTCCTGTTCCAGTTTTGGTAATTTGTGGTTTTCCAGAAATGCATCCATTTTTTCTAGATTGCCAAATTTATTGGCATATAGTTGCTCATAATATGTTGTTTTTTTAATCGTTTGTGTTTCCTTGGTGTTGTCTGTGATCTCTCCTTTTTCATTCATGATTTTATTAATTTCAGTCTTTTTTATTTTTATTTATTTATATATTTATTTTATTTATTTATGATAGTCACAGAGAGAGAGAGAGAGAGAGAGAGAGAGAGAGAGAGAGGCAGAGACATAGGCAGAGGGAGAAGCAGGCTCCATGCACCGGGAGCCTGATGTGGGACTCGATCCCAGGTCTCCAGGATTGTGCCCTGGGCCAAAGGCAGGCACCAAACTGCTGCGCCACCCAGGGATCCCAGTCTTTTTTATTTTTAATAAGGCTGGCTAATGGTTTATCTATCTTATAAATTCTAAGAACCAGCTCCTGATTTTGTTGATCTGTTCCACAGTTCTTCTGGTCTCTATTTCATTGAGTTCCATTCTGATTTTTATTATCTCTCTTCTGCTTGGTTTAGGCTTTATTTGCTATTCTTTCTTTAATTCCTTTAGGTGCAAGGATAGCTTGTGTATTTGAGTTCTTTCCAATTTTTGAGGAGAAATACATTGTATTGCAATGTATTTCCCTCTTAGGATCACTTTTGCTATATCCCAAATATTTTTAACAGTTGTATTTTCATTTTCATTAGTTTCCATGAATCTTTTAAATTCTTCTCTAATTTCTTGGTTGACCCATTCATCTTTTAGCAGGATGCACTTTAACCTCCATGTGTTTGAGCTTCTTCCAAGTTTCTTCTTGTGATTGAGTTCTAGTTTCAAAGCACTGTGGTCTGAAAATATGCAAGGGGCAATCTCAGTCTTTTGGTATCAGTTGATACTGTATTTGTGACCCAGTATGTGATCTATCCTGGAGAAAGTTCCATGTGCACTTGAGAAGAACGTGTATTCAGTGGCATTAGGATGGAATGTTTTGTATATATCTGTGAAATCTATTTGGTCCAGTGTATCATTCAAAGTCCTTGTTTTTTTCTTGATGATCTGCTTAGAAGGTCTGTCTTTTGCTGAGAGTGCTGTGGTGAAGTCTACTATTAGTGTATTATCTAAGTATGTCTTTACTTTAGTTATTAATTGATTGATATATTTGGCTGCTCCCACTTTGAGAGGCATAAATATTCATAATTATTAGGTCTTCTTGTTGGATAGACCCTTGGATAGACCATTTGAATCATAAAGGGTTCTCCACACCTTCATTTTCAGGCTGCAGGTATCCTTAGGTCTAAAATGAGTCTCTTGTAGACTGCATATAGATGGGTCTTACTTTTTTTATCCAGTCCAATACCCTGCATCTTTTGATGTGATCATTTAGCCTGTTCACATTCAGAGTAACTATTGAAAGATATGAATTTAGTGTCATATATTACCTATTCAGTTCCTATTTTTGTGGATTGATTCTTTGGGCTTCATCTTTCTTTTACAGGGTCCCCCTTAATATTTCTTGCAGAGCTGGTTTGGTTGTCACACATTCTTTTAGTTTCTGCCTATCCTGGAAGCTCTTTATCTCTCCTATTCTGACTGAGAGCCTTGCTGGATAAAGTATTCTTGGCTGCATGTTTTTCTCATTTAATGCCCTTCATATAGCATGCCGGCCCTTTCTGGCCTGATTCTGTGGAGAGGTCTGCTGTTAATCTGACATTTTTTCCCATATAAGTTAAGGATCTCTTATCTCGAGCTGCTTTAAGAATTGTTTATTTTTAAAATTTGCAAGTTTCATTATTAAATGTCGAGGTGTTGAATGGTTTTTATTTTTTTTTTGGGGGGGGGGACCTCTCTATCTCCTGGATCTGAATGCCTGTTTCCTTTCCCAGATTAGAGAAGTTCTCAGCTATGATTTGTGCAAATACACTTTGTGGTCCTTTCTCTCTCTCTCTCTCTCTCTCTCTCTCTCTCAGCCTCTTCTGGAATCCCAATTAGACATATATTCTTTCCTCTCAAGCTATCATTTATTTCCTTAAGCCTTTCTTCATGGGTTCTTAATTGTTTTTCTCTTTTTTCCTCAGTATCCTTCCTTTCCAACAACTTGTCTTCTGTCACTCAGTCTCTCTTCTACCTCATTAACCTTAGCAGTTATAGCATCCAATTTGGACTGCATCTCAGTTAAAGTATTTTTCATTTTGGCCTGATTATATCTCATTTCTGCAGTAAGAGAGTCTCTAGAGTCCTTTATGCTTTTCCCATTGCCACCAGTAACTTTATAATTATACTTCTGATTTGAATTTCTGACATGGTATTTAAATCCACATTCAGCAATTCTGTGGCAGAGATTATTTGTTTCCAGTTCTTTCTTTTGTGGTGAATTTTTCCTTCTAGTCATTTTGTCCAGTGCACAGTGGCTGTATAAGTTATAAGAGTCAAAAATATCATCCATGACAAGTAAAATATACCCTAGATGATTCTGAAAAGGTCAGAGACCAGAAAAAAAGCAGAATAGAACAAAATAAAACAAAAGAACCACTACAATGAAAATCAAAATTTAAACAATACAGTAAAAATAAAAAAAATAAAAAACAAGGAAAAAAAAGTGTGTTGGTGGTGGTGAGGAAGTGGTGGTGGAGAGAATATAGTCTCTGAAGGGACCTAGAGGGTGATTCTCTTGGTTCCTGTGTATTTTGTTTTGTATGTTAGAAGATGCTCAATTCCAAATTTATATATAAACCAGCAAAACTTATATAAAGACTCAACATTGACCCCCCAAACATAAAGAAGATAAAAGAAGGGGCAGAATGGGAAGGACGAGAATATATAGTTTCACAAAATGAACCGACATGGTGTTCCACTTTGTTCTGGATGTATTTTTGTCCATGTGTTAGAAGGTACTAACTTCCACCATTGTAAAACAAAATGATACAGAAAAAAACAAAAAAGCAAAAACCCATATTTCATGTATCTACCAAAATTAAATTGAATACATTGGAGGGAATCCAAAACTGAAAAATAACTGGCACTGAGGGGGGCACTTGGCAGGATGAGCACTAGGTGTTATGCTATATGTTGGCAAATTGAACTCCAATAAAAAAAACAAAAGTGAAAAATATATCTAAGACATGTAACTGTAGAAATATGAAAGTCAAAAAGGAAAAAGCTTAAAAACAAAGAGTTGTTAAAACATTGTAGTTAAGGCAGGAAAAAAGAAAAAATATTGGAAATTATTAACCTGATATAAAAACGAGTTGTAATGAAAACAAAAACAAAAACAACCCTTTAGTTCTATATACTTTTTTCCCTCAGTCCTGTAACTCTCCAGTGCTGCTTTTTTCAGTAAACTTGCTTTTCCCTTGTTCTTCCAGCATTTATTCTGGCAGAGAGGTCTGCTGTGCTGATTCTCATGTGTCTTTACCTGGGTGCTGGGCTCAGTATGAGGTCTTTATCCTGTGAGATCTTTGTAACAAGACCCCACCTTGTTATAAGCAAAAAACTTTTCTCTCTGTAGCATTCCACCTAACCTCTTTATATCTCAGGTTAAATCTGGAGGTGTTCATGATGTTTTGAAAGTTACCTAGGTATGTTTGTGGGATCAGATAAGTTGAGGACCCCTACTCTTTCACCATCTTACCTTGATCTTCGTTTCCATGAATTTTAAAAAATTCTTCTTTAATTTCCTGGTTGTCCCATTTATTTTTTAGTAGGATGTTCTTTAACCTCCAAGTATCTGTGCTCCTTCCAACTGCTCTCTTGTGATTGAGTTCAAATTTTAAATTATTGTGGTCTGAAAATATGCAGGGAATAATCCCTGTCTTTTGGTACCAGTTGAGACCTGGTTTGTGGCCCAGTATGTATGTAATCTGTAGAATGTTCCATATGCACTCAAGAGAAGTGTGTATTCTGTTGCATTAGAACGGAATAATCTATATACATCTATGAAGTCCATCTGGTTCAGTGTGTCATTCAAAACCCTGGTTTCCTTTTTGCTCTGCTTAGATTATCTGTTCATTGCTGTGAGTGGAGTGTTGAAGTCCCTTACCTTTTTTGTATTATTATTATTAGTGTGTTTCTTTATTTTGATTATTAATTGGTTTACATTATTGGCTGCTCCCAAGCTAGGAGCAAAAATAGTTTCAATTGTTAGATCTTCTTGTTGGATAGATGCTTTAAGTATTATACAGTGTTCCCCTTCATCCCATACTACAGTCTTTGTTTTAAAATCTAATTTGTCTGATATAAGGATTGTTACCTCAGCTGTCTTTTGATGTTCATTAGCCATTATAAATGGTTCTCTATCCCCCCTTTTCAATCTGGAGGTGTCTTTGGGTCTAGAATGAGTCCTTTGTGGACAGCATATGGATGGGTCTTGCTTTTTTTATACAATCTGATACCCTGTGTGCTTTGATTGGAGCATTTAGCCCATTTACAATAGTTACGTAGAGTAACTATTGAAAGATACGCACTTAGTGCCATCGTATTACCTGTAAAGTCCCTGTTTCTGTAGATTCTCTTTGTTTCTTTGTGGTCTATGTTACTTTGGGGCTTTCTCTTTGCTTTTTGGATCCCCTTTAAGATTTCTTGCAGGGCTGGTTTAGTCATCATGAATTCTCTTAGTTTTTGTTTTTCCTGGAAGCTTTTAGTCTCATCTTCCATTCTGAATGACAGCTTGCTGGATAAAGTATTCTTGATTACATTTTTTTTTCCTCATTAAGACTCTGAATATATCATGCCAGTCCTTTCTGGCCAGCCAGGTCTCTGTGGTTTGGTCTTCTGCCAGTCTAATGTTTCTACCCTTGTAGGTTAAGGACCTCTTGTCTCAAGCTGCTTTCAGGATTTTCTCTTTATCTCTTAGATATGCATGCTTTACTTTTATATGTTGGGGTGTTGTTCTATCTTTTTTTTTTTAAAAGATTTATTTATTCATGAGATAAAGAGAGAGAGAGAGAGAGAGAAAGAGTAAGTCAGAGACACAGGCAGAGGGAGAAGCAGGCTCCATGCAGGGAACCTGGCATGGGACTCGATCTCCGGTCTCCAGGATCACACCCTGGGCTGAAGGAAGTGCTAAACCACTGAGTCACGCAGGCTGTCCAATGTTCTATCTTTTACTGATTTTTAGTAGGGTTCTCTGTGCCTCCTGGTCTTAGATGTTTGTTTCCTTTACCACTTTAACAATGTTATCAACTATGATTTGCTCCAAGATACCTTCTGTCCCCCTCTCTTTTTCTTCTACCTCTTGGAATCCAATAGTTCTAATATTGTTTTGCTTTATGGCATTGATGTTTTCTCAAAGCCTCCCCTCATGATCCATTAGTTGTTTTTATCTCTTTTCCTCAGCTTCCTTACTTTCCATCATTTTGTCTGTCGCTGACTCTCTCTTCTGCCTCTTACTCTAGCTGTTAGCATGTCCTTTTTAGACTGCATATCAGTTAAAATATTTTTAATTTTAGCCTAATTAGATTTTAGGTCTTTTATTTCTGCACTAAGGGATTCTATAGTGTTTTTTTATGCATTTTTAAGCCCAGCTAGTATATTTACAATTGTTATTCTAAATTCTAAGTCTGACATTTTACTTATATCTATATCGATTAAATCTATGTCAGAGAATATTACTTTTGGTTCTTTCTTTTGTTGTGAATATCTCCTTCTAGTCATTTTGTCCAGAAAATAATAGATGAACAAAAGAAATAAATAAAAAATTTCAACTATGACTCCAGTGAAATATCACTAGACAAATTCAAAGAGATCAGAAACCAAAAAAAAAGGAAAAAGGGAGAAAGAAAGAATATAATCTATCACACTAGATCCCCAGATTGAAAAGAATGAAAAACTTATATATACAAAAATAAATTTGAATTCAGTGAAAAGAAGCCAACAATGAAGAATATATCTATAAAATGTAAATGTCAAATGAAAATTTAATAAAGACTTAAAAAGACAAGAGTTGATAAAAGGAAAAAATAAAAAAACAGAAAATTTTCAACTGAAAGAATAAAGAATCATGAGAAAAAAACCTCAAATTCTATATATTATTTTCCCATAATGCAGAGTTTTTCAGTTCTGTGTGATCTGTAAACTTGATATTAGCTTGATCCTCCTGCTGGTCTTCTGAGAGAGGAGCTTATTGCACTGATTCTCGGTTGTCCTTTTTGCACAGAGTTGCTGTGCCCCTTGTCAGGGGCCCTGGCTCAGTGTAAGCTGCTTCAAGTTGCTCCATGTGGCTTTTGTTACCTGAAGACTTTTTTCTACACTTTAGAGGATGAAAAAAATTAAATGGTAGAGCCCCGATCTCCAGCCCTGGAGCCGAGTGATTCTGGCCCCCACTTATCAGTACACACTCAGGGTAATGTAGTCAGTCAGTTCTGGGTGCGCCAAACTGCACAGACTCTTGCAGCACCCACCTGCATCAATCATCCCAGGGGAGGAACGGTGGTTTCACCTCTGCCATACTGCTCAATGGGCCTCTGCTTGGGGAGTGGTCCCCAGATGGTGCTGTGGTTCACAATTTATGGCAACACCTAGCTGAGAGGCCACTCTGGGCTGACTAATTGCAGCAGCTTCCCCATTCCAATGCTTGGGAACTCAACCAAACTCAGGTACCCCCTGTTCTTTCTGTGACCTCAGGGATCCTGAGATCACAGTGTCCCTCCTAGGATCCCCACCACTTCCACACTTGATCACCTTTCAGGCAGGGACATCCCTCATGAGAGCAGACTTCTAAAAGTTCCAATTTTGCACTCCACTGCTATATCACTTTCTGGTAGCTGGCTAAGGGGGCTCCCTCCCACCCTAGACTTATTTTCTGATATAGGCCCTCAGATTCACTCCCCTGCACCTCCTACCTTGCAAAAAAAAATGGTTTACTTTCTATTTGAAGAACTGCTGCAATTCTTTTCTTAGATCACAGGTTGAATTCACAAGTGTTCAGAATAATTTGGTAGATATCTAGTTCAATTCAAGAGACCAGATGAAATGAGAGGCCCCTCTTCTTCTGCCATCTTCTGTTCTGTGCTTTATTAATGTGAGGTATCACATTGATTGATTGTCAGATGTTGAATGAATTACTAACAAAATTAAAGAAACACATCAACAATAATATAGGGGATTTAACACCCCACTCACAGCAATGGATAGATTATATATATATATATGATCTCCTGCTCTGCATTTCCCAGCTCTATGTTCGAGTGCTGTGTGAACCTGGGCACAAGTTTCTGACAGTTTCCTGTCAGAATCATCTAGAGTATGTATATATATATGTGTATATATATATATATAGACACACACACACATACATATATACGTATGTATATGTATATATATGTTATCATATATGATGCCTAAGTGTGTGTGTGTGTGTGTGTGTGTGTGTGTGGATATATATATATATATATATATATATATATATATATATATATAATTTCTGTCTCTGATACTGGGTTAGCTCATGGTTACTTATGGAAAACGTGACCTGGAATTCAGAGTGTGAAATTAGTTTTTGTCATTTCCTGAAAATCTGCTTTCAGGAAGAATAAGGTGGGAGGCGGAGCACCGGAGGATTCAGGTCCTCACCTCACCTGTCCCCACCAACTTACCTAGGTAACTTTCAAACCATCCTGAAAACCTTCAAATTCGACCTGAGATTTAAAGAGAGAACAGCTGGAATGCTACAGAGAGAAGGGTTTTTGCTTCTAACAAGGTAGGAGGGTGGAAAAAAAAAAAAAAGAATCAAGTGGGGGAGGGGCCCCGAGGAGCCAGGCTAAGGGAGCAGGAAAGCCCCTTCCCAGAGATGCAGGAACTTTAAAAAAATTTGCACCAGATTCTTCCAGGACGGAAAGGTGCTCAGTAAGGAACTGGGGCAGGATTGCAAGGGGGGCAATGGAGCCCCCAGTCTCCCGGGGTCACTAACAGAGGAGGGGTACCCAAGGAAGAGTGCACCACGCATGGAGGGCCGAGATCGGTAAAGGGGCTGGATCCCACCTGGCGGGGCCTCGGGAGAAGCTGGGGGTCAGGCGGGGGCTCCAGGCAGAGGGCCTGCACCCTGCTGCCTTCGGGAGCCTTGGCCCTGGGAGTGCGATTCCAGCAGCACAGGCCCCAGAGCCCAGGGCGCCGGGGGATACAGCCCAGGATCCTGCACTCCCCCCGGGACAGGCCGAGGTGGGAGGGCCCAGGACAGCCAGGACGCTCCTGCCACCGGGTGGCCCAGAGCTGTGCAGGTCAGCGCCCCCGCCCCTGGAGCATCCAGGCCCCTGTGGACTAGGAGATGCGGTAGTTACTGTGGGAGATGACCTCAGGGCTGGGCACCTCGCCGCCACCAGTGTGGTTGTCCCTCCTGGTATCACCCTGTGCCTGGGAGACTGGGTGCCACCAGGTAACAGGGGCCTCACGGGATAAACAGCTCCCATTGAGCGCAGCACCCAACGGGGGGAGGGCAGCTCCCCCAGGTGCACACACCTGAGAGCACAGCAGCCCCAGAGACCAGCTGGAAGGACAGGGGAAGAGCAAATTCTGGACCGAGCAGCCCTGGAAAGCTCCAGGGGAAGTCGAAGGATTTACAGTATATAGAACCAGAGGGTACCCCTCCTTTCTTTTTCCATACAAGTCGTTTTTATATCAGACTATAAATTTCCGTTTTTTTCTCTTTTGCCACCTTAACCACAATATTTTACCACCTCTTCATTTTTAAGTTTCTTCCTTTTTGACTTTCATATTTCTACAATTATATGTCTTAGGTATATTTTCCACTTCTGGATTCCCTTCAACATACTCAATTTAGTTTTGGGAGATATACAAGATACAGGTTTTTGTTTTGTGTTTTTTGTTTTCTCTGCCTTGTTTCATTCTACAATGGTGGAAGGAAATGCCTTCTAAAACATGACCCTGTTGGGGATTTACCCCAAAGATACAGATGCAATGAAACGCCGGGACACCTGCACCCCGATGTTTCTAGCAGCAATGTCCACAATAGCCAAACTGTGGAAGGAGCCTCGGTGTCCATCGAAAGATGATGGATAAAGAAGCTGTGGTCTATGTATACAATGGAATATTACTCAGCCATTAGAAACGACAAATACCCACCATTTGCTTCAACGTGGATGGAGCTGGAGGGTATTATGCTGAGTGAAATGAGTCAATCCGAGAAGGACAAACATTATATGTTCTCATTCATTTGGGGAATATAAATAATAGTGAAAGGGAATAGAAGGGAAGGGAGAAGAAATGGGTAGGAAATATAAAGGCAGACAGAACATAAAGACTCCTAACTCTGGGAAACGAACTAGGGGTGGTGGAAGGGGAGGAGGGTGGGGGGCGGGGATGAATGGGTGATGGGCACTGAGGGGGGCACTTGACGGGATGAGCACTGGGTGTTATTCTGTATGTTGGCAAATTGAACACCAATAAAAAATAAATTTATTATTAAAAAAATAAAACATGACCAGCACGCACCCAGAACCAAGTGGAATACCATGCTGGTTCATTCTGTGAGATTATATTCTCTCTTCATTCCCATTCTGCCCCCCTCTTTTATCTCATTTATGTTTTGGTGGTCAATGTTGGGACCCTCTACAAGTGTTTCTGGTTTGTATAAATTTGGGACTGAGCATCTTCTAACACACAGAACTAAAAATACACTCAGAACCAAGAGGATCACCCCCTAAGATGCCTCAGGTAGACTACATTCTCTCTCCATTACAACTTTGCACCACCACCATCTCCCAGTCCCCCCTCTTTTTTTTTTCTCCACCTTTTTTTTCAGTTTTCTTTTTTCCCGCCTCTTTACTTTTGCTTTTTTCTCTTTTCTTTTATCTTCTCCTTTGGGATTCTTGGCCTTTTATTTATTTACTTTGTTTTAAATTTTGTTTTTCACTTTAGTGGTCCTTATCTTTTATTTCGTTCTGATCTTTGTTTTCAATTTTTGGTCTCTGACCTGTCAGAATCATCTAGGGTGAAATTTACATAGGTTGTGGTTGATATTCTTGATGCAGTCTGCTCATACAGCCACTCTGTACTGATCAAAATGACTAGAAGGAAGAACTCACCACAAAAGAATCGGAAACAGTACTGTCTGCCACAGAGTTACAGAATTTGGATTACAATTTGATGTCAGAAAGCCAATTCAGAAGCACAATTATAAAGCTACTCGTGGCTCTGGAAAAATGCATAAAGGATTCAAGAGACTTCATGACTGCAGAATTTAAATCTAATCAGGCCAAATTAAAAATCAATTAAGTGAGATGCAATCCAAACTGGAGGTCCTAACGATGAGGGTTAATGAGGTGGAAGAAAGAGTGAGTGAGTGACAAAAAAGACCAGCTGATGGTAAGGAAGGAAGCTGAGGAAAAAGAAAAACAATTAAAAGACCATGAGGAAAGTTTAAGGGAAATAAATGATAGCCTCAGAAGGAAAAAATCTATGTATAATTGGGGTTCCAAGGGATCCCTGGGTGGTTTAGTGGTTTAGTGCCTCCCTTCAGCCCAGGGCATGATCCTAGAGTCCAGGGATCAAGTCCTGCATCGGGCTCCCTGCATGGAACCTGCTCTTGCCTCTGCGTGTGTCTCTGCCTCTCTCTCTGTCTCTCATGAATAAATACATAAAATATTTTTAAAAATTGGGGTTCCAGAGAGTGCTGAAAGGGCCAGAGGGCCAGAAAGCATATGTGAACAAATTATAGCTGAGAACTTCCCTAATTTGGGGAGGGAAATAAGCATTCAGATCCAGGAGATAGAGAGGTCCTCCCCCCAAATCAATAAAAACCATTCAACACCTCAACATGTAATAGTGAAACCTGCAAATTCCAAAGATAAAGAGAAAATCCTTAAAGCAGTGAGAGACAAGAGATTCCTAACTTATATGGAGAGAAATACCAGATTAACAGCAGACCTCTCCACAGAGACTCAGCAGGCCAGAAAGGGCTGGCGGGATATATTCAGGGTCCAAAATGAGAAGAACATGCAGCCAAGAATACTCTATCCAGCAAGGCTCTCATTCAGAATAGAAGGAGAGATAAAGAGCATCCAAGATAGGCAGAAACTGAAAGAATATGTGACCACCAAACCAGCTCTGCAAGAAATATTAAAGGCCACCCTGTAAAAGAAAGAGGAAGCCCAAAGAAATAATCCACAAAGCAGGGACTGAATAAGTATTATGATGACACTAAATCCATATCTTTCAATAGTAACTCTGAATGTGAATGGGCTAAATGACCCCATCAAAAGGTGCAGGGTTTCAGACTGGATAAAAAAGCAAGACCCAGATTCATAAAATTCATCTATTTGGTGTCTACAAGAGACTCATTTTATTTTATTATTTTTTTTTTAAATTTTATTTATTTATGATAGTCATACAGAGAGAGAGAGAGAGAGGCAGAGACATAGGCAGAGGGAGAAGCAGGCTCCATGCGCCGGGAGCCTGATGTGGGATTTGATCCCGGGTCTCCAGGATCGCGCCCTGGGCCAAAGGCAGGCGCCAAACCGCTGCGCCACCCAGGGATCCCTACAAGAGACTCATTTTAGACCTAAGGACACCTCCAGCCTGAAAACCATTTACCATTCAAATGGTCCTCAAAAGAAAGCTGGGGTAGCAATCCTCATATCAGATAAATTAAAAGTTTATCCCAAAGACTGTAATAAGAGATGAAGAGGGACAGTATATCATACTTAAAAGGTCTATCGAACAAGAAGACCTAAAAATCATTAATATTTGTGCCCCTAATGTGGGAGCTGTCAAGTATATCAATCAATTAATAACCAAAGCAAAGACATACTTAGATAATGATACACTAATAGTAGGAGATTTTAACACAGCACTTTCTGCAAATGACATATTCTAAGCACAACATCTCCAAAGAAATAAGAGCTTTAAATGATACACTGGACGAGATGGATTTCACAGATATTTACAAAACTTTACATCCAAAGGCAATTGAATACACATTCTTCACAAGTGCACATAGAACTTTATCCAGAATAGACCACATACTGGGTCACAAATCAGGTCTCAACTGATACTGAAGGATTGGGATTATCCCCTGCATATTTTCAGACCATAATGGTTTGAAACTAGAACTCAATCAAAAGAAGAAATTTGGAAGAAACTTAAACACATCAAGGTTAAAGAGCATCCTGCTTAAAGATGAAAGGTTCAACCAAAAAATTAGAGAAGAATTAAAAAGATTCATGGAAACTAATGAGAATGAAGATACAACCATTCAAAATCTTTGGGATATGGCAAAAATGGTCCTAAGAGGGAAATACATCGCAATACAGGCATCCCTCAAAAAACTGGAAAAAACTCAAATACACAAGATAACCTCACACCTAAAGGAACTGGTGAAAGAACAGCAAATAAAATCTACACCCAGCAGAAAAAGAGACTTAATAAAGATTCAAGCAGAACTCAATGAAATAGAGACCAGAAGAACTGTAGAACAGATCAACAAAAAAAGGAGTTGATTCTTTGAAAGAACTAATTAGATAGATAAACCATTAGCCAGCCTTATTAAAAAGAAAAAATACTCAAATTCATAAAATCATTAATGAAAAAGGAGAGATCACAACCAATACCAAAGAAATATAAACAATTTTAAACATTATGAGCAGCTATATGCCAATAAATTTGGCAATCTAGAAGAAATGGATGCATTTCTGGAAAACCACAAACTACCAAAAACTGGAACAGGAAGGAATAGAAAACCTGAACGGGCCAATAACCAGGGAGGAAATTGAAGCAGTCATCAAAGACCTCCCAAGACACAAAAGTCCAGGGCCATGTGGCTTCCCAGGGGAATTCTATCAAACGTTTAAAGAACAAATAATACCTATTCTACTAAAGCTGTTCTGAAAGATAGAAAGGGATGGAATACTTCAAACTCTTTTACGAGACCAGCATCACCTTAATTCCAAAACTAAAGACCCCACCAACACGGAGAATTATAGACCAATATCCCTGATGAACATGGATGAAACATTCTCAACAAGATACTATCCAATAGGATCCAACGGTACATTAAGAAGATTATTCACCATGACCAAGTGGGATTTATCCCCAGGATGCAAGGCTGGTTAAACACTCATAAAGCAATCAATGTGATTGATCATATCAGCAAGAGAAAAAACAAGAACCATATGATCCTCTCATTAGATGCAGAGAAAGCATTTGACAAAATACAGCATCCATTCCTGGTCAAAACTCTTCAGAGTGTAGGGATAGAGGGAACATTCTTCAGCATCTTCAAAGCCATGTATTAAAAGCCCATAGCAAATATCATTCTCAATGGGGAAACATGGGGAGCCTTTCCCCTAAGATCAGGAACAAGACAGGGATGTCCAATCTCACCACTGCTATTCAACATAGAAGTCCTTGCCTCAGCAATCAGGCAATGAAAATAAATAAAAGGCATTTAAATTGGCAAAGAAGAAGTCAAACTTTCCCTCTTCGCAGATGACATGATACTGTACTTAGAAAACCCAAAAGACTCCACTCCAAGATTCCTAGAACTCATATAGCAATTTGGCAGTGTGGCAGGATACAAAATCAATGCCCGGAAATCAGCAGCATTTCTATATGCTAACAATGAGACTGAAGAAAGAGAAATTAAGGGGTCAGTCCCAGTGACAATTGCACCCAAAAGCATGAGATACCTAGGAATACACCTAACCAGAGAGGTAAAGGATCTATACCCTAAAAACTATAGAACACTTCTGAAAGAAACTGAGGAGGACACAAAGAGATGGAAAAATATTCCATGCTCATGGATTGGAAGAATTACTATTGTGAAAATGTCCATGCTACCCAGGGCTTTTACACGTCTAATGCAATCCCTATCAAAATACCATGGACTTTCTTCAGAGTTGGAACAAATCTTCTTAAGATTTGTGTGGAATCAGAAAAGACCCCGAATAGCCAGGGGAATATTGAAAAAGAAAACCATACCTGGGGGCATCACAATGCCAGATTTCAGGCTGTACTACAAAGCTGTGGTCATCAAGACAGTGTGGTACTGGCACAAAAACAGACACATAGGCCAATGGAACAGGATAGAGAATCCAGAAATGAACTCTCAACTCTATGGTAGACTAATATTCAATAAAGCAGGAAAGAGTATCCACTGGAAAAAGGACAGTCTCTTCAATAAATGGTGCTGGGAAAATTGGACATCCACATGCAGAAGAATGAAACTGGACCATTCTTTTACACCAGACAGCAAGATAAACTCAAAATGGATGAGAGATCTAAATGTGAGACAAGATTCCATCAAAATCCTAGAGGAGATCACAGGCAACACCCTTTTTGAACTTGGCCACAGCAACTTCTTGCAAGTTACATCTATGAAAGAAAGGGAAACAAAAGGAAAAATGAACTATTAGGACTTCGTCAAGATGAGAAGCTTCTGCACAGCAAAGGATACAGTCAACAAAACTAAAAGACAACCTACAGAATGGGAGAAGATATTTGCAAATGACCTATCAGATAAAGGGCTAGTATCCAAGATCTATAAAGAACTTATTCAACTCAACAGCAAAGAAACCAACAATCCAATCATGAAATGGGCAAAAGACATGAACAGAAATCTCACAGAGGAAAACATAGACGTGGCCAACAAGCACATGAGAAAATGCTCTGCATCACTGGCCATCAGGGAAACACAAATCATAATCACAATGAGATCCCTCTTCACACCAGTGAGAATGGGAAAATTAACAAGACAGGAAACCACAAATGTTGGAGAGGATGCGGAGAAAAGGGAACCCTCTTGAACTGTTGGTGGGAATGTGAACTGGTGCAGCCACTCTGGAAAACTGTGTGGAGGTTCCTCAAAGAGTTAAAAATAGATCTGCCCTATGACCTGGCAGTTGCACTGCTGAGGATTTACCCCAAAGATACAGATGCAGTGAAACGGTGGGACACCTGCACCCCGATGTTTCTAGCAGCAATGTCCACAATAGCCACACTGTGGAAGGAGCCTCGGTGTCCATCGAAAGATGAATGGATAAAGAAGCTGTGGTCTATGTATACAATGGACTATTACTTAGCATTAGAAATGATGAATACCCACCATTTGCTTCAATGTGAATGGACCTGGAGGGTATTACGCTGAGTGAAGTAAGTCAGTCAGAGAAGGACAAACATTATATGGTTTCACTCATATGAGGAATATAAGAAATAGTGAAAGGGATTAAAAGGAAAGGAGGGGAACTGAGTGGGAAATATCAGTAGGGAGACAGAACATGAGAGACTCCTAACTCTGGGAAATGAACCAGGGGTAGTGGAAAGGGAGGTGGGCAGGGGGATGGGGTGACTGGGTGACGGGCACTGAGGGTGGCACTTGGCAGAATGAGCACCCCAGAACAGTGACTTCTGCATCTTGGCCAAATCATCCTGTTTCAGCTTTGGTGCTCTCCCTCCCTTCCCATCCTTTATCCCAATCCATTGTCTTATGTCTGTCTTCTAAGTACCTAAGTACCTTCCTACACACACATACATATCACGTGTTCTTTATCCATTCTTCAGTCCATGGACACCTGGGTTGTTTTTTCATATATCAGCTATTGCAAATAATTCTACAGTAAACATAGGGGTGCATATATCTTTCCAAATTAGTGTTTTTCACTTTCCTTGGGTAAATACCCCAGTAATGAAATTATGAGATCACATGGAATTTTCCATTTTTATTTTTTTGGGGGAACCTCCATACTGTTTTCCACAGTGGCTATACCCAATTTGCATTCCTGCCAACAGTACACAAAGATTCCTTTTTCTCCGCACCCTCACAAATACTTGTTATTTCCTATGTTTTTTATTTTAGCCATTCTGACAGGCATAAAGTGATATCTAATTATAGTTTTAACTTGCATTTTCCTGATGATCAGTGATGTAGAGCATCTTTTTTTATGTGTCTGTTGGCCATCTGTATATCTTTCTTGGAAAAATGTCTATTCAGGTCCCATGCCCATTTTTTAATTGGATTATTTGTGGGGGGTTTTTGGTATTGAGTTGTATAAGCTCTTTATATATTTAGAATATTATTTATATATAATTTTTACTATTGTTTATATTATTTATATATTTTATTATTTTTATATTATAAATTATATATTATTTATATATTTAATTATATATTTAAAAGATATATATAATTTGCAAATATCTTTCTTCATTCAGTAGGTTGCCTTTTTATTTTGTTGGTGATTTTCTTTGCTATGCAAAAGCGTTTTATTTTGGTGTAGTCCCAGTAGTTTATTTTTGTTTTATTTCCTTTGCTTAAGGAGATGTATAAAGAAAAATGTTCTACAGATGATGGGAAATTACTTCCAATGTTTGGTTATGGACTGGAAGAACGAATATTGTTAAAATGTCCATACAACCCAAGCAATCTACAGATGTGCAGTTCCTATCAAAATACAACAATATTTTTCACAGAACTAGAGAAAATAAAACTAAAATTTGTACCACAAAAGACTGAGTAGCCAAAGCAATCCTGAGGGAATAAAGCTCAAAGTATCACAATCCCAGATTTCAAGATACACTACAGAGCTGTAGTGATCAAAACAGTATGGTACTGGCACAAAAATAGACACATAGATCAATGGAACAGAAGAGAGAATGCAGAAATAAACCCATGCTTGTATGGTCAATTTATCTATGGCAAAGGAGAGAAGAATATACAATGGGGATAAGGCAGTCTTTCCCAAAAATGTGCTGGGAAAACTGGGCAGCTACATGTATACAAAAGAATGAAACCAGACCACTTTTTTATGCCATTCACAGAAATAAGCTAAAAATGTATTAAAGACTTATATGTGAAACTTGAAATGATAAAATTTCTTACCAGTATTTTTTAAGCCCACAAGTTACCTTCTGTCATCTAAGCATTTTTCTCCAGCCAGGGCAAAGGATCAATTCATGAAAGAAGCAAATAAACCAAATTCCTATAAGATCCTCTATCTTTCCACTTAATACCTACTCCCCTCCACACACACACACACACACACACACACACACACACACACACCCTCTATGCCACCCTAGTTTTAAATAATTTTGATTTGGGGTGGAGGAATCATGGAATAAGCATGATCTTGGTTGGGGGATAATAATGCTCTGAGCTCCTTTTATGGCTTACTCTTTAAGATGAAATTTTTCTTTCTTCATTCAGTGCCTCAGAAATCCTCAGTACCCAATGGCATTAAGTGTCCTGCCTGCTACAATGTGTATGACATATACTGCGACCCAGTTCTTCTTGCCTGCACTGGTACAGAGACAAAGCATGTGGAAGTTATTGGCATAGGTACAACTATTTCCACAGGATTCTTGGTGTTCATTTTCTCAAAGGGTATATCTGTGCTAGTTATCTTTGCTGTGTAATCATTACTCCAAAACTTGGCAGTTTAAAACAATGAGCATTTATTATTTCATGGCATCTGAGGGTCAGGAGTCTGGGAGTGGCTTAACTAAGTGCTTCTGGCTGAGTTTCTCATGAAGTTGTAATCTAGCTGTCAGCAGGGCCTGTCACCAGGAAGACCTGCTTCCAAGATCACCCATGTAGTTGTCAGGCTTGGTTCTTCTCTACATGGGTCTCTGTGTGGGCTGCCTGGATGTCCTCATAATGTATTCTCCCACAGCAAGTGATGAGAGAGAGAGAGAGAGAGAGAAATAAGAGAGATGGAGGGAGAGAGGAAGAGCACTAACTGGCATTTCTCAGGGCAAATGATGACAGAGGAAGAAGAGGAGGAGAAGAGGGAGGGAGGAAGGAGATACTACAGTTTCAAAGTAATCAAATATCAGAAGTGACATTTCTTCACTTCTGTTGTATCCTGTTGGTTGCACAGATCAACTCTGATACAACATGGGAGAAGGGTATACAAGGTCATGAATACTAAGAGATTGAAGGCCATCCTAGAGACTAACTACTATGTACAGCAAAGGCTGATACAGAGCCAAGTCCTAGTTCACTCTCCAAAGTTTGGAGGGAGCCATCTGTCAGAAGAGAGAAGGGAGGAGAGGAGAGGATGAGGAGAGGAGAGGGAAGATGAAGAGAACACAACTGCTTCCCACAGCAGATTCTGAGACTTGGGAACATGTCATATCATGATCTCCTTGAATGGGAACTTGGGTCATTGGCCATCACCCTCTTCAACAAAGAGGGTGATACCTCAGTTCTGGTTTTTTCATCACTACCATTGTTGCTATTACCCAAATCCCATGATTCAGCACTTTATTTTTCATGATATGATTCTGAAATCTGCAGAAGGACTTGCCATTTTCCTGAGTAGGAGAAAAGTATGGACTTGTAATAAGATGCACACATGCTATTCAGATAGAAAACAACAGGTACCAAGGGGCTGTTTAGCTGAATACATGAGTTCTGATCTCAGGCTTTTTCCTCTCTTCCAACCATCTCTCCCCTAGTCAGAAGGCACTGACTCCAGTCTCAGCTATGCATCTGACACAGCAGGGGCCCTTTGGGATTCATCCTAAACTGAGATGTCGGGCCCAAAGGGAACTAAGTCTTGGTCCCTGGACAGAGATGGAGCTGTGGTTCTTGCTTCTTTCACATAAGGCGGTGGGGAATTCTGGGGCATTCTGTGTACCCTTTTCTTCCCCGAGGGAGGCAGATAGGATAGGACGTGGGTGAAGAAGGGAGACAAGAGAGAAGACTAACTCTTGGATTTTTCTTTTGGCAGTTAGTCCTATATTTATGATTTTGCCATGGGTTGTGCTACTGAAACTGTCTGCAACTTGAGGAATATAAATATATTGAATAATATAAAAATCCATACCAACTGTACAGAATAAAGCAATGGAGATCCCCACTGATGTTCATCACCTCATCAATCTTGACTGGTCCCTTCTTGCTCAAAGTCTTGCTTTGAAGTTTACACACTTCCAAGCTCATAATCCTACAAACCTAAAAAAGTTGGAGTCCTCTGATGACTCCCCTCCCCAACATTCCCCAGACATTGCATAATTAAATTGCTGATATTTCCTTAAGTATGTTTGTAATCATTTGTTAGTAACTCAGGTTAAAAAAATCTTATGGGGGGGGGGGTCCCTGGGTGGCTCAGTGGTTGGCACCTGCGTTTGGCACAGGGAGTGATCCTGTGGATCCTCGATCCACAGGGAATCCTGGGATCGAGTCCTACATCAGGATCCCTGCATGGAGCCTGCTTCTACCTCTGCCTGTCTCTGCCTCTCTCTCTCTCTCTTTCTCTGTCTCTCATGAATAAATAAATAAATAAAAAATATTTTTAAAAAATCTTATTCATTCATCTAATGGATTCTTTCTTCAACCCAAGTAATAAGTAAGGAAATATTAGATAGCATCTCAGGCTGTGTCCTTCACAAGTCAGGGGCAGTCACAACCATTCTTCATGTGATGCCATGAGGAAGCAGAGGGGCCAGGAATAACTCTTACAGGATCCAAACTATGATGTCCTCATGGTGCTGAACACAACGGACACCCTGATACCTGCTCATATGGATCTCTTGATTCTCCAAATTCAGTTTCCTACAGGGTGTAGTAAGTTGCATAAAAGAAAAGAATACCTCACATGCAATGATGACCTTCTGGGAAGCAATCTGTTGTCTATATCATGCTGGGGCCCTCGCACTCTATAAGCTTATCTGAGCCTGAAATCTACATAGACTGTGGCCTTCTCATTGGGGCTATGTCTCCATTTTCTCCTCCCTGGGCTTTTGAGGAGGCAGCGTGCAGAGTTTATATGTCCAGGACTCATTTAATGCACATTCTCACTGTGTGCTCAGCACAGTGATGGAAACTGTAAAATACACAGGGTCCTCCCTCAGGGATAAGGAGCTAACCCACAGAGAATGATGAAAGGATTGCAAGTAACTGCATGGAATTCTAAGCACAAATAATCAGAGGGGTAGGAAGATTCAGGGAGGAAAAAGGAGGTAGAGTCAATGCTGGTACACAAAGGCGGTAAACTGAGACAGGGCTTGAGGAAAGAGTGTGTATGAAAGTGAAGTTCCCATTGGGGAAATGGTAGGCTAAAAAATGGTTAAACAGCAAAGTCCCCAGAAAGGCAGTAAATCAAAATAGAGCCTACACAGGAGACCTTTGATAAGGAAACCCTTAGGGTAATAATGGGAAATCCTGTGCTGATTCAACTCCAAGGAGGTCACATCAGCTCAAGTGGGCTGGTGTTGCTGTTACCACCACATACATTTTACAGAGAAAAAGTGGCAACAGGATGGAGACTCTAACCCAAATGGTCAATTTACAATCTGGGACTTTATTCTCTGTGCCATTCTGCCTCTCAACCAATAACCAAGTCCTGGACACATTAGGAAGCTTGGGCTACCACAACAAAGCACCATGAACAAGGTGGATTAAGCAATAAAAAATTACTTCTCTCAGTTCAGGAAGCTGGAAGTTTGAGACCAAGGTGCCATCAACACTGTTGTCTTCTGAGGTCTCTCTTGGGCTGTTTTCCCTGTGTCTTCACATCATCCTTCCTCTACATGTGTCTGCTATATATATTGGATGTTTGTGCACCCTACTCCCAAGCAATGGTATTGGGTAATGGGGACTTTCAAAGCTTGCCACCCTCATGAACAGCATTAGTGCCCTTATAAAAGAGGCTCCACAGAGCTCCCTTGCCCCTTACACTGTGTGAGAACACAATGAGATGGCTGTCTATGAACCTGGAAGAGAATCCTTACCAGACATTGAGTCTGCTGGTCCCTTGATCTGGTCTTCCAGGCTCCAGAACTGTGAGAAATAAATTTCTGTTGTTTATAAGCCATCAGTTGTGTGTTATCTGGTTGTAACAGTTCAGATGGACTAAGGCAGTGTCTGTGTCCCAATCTTCTCTTATAAGGATATCAGCCTGATTGGATTAGGGCCCACTATAGTGACCTCATCCTAAAAGGCTATGTCTCCAAATACAGTAAAATTCTGAGGTATTGAAGACTAGGACTCCAACATATTAATTTTGGCAGAACACAATTCAACCCATAGCAAAGGGTTATAGAGTGAATGACTTTAGGCATTGAGAAAAACTTTTCAGCTATTGCTCCAGTAGGAAGTGGTTGACACAGTGTCAATACACAGTGTATACTTAATAGGTATAACACATTATTCTTTTTCTTCTCTGCATCCTTCTCATCTATACCCATTATCTTCCCATTTCTTTTCCCCAATTTTCCTTTCATTTTTCTACTAATTATTTCCCCGTCTTGCTAATCTTTCCCTGAACTTCATTCTCTTCTGGAATAAGCAATGTGGGTGTCAACAGTCATATCTCCAAGAGAGCACTGCAGTCATTCATGGGTGTGGCAGCCAATTGATTACTATATTCTGTGGGTAAGAATATGGGGCTAGAGAGCAGCATCTGCATCTCAGGAGAGAGATTCCATGAGGTCAGGGGCCTCTGAAAGAACACATTTGTCTGTTTCTTCAAGATATCAAATAGGGAGAGGGTGGTAAGATGGGGAAATAGCAGGTGGTAAGATGGGGAAATAGACCCTAGGCTTCCCTCTTCCCTTTAACACAGCTTGATAAATATTAAATAATTCTAAACACTCAAGAAATCAATCTGAGGACTGATAGAAAAAACTGCACAAGTAGAGGGAGAGAAAAGACACATGTGGAGGATAGGAGGTGTGGAGATGTGATTTTTTTTGGGGGGGGGGTGGGGAGAATCAGGTGCTGCAGAGAGGAGGGAGCCCTGGTGATGGAGAGAGGTTCGAGAAAGAGAAAGGAATGCTCTGGGATCACACAAGGAAAACACTTTCCCCAAACCATTGATTGGGAAAATGAGAGGGGCTGACTTCCATGAGTTTTACAACTTGTGAGGTTCAAAGACTGGAGTTTTAGAGGTCTGTGTGTGACTGGTGGTGAGCCCTGGGGAGATTGCAGTGCTCCTGTGGAGAATGAGGGCAGATAGCCTGGGGAAAGATGGATAAGTTGCTTGCAACATATAAACTACCAAAACTGAAACAGAAAGAAATAGAAAATCTGAACAGACCCGTAACCAGCAAGGAAATTGAATCAATAATCAAAAATCTCCCAATGAACAAAAGTCCAGGGCTGATGGCTTCCTAGGGGAATTCTATCAAACATGTAAAGAAGAGTCAATACCTATTCTTCTCAAAGTGTTCCAAAAATAGAAATAGAAGAAAAACTTCCAAATTCCTTTTATGAGGCTACCATTACCTTAATTCCAAAACTAGACAAAGACCCCTCTAAAAAGAAGTACAGGCAAATATCCCAGATGAATATGCATGCACAAATTCTTACCAAGATACCAACTAACAAATCCAAGAGTACATTAAAAGAATTATTCACCATGATTAAGTGGGATTTATTCCTGGGTGCAGGGGTGGTTCAATATCTTCAAATCAATCAGTGTGATACACCACATTAATTAAAGAAAGGGTAAGAACCACATGATTCTCTCAATAGATGCAGAGAAAACATTTCACACAATCCAGCATCCATTCTTGATAAAAAAAAAAGAAAATCCTCAACACAGTAGGAAAAGATGGAATATACTTCAACATCATAAAAGCCATATATGAAAGACTCAAAGCTAATATCATCAATGGGGAAAACTTAGAGCTTTTCCTCTATGGTCAAGAGTAAGACAGAGATGACCACTCTCACCAATGTTATATAACACAGTACTGGAAGTCGTAACCCCAAGCAATCAGACAACAAAATGAAATAAAAGGCATGCAAATCAGCAAGGAGTAAGTAAAAACTTCACTATCTGCAGATGACATGATACTTTATGTAGAAAACCCAAAAGACTATCCAAAAATTGCTAGAACCAATATATCAATTCAGCAATGTTGCAGGATATAAAAGTCAATGTACAGAAACCTGTTACTGTTTCTGTATACCAATAATGAAGTAGCAGAAAAAGAAATAAAAGAAGCAATCCCATTTACATTTGTACCAAAAACAATAAGATTCCTAGGGATCATCAGTATTCTGAAAATTACAGAACACTTATGAAAGAAATTGAAGAGGACACAAAGAAATGGAAAAACATTCCATGCTCAAGGGCTGTAAAAACAAACATTATTAAAATGTTTATGCTATCCACAGTAATCTACACATTTCGTGCAATCCCTATCAAAATATCACCAGCACGTTTCACAGAGCTGGAACAAATAACCCTAAAATTCCTATGGAACCACAAAGGACCCTGAATAGACAAAATGATCTTGATAAAGAAAAGCAAAGCTGGAGGCATTGAGATTCCAGAATTCAAGCTGTATTACAAAGCTGTAATCATCAAGACAGTATGGTACTGGCACAAAAACAGACAGTGGACCAGAATAGAGAACTCCGAAATGGACCCACAACTTGATAGTCAACTTATCTTCAACAAAGCAGGAAAGAATATCCAATGGGAAAAAGACGGTCTCTTCAACAAATGGTGTTGAGGGAACTGGACAGCTGCATGCAAAAGAATGGAACTGAACCACTTTCTTACACCATACACAAAAATAAGCTCAAATGGATGAAAGATCTAAATGTGAGACAGGTGATGGGCACTGAGGTGGGCACTTGACGGGATGAGCACTGGGTGTTATTCTATATGGTGGCAAATTGAACACCAATAAAAAATAAATTTATAAAAAAAATAAATGTGAGACAGGAAACCATTAAAATCCTAGAGGAGAATACAGACAGAAAACTCATTGACCTTGGCCTTAGCAACTTCTTAGTGGACAGGTCTCTGGAGGCAAGGGAAACAAAATCAAAACTTAACAATTTATACTTCATCAGGATAAAAAGTGTCTGCACAGTGAAGGAAACAGTCAACAAAACTAAAAGGCACCCTATAGAATGGGAGAAGATGTTTGTAAATGACATATCTGACAAAGGATTCGTATCAAATCTGCAAATGATTTATCAAACTCAACACCCCAAAAATAAATAATCCAGTTAAGAAATGGGCAGAGGGCACGAATAGACACTTTTCCAAAGAATAAATATAGATGACTAATAGACACATGAGAAGATCCTCAACATCACTCGTCATCAGGGAAATACAAATCAAAACCATGATGAGATAGTACCTCACATGTCAGAATGGCTAAAATTAACAACACAGGAAACAACAGATGTGGGGAAAGGGAAACCCTTTTACAATGTTGGTGGGAATGCAAATTGGTGCAGCCACTCTGTAAAACAGTATAAAGGTTCCTCAAGAAGTTAAAAATAGAACTACCCTATGACCCACCAGTTACACTAGCAGGTATTTACTGAAAGTGTACAAAATACTGATTCAAAGGGATACATGCACCCTAATGTTTATAGCAGCAACATCCACAATAGCCAAACTATGGAAAGAGCCTTAATGTCCATTGACAGGTAAATGGATAAAGAAGAAGCAATATATATATATTATATAATATCATATATATAATTATATATATAAAATATTACTCAGCTATCAAATAGAGTGAAATCTTGCTATTTGCAGCAGCATGGGTGGAACTAGAACCTATTATGCTAAGTGAAATAAGTCAGTCAGATAAAGACAAATAGTATGATTTCACTTATATGTGGAACTTAAGAAAGACTACAAATGAACATGGGGGGAAAGAGAGGGAAACCATAAAAATGAATGTTAACTATAAAGAACGAACTGAGGGTTGCTGGAAGGAGGTGGGTAGGTGGGGATGGGTTAAATGGGTGATGGGTATTAAAGGGAGCACTTGTTATTAAGAGCATGGGGTATTGTAAGTGATGAACCACTAAATTCTACTCCTGAAACACGTATTACACTGTATATTAACTAACTGGAATTGAAATAGAAATGAAAACTACAAAAAAAGAAGGAGGAAGAGGAGGAGGAAGAAGAAGAAGTGAGTTATAATTTATAGGGTTTCATCCCAGGTAAGGAAATGTCAAATAGGTTTCTGCATAAATGATAGCAGACCCATTGCATATGTGACATTGAGTCAGCGTTAAGGAGGAAAAGCCAATGAGACTTGAGCCCCCCAGGCGCTACCTGAGTGGGGAAGTGAAGCATTTTCCTCCAAGACAGCCTTGGCCACCTCTGAAGATGAAACCACAAGAGAAGGAACTAGTTTGGTACAAAAGAAAAAGCGCATCTTTGGATTTGTACTGTTATTTCATTCAGACCCACTGCCTCAGCACTTTATACATGGCACAGAAGCCAAAAGCAAATCAATTTAGCTTCATAAAAATAATACGTGAATACAAAATGCAAACATGCTATTTTTCCATTTAAAACACACACACAAAATCTATTAAAGAAATTTTTAAAATTCCGTAGGCTAAACAAAAAAAATGAAGTATCTGTTTCAGTTCTAACCTGTTTCTTCCATCCTGCAAACAGAGCCTATGTAGACAGAGGAGTACACAAGTGGCCAACAGGTGACACAAAATCCAAAAGAGAACACACACACACACACACACACACACACACACACACACACACACGAAGAGCTAGAGTGAAACCCAGGCAAGTGTGTAGGTAAAAGAGGCAGTGAAGTACTATCAGGATGGGGAAGCAAACAGAAGGGAAAAGTAGGGACGAATTTATATTAAAGAATGTCTCCATCTTGTGGTCATTATGGTGTAACCACTAATTAAGTCAAGTTTTATTTCCATTTATTCATCCCTCCATCTTTGTGTGCATTTATTCACCAACCTAACTTGTACTTTCCAGTTGAATGTGGCAGGCACTGTTCTAAGTATTAGGGCTAGAGTAGTGAACAAAATTAAAATTCCCTGCCTTTCAGGAAACGACAAATGTTGGAGAGGATGTGGAGAAAAGGGAACCCTCTTACACTGTTGGTGGGAATGTGAACTGGTGCAGCCACTCTGGAAAACTGTGTGGAGGTTCCTCAAAGAGTTAAAAATAGACCTGCCCTACGACCCAGCAATTGCACTGTTGGGGATTTACCCCAAAGATTCAGATGCAATGAAACGCCGGGACATTGCACCCCGATGTTTCTAGCAGCAATGTCCACAATAGCCACACTGTGGAAGGAGCCTCGGTGTCCATCGAAAGATGAATGGATAAAGAAGATGTGGTTTATGTATACAATGGAATATTACTCAGCCATTAGAAACGACAAATACCCACCATTTGCTTCAACGTGGATGGAACTGGAGGGTATTATGCTGAGTGAAGTCAATCGGAGAAGGACAAACAGTGTATGTTCTCATTCATTTGGGGAATATAAATAATAGTGAAAGGGAATATAAGGGAAGGGAGAAGAAATGTGTGGGAAATATCAGAAAGGGAGACAGAACATGAGACTCCTAACTCTGGGAAACAAACTAGGGGTGGTGGAAGGGGAGGAGGGCGGGGGGTGGAGGTGAATGGGTGACGGGCACTGAGGGGGGCACTTGATGGGATGAACACTGGGTGTTATTCTGTATGTTGGTAAATTGAACACCAATAAAAAATTAATTTATTAAAAAAATTCCCTGCCTTTTTGTAACTTCCATTCTGGTTAGAGTTTACATTAATTAAACAACTATAATGTGTGGTATGTTACGTCAGAAAAATAGGGGCGGGTATATCAAAAGCTGTTGGGGGAGGGAGTCAGGATTTTGATAAGGGTGACTTTCAGTAAGTCCTCAGTGAGGTGGGGGAAGGGCCTGAGGAAAGGGAAAGAGGGACGCCCCAGATGTGTGGGGAGAGAACATCCAGGAAGAGGGAACAGTCAGTGCAAAGGCTTTGAGTGGAAGGCTGAGGCTGGTGCTCAAGGAGGGTGAAAAAACCATCTGGGGCTGTAGTGTGGTGAGCAGGGAGGTAAGTGACTAGGTGAACATCTAGAAGAACTAAGAGAAGAACAAGGAGGTGAGGAAGGAAGGAGGCAGCACAAGGAAGAAGACCAGGTTTGGTCATACAGGCTTTGGTTTTGGTGCTGAGTGAGGTAATGGAGGATTCAGAACCTGGGAAGGATGAGATAGGACATGCTAACTCTGGCTACTCAGTTAGAGGAGCCTCCAGGGAACCCAGACTGGTTAGGGCCACTGTGATTCTACAGGTGAGAAATGGGGTAGGCTTGGATCAGGGCTGTGGGGATGGTAAAAATGGTAATATTCTAGATACATTCTGAAAGAAGATTCAACAAGGTTTTTGTAGTGTAAGTGCCTGAAAATCAGCTTTTGATTGTTGAGGCATACATTTCCAAGACATCTATTTTGAATAAACATATTGCCAGCTATATGATACAACTACTGCTAAAACAACTAGATAAGAAAAGGAACCAGGCTGTCCCATCTGAGTTTCCCTTTTAGAAAGTCCTGGGCAATCTAGATTATTGACCACTTAAGGAACTCTACTATCCCCTCTTATGCTCTAATTCCTGCTCTGTTTTAAATTTATGAGTAAAGAGTAAAGCCAAGAAATGCTAGGTACCCTACCCTCAACCTCAATAAGGAGAGTACCAGGTCTGCAATCTCTATCTGACACCTTGCTTGATGGCTCTTGGGCATGCCATATACCTTCCAAGATCTCTGAACAATAAATTTCTTTTTTCAAAGTCCCTTGATAGTTGTTGCTGAGATACATCTTCCAATAATAATAAGAGCCACAAGGGCCATGCCAACCACAATATTGGCTATCGATGGGAAAATGTCTGTGGGGACTTGCCATAAGTAGTGGGGGCCCAGGTGAGTGCCTCAGGCATTCCAAGCTAATAATATCACTATCAATAGGCTGAGAAGGACACAGAACAAAAACTACAGGAGTTCATGATTACTAGACAGCCCTTCAAAAAATATTAGAAAGGATGAATACTCACCATTTGCTTCAATGTGGATGGAACTGGAGGGTATTATGCTGAGTGAAGTAAGTCAATTGGAGAAGGATAATCCTTATATGGTTTCACTCATACGGCGAATAAAAGGAACAGTGAAAGGAATTATAGGGGAAAGGAGGGAAAATGAGTGGGAAAAATTAGAGAGGGTGACAAAACATGAGAGACTTCTAACTCTGGGAAATGAACAAAGGGTTGCAGAAGGGGAGGTGGGCAGGGGGATGGGGTGACTGGGTGACAGGCACTGAGGGGGGCACTTGACAGGGTAAGCACTGGGTGTTATACTATATGTTGGCAAGTCAAACTTCAATTAAAAAAAATAAATATTAGAGGGCTCTCCTTGAGTGGGAAGGAAAGACCAAAAGTAACAAAGATAAGAAAGGACCAGAGAAATCTCCAGAAACAATGACAAAACAAGTAATAAAATGGCACTAAATAAATATTTATGAATAATTACTTTGAATGTAAATGGACTAAATGCTCAAATCAAAATACGTAGGGTGTCAGAATGGACAAAAACAAACAAACTAGATCCAACTCTATAGTACCTACAAGATACTTATTTGAGATGTGAAGACACCTGCACATGAAAGTGGGGAGATGCAGAAATATTTATCACACAGATGGATGTCAGAAGAAAGTTGGAGTAGCAATACTCATATCAGATAAACTAGACTTTAAAACAAAGATTAACAAGAGACAAAGAAGGATATGATACCATATGATAATAAAGGAGACAATCCAACAAGAAGATCTAACCACTATAAATATTTATGCACCCAACGTGGGAGCAACAAAACATATAAAACACTTAATAAAAAATATAAACTATATATAAATGTATATATATAAACAAAATAACAAATATTAATTAATTGATTATAATACAATAATAGTAGTGGACTTAAACACTTCACTTATATCAGTGGACAGGTCATCTAAACAGAAGACCAACAAGGGGGGATCCCTGGGTGGCGCAGCGGTTTGGCGCCTGCCTTTGGCCCAGGGCACGATCCTGGAGACCTGGGATCGAATCCCACATCGGGCTCCCGGTGCATGGAGCCTGCTTCTCCCTCCGCCTGTGTCTCTGCCTCTCTCTCTCTCTCTGTGACTATCATAAATAAATAAAAAAAATTAAAAAAAAAAGAAGACCAACAAGGAAACAATAGCTTTAAATGACACACTGGAACAGATGGACTTGACAGATATATTCAGAATATTCCATCCTAAAAGAGGACAATACATATTCTTTTCAAGGTTACATGGGATAGTTTTCAGAATAGATCCCATACTAGGTTACATTAGGTCTCAAAAAATATAGAAATAATGAATCATACCATGCATCTTTTCTTACTACAATACTTTGGGAATCCTGCATGATACCACTACACCGGTGGCGCTGTTCTTACTACAATACTATGAAACAAGAAGTCAACCACAAGAAAAATTTGGAAAGATCACAAATACACAGAGGTTAAATAACATGTTACTAAATTGAGTCAACCAGGAAATCAAACAACGAATAAACAATACACAGAAACATATAAACATGAAAACAAGAGTCCAATACATTTGGGATCCAGCAAAAGCAATCCTCAGATCAACACAGTCCTACTGAAGAAGCAAGAAAATCTCAAATAAACACCCTAATCTTGAACCTAAAGAAACTAGAGAAAGAACAACAAATAAAGCCTAATGCCAAGAAAAGGAAGGAAATAGTAAAGATAAGAGAAGAAATAAATGATATAGAAACCACAAAAATAATAGAACAGATCAATGAAACCAGGAACTTCTTCTTTGAACAAAATCAATAATTGATAAACCTTTAGCCAGACTTACAGAAAAGAGAAAGGACCCAAATAAATAAAATCACAATTAAGAGGAGAGAAATGAAAACAAACACCACAGATATAAAAACAATTATAAGAATATCATGAAAAACTATATGGGAACAAACTAGATTACCTCCAAGAAATGGATAAATTCCTAGAAACCTATAAACTACCAAAACTGAAACAGGAAGAAATAGAAAACTTGAACAGACCTGTAATCAATAAATCAATACTCAAAAATCTCCCAAGAAGCAAAAGTCCAGGGCCAGATCTCTTCACAAAGTCTACCAAACATTTAAGAAGAGTTAATACCTATTCTTCTTAAACATTAAAAAAAAAAAATAAAAGAAAGAAAAAAAGAAAAGGGAGGAAAACTTCCAAACTCATTCTATGAGGCCAGCATTACCCTGATACCAAATCAGATAGACTTCACAAAAAAAAAAAAAAACAGAACTACAGGCCAATATCCTTGAAGAACGTGGATGCAAAAATTTTCAATAAAATACTAGCAAACCAAATCCAACAATACATTTAAAAAATCATTCACCACAATCAAGGAGGATTTATTCCTGAAGGCACAACAGTAGTTCAATATTCACAAATCAATCAACATGACACACCACATTAATAAAAGAAAGGATAAGAACCATAGGATCACGATGAGATATCACCTCACGCAAGTCAGAATGGCTAAGGAAACAACAGATGTTGGAGAGGATGCAGAGAAGGGGGAACCCTCTTGTAGTGTCAGTGGGATGCAAACTGCAGCAGCCATTCTGGCGAACAGTATGAAAGTTCCTCAAAAAGTTAAATATAGAACTACCCTATGATCTAACAATTGCACTACTAAATATTTACCCAAAGGATACAAAAATATAGATTTGAAGTGGTACATTCACCCTGATGTTCATAGTAGTATTATCAACAATAGCCATCATCCAATTGTTCGTTGATTGATGTATGGATAAGGAAGATATTGTATATATACACGGTGGAGTATTACTCAGCCATCAAAAAGAATGATATCTTTCCATTTGCAGTGATGTGGATGGAGCTACAGTATATTATGCTAAGTGAAATAAATCAGTCAGAGAAAGACAAATACCATGTAACATCACTCATTAGTGGAATTTAAGAAATAATACAGATGAACATATGGAAGAGGGAAAAAGAGTGAGAGAGAGGAGCACCTGGGTGGTATAGTTAATTAACCATCCAACTCTTGGTTTCAGCTCAGGTCCTGCTCTCAAGCCTCGTACTGAGTCTACTTGCGATTCTCTCTCTCCCTCTACCTCTGTTGCTTGTGCCCTCTCTCTCTAAAATAAATAAATAAATAAATCTTTAAAAACAAACAGAAAGAGAGGGAAACAAACTATAAGAGATTCCTAAAGATAGAGAACAAACTGAGGGTTGATGGAGGAAGGTACAAAGGGTATGGGCTGGATGGGTGATGGATAATAAGGAGGGTCCTTATTGTGTTGAGCACAGACTATTATATGTAAGTGATGAATCAATGAATTCTATTCCTGAAACAATACTGCACTGTATGTTAACTAACTAAAATTTAAATAAAAAATTGCCAAAAAAAAGAACCATATGATCATTTCAATAGATGCAGAAAAAGCATTTAACAAAGTACAACATCCATTCATGGTAAAAACCCACAGCAAAGTAGATTTTGAGGGAACATAACTAACAATAAAACCCATATATGAAAAACCCACAGTTAATATCATCCTCAATGAAGAAAAACTGAAAGATTTTCCTCTATGGTCAGGAACAAGACAAGGATGTCCACCACTCTCAGTACTGTTAATTAACATAGTAGTAGAAGTCCTCACCAAAGCAATCAGACAACAAAAAGAAATAAAAGACATCCAAACCAGCAGGAAGATGTCAAATTTTCAGTATTTGCAGATGTCATGATACTATATATAGAAAACTGAAAAGACTCCACCAGAAAATTACTAGAACTGATACACAAATTTAGTAGATCAAAGGATAGAAAATTAACATTGAGAAATCTGTGCATTTCTATGCACCAATAATGTTGCAGCAAAAAGAGAAATTAAATACTCAATCCCATTTACAATTACACCAAAAAACCCCAATATGATATCTAAGAAGAAACCTAATGAAAGAGTTAAAAGAACTGTACTCTGAAAACTATAAGCAATGTTGAAAGAAACTGAAGAGGACACAAACAAATGGAAAGACATTCTATGCTTAGGGATAGGAAGAACAGATATTTTTTAAATGCCTGCACTACCCAAAGCAATCTACACATTTAAGACAATCCCTATCAAAATATCACCAGCGTTTTTCACAGAGCTAGAATAAACAATCCTAAAATTTGTGTGGAACCAGAAAAGAGCCTCAATAGCTAAAACAATCTTGGAAAAGAAAGTAAAGCTGGAAGCATCACATTTCCAGACTTCAAGACATATTACAAAGTGCAGTGGTCAAAACAGAATGGTTGTGGCACAAAAATGGACACATATATCAGTGGAACAGAGTAGAAAACCCACAAACAAATGCACAACTAAATGGTCAATTAATCTTTCACAAAGCAGGAAAGAATATCCAATGGGAAAAAGACGGTTTTTCAACAAATGGTGTTGGGAAAATTGGGCAGAAATATGCAAAAGAATGAAACTGGACCACTTTCTTATACCATACACAAAAATAAACACAAAATGGAAGAAAGACCTAAATCTGAGACAGGAAACCATTAAAATCCTAGAGGAGAACACAGGTAGTAACCTGTTTGACCTTGGCCACAGCAAGTTCTTTATAGATAAGTCTCCTGATGCAAGGGAAATAAAAGCAAATATTAACTGCTGGAATTTAATTCAAAATAAAAACCTTCGTGTAGTGCAGGAATCAATCAACAAAACTAAAAAACAAGCACATGAGGAAATGCTCCACATCACTTGCCATCAGGGAAATACAAATCAAAACCACAATGAGATACCACCTCACACCAGTAAGAATGGGAAAATTAACAAGGCAGGAAACAACAAATGTTGAAGAGGATGTGGAGAAAGGGGGACCCTCCTGCACTGTCGGTGGGAATGTGAACTGGTGCAGCCACTCTGGAAAACTGTGTGGAGGTTCCTCAAAGACTTAAAAATAGATCTGCCCTCCAACCCAGCAATTGCATTGCTGGGAATTTACCCCAAAGATACAGATGCAGTGAAACGCCGGGACACCTGCACCCCGATGTTTCTAGCAGCAATCCACAATAGCCAAACTGTGGAAGGAGCCTTGGTGTCCATCGAAAGATGAATGATAAGGAAGATGTGGTCTCTGTATACAATGGAATATTACTCAGCCATTAGAAGCGACAAATACCCACCATTTGCTTTGGCATGGATGGAACTGGAGGGTATTATGCTGAGTGAAATAAGTCAATCGGAGGAGGACAAACATTATATGGTCTCATTAATTTGGGGAATATAAAAAATAATGAAAGGGAATAAAGGGGAAAGGAGAAAAAAATGAGTGGGAAATATCAGAAAGGGAGACAGAACGTGAAGACTCCTAACTCTGGGAAACGAACTAGGGGTGGTGGAAGGGGAGGAGGGCGGGGAGTGGGGGTGACTGAGTGACAGGCGCTGAGGTGGGCACTTGACGGGATGAGCACTGGGTGTTATTCTATATGTTGGCAAATTGAACACCAATAAAAAATAAATTTATAAAAAAAAGATTAAAAAAAAAAAAACAACAAAAAAACACTACAGGGGTGCCTGGGTGGCTCAGTTGTTAAGTGTCTGCCTTTGGCTCAGGTCATGATCCTGGAGTCCTGGGATTGAGTCCCACATCAGGTTCTCTGCTCAGCAGGGAGTCTGCTTCTCCCTCTCTCTCTGTGCTCTCTCTTGTTCTCTTACACTCTGTCTCAAATGAATAAATATATAAAATATTTTTAAAGACCTAAACTACAGAATGGGAGAAGATATTTGCCTCACATATCTGATAAAGTGTTAATACACAAAATATATAAAGAAGTCGTGAAACTTGGAGAGACATAAGATGGTGGAGTAGTAGGGTGACCCTCAGCTTTCCTCCTCCCTCAAACACAGCTAGTTAACTATCAAATCATTCTGAACACCCAAGACATTGGTTGGAAGTCTTAGAGAACATCGCTGCATGTCTACAAACTAGAAAAATGATGTGTGGAAGGTAAGAACTCTAGAGTTGATTCTTGGGAGAAAAGAATCATGGGTGCTGCTCAGGGGAGGGAGTAGCCAGAGAGAAGGAGAGAGAGAAAAATCACTGGAAAAAAAAAAAGGGTGAGGTTTACAATACCACCAGTTTTCTATATACAGCTGAGTGCAGAGTCTGAAGCTTCAGAAGTCCAAGACATTGCTAGGTTTGCACCTGGGGAATTGGGTGGTGCTCCAGGGGAAGACCAGGGCAGAGCCCCAGCACTGGGCATTCTGAGGCTCCCCACAGCCACAGGGAAGAAGTGGTTCCCTACTTGGAGTGCATATGCCAGTGGTAATATGGCCTCTCCATGGGCAAAGGATCCTGTAGGCTCATCGAGCTGCCCAGCTCATCAGTATAGGAACAAAGATGCCAGCTGAAGGCAGCAATCCCTGGTGCAGGCTGTGTGTTGTGACTTAGCATAAACCGAGAACTGCTGCACAGTCCCACCACTGTCTTCAGGGACAAGCTGGCACTGGTCACCGCAAAGGGAGACCCTTCCCCAGAGGATCAGTGCCGGTCCAACCAGTGGGGGTACCTGAAGTGTGGGGTTTTCAAATACAGCTGTGCCTGAGATAAATCCACGAGACTCTTAACTGAAGGAAACAAACTGAGGGTCGCTGGAGGGGAGGTGGGCGGGGGATGGAGTAACTAGGTGATAGGCATTAAGAAGGGCAAGTGATGTGCTAAGCATTGGGTGTTATACACAACTGATGAATTACAGAGCTCTACATCTGGAATGATTATGTTGGCCAACTGAATTTAAATGATTAAACAAAACAGGAGAGCTGTGCCATTTGGCGGGCAAACAGTTCAGACACAGGGTGAAGGCAGGAATCTGACAGAAGTCATAGGAACAGGAGGGGTCATTGTCTGCACATTGTGAAGGCTTACTGAAGAAGGGTAGCTTGCATTTCCTGGTCCTAAGCAGAGAGGATGGGGCAAGGCCATGCTCTCCTAGTGCCCGTCAGCCTGATCCACCGCAGTGAGCTAAACACTGCCAAGTGGAGAACAGAGCAGGTGCACCGAGCTCCTCCCCCTGCACCTTGCAGGCACATCCCCACTAGGACAACTCCACCTGAGAATCAGGGACAGGCCCTTCCCCCAACCCCTAGAACACCAGCACAGGCCTACTGATCACAGAATGCTACAAAGCTTCAGCTCTATGGGAAACAGAATCCAGCATCCATTAGGTTTTTAAATTTTTGTTTCTTTTTGTTTTTTTGTTTTCTCTCTTCTTTTCTTTTTTCTTGGATACAGAAAGAACAATTCATTTTTCAAAAATTTTTTCTTTTCCTTTTCTTTCTTCCTACCTTTTATTCTATCAAGTGTCTTGTAACAAGAAGACCAAAACACACCTAGGATCTAGCTTCCTTCATGTATTTCATTATATTTTACCTTAAAAATTTTTTTGATTTTTTAATTTTTATTTTATTCTGCTTTTTTTTCTCTCCATCCAAAATGGCAAGACAGAATAATTCACCCAAAAGAAAGACAAAGAGCAGGAAGAAATGACAGCCAAAGATTTAATTAATAAGATGTCTGAATTAGAATTTAAAACAACAATTGTAATGGTACTAGCTGGGCTTGGGGAAAAAAAAGCATAAAAGACACTAGAGAATCACTTACTGCACAGATAAAAGGACTAAAATCTGCTCAGGCCAAAATTAAAAATGCTATAAATGAAATGTAGACCTAGATGGACAAAGCAGAAGAATGAATCAGTGTATAGAAGATAAAATTATGGAAAATAATGAAGCTGCAAAGAAGAGAAACAAAGGTAATGGGGCTCAAAAGTGCACTTAGGAAACTCAGTAACTTATTAAAATGGAGTATCATAGGAGTCCCAGAGATTAAAAGAGAGATAAAGGGCAGAAGGCTTATCCGAGCCACTTATAGCTGGAAGCAAATTATAGCTGGAAACTTAGCTAGTCTAGGGGAGGATACAGGTGTCAATACCTAGAAGCACAGAGAAACTCCCATTAAATTTAACAAAAGCCACGTATCGCCAAGACATATCATAGTCAAATTCACAAAATACACAGACAAGGAAAGAATCCTGAAAGGAGCAAGGGGAAAAAAGTCCTTAACTGACAAGAGAAGACAAGTGGGTTTGCAGCACATCTGCCCACAGAAACTTGGGAGGACAGAAACAAGTGGCAGGATATATTCAATGTGCTGAATGGGAAGAACACACAGCCAGGCCACTTTGCCCTGGAAAGCTGTCATTTAGAATAGAAGGAGAGATAAAGAGTTTTCCAAACAAAAACTAAGGGAGTTCATGACCACTGAATCAGCCCCACAAGAGATATTAGAGGGGGACTCTTTCAGTGAGAAAGAAAGACCAAAAGCAACAAAGACTAGAAGACTAGAAAGAGGCAGAGAACATCACCGGAAACACCAGCTTTACAGGTAATACAATGTCACCAAATTCCTATTTATCAATAATCACTCAGAATATAAATGGACTAAATGCTCCAATCAAGACATAAAGTATCAGAATGTATTACAAAAAAAGACCTATTCATATGCTGCCTATAAGACTCATTTTAGACCTAAAGATACCTGCAGATTGAAGGTGGAGGGAAGGAGAACCATCTACCATGTTAATGGTTGTCAAAAGAAAGCTGGAGTAACCATACTTATATCACACACACTAGATTTTATTTTATTTATTTTATTTTTTAAATATTTTATTTATTTATTCATGAGACACAGAAGGGGGGAGCAGAGACACAGGTTGAGGGAGAAGCAGGCTCCATGCTGGGAGCCCGATGTGGGACTTGATTCCGGGTCTCCAGGATCATGCCCTGGGCTGAAGGCAGCGCTAAACCACTGAGCCACATGGGCTGCCCCACAAACTAGATTTTAAACCAAAGAGTGTAACAAGAATGAAGAAGGGGACTATATCACAACTAAGGAGTCTATCCATCAAGAAGATCTAACAAAAAAAAAGATCTAACAATTATAAATAATTATGCTCCCACCCTGTGATCACCTAAATATATAAATCAATTAATAAAAAACATAAAGAAACTAATGGATAATGATACAATAATAGTAGGGTACTTTAACACCTCACTTACACCAATGGACAAATCATCTACGTAGAAAATCAACAAGGGGGATCCCTGGGTGGCGCAGCGGTTTGGCGCCTGCCTTTGGCCCAGGGCGCGATCCTGGAGACCCGGGATTGAATCCCACGTCGGGCTCCCGGTGCATGGAGCCTGCTTCTCCCTCTGCCTGTGTCTCTGCCTCTCTCTCTCTCTCTGTATGACTATCAAAAATAAATAATTAAAAAAAAAAAAAGAAAATCAACAAGGATACAATGGCTTTGAATGACACACTAGGCCAGATGGATGAACTTAACAGAACATTCCATCCTAAAACCACAAAATACACATTCTCATCAAGTGCTTACAGAATATCCTGCATATAGATCACACATTAGCACGCAGAACAAACCTCAACAAATTCAAGATCGAAATCATACCATGCATACTTTTTTTTTTAAAGATTGTATTTATTTATTCATGAGAATACAGAGAGGAGAGAGAGGCAGAGACCAGGCAGAGGGAGAAGCAGGCTCCACGCAGGGAGCCTGACATGGGATTCGATCCCGGGTCTCCAGGATCAGGCCCTGGGCTGTAGGCGGTGCTAAACCGCTGAGCCACCGGAGGCTACCCCCATGCATACTTTTTGACCAACTCTATGAAACTAAAAGTCATACATAAGAAAAAATCTGGAAAGACAACATAGAGGTTAAACTACATGCTATTAAACAATTAATGGGTCAACCAGGAAATCAAAGAAATAAAAATGTACATAAAAACAAATGAAAAAGGGCACCTGAGTGGCTCAGTTGATTAAGCATCTGCCTTTGGCTTGGGTCATGATCTCAGGGTCCTGTAATGGAGCCCCAAGTTGGGCTCCCTGCTCACTGATAAGTCTGCTTCTCCCTCTGCTTCTGACCCCCCACTTGTGCTTGCTCTTGCTCTCTCAAATAAATAAAAATCTTAAAAAAATAATAAGATACCTAGGAATAACTAGAAGTGATAAACCTGTATTTTGAAAACTACAAAACCTGATCAAAGACATTTAAGATGACACAAAGTAATGGAAAAACATTCCATGCTCACGGAATGGAAGAACAAATATTGTTAAAATGTCCATACTATCCAAAGCAATCTACATATTTGAGACAGTGCCTATCAAAATAGCATTTTTCACAGAGCTGGGACAAATAACCCTAAAATTTGTATGGAATCACAACAGATCCTGAATAGCCAAAGCAATCTTCAAAAAGAAAAGCAAAGCTGGAAGTATCACAATTCTGGAATTCAAGTTATATTTCAATGCTGTAGCCATCAAAACAGTACAGTACTGGTACAAAACCAGAAACATAGATCAATGAAAATAATAGAAAACTCAGAAATGAACCCACAATGATCATATCAATTAATCTTTGACAAAGCAAGAGTATCCAATGGGGAAAAGACAGTCTCTTCAACAAATGGTGTTGGGAAAACTGGACAGCTACCTGCAAAAGAATGAAACTGGACCATTTTCTTACACCATGTACAAAATAAATTCATAATGAAGTAAAGACCTGAGATCATTAAAATCCTAGAGAAGAACACAGGCAGTAACTTCTTTGATCAGTCACAGCAGCTTCTTTCTAGATATGTCTCTTTAGGCTAGTCCCAAAAATGAACTATTGGGATTACATCAAAATAAAAGGCTTCTGCACAGCAAAGGAAATAACCAAGAAAACTAAAAGGCAACCCTTAGAATGGGAGAAGATCACATATCTGATAAAGGGAAAGTATCCAAAATATATAAAGAACTTATAACATGCAACATAAACATAAAACAAAAAATAGAACATAAAATCTAATTAAAAAATGGGCAGTAGATATGGAATAGACATCTCTCCAAAGAAGAAATCTAGATGGTCAACAGACACAGGAAAAGATGCTCAGCATCACTTACCATCAGGGAAATGCAAAGCAAAACTACAATGAAATATCACATCACACCTGTCAGAATGACTAAAATTAACAGCACAAGAAAATAACAGGTGTTGGCAAGGATGTGGAGAAAGGGGAAATCTCTTACACTGTTGGTGGGAATGCAAACTGGTACAGCCACTCTGGAAAACAGTAACGAGTTCACAAAAAAGTTAAAAATAGAACTAACCTATTATTTAGTAATCACACTACTGGGTATTTACCCAAAAGATTACAAGAATACTAATTCAAAGTGATACATGCACCCCTATATTTATAGCAGCTTTATTTACAATAGCTAAGATATGGAAGCTGTCCAAGTGCTCATCAATTGATGAATGGGTAAAGAAGAGGTGGTATATGACCAGTGAAATATTACTCAACCATAAAAAGGAATGAAATCTTGCCATTTGTAATGACATGGATGGCGGCAAAGAGTATAAAGGTAAGTGAAATAAATCAGAGAAAGAAATGTCATGTAATTTCATTCATCTGTGGAATTTAAGAAACAAAACAAGCAAATGGAAAAGAGAGAGAGAGAGAAAGCAAGAAACGACTCTTCACTATAGAGAAAACTGATGGTTACCAGAAGGGAGGCGGGGGGGGGGGATGGGTGAAACAGGTGTGGGGATTAAGGAGTCCACTTATGATGAGCATAGGGGATGTACAGAAGTGTTGAATCATATTGTACACCTGAAACTGATATAACATTGTATGTTAACTAAGTGGAATAAAAACAAAAACTTTAATTAAAAAAATAAAGCCAGTAGGTGATTGTAATGAGCAGTCATGGGTGAGAACCACTGAGAGAAATCTTCCTTTGGAACATGTCTTCAGTGGACTGAGATGAATAGTGTCCCAGCATGGTGGGAACAGTGGCACCTTCTGTCACTCACAGGAAGAGACTTGTAGCCAGAACCATGTATTTATTGATACCTTCCTTTCCCTCACTCCCCCTAACACCTCAGCTGATGCACGTTAGCATAGGCCCACTTCCCCCACCCCAGGCTCCAATGCACCGTTATCCACGCTGCCAAATACTACAGATACAGATCTCCTCAAAATTCATCTAAAATCTTAAGATTTCCCTCATAGAGTCCATACTCTTCCACTTCTACTTTGCATCTAGAGCAATCACTTTGGGCGATTTGGGCACAAGTATCACTCTTATTCTCACTTCTTGTATTGCTTTTGAAGCATGTCACCTATACATGTCTTCATTCTCTAAAGGCCCTGGATCTTCTCAAAGACAGGGAGCCAATACTGATTGAGTCTCATCCTCACCCAGTGAGACTGGGCACACAATAGACACATCTTGCTGAATGAGTAAATAAATAGACAACTTTAATTACTCATCAAGAAACTAATAGACATGAAGGAAAACAAACCAAACCAAACCAAACCAAACCAAACCAAACCAAAAAACCCACACAGCACCACATTTAATCCATAAATGGAGATGGCTGGGCTCTTGCAGGAGCTCAATGAAGCATCTTCTCCAGGAAGAGAACAAAGAAGATGGGGGTTGGGGGTCTGACTCTGGCCCCATTTCTGATGGCTGATCTGCAACTTTTACTCCCATTAACAATTGGAAAACCCATATAAGTTATCGTCTCTTTGCATAGGTGTGCTTGTATGCATTTCTTCATTTCAATAGCGATGTCTTTAAGACCTACAAAAAAAAAAAAAAAAAGAAAAAGACTGCCATTCTCCTCCTCCTTTCTTATACACCAGCTTTGACCCACCCAGGCTGGACTAGAGTAAGATGTAAGCCAGGCCATACTTGTGTGTGTCATCCAACACAACTGTCTCTGGCAGAGACAATGGGCTGGAGTGGTGTCCTCCAACCACAGAGCCTCCAGGTGCCTAAATCCTCTCACAACCTATCTCAATCAAATATTGTTAATAGTTTCCAAACCTTCTTTAAGTAAAAAAATTTCCAAACCATATTACCAATTGGGGGTCTAGCATGTCTTTATAGACATTTAATGCAGATGCAGTAAGAACTTGTTCTTAGCCCTTAGTTCTTATTAATCTTCAAATGACTTTGTGAGGAGCTGCATGTACCTGTGTTGCAGTTATGTGTACCCTCCATGATGAAACATAAATCTAATGTCCTTTTATTCTTGGTTTGAGTCCTCTTTTAAGTATTAACAATAACCATTTAAAAGCTATCATTCTGATGGACTTCCCTCTCTTTCAAAGTGTCTTTAGAAACATCCTAACATATGGCGGTAGCTCTATGTTCTCCGTAATTTCATTTTACTTCCTCTGGGTGGGCGCCATATCCATACCCAGTGATTGCTATTTTAAAGCAAAGAATCACTCTGCTACCTAAATTATAGAAAGCAGAAACATAAGTATCTAAGAGACTAACTGACATGACTAGCCCCTTTAATTTCAACACCTAGGATGAACTCCAAGAAGGCTAAACTCCCGGAGCCAGCAGGCGAAAGTGAGAAGGTAAAGAATAACCATGCAAATAATCCAACCCTCCTGGAATTCTCCCCCCTGCCCTTCATGCTAAACTATACTACTGCTTCTAATTCATTTCTAATTTTTATTTTCAATTTAGAATTTGTGTTGGATTTCTTAAAAGCAAGTAGAATAAATTAAGCTTTACAGTCTCCCTGAAGCAAGTTTATGTTTTACTCATTGCCTTTCTCCAAAGCTTCTACTCTGAAGATTAAAAACCCCAGTGGAGTGGAGAATACAAATTACCCATGTTTAAAAAGAAAACAATGGAAGTTAGAGGAGGATGAAGGTTCATCCAATATGCTGAGCCAACTTCCTCAAAGCTAGCAGAGACTGTTGATAAAACCATGTAAAAATTTATAAATAAATGATAGAATGTGAGAAACTCAGATACATTTTCAGCATGAGGCTACTATAGTATCTTTGTTTCTAAGAAATTTGGACAAAAGCTTGTTTCTCTTCAACACCTACCTTGGGACACATACCCCTAAGCTTATGAGAGAGTACCACTTGTACTGTATCTACACAATATTGCATACTAGAAACGTACCTGTGTTTATGATGCCAGAAAATTCAACACACTTTATCTTATCTGCTGTGCACCACTTGAGCTCATTGTCACACTTTCTTTCCATCACTGCAAAGCACGTTGGGCACTTAAAACCATTGGAGTTGAATTCATCAACATCCTTCTCTTCGAAGTCATTCATCTTAATCTCCCAGGAAGCTGTTTAAAAACAAAACAAAACAAAACAAAACAAAACAAAACAAAACAAAACAGGCTCGCTATTTGTCACAGACAGGCAAACATACCCATGCTCACAAAGCCGACTTAGAACTTGGGTCTGCTCTCTTCACCCTCCCCTACAACCCCTCCCCAGTGTTCTAGAGGTGAGACTCAACAGAGGAGTTGCCACAAAAATCCCTGCCTTCATAGAGCTTGCTTTCTGGTGGGGGAGATAGATGAAAAGAAAGAAAGAAGGAAAATATGTGGTATGTAAGACAATGACAAATACTGGAAAGAGAAATAGAAAGAGTAGGAAGTACAGGGTGTGGTTGCAATTCTTAAGGTGGTCAGGAAAGGTGTCATTGAAAGTATAATTTTATCTATTTATCTATTTATTTATTTTAGAAAGAGACAGAGAGAGCTCAAGTGGGAGGAGGGGCAGAGGGAGTGGGAGAATTCTATGCAGACTCTCTGTTGAGTGTGGAGCCCAATTCAGGGCTTGGTCTCCTAACCCCAAGATCATTACCAGACCCAAAATCAAGAGTTGGATGCTCAACCAACTGAGCCACCCAGGTGCTCCAAAGGGGTAACTGCTAAAATGGAGGCCTAAAACAGATTTACTTCCATTTGCTTGTGCAGAATAATTCAGTCTTATAAAGATCATAGGGCATATATTTCTTACTTAAAAATGTATACAACTAAAAACAAATAAATAAAAGTAAATAAAAACAATGAGAAGGGATAGGAAAAAAATGTGTTCTAAAATTTGCTTTTGCCCCTTGAAGAATGGGGAAAGAAGACCTGCAAAAACAAAAACAAAACAAAACAAAAAGAAAAAAAACTGAATTAAAAAGTAAGCAAAAACCTAAATGGACATTTTCCCAAAGATATAAGAACGGTCATCAGGTATACAAAAAAACGTTCAACATCATTGGTCATTAGGAAAATGCAAATCAAAATCCCCATGACATCACACCTATTAGAATTCCATCAAAAAGACAAGAAATAACAAATGCTGCTGAGGATGTAGAAAAATAGAAACCTTTGTGCACTTCTGTTGGGACTATAAATCGGCACAGTCACTGTATACAACAATTTACAGAATCCCTAGAAAAATTAAAAATAGAACTACTGTTAAAAAAGAAAACCACAGGCCCAAAATGGAGATATGGAGTCACTTAGATTAAGGCCCCATCAGTAAACCAAGCTTTTATACCCAACATAACTGTAGTTTCAACTGTTCAGCAAGGAAATCTTGAACTAGCCAAAAATTGGAAATTTCTGGCCAACACGAGGAGGCCATCACCTGAGAGACTCCTTCCCTTTTAGAGGCTGACCTTGCTGAAACGATGCATTTCTTGCTAATACAGAATCCCTTCTTCTAATGCCCTCTCTCTGCCTTTAAAATTATCTCCTTTCCTTTCCTGCAGCTCTGCAGAGCTCCTCTCTACTTATTATATGGGATGCTGTCTGATTTATAGTGTTTACAGAAGCCAATCAGACCTTCAGATTTACTCGGTTGAATTTGTGTGTTTCTAACAGATTCAGGGAACATGAGAAACACAGGCATGGCACCCTGAAAACCCTTTTGAGTTCACTGTCTTTGAGTTTCTGAGGGCTATGGTAACTACTCGGAGCTCTGCTGTCTTTGCTCCAAGCTCCTGATCTAATTGGTTCTCCAGGCCAGAGTGAATGATCAGTCTATATTGAGAAAAGGGACCAACAGAGTGCCAGTTGTTAGCCCTTAGTTCAGTCATTTAGTGGGGTTTGCTGGCTTAATTCCTTTCCCAGTTCCAGTCTGTAGGGCCCCACCTACTATAGTCCCCTGGGTCAGTCCACTCTGAGGACTGCTGGTGGTGCACACAGGGTCTTCTGTTGGCCCCTTTGCTGTCACTTCTCAAGCTCAGTCAGTCCTTGGTTCTGTTCTCAGAGTCCATGTTGGGAATGGCTGTGGCAGGTGTGCTGGTTCAATCCTGCCCCAGCCCCTAGTTCTTTAGCTACTGCTGGCATCCACACTGCTATCTCCTCAGTACTGCTGGATTCTGTTACTCTGTGCATGATGCAAAGGCTTGGGTAAAAGAAAGGAGTAACTAGGGGCGCCTGGGTGGCTCAGTTGGTTGAGCCCCTTCCTTCAGCTTGGGTAGGGATCCCAGGATTCTGATATTGAGCCCCACGTGGTGTTCCCTGCTCAGTGGGGAGTCTGTTTCTCCCTCTCCCCTTGTTCCTCCCCCATCTTGTGCTCTCTCTTTCAAATAAATAAAATCTTAAAAAAAAGAAAAAGAATAACTAAATAATAAGAGAAGGGGATTTTTAAAATCCAAAGAGTTAAGTGATCCATCTTCTCATACACTGGCTTATTTTGTATCTAAGAACTATGGTCCTGGAAGCCATAAAAATCTGCAAGCTTGTTTTGTGTCCTGAAGAACGTGGCTTGGTAACTGTCAGGCTGGGGTCCCCCCAAATAAGGCCAGATAGAAATGTTAGCTATGCCCTATTCATGACTAGATATAGCTGGACAGAAATGTGGTTTAAACTTCATTTGAAGTTAGGGTCCTACCAAACTGCTGCCAGCCTTCAGGGGAATTACAACCCAGAATTACAATGGCCATTATGAGGAATGTTCCAATTAGATAAGGTCACTTAAGAAGTGTACTTAAAAGCAAAGACTTCAAAATTCCAAAAATAACTTCACTGAAACTCACAGCAAAAAAAAAAAAAAAAAAAAAAGTGATAAAAATTTAAAAAGACATAAGACATACCTAGCACAAAAGACTGTAAGACTGACATAATCTTACTGCTTCCCTCTACCCTCCTTTATTTCAATCCTCATTCCAGTTATCCTCTGAATTGTCTTTGCATGACCATAAACAAAAGTTCTATCTACCTTTAGAGGAGGGCCCCTGATGGGTCCCTACCAGAGTTGGTGAGATACTAAAGGATTTCTTGATAAACTTCTACATTACTCTTTTAATCAGTCAAGGGAAAACTAAAAGTAAAAAATAAACAAATACAACTAAAAAAATCAACATATGTAGCTACATGTTCTTCCTTGAATATCACATTCAGGCTGGAACTCAATTCTTGGTGTAATTAAAAGCAACTGTCCTTATTTTACAAACCATCGCAAAACTAGAAAAGTAATTCTAGAAGCAATTCATAGTTCACCTCTTCCTTTACCAAATCCAAAACCTCCTCTATTTATCTCAAAAGGCTTTTAAATTATTGGCCTTAGAAAACCAAAGTCACTCACGGGGGAACTTACATTCTTTATCTATCACTTGTTATAAAAATAATCATGTCTTTAAAATATAAATCCAGGCCACCTGAGACCAAAGGAGAAAAAAAGAAAGAACAGAGGCTTTTTAAAAATATGAACTGCCAAAAGGACTCTCCTGACAAACCCAACACCTCAGCCTCAAGATTTCTTCCAGGGACGAACACAAATCTCAAAAATCTTCTACACAAATATTGATAATGACAAGATATCTCTATCTGTATATTTATGTCAATTGTATCTATTGTGAATATATGGCATTTTCTACCTCTAACATATTGTTAAAATTAACCTGTAAAACAACTCTAAGTCAGTTTAAAGAAAAGTAAGCAATTAGATAATTTTATAATTCACAAAAATTCTTAAAAATAAGGGTGCCGGGCTGGCACAGTTCTTGGGTTCATGAACCAGTCACACACTGGTTCTTAGGTTCATGAGTTCCAGCCCCATGTTGGGTGTAGAAGTTACTTATAGATAAATACAACTTTTTAAAAATTCTCAAAAATAGGGGATCCCTGGGTGGCTCAGTAGTTTAGCCCCTGCCTTCAGCACAGGGCATGATCCTGGGGTCCCCGGATCAAGTCCCACATTGGGATCCCTGCATGGAGCCTGTTTCGCCCTCAGCCTGTGTCTCTGCCTCTCTTTTCTCATGAATAAATAAATAAAATCTTTAAAAAAATAAAAATAAAAAATAAAAATTCTCCAAAATAAAATGAAAACAATGAATGAAAATGAATTTCAGGAGCGGGCAAGATGACAGAAGAGTAGGGTCCCCAAATCACCTGTCCCCCCAAATTACCTAGATAACCTTCAAATCATTCTGAAAATCTACGAATTCGGCCTGAGATTTAAAGAGAGAACAGCGGAAAAGCTACAGTGAGAAGAGTTTGTGCTTCTATCAAGGTAGGAAGACGGGGAAAAAGAAATAAACAAAAGGCCTCCAAGGGGGAGGGGCCCCGAGGAGCCGGGCTTAGGCCGGGGCGAGTGTCCCCAGGACAGGAGAGCCCCGTCCCGGAGGAGCAGGAGCTGCACCAACCTTCCTGGGCGGAAAGGGGCCCGCAGGGAGGTGGAGCAGGACCCAGGAGGGCGGGGATGCCCTCGGGCTCCCTGGGACACTAACAGGCACCTGCGCCCCGGGAGATGCGCCGAGCTCCCTAAGGGCTGCAGCGCGCACGGCGGGACCCAGAGCAGCTCGGAGGGGCTCGGGCGGCGGCTCCGCGGAGGGGGCTGCGGGGCGGGAGCGAATCCAACAGCGCAGGCCCCGGAGCACAGGGTGCCGGGACACAGCCCAGGATCCGGCCTCCCCCGGGACAGGCAGAGGTCGGGAGGGCCCAGGACAGCGAGGACGCTCCTGCCCCGAGCTGAGCAGATCAGCGGCACCGCCCCGGAGCCTCCAGACCCTGCAGACGGAGAGCCCCGGAGCTACTGCGGGGGCTGAATCCAGGTTTCCTGAGCTGCTGTAGCCACTGGGGCTGTTCCTCCTGGGGCCTCACGGGGTGAACAACCCCCACTGAGGCCTGCACCAGGCAGGGGGCAGAGCAGCTCCCCCAAGTGCTAACACCTGAAAATCAGCACAACGGGCCCCTCCCCCAGAAGACCAGCTAGAGGACAAGTTCCAGGGGAAGTCAAGGAACTTAAAGTGTACAGAATCAGAAGATACTCCCCCGTGTTTTTTTTTTCTTTTTGATTTCTGATTGCTTCCCCCACCTTTTTTTTCACCTTTCTTTCTTTTTCTGTCTCTTTTTCTTCTCTTTTTTCCTTTTTTCTTTTTCTCTTTTTTTTCCTTTTCTCTCTCTCTTTTTTTCTCCTTTTCCCAATACAACTTATTTTTGGCCACTCTGCACTGAGCAAAATGACTAGAAGGAAAACCTCACCTCAAAAGAAAGAATCACAAACAGTCCTCTCTCCCACAGAGTTACAAAATCTGGATTACAATTCAATGTCAGAAAGCCAATTCAGAAGTACTATTATACAGCTACTGGTGGCTCTAGAAAAAAAGCATAAAGGACTCAAGAGACTTCATGACTGCAGAATGTAGATCCAATCAGGCAGAAATTAAAAATCAATTGAATGAGATGCAATCCAAACTAGAAGTCCTAATGACAAGGGTTAACAAGGTGGAAGAACGAGTGAGTGACATAGAAGACAAGTTGATGGCAAAGAGAGAAACTGAGGAAAAAAGAGACAAACAATTAAAAGACCATGAAGACAGATTAAGGGAAATAAACGACAGCCTGAGGAAGAAAAACCTACATTTAATTGGGGTTCCTGAGGGCGCCGAAAGGGACAGAGGTCCAGAATATGTATTTGAACAAATCATAGCTGAGAACTTCCCTAATCTGGGAAGGGAAACAGGCATTCAGATCCAGGAAATAGAGAGATCCCCCCCTAAAATCAATAAAAACCGTTCAACACCTAGACATTTAATAGTGAGGCTTGCAAATTCCAAAGATAAAGAGAAGATCCTTAAGGCAGCAAGAGACAAGAAATCCCTGACTTTTATGGGGAGGAATATTAGGGTAACAGCAGACCTCTCCACAGAGACCTGGCAGGCCAGAAAGGGCTGGCAGGATATATTCAGGGTCCTAATGAGAAGAACATGCAACCAAGAATACTTTATCCAGCAAGCTCTCATTCAAAATGGAAGGAGAGATGAAGAGCTTCCAAGACAAGCAGGAACTGAAAGAATATGTGACCTCCAAACCAGCTCTGCAAGAAATTTTAAGGGGGACTCTTAAAATTCCCATTTAAGAAGAAGTTCAGTGGAACAATCCACAAAAACAAGGACTGAATAGATATCATGGTGACACTAAACTCATATCTGTCAATAGTAACTCTGAACGTGAACGGGCTTAATGACCCCATCAAAAGGCGCAGGGTTTCAGACTGGATAAAAAAGCAGGACCCATCTATTTGCTGTCTACAAGAGACTCATTTTAGACAGAAGGACACCTACAGCCTGAAAATAAAAGGTTGGAGAACCATTTACCATTCAAGTGGTCCTCAAAAGAAAGCAGGGGTAGCCATCCTTATATCAGATAAACTAAAATTTACCCCGAAGACTGCAGTGAGAGATGAAGAGAGACACTATCTCATACTTAAAGGATCTATCCAACAAGAGGACTTAACAATCCTCAATATATATGCCCCGAATGTGGGAGCTGCCAAATATTTAAATCAATTAATAACCAAAATGAAGAAATACTTAAATAATAATACACTTATACTTGGTGACTTCAATCTAGCTCTTTCTACACTCGATAGGTCTTCTAAGCACAACATCTCCAAGGTAACGAGAGCTTTAAATGATACACTGGACCAGATGGATTTCACAGATATCTACAGAACTTTACATCCAAACTCAACTGAATACACATTCTTCTCAAGTGCACATGGAACTTTCTCCAGAATAGACCACATACTGGGTCACAAATCGGGTATGAACTGATACCAAAAGATTGGGATTGTCCCCTGCATATTCTCAGACCATAATGCCTTGAAATTAGAACTAAATCACAACAAGAAGTTTGGAAGGACCTCAAACACGTGGAGGTTAAGGACCATCCTGCTAAAAGATGAAAGGGTCAACCAGGAAATTAAGGAAGAATTAAAAAGATTCGTGGAAACTAATGAGAATGAAGACACAACCGTTCAAAATCTTTGGGATGCAGCAAAAGCAGTCCTGAGGGGGAAATACATCGCAATACAAGCATCCATTCAAAAACTGGAAAGAACTCAAATACAAAAGCTAACCTTACACATAAAGGAGCTACAGAAAAAACAGCAGATGGCCCCTACGCCCAGCAGAAGAAGAGAGTTAATTAAAATTCAAGCAGAACTCAATGAAATCGAGACCAGAAGAACTGTGGAACAGGACAACAGAACCGGGAGGTGGTTCTTTGAAAGAATTAATAAGATAGATAAACCATTAGCCAGCCTTATTAAAAAGAAGAGAGAGAAGACTCAAATTAATAAAATCATGAATGAGAAAGGAGAGATCACTACCAACACCAAGGAAATACAAACGATTTTAAAAAAATATTATGAACAGCTATATGCCAATAAATTAGGCAATCTAGAAGAAATGGACGCATTTCTGGAAAGCCACAAACTACCAAAACTGGAACAGGAAGAAATAGAAAACCTGAACAGGCCAATAATCAGGGAGGAAATTGAAGCAGTCATCAAAAACCTCCCAAGACACAAGAGTCCAGGGCCAGATGGCTTCCCAGGGGAATTCTATCAAACGTTTAAAGAAGAAACTATACCTATTCTCCTAAAGCTGTTTGGAAAGATAGAAAGAGATGGAGTACTTCCAAATTCGTTCTATGAGGCCAGCATCACCTTAATTCCAAAACCAGACAAAGACCCCACCAAAAAGGAGAATTACAGACCAATATACCTGATGAACATGGATGCAAAAATTCTCAACAAGATACTAGACAATAGGATCCAACAACACATTAAGAAAATTATTCACCATGACCAAGTAGGATTTATCCCTGGGACACAAGGCTGGTTCAACACTCCTAAAACAATCAATGTGATTCATCATATCAGCAAGAGAAAAACCAAGAACCATATGATCCTCTCATTAGATGCAGAGAAAGCATTTGACAAAATACAGCATCCATTCCTGATCAAAACTCTTCAGAGTGTAGGGATAGAGGGAACTTTCCTCGACATCTTAAAAACCATCTACGAAAAGCCCACAGCATATATCATTCTCAACGGGGAAGCACTGGGAGCCTTTCCCGTAAGATCAGGAACAAGACAGGGATGTCCACTCTCACCACTGCTATTCAACATAGTACTGGAAGTCCTAGCCTCAGCAATCAGACAACAAAAAGACATTAAAGGCATTCAAATTGGCAAAGAAGAAGTCAAACTGTCCCTCTTCGCCGATGACATGATACTCTACATCGAAAACCCAAAAGCCTCCACCCCAAGATTGCTAGAACTCATACAGCAATTTGGCAGTGTGGCAGGATACAAAATCAATGCCCAGAAATCAGTGGCATTTCTATACACTAATAATGAGACTGAAGAAGCAGAAATTAAGGAGTCAATCCCATTTTCAATTGCACCCAAAATCATGAGGTACCTAGGAATAAACCTAACTAAAGAGGGAAAGGATCTATACCCGAAAAACTACAGAACACTTCTAAAATAAATTGAGGAAGACACAAAGAGATGGAAAAATATTCCATGCTCATGGATTGGAAGAATTAATATTGTGAAAATGTTACCCAGGGCAATTTACACGTTTAATGCAATCCCTATCAAAATACCATGGACTTTCTTCAGAGAGTTAGAGCACATTATTTTAAGATTTGTGTGGAATCAGAAAAGACCCTAAATAGCCAGGGGAATTTTAAAAAAGAAAACCATACCTGGGGGCATCACAATGCCAGATTTCAGGTTGTACTACAAAGCTGTGGTCATCAAGACAGTGTGGTACTGACACAAAAACAGACACATAGATCAATGGAACAGAGTAGAGAACCCAGAACTGGACCCTGAACTTTATGGTCAACTAATATTCGATAAAGGAGGAAAGACTATCCATTGGAAGAAAGACAGTCTCTTCAATAAATGGTGTTGGAAAAATTGGACATCCACATGCAGAAGAATGAAACTAGACCACTGTCTTTCACCATACATAAAGATAAACTCAAAATGGATGAAAGATCTAAATGTGAGACAAGATTCCATCAAAATCCTAGAGGAGAACACAGGCTTTTTGAACTCTTGGGGTTCAAGAACAACCCTTTTTGAACAATCCTTTTTGAACTCGGCCACAGTAACTTCTTGCAAGATACATCCACGAAGGCAAAAGCAACAAAAGCAAAAATGAAGTATTGGGACTTCGTCAAGATAAGAAGCTTTTGCACAGCAAAGGATACAGTCAACAAAACTAAAAGACAACCTACAGAATGGGAGAAGATATTTGCAATTGACATATCAGATAAAAGGCTAGTTTCCAAGATCTATAAAGAACTTATTCAACTCAACACCAAAGAAACAAACAATCCAATCATGAAATGGGCAAAAGACATGAAGAGAAATCTCACAGAGGAAGACATAGACATGGCCAACATGCACATGAGAAAATGCTCTGCATCAGTTGCCATCAGGGAAATACAAATCAAAACCACAATGAGATACCTCTCACACCAGTGAGAATGGGGAAAATTAACAAGGCTGGAAACAACAAATGTTGGAGAGGATGTGGAGAAAAGGGAACCCTCTTACACTGTTGGTGGGAATGTGAACTGGTGCAGCCACTCTGGAAAACTGTGTGGAGGTTCCTCAAAGAGTTAAAAATAGACCTGCCCTACGACCCAGCAATTGCACTGCTGGGGATTTACCCCAAAGGTTCAGATGCAATGAAACGCCGGGACACCTGCACCCCGATGTTTCTAGCAGCAACGTCCACAATAACCAAATTGTGGAAGGAGCCTCCGTGTCCATCGAAAGATGAATGGATAAAGAAGATGTGGTTTATGTATAAAATGGAATATTCCTCAGCCATTAGAAACGACAAATACTCACCATTTGCTTCAACGTGGATGGAACTGGAGGGTATTATGCTGAGTGAAGTAAGTCAATCGGAGAAGGACAAACAGTGTATGTTCTCATTCATTTGGGGAATATAAATAATAGTGAAAGGGAATATAAGGGAAGGAAGTAGAAATGTGTGGGAAATATCAGAAAGGGAGACAGAACATAAAGACTCCTAACTCTGGGAAACGAACTAGGGGTGGTGGAAGGGGTGGAGGGCAGGCGGTGGGGGTGAGTGGGTGACGGGCACTGAGGGGGACACTTGAGGGGATGTGCACTGGATGTTATTCTGTATGTTGGTAAATTGAACACCAATAAAAAATTAATTTATTAAATAAAATGAATTTCAGGTTCATGTGATCTAGGAAAATATTTGGTAATAAAGTTAATTTAAGTTTGTGGGTTTACTTAAAACAGCGGTGTCTTTAGAGTTGTAAACATTAAATATAAAATGTTTATTCTATAGGTTTACTGAAATAAAATAAGCTCTGAGGGGGGCACTTGACGGGATGAGCACTGGATGTTATACTATATGTTGGTAAATTGAACTCCAATAAAAAAAATACAAATAAAATAAAATAAGCTCATGTTATCTCTGTTACAAAACATGTCAATAATAGTTTGGTATAATGAAACTCTCACTTAAAAACAGCTTTCAAAATCGTTTTGGCAACTTGAAACTTTTAAAGTTTTGCTAAGTTATTATCCAAATAAGATAATGTAGCATTAATTACTGAACTTTTGGCTTCCTTATTACACAGAAATTAAAGATAAATTTGGATCTCTTAGCAAACATTTTTTGTGCTTTAGTTAAAGATTGTACTATTAGAAAGCACATTTCCAGAAATTATGAAATGTGGGATGACTGGGTGGCTCAGGGGTTGAGCATCTGCCTTTGGCTCAGGTCATGATCCTGGGAGTCCCAGGATCAAGTCCCACATTGGGCTCCTCATAGGGAGTCTGCTTCTCCCTCTGCCTATGTCTCTTCTTCTGTCTCATATTTATGAAAAGAATAAATAAAATATAAAAAAGAAAAATCATGGGATCCCTGGGTGGCGCAGTGGTTTAGAGCCTGCCTTTGGCCCAGGGCGCGATCCTGGAGACCTGGGATCGAATCCCACATCGGGCTCCCGGTGCATGGAGCCTGCTTCTCCCTCTGCCTATGTCTCTGCCTCTCTCTCTCTGTGTGTGACTATCATAAATAAAAAATAAAAATAAAAATAAAAAAAAAAGAAAAAAAAGAAAAATCATCAAATGTATTTTTAAATTTGCTAATTTAAAGATTAGTGATATAACAGTTCACAATTTCTTACTTAGTATTTGCTAGAAATTAAATTTTCTAAGAGTTAAGAATTCTAATTAATGTATGTGGTTAAAGGTACTAGAAACAGCTAGAGATGTTCATCTCTACGTGAAAGTTAAGTAAGATATATGCTTTCAGGAAAAGAAGGTATAAGGAATGGAAATGCATTGTGTTGGTGGCGATGAAAAAATAATTTTGTCCTAAAATGAGGCTGATTATTTAAAGAGGGAAAACTTAGGATAAAATTTGAATGTTAAAAAAGAAAATTAAAAAGCTATAGAGGATTTGTGAAAAAAGATTCTTTGAAAAGGAATTTTGATATGTGGTCAAGCTGGCTAAGATTATGTTATTGAAGAATGAATTTTAATATCAAAAGTACACTAGTAGAAAATTAAAATTTGGTTTTCTTTTTCTAAAAGGACAAAGGTTTTCTTTTTGTATATTTTTTTATGGAGTTCGATTTGCCAACATATAACACCCAGTGCTCATCCTGTCAGGAGTGCCCCCCTCAGTGCCCATCACCCAGTCACCCTGTCCCCCGACTCACCTCCCTTTCCAATACCCCTGTTTCGTTTCCCAGAGTTAGGTGTCTCTCATGTCCTGTCACACTCACTGATACTTCCCACTCATTTTCTCTCCTTTCCCCTATAATCCCTTTCACTATTTCTTATATTCCCCAAATGAATGAGACCATATAATGTTTGTCCTTCTCCACTGACTTCACTCAGCATAATCCCCTCCAGTTCCATCCATGTTGAAGCAAATGGTGTGTTTGTTGTTTCTAATGGATGAGTAATATCCCAATGTATACATAGACCACATCTTCTTTATCCATTCATCTTTCCTCTTTCTCCACATCCTCTCCAACATTTGTTGTCTTGTTAATCTCTCGATGGACACAAGGCTCCTTCCATAGTTTGGCTATTGTGGATATTGCTGCTATAAACATCGGGGTGCAGGTGTCCCGGTGTTTCACTGCATCTGAATCTTTGGGGTAAATCCCCAGCAGTGCAATTGCTGGGTCATAGGGCGGATCTATTTTTAACTCTTTGAGGAATCTCCACACAGTTTTCCAGAGTGGCTGTACCAGGTTACATTCCCACCAACAGTGCAAGAGGGTTGCCCTTTCTCCACATCCTCTCCAACATTTGTTGTTTCCTGCCTTGTTAATTTTCACCATCCTCACTGGTGTGAGGTGGTATCTCATTGTGGTTTGATTTGTATTTTCCTGATGGCAAGTGATGCGGAGCATTTTCTTATGTGCTTGTTGGCCATGTCTATGAAGGACAAGGTTTTTTGAACTATTGGCTTGCTCTTAATAAGAGATTACAGAGTTTTTAATTATTTTTTTACCTTTCAAAATTAACTGCTTAGAAAATAGGTATTTTCTATTTTATTAAAATAATATTCTGTGCTTAATGATATCTTTATCATCAGTCTTTAAATAAGAAAACAGGAGTCTTTTTAATATTAAAAAAGCTAAATTTTACTCACAATTATGTAACTTTCTGTATTTGCCTGTGAAGTCTTTGTCACTTTGGTTAAATAGAACTAAGTATCATATCACAGCCACCTATTATCCTATTAGTCAAGTGTCCAAAACCTTTTGATATTTTTTACAAAGTTCTTCAAATCAAATTTAAAATGAAGTCCTTTGACCACAAATCAACTCTGAAATTTCCAGAGGGTCATCAGAACATTCAAAGGGTTGTTCTTTCTTGTTATAAAAAGGGAACTAAACAATAATGAGGCTTATTTGGCATGTTAAATTACATGGGAAGCATTGTCAAGTAGGTGAAGCTAAATCTTATATAGTTTATGTAAATATTATTAATATGTGTACTAGACATTGTGTAAAATATCTAAAATTGTGGTATGTCCTGATGTAATATTATCAGCCATAATTCTAATTATTATTTTAAAATGTTATATGTTACAAGAATGACCAAATTTGTTCATCACTTGCATTGTAATGAGCTCTAATCAGACCTTTATGCCATATTTAAGAGTTTTAAATAAATAAACAGTAACTTATAGTTACTGTTTTACATAGAAGTTTTCAATGGGGATAAAAATGTGTTTTATTTTCAAATAAATTCATAAAAAGGAATATGATAATTACTCTAGAATACAATTTTCTGATCATTTCAGCACATAAAACTGAATTGGGTAAAAATTTCTAAAACTAGTGGAAAAACTGGATTGTGACAGAACAAAATTTAATAATGGGACCAAATGAACTGAATTTTAATTTTTATGACTTAAGACATTGATGATTCTCTAATGTTGTTTCTCTAGATTTTGAAAAGTGTTTTTCTGTTTTCTCTTAAGCTATCAACAGTTTGGTAAGGTATCTTGTGAACAAAGATGAAACATTTACTTTTTCTCCCTACCTGATTTCTCCAAAATTCAAAACTCTTTGAGAATTCTTTTTATGGTAAGATAATTAGTTGTTTACATACGTTCAATGAGAATCTGTTTTCCTCATAATAGGACAGTGATTATATCATCAAAACTTTGACTGGAATATCATCTTCAGAAGAGAGGTACATCAACTTGAATAAGATCATGTCACAGATAGACCCCAGGACCTGGCCTCTATTGCCCATCTGCTTGGACTCACCAACCTCATCTTGTATTTTCACCTAAGCTCTTCTTTCTGACTTTCCTCTTGACTCAGGTAAAAGAAACCAGAAACTACTCCCCAGGTGATGGTGATTGCCCTGACAAGTCCTCCTGCCCCAGACCATGCAGACCATTTGAGCTAAATCTGACTCATGCCTGTGCAGATGGACCATGGGGGGAGGTCTAGAATACCTGCAGTTACCTTTACTTCATTATAATAGTAAAAGCTCTGCCCAAGGAGGAGCTTCAGCCTCATTTACTAACATACAGGGCATGTATAGGCTTGTGTCTGTAAGTTGCATGTGTGACCTTACCTGCCTCTACATAGGGTGAAAAGGCTTCCTTATCTAAATATTCATCCTAATCCTAAACAAAAGGAACACATTCATCCACCCTCTGGAAGTCATAGTTTGGAAGCCATACCCTGTGATCTCATTATCTGCTGCAAATAAAAATTTTCCTTGTGTGACGAACAGCTTGATGCATTTTCTGACTCACCATGGAGTGAACTCATGTTAATTAGTTCACAATCAGTCAGTGTTAGGAACTAAAGAGGAAAAAAAAAAAAAAAAGGAACTAAAAATGAGTTTACTGAGCTAAAAAGCCCCATGAAGGGGATCCCTGGGTGGCACAGTGGTTTGGCGCCTGCCTTTGGCCCAGGGCGCGATCCTGGAGACCCGGGATCGAATCCCACGTCGGGCTCCCGGTGCATGGAGCCTGCTTCTCCCTCTGCCTGTGTCTCTGCCTCTCTCTATATATATATATATATCATGAATAAATAAATAAAATCTTAAAAAAAAAAAAAAGCCCCATGAAAAGAAATCAACATGGTACCTTGGCTTAGAAGCTTCCCAGTAGAATTTATCCCAAAGATACAGATGCAGTGAAACTCCGGGGCACCTGCACCCCGATGTTTATAGCAGCTATGTCCACAATAGCCAAACTGTGGAAGGAGCCTCGGTGTCCATCAGAAGATGAATGCATAAAGAAGATGTGGTCTCTGTATACTATGGAATATTACTCAGCCATGAGAAACGACAAATACCCACCATTTGCTTCGATGTGGAGGGACCTGGAGGGTATTATGCTGAGTGAAATAAGCCAATCTGAAAAGGACAGTCTTTCTCAATTTCTTTCAGAAGTGTTATTCTATATGTCGGCAAATTGAACACCAATAAAAAATAAATTCATTAAAATAAAAAAGAACATATGGTACCTCATCCCAAGCAATTATTAAAATTTCAGATATGTCAAAAAAAAAGAAAAAGAAAATACAGTACCTCATCCCAAGCAATTATTAAAATTTCAAATTATGTCAAAAAAAAAAAAAGAAAAAGGACGAATATTATATGGTCTCATTCACTTGGGGAATGTAAAAATTAGTGAAAGGGAATAAAGGGAAAGGAGAGAAAATGAGTGGGAAATATCAGTGAGGGAGACAAAACATGAGAGACACCTAACTCTGGGAAATGAACAAGAGTTAGTGGTAGGGGAGGTGGGTGGGGGGACAGGATGACTGGGTGATGGGCACTGACAGGGGCACTTGGTGGGATGAGCACTGGGTGCTATGCTAAATGTTGGCAAATTGAACTCCAATTAAAAAAATTGAAAAAGGGATCCCTGGGTGGCCCAGCAGTTTGGCGCCTGCCTTTGGCCCAGGGCGTGATCCTGGAGACCCGGGATTGAATCCCACATCGGGCTCCCAGTGCATGGAGCCTGCTTCTCCCTCTGCCTGTGTCTCTGCCTCTCTCTCTCTCTGTGTGACTATCATAAATAAATAAAAATTAAAAAAAAATTGAAAAAAAAAGCTTCCCAATAAATCAGTTAAAAAAACAAAACAAACAGAAAACATAGAGTACTCCATCACTATTCTTGTTGTACTTATGTAATTAATCAGGCCAAATTTAATACAGACAAATTAGTTTTATTATTAAAAATGAGGGTCATTTTAAAGAAAAGAAATTATCTCCACATCTTTATTTATATTAGAATGTAATCCTGTTAATTGTCTCTGAGGTTGTGTTATATACCTGTAAATTGGACTGGATCCTGAATTCTAGTTTTCTAAAAAATCTGATTACAACTCTCCAAACTAATGTTTCCAATTTTCACTCACCCTTCTCATTTGGAAGTAAGAACAACAACATCCCTTGAATCTCCTTGGAAAGGACATACCAGGGCTTCCTCATGACCCAGAGGACACTACTCAAAGTCCAGGGATATGCACCTCACAGCTGGAAAAGAGTCTGCAGGACAAGTGGTCCTGGACAAGCACTGGAGACCTCCAAATCAAACTGACCAGCAACAGACATTGAGGTAAATGGCTTCTGCCCAAGATCCTGGATCAGGACTTTATACTTTAACACAAATCCCTTTCTTCTCTTCCTTTGCTTTACTCTGATACTGGCCTGGAAATATGATGTCATTATCTATATCTCCCAGGCCTTTCTAAGAGGAAGTGGGTGGAAACTTTGTCTTTCAGATGGCTGGATTTGTCATTATTAAAAAGAAAAGACCAAAAATCAACAAAAACAGAGGCACCTGGGGGGCTTAATTGGTTAAGCATCTGCCTTCAGCTCAGGTCATGATCCAGCCCCACACTGGGCTCCCTACTCAGTGGGCTGCTCCTCCCTCTGACCCTTCCCCTGCTTGTGCTCTCTCTCTCTCATGCTCTCAGTCTAATAAATAAATACAATCTTTTTAAAAAGGACAAACACTGCCTTTATGACCACAGCTTTGTAGTACAACCTGAAATATGGTACTGTGATGCCCCCAGCTTTGGTTTTCTTTTTTAATATTCCCCTGGCTATTCGGAGTCTTTTCTGATTCCACACATATCTTAAGATAATTTGTTCCAACCCTCTGAAGAAAGTCCATGGTATTTTGATAAGGATTGCATTAAATGTGTAAATTGCCCTGGGTAGCATGGACATTTTCACAATATTAATTCTTCCAATCCATGAGCATGGAATATTTTTCCATCTCTTTGTGTCTTCCTCAATTTCCCTCAAACGTGTTCTGTAGTTTTTCGGGTATAGATCCTTTACCTCTTTGGTTAGGTGTATTCCTAGGTATCTTATGCTTTTGGGTGCAATTGTAAATGGGATTGACTCACAAATTTCTCTTTCTTCAGTCTCATTGTTAGTGTATAGAAATGCCACTGACTTTTGGGCATTGATTTGGTATCCTGCCACACTGTCAAATTGCTGTATGAGTTTTAGCAATCTTGAGGTGGAGTCTTTTGGGTTTTCTATGTACTGGCACAAAAACAGACACATAGAACAATGGAAGAGAAGAGAGAATCCAGAAGTGGACCCTTAACTCTATGGTCAACTAATATTCGACAAAGCAGGAAAGAGTATCCACTGGAAAAAAGACAGTCTCTTCAATAAATGGTGCTGGGAACATTGGACAGCCACATGCAGAATAATGAAACTGGACCACTCTCTCACACCATACACAAAGATAAACTCAAAATTGATGAAATATATAAATGTGAGACAAGATTCCATCAAAATCCTAGGGGAGAACACAGGCAACACCCTTCTTGAACTTGGCCACAGCAACTTCTTGCAAGATATATCCATGAAGGCAAGACAAACAAAATCAAAAATGAATTATTGGGACTTCATCAAGATGAGAATCTTCTGCACAGCAAAAGAAACACTCAACAAAACTAAAAGACAACCTCCAGAATGGGAGAAGATATGTGCAAATGACCTGTCAGATAAAGGGCCAGTATCCAAAGTCTAAAGGACTTTTTTTTAAAATAATAATTTTATTGGTGTTCAATTTGCCAACATACAGAAAAACACCCAGTAATCATCCCATCAAGTGCCCCCGTCAGTGCCCGCCACCCATTCACCCCCACCCCCCACCCTCCCCCCCTTCCACCACCCCTAGTTCGTTTCCCAGAGTTAGGAGTCTTCATGTTCTGTCTCCCTTTTTGATATTTCCTAACCATTTCTTCTCCCTTCCCTTCTATTCCCTTTCACTATTATTTATATTCCCCAAATGAATGAGACCATATAATGTTTGTCCTTCTCCGATTGACTTACTTCCCTCAGCATAATACCCTCCAGGTCCATCCACATTGAAGCAAAAGGTGGGTATTTGTCATTTCTAATGGCTGAGTAATATTCCATTGTATACATAAACCACATCTTCTTTATCCACTCATCTTTTGATGGACACCGAGGCTCCTTCCACAGTTTGGCTATTGTAGACATTGCTGCTATAAACATCGGGGTGCAGGTGTCCCGGCGTTTCATTGCATCTGTATCTTTGGGGTAAATCCCCAACAGTGCAATTGCTGGGTCATAGGGAAGATCTATTTTTAACTCTTTGAGGAACCTCCACACAGTTTTCCAGAATGGCTGCACCAGTTCACATTCCCAGCAGCAGTGTAAGAGGGTTCCCTTTTCTCCACATCCTCTCCAACATTTGTGGTTTCCTGCCTTGTTAATTTTCCCCATTCTCACTGGTGTGAGGTGGTATCTCATTGTGGTTTTGATTTGTATTTCCCTGATGGCAACTGATGCAGAGCATTTTCTCATGTGCATGTTGGCCACGTGTATGTCTTCCTCTGTGAGATTTCTCTTCATGTCTTTTGCCCATTTCATGATTGGATTGTTTGTTTCTTTGGTGTTGAGTTGAATAAGTTCTTTATAGATCTTGGAAACTACCCCTTTATCTGATACATCATTTGCAAATATCTTCTCCCATTCTGTAGGTTGTCTTTTAGTTTTGTTGACTGTATCCTTTGCTGTGCAAAAGCTTCTTATCTTGACGAAGTCCCAATACTTCATTTTTGCTTTTGTTGCTTTTGCCTTCGTGGATGTATCTTGCAAGAAGTTACTGTGGCCGAGTTCAAAAAGGATTGTTCAAAAAGGGTTGTTCTTGAACCCCAAGAGTTCAAAAAGCCTGTGTTCTCCTCTAGGATTTTGATGGAATCTTGTCTCACATTTAGATCTTTCATCCATTTTGAGTTTATCTTTATGTATGGTGAAAGAGAGTGGTCTAGTTTCATTCTTCTGCATGTGGATGTCCAATTTTCCCAGCACCATTTATTGAAGAGACTGTCTTTCTTCCAATGGATAGTCTTTCCTCCTTTATCGAATATTAGTTGACCATAAAGTTCAGGGTCCACTTCTGGGTTCTCTATTCTGTTCCATTGATCTATGTGTCTGTTTCTGTGCCAGTACCACACTGTCTTGATGACCACAGCTTTGTAGTACAACCTGAAATATGGTACTTTGATGCCCCCAGGTATGGTTTTCTTTTTTAAAATTCCCCTGGCTATTTAGGGTCTTTTCTGATTCCACACAAATCTTAAAATAATTTGCTCTAACTCTCTGAAGAAAGTCCATGGTATTTTGATAGGGATTGCATTAAACATGTAAATTACCCTGGGTAACATTGACATTTTCACAATATTAATTCTTCCAATCCATGAGCATGGAATATTTTTCCATCTCTTTGTGTCTTCCTCAATTTCCCTCAGACGTGTTCTGAAGTTTTTCGGGTATAGATCCTTTCCCTCTTTAGTTAGGTTTATTCCTAGGTACCTCATGATTTTGGGTGCAATTGAAAATGGGATTGACTCCTTAATTTCTGCTTCTTCAGTCTCATTGTTAGTGTATAGAAATGCCACTGATTTCTGGGCATTGATTTTGTATCCCGCCACACTGCCAAATTGCTGTATAAGTTCTAGCAATCTTGGGGTGGAGGCTTTTGGGTTTTCTATGTAGAGTATCATGTCATCAGCAAAGAGGGAGAGTTTGACTTCTTCTTTGCCAATTTTAATGCCTTTAATGTCTTTTTGTTGTCTGATTGCTGAGGCAAGGACTTCCAGAACTATGTTGAACAGCAGTGGTGAGAGTGGACATCCCTGTCTTGTTCCTGATCTTAGGGGAAAGGCTCCCAGTGCTTCCCCATTGAAAATGATATTTGCTGTGGGCTTTTCGTAGATGGCGTTTAAGATGTCGAGGAATGTTCCCTCTATCCTTACACTCTGAAGAGTTTTGATCAGGAATGGATGCTGTATTTTGTCAAATGCTTTCTCTGCATCTAATGAGAGGATCATATGGTTCTTGGTTTTTCTCTTGCTGATATGATGAATCACATTGATTGTTTTACGAGTGTTGAACCAGCCTTGTGTCCCGGTGATAAATCCTACTTGGTCACAGTGAATAATTTTCTTAATGTACTGAGGGATCGTATTGGCTAGTATCTTGTTGAGAATTTTTGCATCCATGTTCATCAAGGATGTTAGTCTGTAATTCTCCTTTTTGGTGGGGTCGTTGTCTGGTTTTGGAATTAAGGTGATGCTGGCCTCAAAGAACGAATTTGGAAGTACTCCATCTCTTTCTACCTTTCCAAACAGCTTTAGGAGAATAGGTATGGTTTCTTCTTTAAACGTTTGATAGAATTCCCCTGGGAAGCCATCTGGCCTTGGACTTTTGTGTCTTGGGAAGTTTTTATGACTGCTTCAATTTCCTCCCTGATTATTGGCCTGTTCAGGTTTTCTAATTCTTCCTGATCCAGTTTTGGTAGTTTGTAGCTTTCCAGAAATGCGTCCAGTTTTCTAGATTGACTAATTTATTGGCATATAGCTGTTCATAATATGTTTTTAAAATCGTTTGTATTTCCTTGGTGTTGGTAGTGATCTCTCCTTTCTCATTCATGATTTTATTAATTTGAGTCTTCTCTCTCTTCTTTTTAATAAGGCTGGCTAACGGTTTATCTATCTTATTAATTCTTTCAAAGAACCAACTCCTGGTTCTGTTGATCTGTTCCACAGTTCTGGTCTTGATTTAGTTGAGTTCTGCTCGAATCTTTATTAACTCTCTTCTACTCCTGGGTGTAGGATCTATTTGCTGTTTTGTCTTTAGCTCCTTTAGGTGTAAGATTAGCTTTTGTATTTGAGTTCTTTCCAGTTTTTGGATAGATGCTTGTGTTGTGATGTATTTCCCCCTCAGGACTGCTTTTGCTGTATCCCAAAGGTTTGGAATGTTAGGTTTTATCTTCATTCTCATTAGTTTCCATGAATCTTTTTAATTCTTCCTTAATTTCCTGGTCAAGATGGTCTATAACCGTGTTTGAAGTCCTTCCAAACTTCTTGTTGTGATTTAGTTCTAATTTCAAGGCATTATGGTCTGAGAATATGCAGGGGACAATCCCAATCTTTTGGTATTGGTTAAGACCCGATTTGTGACCCAGTATGTGGTCTATTCTGGAGAAAGTTCCATGTGCACTTGAGAAGAATGTGTATTCAGTTGAGTTTGGATGTAAAGTTCTGTAGATATCTGTGAAATCCATCTGGTCCAGTGTATTATTTAAAGCTCTCGTTACTCTGGAGATGTTGTGCTTAGAGGACCTATCGAGTATAGAAAGAGCTACACTGAAGTCACCAAGTATAAGTGTATTATTATTTAAGTATTTCTTCACTTTGGTTATTAATTGATTTAAATATTTGGCAGCTCCCACATTCGGGGCATATATATTGAGGATTGTTAAGTCCTCTTGTTGGATAGATCCTTTAAGTATGATATAGTGTCCCTCTTCATCTCTCACTACAGTCTTCGGGGTAAATTTTAGTTTATCTGATATGAGCATGGCTACCCCTGCTTTCTTTTGAGGACCATTTGAATGGTAAATGGTTCTCCAACCTTTTATTTTCAGGCTGTAGGTGTCTTTCTGTCTAAAATGAGTCTCTTTTAGACATCAAATAGATGGGTCCTGCTTTTTTATCCAGTCTGACCCTGTGCCTTTTGATGGGGTCATTAAGCCCATTCACATTCAGAGTTACTATTGACAGATATGAGTTTAGTGTCATCATGATATCTATTCAGTCCTTGTTTTTGTGGATTGTTCCACTGAACTTCTTCTTAAAGGGGAATTTTAAGAGTCCCCCTTAAAATTTCTTGCAGAGCTGGTTTGGAGGTCACATATTCTTTCAGTTCCTGCTTGTCTTGGAAGCTCTTCATCTCTCCTTCCATTTTGAATGAGAGCCTTGCTGGATAAAGTATTCTTGATTGCATGTTCTTCTCATTTAGGACCCTGAATATATCCTGCCAGCCCTTTCTGGCCTGCCAGGTCTCTGTGGAGAGGTCTGCTGTTACCCTAATATTCCTCCCCATAAAAATCAGGGATTTCTTGTCTCTTGCTGCCTTAAGGATCTTCTCTTTATCTTTGGAATTTGCAAGCTTAACTATTAAATGTCTAGGTGTTTAACGGTTTTTATTGATTTTAGGGGGGATCTCTCTATTTCCTGGATCTGAATGCCTGTTTCCCTTCCCAGATTAGGAACGTTTTCAGCTAGGATTTGTTCAAATACATATTCTGGACCTCTGTCCCTTTCGGTGCCCTCGAGAACCCAATTAAATGTAGCTTTTTCTTCCTCAGGCTGTCATTTATTTCCCTTAATCTATCCTCATGGTCTTTTAATTGTTTGTCTCTTTTTTCCTCAGTTTCCCTCTTTGCCATCAACTTGTCTTCTATGCCACTCACTCGTTCTTCCACCTCGTTAACCCTTGTTGTTAGGACTTCTAGTTTGGATTGCATCTCATTCAATTGATTTTTAATTTCTGCCTGATTGGATCTAAATTCTGCAGTCATGAAGTCTCTTGAGTCCTTTATGCTTTCTTCTAGAGCCACCAGTAGCTTTATAATAGTGCTTCTGAATTGGCTTTCTGACATTCAATTGTAATCCAAAATTTGTAACTCTGGGAGAGGACTGTTTCTGATTCTTTCTTTTGAGGTGAGGTTTTCCTTCTAGTCATTTTGCTCAGTGCAGAGTGGCCAAAAACAAGTTGAATTGAGAAAAGGAGAAAAAGGGAGAAGAGAAATAAGGCAAGAAAAGAGAAAAAGAAAAAAGGAAGAAAAAAGAACAAGAAATAAAGCAAAAAAAAAAAAAAAAAAAAACAACGGTGGAAGCAAACAGAAATCAAAAAGCAAAAACAACAACAAGAACAACAACAACAACAAAACCCACGGGGGAGTATCCTCTGATTCTGTATACTGTATGTCCCTTGACTTCCCCTGGAACTTTCCAGTGCTGTTTGGTCAATAATTTGTTTTTTCCCTGTCCTTCTAGCTGGTCTCCTTGGGGGAGGGGCCTGTTGTGCTGATTTTCATGTGTTAGCACTTGGGGGAGCTGCTCTGCCCCCTGCCTGGTGCAGGGCTCTGTGAGTGATGTTTATCCTCTTTATCTGGTGAGGCCCTGTGAGGCTCAGTGGGGGTTGTTTACCCCGTGAGGCCCCAGAGGAACAACCACAGTGGCAGCAGCCAGGTCTGGGGCCCTGGATTCAGCTCCAGCAGTAACTACGGAGCTCTCAGCTCTCCGTCCACAGGGCCTGGATGCTCCGGGGGTGGGGCCGCTGATTTGCTCAGCTTGGGGCAGGAGTGTCATGGAGGAAGACATAGACATGGCCAGCAAGCACATGAGAAAATGCTCTACATCACTGGCCATCAGGGTCAAAACCACAATGAGATACCACCTCACACCAGTGAGAATGGGGAACATTAACAAGACAGGAAACAACAAATGTTGCAGAGGATGTGGAGAAAGGGGAACCTTCTTGCACTGTTGGTGGGAATGTGAACTGGTGCAGCCACTCTGGAAAACTGTGTAGAGGTTCCTTGAAGAGTTAAAAATAGATCTGCCCTATGATCCAGCAATTGCACTGGTGGAGATGTACCCCAAAGATACAGATGCAGTAAAAAAAAAAAAAAGATACAGATGCAGTGAAACACCGGGAGGCCTGCACCCCGATGTTTCTAGCAGCAATGTCCACAATAGCCACACTGTGGAAGGAGCCTCGGTGTCCATTGAAAGATGAATGGATAAAGAAGATGTGGTCTGTATACAATGGAGTATTACTCAGCCATTAGAAATGACAAATACCCACCATATGCTTCAACGTGGTTGGAACTGGAGGGTATTATGCTGAGTGAAATAAGTCAATCGGAGAAGGACAAACATTATTTGGTCTCATTCATTTGGGGAATATAAAAAATAGTGAAAGGGAATAAAGAAGAAAGGAGAAAAAATGAGTGGGAAATATATGAAAGGGAGACAGAGCATGAGAGACTCCTAACTCTGGGAAACGAACAAGGGGTGGAAGAAAAGGAGGTGGGCAGGGGGTGGGGGTGATTGGGTGATGGGCACTGAGTGGGGCACTTGATGGGATGAGCACTGGGTGTTATATGTTGGCAAATTGAACTCCAATAAAAACAAACAAACAAATAAACAAACTTCCCAACACACAAAAGTCCAGGGCCAGTGGCTTCCCAGGGGAATTCTATCAAACGTTTAAAGAAGCAACCATACCTATTCTACTAAAGCTTTTCCAAAAGATAGAAAAAGATGGAATACTTTCAAACTCGTTCTATGAGGCCAGCATCACCTTAAGTCCAAAACCAGACAAAGACCCCACCAAAAAGGAGGATTATAGACCGATATCCCTGATGAACAGGGATGAAAACATTCTCAACAAGATACGAGCCAATAGGATCCAACAGTACATTAAGAAGTTACTCACCATGACCAAGTGGGATTTATCCCCGGGATGCAAGGCTGGTTCAACACTGGTAAAGCAGTCAATGTGATTAATCAGATCAGGAAGAGAAAAATCCAGAACCAGATGATCCTCTCAATAGATGCAGAGAAAGCATTTGACAAAATACAGCATCCATTCCTGATCCAAACGCTTCAGAGTGTAGGGATAGAGGGAAGGAACATTCCTCGACATCTTAAAAGCCATCTACGAAAAGCCCACAGCAAATTATCATTCTCAATGGGGAAACACTGGGAGTCTATCCCCGAAAATCAGGAACGAGACAGGGATGTCCACTCTCACCACTGCTATTCAACATAGTACTGGAAGTCCTAGCCTCAGCAATCAGACAACAAAAAGACATTAAAGGCATTCAAATTGGCAAAGAAGAAGTCAAACTCTCCCTCTTCCCAGATGACATGATATTGTACCTAGAAAGCCCAAAAGACTCTGACCCAAGATTGCTAGAACTCATGCTGCAAATTCGGCAGTGTGGCAGGATACCAAATCAATGCCCAGAAATCAGTGGCCTCTCTATACGCTAACAATGAGACTGAAGAAAGAGAAATTAAGGAGTCAGTCCCATTTACAATTGCACCCAAAATCATGAGATACCTAGGAATAAACCTAACCAAAGAGATAAAGGATCTATACCCGAACAACTACAGAACATGCCTGAAAGAAACTGAGGAAGACACAAAGAGATGGAAAAATATTCCATGCTCATGGATTGGAAGAATTAATATTGTGAAATCGTCAACGTTACCCAGGGCAATTTACACGTTTAATTCAATCCCTATCAAAATACCATGGATTCTCTTCAGAGGGTTGCAACAAATTATCTTAAGATTTGTGTGGAATCAGAAAAGACCCCAAATAGCCAGCGGAATATTAGAAAAGAAAACCACAGCTGGCGGCATCACAATGCCAGATTTCAGGTTGTACCAGAAAGCTGTGCTCATCAAGACAGTTGGTACCGGCACAAAAACAGACACATAGATCAATGGAACAGAATAGAGAATCCAGAAGTGTACTCTCAACTTTATGGTCAACTAATATTCAACAAAGGAGGAAGACTATGCATTGGAAAAAAAGACAGTCTCCTTAATAAATGGTGCTGGGAAAATTGGACATCTCAGAAGCTTTAAATGCATGCTTGTAGTCACTAGCCATGGGGCATATGATCTGCTTAAGATTCAAACGTCAGGAAAAGGAAAAAAAAAGAGGATGATGACTTAAAAATTGTGAAGCTGAAATAACCTGTGAATACTAAAGAAATTTAACAAAAATGTCATGACCTGTGAATACCTCACACAGGGTTCAACAAAAGCTGTGAGAACTAGAGAGTGCTATCTGAGAGTGGCACCAATGCCTTAAAATTTTTTTTTATAAATTTATTTTTTATTGGTTTTAATTTGCAAACATATAGAATAACACCCAGTGCTCATCCCATCAAGTGCCCCCCTCAGTGCCCATCACCCAGTCACCCCACCCCATCCGCCCACCTCCCCTTCTACCACCCCTAGTTCATTTCCCAGAGTTAGGAGTCTCTCATGTTCTGTCTCCCTTTCTGATATTTCCCACTGATTTCTTCTTCTTTCCCCTTTATTCCCTTTCACTATTTTTTATATTCTCCAAATGAATAAGACCATATAATGTTTGTCCTTCTCCGATTGACTTATTTCACTCAGCATAATACCCTCCAGTTCCATCCACATCGAAGTAAATGGTGGGTATTTAACATTTCTAATGAATGCCTTAAAATTTTATCACATCTCTCTCTCAGTTAAGCTAAGAGATCAAAAGGAAGGAATTGTAAAATAAGCCCCCAAACCAAAACCAACACAGGTCCCCCAAAAGACCCCCCCCCCCCATCAGTAAGGCAAAATTTAACAGTAACCTAACTACAGTTCAAGCCTTCAGGAATGTAACCTACAGACAAAAGGACTTTTCACACTAGGAGGCTCTTCCCTATTAGGAGAGTGACTTGGCCTAAATACATTCTTTGCTAATAAACTCCCCCCTTTTATTTACTTACTTACTTACTTACTTATTTACTTACTTACTTATTTATTTACTTATTTATTTATTTATTTATTTATTTAATTTATGATAGTCACACACACAGAGAGAGAGAGAGAGAGAGGCAGAGACATAGGCAGAGGGAGAAGCAGGCTCCATGCACTGGGAGCCCGACGTGGGATTCGATCCCAGGTCTCCAGGATCGAGCTCTGGGCCAAAGGCAGGCGCTAAACCGCTGCACCACCCAGGGATCCCCTAAACTCCCCCTTTTAAATGCATTTCCCTGCCTTTAAAAACCTTCCCTTTTCTGCAGCTCAGTGGGGCTCCCCACTGCTTGCTAGAATGAGAGCTGCTGGATTCATGAAACATTTAATAAAGCCAATTAGATCTTAAAATATATTTTTATAATAACATTACTATATTGATGAGGGAGCAGAAGGCAAGCAGAAGGCAAAGCACAAGCTGACACTCCCACCCCCCTCCCCCCAAGGAAAATCAAATGATTAACTGATAAAGATCACAGTCCTGGACAGGACTCTCCATCTGTTTACAAGTGTCTTAGTGATTTACAAGAAAAAAGCAATCTTATCAACACTCTAACTTCCGGAAACCCATAGACTCAATTTCCTAGAGCCCTAACACCACCCTCCCATCCACAATGAGCTAGAAAACAGAGGCAGAAGGGAATGTAGATAAAACTAAATTTCCTCATAACCTGCAGCCCACTGACAAATACTTGTGGTGGGCAGAGAACATTCCTCCAGGAAGCTCCCAACTATCTTCATGTTAATGCAGTGTTAGAGGGAAGGAAAACCCTCCCTTGGCAAAGGCAAGATCTCTAGCACCCTGAGAGTCTTCAGCATGACAGTCCTTTTGGACACCTCCCTCTGTCCTTACCTCCCCCCACTCCAAAGTATAGAACCAGCCACCCCTCACAACCCCAGGGCACTCTTTTTGCACCAAAGATGTCTCAAGACTTCTTTATTGGCCATTGGCTCCAGACTCCAACACTCCAAATCACATCAACATCATCCAGTGATTTCATTTCTGAGAATATATCCATAGGAAACCAAAACGAATTTGAAAGGATATCTGCATCCCGTGTTCATAGCGGCATTTTTATAATAGCCAAGACATGGAAATAAGCAAAGTGTCCACCAACACATGAAGGGATAAAGAAGTTGTGGCATATATATATATACACAATGGAATATTATTTAGTCATTTAAAGCAACAAACAATGGCAAGGAAATCTTGCCATTTGTGACATCATGGATGGACCTTGAAGCCATTACACTAAAAGAGGTAAGTCAGTGTGGGGAAGCAAAATTTGCCATCCCAAAATGTCTCTATTGGGATGCCTGGCCGCCTCAGCTGGTAGAGCACATATGTGATCCTTGATCTCAGGGTCATGGAGTTCAAGCCTCACATTGGTAGAGTTTACTTAAAAAATAATTGTATCCTCTGCATAAGGACTATTTTAGATTCATTATCTTTTTTAAGAAACTAGAAACATAGGAGAAGCTCTGAAAACCAAGTAGAAGTTACTCTTTTTAAGAGATATTTACAAGGGAAATTATAAGGGGATTTTCCATTTGTCAGGGTGTCTCCCAGCTACAAGAAGGGGAGGATTCCAAATCTCTAGAAATACTTATTGATGAATTAGATGACTTCAAACTACATAATAACCTTATCCTCATTTACTGTGCCTTTCCTGATAACCTCCCATAACTGACTTCCCACCACCAACATATTAGTCATCTTTGGCTGATGGTGGTATTATTTCAGGTGATGGCTTTGGCCATTTCGGAGTTACTCAGTTTTTCTGGGTCTCTCCCATGTATAGATGGTCCTAAACGTTTTATTTTCCCCTGTTCATCTATTTTATAACAATGTAATTATTAGGCCAGCCCAAAAAACTAGAAGGGAAGAAACACTTTTTTGCCCCTACATCAGAGAAAGATGAATATTGTATGTTTTCATTTATATGTGGAATCTTAAAACAAAACAAAAACAAAGCCACAGAAAAAACGAAATCAGATTTGTGGTTACTGGAGGCTGGCGGAGGGGAAGTCTGAGGAAGGTGGTTAAAAGGTACAAACTTCCAGTTGTAAGATAAAGAAGTACTCAGGATGTGATGTATGAGAGGATGACACTAACACTGCTGTATGATATACATGAAAGTTGTTGCGAATAAATCCTAAATTCTCATGACAAACAAAAAAATTACTTTTTAAAAAATTCTATCTCCATGACAAGATGGATGCGAACCATGATAATAATTTCACAACATGCTGTACACCTTAGACTTACGCAGCAATGTATGTCAATTATATTTCAAAAAAACTGGGGGAAAGGCTTATTGTAGAGAACATGCAAGTGAACCATGTAACCATTAGGCATTCCTTTAGGAGTGCCCTTCTGAAAACAAGTGATCACCTGGTGGAGAGCAGGAGCATCACTGCTTCACCTTCCCTCCTTCAACCCCCCTCCTCTGCACCCCCATCCCCCTTGGGTGCCCAGAGCAAAGAAAGGTACCTGAACTGGGAACAAATTACTAGTGTATCTTGTGCAGACAGATGAGTCTCCCTACCCTCTCAACTAAAACTAAACACACATGTCACAAACTCATGTCCTCTTTTGCAGGAAAAAGCTGCTTCTTTTCTTCTTCTTTTAAAGCTTTGGGATTTGGTTTTTGTTAGAATGCAGAGCACCTGGGACAGGTTAATGGCACTCAGTTCTTCACTGTGAGAGGAATTTGATGGGAAAACTCAGTGAAACTGGCTTTGAATTCTGGAGGAGAAAAATATAGAAGAAAATAGGAATTAGGGGAAAGAAGAAGAGCACTAAAGGTTGAAAGCTCAGCATAAACTTCCACATTTTACTAAGACCTGTTCCCAAAATCAGTAAAACAAGTGATCTTCTGTAATCTTTTATTAGGATGCACAGCAGAGGAGGAAAGCAATGGAGAAAGACCTGAAATTTTATCTATAATTATGCTAACCTTTTAAATTTTGTCAGAAGTTCTAAATTGACTCATTTCCTCTTGTTAAGTGATCACTCTTTATTGTGGTGGTTGGCCTGCCAGTAGGGGGTAGGTGGGAGGGGTAAGGAGGAGGGGTGTCTATTTTCAGGCAGCTCTATCCCTTCCTATCAAACAAGATGGGAACTCAAGAGGCAGAGGGAGGAAGGGAAGGCATACAGGAGACCATGAGGAGTAAAGGCCTCTGGGAACTGAATTAGTGAACAGTCCGGATGATGGAGGTCGCAACAACCAGGTAAACTTAAATACGATTATGTGGCACTAATTGAGTGACTTGTGCCCATAAGTAGATCAGAACATCCTACATCTGGAGCAACCAGGGGTGCTTAGTCCACAGAGTACCCCAAACCCCCAGGGAAATCCATGAAGAAATAGAACTACTTAGGACTCATGATTCACATTTTGGTGGTGAACATTTTCTCTCCTCCTTTCCCCCAATAGGAAGTGCCTCTGGAGAAAAACAAACAAAAAGCACTCCTTAAACAAAGGAGTGGCAACCCTTTACTTTCTCCCATAGTCAGGCTTTTTACAAAAATATTTTACTTAAATTCAATTTGCCAACATATAGAATAACCCCAATGCTCATCCCATCATCTGCCCTCCTTAGTGCCTGTCCCCCAATCCCCCATCCCCCATCCCTTCCCATTCTACAGCCCTTTGTTTCCCAGAGTTAATGGTGTCTCATGGTTTGTCTTCCTCTCTGATTTTCCCCCCTCAGTTTGTCACAACTCTTATTAAAGTCAGGAAAGCAGGAACTGCCTCAGTGGTTTGCTTGAGACCAAGTAGTTGATTGAGACTCTGTGCTCAGTACTGGTCAGTAGGATGTAAGAGTCATGAGGGCAGCTGGTCAGTTGGCTGTGAGAGGTATGAGGGGAGCAGTGGTCAGTAGGCCATGAGCCACAGGGCAGCAGTGCTCAGGAGGCCGTGGGAGCTAGGAGGGCAGCCCTGGTCAGCGGGCCGTGGGAGGTATGAGGGGAGCAGTGGTCAGCAGGCCGTGGGAGTTACAAGGACATCAGCGATCAGCGGGCCGTGGGAGCCACGGGGCAGCACCGGTCAGCGGGCCGTGGGAGGTATGAGGGGAGCACCGGTCAGCAGGCCATGAGCCACAGGGCAGCAGTGCTCAGGAGGCCCTGAGAGCTAGGAGGGCAGCCCTGGTCAGCGGGCCGTGGGAGGTATGAGGGGAGCAGTGGTCAGCAGGCCGTGGGAGTTACAAGGACATCAGCGATCAGCGGGCCGTGGGAGCCACGGGGCAGCACCGGTCAGCGGGCCGTGGGAGGTATGAGGGGAGCACCGGTCAGCAGGCCATGAGCCACAGGGCAGCAGTGCTCAGGAGGCCCTGAGAGCTAGGAGGGCAGCCCTGGTCAGCGGGCCGTGGGAGGTATGAGGGGAGCAGTGGTCAGCAGGCCGTGGGAGTTACAAGGACATCAGCGATCAGCGGGCCGTGGGAGCCACGGGGGCAGCCCTGGTCAGTAGGCCATGGGAGGTATGAAGGGAGCAGTGGTCAGCAGGCCGTGGGAGCCACGGGGCAGCACCGGTCAGCGGCCGTGGGAGCCACGGGGGCAGCACCGGTCAGCGGCCGTGGGAGGTATGAAGGGAGCAGTGGTCAGCGGCCGTGGGAGCCACGGGGCAGCACCGGTCAGCGGCCGTGGGAGGTATGAAGGGAGCAGTGGTCAGCGGCCGTGGGAGTTACAAGGACATCAGCGATCAGCGGCCGTGGGAGCCATGGGGCAGCACCGGTCAGCGGGCCGTGGGTCACCGGCGCAGGCTCCTCGTCTGCCCGGCAGGTGGACGCCCTGCTGAGCCAGCAGCTGCCGCGGGACGCGTGGCTGACGCGTGGCCGACGGGGGGCAGCATGGAGCGAGGCGGGGCAGGGAGCCGGGGCAGGGAGCCGGGGCAGGGAGCCGGGGCAGGGAGCCGGGGCAGGGAGCCGGGGCAGGGAGCCGGGGCAGGGAGCCGGGGCAGGGAGCCGGGGCAGGGAGCCAGGGCGGCCGGCGGGCAGGGGGCCCTTCGTCTCACCTGCGAGCAGCGGCGCGAAGGCCAGGCTGCAGGCCAGCAGAAGACCGCGCCGAGCTGCTGGGCTCATGGCCGGGGCCACGGCCGTTCCCCGCGGGAAGCGGGAGGCAGTCAGTCCGGGCGCCTGCACAGGTGGGCGCCGGCCCCCAGGCGCGCCCCCACCCGAGGGGCCTTCCTGCCACCTGGGAACCGCCGGCCCCTCCCAGGAGACTCGCAATGGCCTCTGCTGTAAGCCTGGGGCAGCCGCCGGCCTCCCCCACAGGGAACGCGCTTCCCCCCAGCAGCAGGCCGGCTGCGTGGCCCGCGAGCCCGCACGCACCCACCTCGGCCCGCACCCGCTGCCCCGTCGGGGAGGCGGCTCTTCCCGGGCGGGCCGAGGACTTGCGCCTGCGCGGGAGCAGCCCCCCAGGTGGCCCACCCCGATTGGTCGGTCCCTCCTGTTCTTCCCGCCCCCCCGCCCAGTCCTGGCCAATGAGATGCTGGCACCGCAGGTCCCGCCGACAGGACAGGCCCTGCTGCGCTGTTCCCCCAGTGCCGAGTCAGGAAGAGCCAGGGCGGCCGAGGGCTTGGTTCCCTGGTTCTGTGCCGCCCACACCCCACCCCACTGGAGACGTCTCACCACGCCTGACCCTCTTCCTACCTGCTCTACAAAACGCTGAGCAGAAGGTACCGAGATGCTCGAACCTCTGACCAGTCCTGCACCCTGGGCTGCGGGTGGCCTATGCTTCTAGGGGGATTGGACCCCTGAGACCTTTCCAGCGCGCTCCACGTTGGCGAAACCCTGGGCTGAGCCCTTTGAGAGCCACCCACGCCGCGCACGTGCACCATCGGGGTAGGCCCCTCCCTAGCTTAGGGACAGGAACGCACCAGCAGTCTCTGCGATGACTCAGGGACGGAGCCCTCCCACCCTCGAGGGCAAGAATGCTAGAAGGCTTCCCTGGGTGTTTTCAGACCTGACTTTGGCAGCACGTGCAAAACCCCTGCTTTTAGGGGGGAAGCAACCTAAGGACCCACTGAAAGATGAATAGATAAGCAAAACTTGATACATAGACACAATGGACTATTACTCACCCTTAAAAAGAAAGAAATCCTGTTGTGAGCAACAGCATGCATAGCCCTGAGGACATTATGCTAAGTGAAGTAAACCAATCACAAAAAGACAAATACAGCTTAATATGAGGTATTTGAAGTGGTCAGACTTTTAGGAACTAAGTAGAATGGTGACTGCCAGGAGGGAGAAGGGAGAGGAGTCATTAAAAATCTACAGAGTTTCAATTTTGAAAGATAAAAAAGTTCTGGGGATCTCTTGCATAATGATGTACATATAGTTAGCAGGACTATATCACGCACTTAAAAATGATAAAGATGGAAAATTTTGTTATGTGTTTGTTTAGTTTTACAATTTAAAAAACCCATATTCCTTTGACATTTGCCCCTACTGCCTTAGATTCACCAGCTACTGACTTATTTCTGAACCTTTATCAAGGGTTTTTTGTTTGTTTTTTATGACAGAAATTTATTATTGGAATATTTTTTTTAATTTTTTATTGGTGTTCAATCTGCCAACATATAGAACAACACCCAGTGCTCATCTCCCTCAGAGCCCATCACCCAGCCAACCCACCCCCCCGCCCACCTCCCCTTCCCCCACCCCTAGTTCGTTTCCCAGAGTTAGGAGTCTCTCATGTTCTGTCTCCCTCTCTGATATTTCCCACACACTTCTTTTCCCTTCCCTTATATTCCCTTTCACTATTTTTTATATTCCCCAAATTAATGAGACCATATAATGTTTGTCCTTCTCCAATTGACTTATTTCACGCAGCATAATACCCTCCAGTTCCATCCACGTTGAAGCAAATGGTGGGTATTTGTCGTTTCTAATGGCTGAGTAGTATTCCGTTGTATACAGAGACCACATCTTCTTTATCCATTCATCTTTCGATGGACACCGAGGCTCCTTCCACAGTTTGGCTATTGTGGACATTGCTGCTACAAACATCGGGGTGCAGGTGTCCCGGTGTTTTATTGCATCTCTATCATCAAGTGTTTTGACCCTTGTTTCATAACTTTCCTCTACAGCCCTGTGCAGAAGAAATTTCTCCAATGGTGAAAATGTTGTATATCTGTACCAACACATGTTGTAATGAGTTGCATTGTGGCCCCAAAGATATGCCCACATCTAAATCCCCAGAACCTGTGAATACTACTTTATATGGCAATAGGCGTGATTAAGTTAAAGATCCAGAAGAGTTGCTCTACTTATCCTAGATTAAGTTAAAGATCCATACTGAGTTGCTCTACTTATCCTAGATTATCTGGGCCCTAATGCAATCACGCACATCTTTGCGAGAGGAGCAGAGAGAGTTTTGAGACAAATACAGGGGAGAAGACACAGAAGAAAGGAGGCTATGAGACCATGGAGCTGGAAGCTGTAGGAATATAGTAGCCATGAGCCAAGGAGGACTGACAGCTACTGGAAGCTGGAAGAGGCAAGGAACTGGATTCTTCCCTAAAGCCTGAGAGTGAGCATAGCCCTCCCAACATCTGATTGCAGACTTCTGGCCCCCAGAACTGTGAGCAAGTCCGTTTCTGTTGTTTTAAGTAACTGGGTCTGTGGTAATCTGTTACAGCAGCCCTAGGGAAGTAATACAAGTAACTCATATGGTTCTTGAAGTAATTGCACACTTGGAATGTGGTTATTAGAATGGGGAATGGAAAATTTAATTTTAATTAATTTAAACTCAAGTAGCCCAAACCCGGGAGCTATCATATTGAGTTGCTCTAACTGTGCCCTTTGCCTGCACTCTACTCTCACACAGTCACACAATAAAATTTCTGACTCCCTGACAACTGTTCCTGAACAGGACCTGCCATTTCTAGTGCTCTAACTCCCACTCCAGATCTCTTCAACATTCTCACTTCTGTTCCCACCAGAGAGTGTTTGAGCATGTGGATCCCTTCTGGTTCCTTTCCTCTACTAAACAAGGAGAGCTTTAAACTTTGTTTTCAAGACATTTGAAGAGTGACACTACATAAAATGTTAAGTGAAAAGCCAGCATACCACCTCATGAGGGAGAAAGTATAAAGTGTCTAAGGTAAATATCTCCAAGGGCTTGCAGTGGGAGCCACATTCGTATTTTAAAATTTTCTAGTAGCTTCACTAAGAAACGTAAAAAGACACAAGTGAAATTGACTCTAATAATATATTTTATTTAACCCTGTATATCCAAAATACAATTTCAATATATAATCGAATGGAAAATGTTAACGAAATGGTTTCCATTTTCTTTCTTTTTGTGCTAAGTCTTCAAAATTGAATACTTTTCACTTAGAGAACATTCCAGTTTTCACAGGAACATTTAGTTTTCAGGGGAAATCCTTAATCTGTATTTTGATCTTATAAAATATATAGTTGAGGGGCACCTGGGTGGCTCAGTTGGTTGTGTCCAATTCTTGATTTTGGCTCAGGTTGTGATCTCAGGATCATGAGTTCAAGCCCCGCTTTGGGCTCTGCACTCAGCAGGGAGTCTGCTCGAGATTCTTGCTCTCTCCCTCCCCTCTGCACTTCCCCCACTCACATGCCTGCTCTTTCTCTCCCAAATAAATAAATAAATCTTTAAAAATAAATAAATACATTTATAGTTGAAAAGGAGATTCACATACCTAAGATGCTTCGAACAGACTAAAATTTTTCTCAATTACTGAGGAAATTATTACTTTTTAAGTTTAAAGTAATTAAAAGAAAATAAAATACCATGTCCTCAGAAGCACTAGTTACATAGGGCTAATAGCTACTGTACTGAAAAAAGCCTCTTTCTAGATTAGCATTCTGTGAGTGGAAATTCTATATGTATTAAAATGAAGAGAATGAATACAAACATTTTGGGCGAACCTACCTAGTAAGAGTGGAATTAAATGATTTATTGAGAATGACAGATCACAATTAGGGTAATGGGGGCACAGGAGGGTCAGTGCCAGTCCAGCCTCCAACTCTAGTAGGAGCCTGATGGGTTTACCCTTATATCAAGGGACAGGGAGCTCCCTCACTCCAACATGGTATCTCAGCATTACATGGACTATGGTTCAAGAGTATGGTGATTGGCTCCACTTGTCCCATTTATTGTGTCTTCTCTTAACTCTGTCATCCTAACTTCTATTCCCAGTTCCCCAACAAATCTGAGTGTAGAGAGCAAAATGGACTCTCTCATGTCAAGCAGGAGCCTTTGTCAAGCAAGGGCCTGTGTCAAGCAATGATGCAAGCAGTTAAGGTACTGCACTTAGGAGATATCCCCAGGACCAGCATCAGCTGACACCCCAGAACTGATAACAAGCAGAACCAGAGGAGGTCTGCAGAGACCCAAAACTCATTAAATACCTTTAAAAAGGGAACGATTTTGGCCGCAAAGTATCAGAGTCTTTAGACCTGACCCCTCTATGTCTGACCACTTCAAAAAGGCAACTGCCACTGAAGGCTCTGACCAGTTGATCTCCAAACAGAACTGAGATCCTTTGTTGCATGAACGTTGGAAGCAGTAAATGCCAAGAGCTGGCCCAGACCAGACTAAGGCCTTATCTCAACTGGGTGCCCACAGACTGACTTTGTGTTTGGTTCATTAACTTCCTGCACCCTTCTGTTATCTTGTTTGTTGTGTGGCTTGTCTTCTGTCCTGCTTTTGTGTGTAAGAAGCCAAGTTTAATCACATGGTGAATTGTCATTGAGGTTGGAATCCTGAATAAAGCTGACGTTGTAGAAAGACACTACTCGCCTTCATAGCATGCTCATGACAGATGGGCCCCCAAGGGCCCTTCATCTCTATCATAGGTGTATGCATGTATCATCTATCTATCATTTATTTATCACTGTATATATGTGACATATTTATATGATATATTTACATCTGTATCTAGAGATAGATCTATATCTTTCTAGAACTCTATCATGTATGGATGTACCATCTACCTGTTATCTATCCAGTTATCTATTTATTTATCTATCATCTATCTAGATCTTGATATGTGATATATCTAGAGATCTATCATCTACATATCAAAAGATCTATATCTATCTCCTTCCTTTTCCAATGCTTACTTTATATTTAATTTGCTTTTCTTTGTCTAGTTTACTAAGATGTACACTTGTATTATTGATTTTTAGATCTTCCTTATTGTTTAATATATGCATTTAGTGCCATAAAATTTTCAAATAAGACCTGCTTTTCCTGTATCCCACAGGTTTTGACAAATTGTGTTACATTTTCACTTAGTTATATATGTAACTTTATATATACATATAATTCCTCTTGAGATTTCTTTGATAATTAGAAGTGTGTTTTTTAATCTCCACATATTTTGGGATTTTTCAGTTATCTATTATTGATTCCTAGTTTAATTTCATTATAGTTTCAAAGCAGATATCATATGATTTCTTTTAAATTTGTTGAGGTGTGTTTTATGATCAAGAATGTGGTCTATCTTGGTGAATGTTCTGTGTGAGCTTGAGAAGAATCTGTATTCTGCTCCGGTAGGAGAAAATAGTCTATACATACCAATTATATTTGGCTGATGGTATTGTTGAGGTCAGCCATGTCCTTAGTGATTTTCTGCATCTATTTCTGATAGACTAGTGTTAAAATAATCAATAATAATGATGGATTCACCTATTTATCCATGCTGTTCTATCAGTCTTTCTCATGTATTTTGACACTGTGTTCTTAGACACATACGTGTTAAAGATTGCCATGTCTGCTTGGAGAATTGGCCCCCTTATCACGATGTAATGCCTCTCTTTATTCCTGATAACACTTGCTATGAAGTCTAATTTGTCTGAAATTAATTTTGCTATTTCTGTTTTCTTTGATTAGTTATAGCATGGTACATATATTACATGTATGTAGGCTTCATGCCCAGCGTGGAACCCATTGTGGGGCTTGAACTCGCAACCCTGAGATCAAGACCTGAGCTGCAATCGAGAGTTGTAGGCTTAACCAACTGAGCCATAGAAGTGCCCCTAATTTATATATGTTTTTATGTTTAAAGTAAATTTCTTGCAGACAACACATTAGTAAGGTCTTAGGGTTTTTTTTTGTGTGTGTATGTGTGTTTTTGTTTTTGTTTTTATTCATGACAGACATGGGCAGAGGGAGAAGCAGGCTCCCTTGTGAGAAGCCTCATGTGGGACTCAATCCCAGAACTCCAGGATCATGCCCTGAGTCCAAGGCAGACGCCTAACCACTGAGCCACCCAGGCATCCTGGGGTCTTGTTTTTCATCCACTCTGACAATTTCTATGTTCAGTTTCAAGTGTACATTTTAGTTATTCAAAACTTCCATTCAACATCCTGTGCTCATCACAATTGTATTCCTTAATCCTCAAAACCTATTTAACCCACCACCACTCCTCTCCAGTAACCATCAGTTTGTTCCCTACAGTTAAGAATCTGTTTCTTGGTTTGCCTCTCTTTTTTTCCCCCTATGATTGTTTATTTGTTGCTTAAATTCCACATATGAGTGAAATCATACGGTGTTTGTATTTTTCTGACTGATATTTTCACTTAGCATAATACACTCTAGCTACATGCACGTCAATGCAAATGGCAAGATTTCTTTTTTTTTAATCTGAGTAATATTCCACTTTACATATAATGGAATATATCTGTATCTATATATATAATCTCACATCTTCTTTATTCATTCATCAGTTAATGGACATTTGGGCTGTTTCCATAATTTGGCTATTGTAGATAATACTGCTATTATCTAAGATTAAGGCGCATGTGCCCCTTTGAATCTGTATTTTTGTACCCCTTGGATAAATACCTAGTCATGCAATTGCTGGGTTGTAGGGTAGTTCTATTTTTAACTTTCTGAGGAAACTCCATACTGTTTTCCAGAGTGGCTGCACAGTTTGCATTCCCACTAACAACGTAAGAGGGTAGCCATTTCGCTACATCCTTGCCAACACCTGTTGTTTCCTGAGTTGTTAATTTTAGCCATTCTCACTGATGTGTCGTGATATCTCATTGTCCTTAGATTTGCATTTCCCTGATAATGAGTGATGCTGAGCACTTAAGTGTCTGTTGGACATCCTTATGTCTTTGGAAAAATGTCTATTCATGTCTTCTGCCCATTTAACTAGATTATTTATTTTTGAGGTGTTGAGTCTGACAAGTTCTTTATTAGATTTTGGAAACTAACCCTTTATCAGATATGTCATTTGCAAATACCTTCTTCCATCCCATAGGCTGCCTTTTAATTTTGTTGATGGTTTCCTTTACCATACAGAAGCTTTTCCTTTTGATGAAGTCCCAATGGTTTATTTTTGCTTTTGTTTGCCTTGCCTCAGGAGATGTGTCTAGTCAGACATTGCTAGAGCCAATGTCAAAGAGGCTACTGCCTATGTTCTCCTCTAGGATTTTGATGGTTCCCTGTCTCACGTTTAAGTCATTTATCCATTTTTAATTTATTTTTGTGTATGGTGTAATAAAGGGGTTCAGTTTCATTCTTTTGCATGTGGCTGTCCGGTTTTCCCAACACCACTTGTTTTTTTTTTTTTGTTTCTTTTTTTTCCAACACCACTTGTTGAAGAGACTGTTTCCCATTGGATATTCTTTCCTACTTTTATGAATATTAGTTGACCATATAGTTGTGGTCCATTTCTAGATTTTCTATTCTGTTCCATGGATCTATATATTTTTGTGCCAGTATCCTACTGTCTTGATCACAAGAAGCTTTGTGATATAACTTCAAGTCTGGAATTGTGATGCCTCCTGCTCTGCTTTTTTTTTTTTTTTCTTCAAGTTTGCTTTGGCTATTCAGGCTCTTTTGTGGTTCCCAACAAATTTTAGGAGACAATCCCCATTTTTTAATTGGCATATTTAAGTCATGGACATTTAAATAATTATTTATTTTTATTGATTTGTTATATGTTATTGATATAGTGAAAATTGATCACTGTATCATTATGTCTTTATATCTAACATTTTGGTTACCACTATTTTTTCCCTAGTTTGTTGTTTCTATTTGTCTTTCCCTCTTTTTTCCTGCATTTTGTAATTTTAATTGAATATTTTATATGATTTCTTTTTTCTTCCTTCTCATCATGTCAGTTTTTAGAAACCTTTTAAAGAGGTTGTTCTAGAGTTTGCAATATACTCATATAATGTTTATTATATAAATTATGCAAAGTTCACTTCAAATAACACCGTAACAATTCATGGCTAGTGAAATACCATATAATAACAAAATATTTCTAATTCCTTCTATCCACTCCTTTTACCATTTCTGATGTGCATTTTACTTATACATAAACATGCATAAACATTTATGTGTATATATAAGTACATACATAAATACATTGTTGCTATATTATTTTGAAGAAACACTTAATTTGTTAGAACAATTAAGAATAAGAAATACACAAATGTTGATTTTACCTTTACTTACGTATTCTCTGGTACTCTTACCTGGCTTGTGTAGATCTGTTTCTGGCCTATGTAATTTTCCTTCTCTCTGAAGAACTTCTTTAAGCATTTCTTGCAAGACAGGTCCACTAGCAATAAATTCCTTCAATTTTCTTTACCTATAAAATTATTTCTTTTTCATTCTTGGAGGATAATTTCACAGGGTACAGAATTCTAGGTTCTCTGTGTCTGTTTTTATGCCAATTTCCCCCGCACCAATACTAAATATTTCATTCTATTACTTTCTTGCTTGCATTGTTTCTAAGCAAAAGTCAGATATAATTCTTTGCTCCTCTCTCAGTAGTGTTTTTCTACCTTCGTTCCTCTGTCTTGATTCAAGATTTTTTTTCTTTAACTTTCATTTTATGTTTATGGTCTCTATCTTACTTGATGTTTTCTGATCTTCCTGGTTCTATGGTTTGGGGTCTGACAATAATTTGGGAAAATTATTATTGTTTCATATGGCTTAATGCTCTTAGGCACATACATGTTAAGAATTATTTTTTTCTTGGCAATTGACCACTGTATGATTATGAAATGCTCTTCTTTACCTTTCATATGTTTCTTTTGCTTTGAACTACTGTAAGCTTTATGCATGCAAATAATACAATTCTGTATGATTTTCAAAATTTCGTAATTCTATCACTCCAAAGGTGGTAGAATAGAGATATAAACATGAACACAAATATGGATATGGAAATGGATATAGATTTATGCACAGACTATAAGATTTAGCCACTTTATAATTTACCAGGGTGTGCTTAGAGGATAAATTAAAGCATATACTAGGAAAATGAGATTACAGACATATCTGTGCTTTCACACGAAATGTATTTCACAGTATAGGACTTATGATGAAGCATACATGTACAAGTTTTTGTTTGACACACTTCTTTTCAGTTATTTTGGATATATATCCAAGAATTGGCTTGCTGAGTTATAAGGCAATTCTAAGTTTACCTTTTTTGAGGAGCCACAAATTATTTTTCATAGTAGTAAAGTGCTTTTGGATTGTATACTTATAGAATATGTGTTATCTTGGACTTTGTAATTCAGAATTAGCCTCAATCTAGTCTTTAAAAAGATAATAAAAACTGGGCAGATAATTTAAACTAATTCAATAATAATCTATTACCTCTTATGATCTAGGATGATCCCAATTGAAGATAATTAATAAAAGAAAAAAAAAAACAGACAAAAGTTCAGCCCTAGGTAGGTCTTGCTTTATTAAGTGCATGTAGAAAATCTGGCTGTAAAGAGAATGTGTACAGACAACTTGTATTTGTCCCATTGTCTCATCAACTACACTCACAAATTCGAAAGTATATTCCCAAGGGGAGATTTTCACACAGGGAGCATAAATGAAGGCTTTTGATAAGGGTAGAAGTAAATGATGGGCAAGTTTGCAATCCATTAGCGGTTAACATTGTTTGTCTCAGGAAGGATTTAGTAAATGTTAGGTACTTTTGTCATTTTCTCCTGAGTTGTCACTATCCTTCTTCCATCTTCTTCTCAGGCAAAAATGTTTTCTACAATGCTAGAGTCTGCCCTCATTGTTCCTGAAATTTAGCTTTGAGCTTCTCCACTTCATTTGGTATCTTTCATGTCTAATAGAGCTAAGCTTCACCATGTCACTTGTCCCCTCAGAACTCAGCTTCAGAATCTTTCCATTTTCATGGTTTTAGGTTCTAGCAAAATAAAGAAAATAAGTTGTGGCTTACATTATAAATTGGAAATTCTGAGTTTCTTAAGTAAGTTCCAGATCTAACTGGAGTTTGTCATTTTTTCTGTGTGTAGATCACATCTCATAGCTACTGATTTTATAGTCTCCATGTTGCATTGTGATGTGTGTCTCCTCGGGTCCACTTGAACTTACTTTTCAGCAAGCTTTTTCCAGCATTCCAGCAATCTGGAGCCACACAGTAATTTCTCTCGTGCTACAAAAAGGTCCTGTTCTCTTCCTGTCATGTTTGTTTTGTGAAAGGACGTTGGATTAGGTTCACTGTAAGTGCCGAAAACAAAACAGTAGATTAGCTCCGTGATTTCACCAACTCAGTTTCCTTCTATATTGTTAATTTGCCCTCTTCATCTGCTGGCTTTTATCTCTTGTACAAGACATCTGCAGAAGCTCTGGTGGTCATGACTACATGTCAGCTAATAGGAAAGAGTGGTGAAATGAAGAGTGTGATCCCACCCTGATTTCTAAGGACAGTGCTGGAAGGCACATACATTTATGCTTGTAGTTCACTTTACAGCTTGGGTACATAGCCATACCTAGCTGCATTGGTGATTGGGAAATATATTTACTTCAGTTAAAATAGAGTATTTTTTTCTCTCAGTTAAAATTAAGTATATTTTTGGGATCCCTGGGTGGCGCAGCGGTTTGGCGCCTGCCTTTGGCCCGGGGCGCGATCCTGGAGACCCGGGATCGAATCCCACGTCGGGCTCCCGGTGCATGGAGCCTGCTTCTCCCTCTGCCTGTGTCTCTGCCTCTCTCTCTCTCTCTCTGTGTGACTATCATAAATAAATAAAAATTAAAAAAAAAAATTAAGTATATTTTTAAAGAAGGCAAAGTTGGATATTAGGGAACAACTGGCTCCATGTATCCCAAGAACGGATGAACAGACAGCTTATCTCCTACATGTCAGTTTTCAAAGCTTGCTCACCTGTTTAATGGGCATGAGGTCAAATGCATTACTAATTGCAAATTATGGCTTTCTTTTTTATTTGGGTAAGTGATAACGAGTCAAAGGATGTGTAAGGTCATGCTTATGGGGTATGAGGTGGGGGACTGTGGTGGTGAAGGGAATCCTGTTCTAGAATCAGGTAGTAGGCATATGCTTATTTGATTTTGGCCACATACCCTTTTGGAATAGAAGTCACTCCTCCCTGAGTAAATTCCTTTTTTGAAGAGAAAATGTAGTAGAAATGTTTGGGTGAGAGTGCAAATCTCTTTGCTGTTCTTGATTTTTATGAAGAGTCAATTGAGAGAAATTATTATTATTATTATTTTATTATTATTATTAAAGGTTTTACTTATTTATTCATGCGAGACACAGAGAGAGAAGCAGAGACATAGGCAGAGGGAGAAGCAAAACTCCATCCCAGGACCTCAGGATCATGACCTGGGTCGAAGGCAGATGCTTAACCATTGAGCCACCCAGGTGCTCCAATTTAAAGAAATTAATCCAGCTGCAGTAAAAAGGATGCAGATTGAACTTTAAGGATGACTTTTGGCCTCTGAAGACTTTTAGTGATGTCTTAAGAAAACAGAAAGTGATTTTGGCATCTCTTATGATGGCTGCATTCTTTTTTTTTTTTTTTTTTAACTTATTCACACACACAGAGAGAGAGAGAGAAAGGCAGAGACACAGGCAGAGGGAGAAGCAGTCTCCTCACAGGAAGCCCAATATGGGACTTGATCCCCAAACTGGGATCACACCCTGAGCCAAAGGCAGGCACCCAACCACTGGGCCCCCCAGGCGTCCCTGTATTTTTTCTTTCTTGTCATGGCTTTGGTTTTGGTATTACGGTAATGCTGACCTCATAGAATATATTAGGAAGTATTTGTTCTGCTTCTATTTTCTGTAAGAGATTGTAGAGAATCGGTACAATTTCTTCAATAAATGTTTGGTAGAATTCACAACTGAAATCATCTAGGTCTAGTGTACTTACTCCAATGGCATCAGCAGTGATGGTCCCTCTTCTGAGATTGGCAATTTGTGTCTTCTCTCTTTTTTGTCTGTGTAAAGCAGGCTAGAGGTTTATCACTTTCACGACTTTATTTTAAAGAATCAGCATTTGGTTTCATTGTTTTTCTCTACTGATTTCTTGTCTTCAATTTCATTGATTTCTGCTGTAATTTTTATTATTTCTTTTATTCTATTGATTTGGAATTTAATTTGTTCTTCTTAAAATTTATTTATTCTATTATTATTATTATTATTATTATTATTGTTATTATTAGTTAATATAATCTCCACTCCCCAACATGAGCCTCAAACTCATGACCCCAAGATCAAAAGCTGCATTTCCTCCACCAACTGGGCCACCCAGGTGCCCCAAATCTAATTTGTTCCTTATTCTCTAGTTTCCTAAAGTGGAAGCTTAGATTATTGATTTCAGGTCATTCTTCTTTTCTAAATTTTGTGTTCAATGCTATAAATTTCCCTTGAAACACTGCTGTTTCTACATCTCACAAGTTTCAATAAGCTGTATTTTCTTTTCCATTTATTTCGAAGTATCTAAAAATTTCTCTTAAGATTTCTTTGATTTATGTGTTATTTAGAAATGTATTGTTTAATCTCCAAGTACTTGAGAGGTTTTCCAGCTATCTTTTTGTTATTAGTTTCTAGTTTAATTGCACTGTGGTCAGAGAGCACACTTTGTGTAATTTCTATTCATTTAAGATTGTTAAGGTATGTTTTATGGCCCAGAATGTGATTTTTCTTTTTTTTAGATTTTAATTATTTATTTGAGAGAGAGAGTGTGGGTGCACAAAAGAGAGAGTATGAGCAGAGAGAGGGGCAGAGGGGGAGAGAGAAGTAAATTCACTACTAGGCAGGGAGCCCAACACAGAACTCAAGCCCAGGACCCTAGAATCCTGACCTGAGCTGAAGGCAGATGCTTAACCAACTGAGCCACCCAGGCGCCCCTAGAATGTGATTTCTCTGGGTGAATATTCCATGTGAGCTTGTAAAGTATGTGTACTCTTATTTTTAGATGACATAGTCTATAGACATTAATTAGATCCAGGTGTTTGACGGTGCTGTTCAGATTAATTATATCCTTACTGATTTTCTATCTTCTCCATCTGTTCACTTCTGATAAGGGATGTTGAAATCTCCAAATATAATAGTGGATTCATCTATTTCTCCTTGCAGCTCTATCAGCTTTTACAACATGTATTTTGTGGCTTTTTTGGTTAAAAACTTTAGTCTAACTGTTGTTAGGTACACACATATCAGGAATTAAGTTTTCTTAGAGAATTGACTCTTCTACCATTATAAAATGCTTTCTTTGCTCTCAAGTCCACTTTGTCTGATATAGAATATTTGTGAGAGTATATACATATTAGAAAAAAAATCCAGAAACAACCAAATGCCATTGACAGAAGGATAAATGATTTGTAGTGTATTTACACAATGGAACAGTACACCTAAATGAAAATGAGTGAATAACAGCTATACAATACAACTTGCACAAATCTCATAATAGAATATTGACTGACCAAAACAGTCCTAGAAAACAACAAATAGGGATCCCTGGGTGGCTCAGTGGTTTAGGGCCTGCCTTCGGCCCATGGCATGATCCTGGAGACCTGGGATCAAGTCCCACATCAGGCTCCCTGTGTGGAGCCTGCTTCTCCTGTCTCTGCTTCTCTCTCTCTCTCTCATAAATAAATAAAATCTTGAAAAAAAACCAAATAGTAATATATCTTTTCTATGAAGTTCAAAAGTCATCAGAACTAAAATGTATATTGCTTGGCACAGATATTCTACATTTCATGGATTGTAAGACGCAAGCTGAGGAAAAATTTTTGAAAGAGAAACACTGGAATGACAAACCAGAAATGAATAAAAATAGTTCCCTCTAGTGGAGATGGTGGTAGTTTGGAATCCTGGTGAAAGGTTTTGGAATAAAAGCAAATCCATGAGTATATATGTTTTACATAATTGCCACCTTGAAAGTACGTATTTTTCATGTTTGAAAAAAATTAGATCATAAAAGGAAAAAAGGAAGCCTTAAAAATAGGAAAAAAGGAAACAAATGAACTTGAACATATGTCCATTTGATAACATAATCTCAGAGAAAAAAAGAATTATTCCAAGTGAGGTTTGAACACAGAACTCTGTTCATCTTTAGTGAGATATAGATTAAGGATTTTTAAAAAAGAATGAATTTGGGAACTACAAATGAACCTTTTCCCTCTGTTAATAGTTTTATTTTTAGGAGTGATACTGGTATTGTAATTTTGAAAGTATTTTATGTTTTTTTTAAGATAAAGCAAGTCAGTAAATATCTTAAAGTTTTTTAGTGTTGAAGAGCTATAAACACAAAATCATGCCAAATCATGTTAAATCTGAGTTGGATATTACCAATATAAATTCAAGTTAAAAAATATATACATATATTCTGCACACTGAAAGAATTTAAAAGCAAGACATTCTAGCAGTGAAACTTGCTGGAGCTCAGATTTATGTATTTACATACTTTTCTCCACTCTAGGGAATTAGGGCTCTTCGGAGAAATGGTTGAATATGGACCGGGGCTGGGAAAGGATAAGGTGGGCTCATCATTTCTGGATGTACCAAAGAGAAGCAAGCACCAAAGACTATTGGGGTGATATCAAAGACAGAGAGGGGGGAAGCCCGGGTGGCCCAGCGGTTTAGCACCGTCTTCAGTCCTGGGCGTGATCCTGGAGACCCGGGATCGAGTCCTACATCGGGCTCCCTGCATGGAGCCTGCTTCTCCCTCTGCCTGTGTCTCTGCCTCTCTCTCTCTCTCTCTTTCTCTCTCTGTCTCTCATGAATAAATAAATAAAATCTTAAAAAAAAAAAAAGACACAGAAGTCAACTTGCTCAAGCTGCCACTGGTAAAATTTGGGGCAATTTGATTATCAAAAAGATTAGTGATTATAAAAACTTTAAAGAAATACAACTTTACAAGTCCAAAGTTACAAAGTTATTAGAAAAAAAGAGTAGGGGGGGTTGACTGGGTGATGGGCACTGAGAGGGGCACTTGATGGGATGAGCACTGGGTGTATTCTATATGTTGACAAATTGAACACCAATAAAAAATAAATTTATATAAAAAATTAAAACCACAAAAAAAAAAGAAAAAAGAAAAAAAGAGCAGAAAAGATTTACAGATGACCATTGCAGACAGTTATTATATAAGATACAACAGAAATTGGTAGTTTATGAAAGATAATTAAATTCTCATTCTGCCTTTGGCAAGGAACGACAGTTTATGTCCACTTGATGAGAGATGACTCTTCTTGATGGAGGATGCAGGCGATTCATGTAAGAATTACAATATAACCATTTTGAAACTCCCATTAAATAATCAATTTGGGTGAATATCACAGTGCTTGTGAAACCTCTACTTCCAAATATATTGGGCAACGAGATAATTTGCACTCTGCCAAAATATCACCCCAGGGAGAAGTTTATATCAATGTGATCTAGGAACTACCATTTTTTTAAAAAAGATTTTATTTATTTATTTTAGAGACATAGGAGAGAGAGCACAAGTGTGTGAAGGGCAGAGGGGGAGGGAGAGACAAGTAGACTCTGCACTGATCAAAGGGCCCGACGTGGGGCTTGATCTCAAGACCCTGAGATCATGACCTGAGCCAAAATCAAGAGTCACATGCTTAACTGACTGAGCCACCCAGGCACCCCTAGGAACTACCTACCGTCTTAATGAAATAATCAAATTGGCATGTACTAATACATGTTTTGTTTTGTTTAGTTTTTTATTTTATATATAGAGAGAGTACAAGCAGGGGGAGAGGGAGATGGAGAAGCAGACTCCCTATTGAGCAGGGCTCCCAATGCAGGGCTCCATCCTAGGACTCCCGGATTATGACCCCAGCCGAAGGCAGACTCTTCCAGATGCCCCTCTCATTGTTAAGCAAGTATAAGGGAGAAGTTATATAATATAATCCCAACTTTTCAGAAAAAAAATACCCCGTCTATACATGTTTACAAATATGAGCATGTGTGTGGGGGGTATGTGTGTATGTGTGCATGTGATTGTGTTTGGATAAGCGAGTGTGAATCTGAATAAAGAAATTTACACACAAGTTGTTAATAAGGATACCTGAAAGGCAAGAGAAGGTGATGTTAGGGAGGAGAAAAAAGAGAATGGAAAAAGATGTATTTTCTAGAAAAGTATTAAATTTTATTATATAAGCTAAACAAAATCTCTAGATCAATGAGATAATGGCAATAATCAAAAATAATTAATTTACCCAATGCCTTGACTGTTAAATAATTTTAAAATTTAATTTCTCTCAATGTTACATTAAGATTAAATAGAGGCTTGGGAGATATACAAAAGACTCAAATCAGCTTTCCAGATGTCTGAGATAAAGAATTCACTGGATGAAGTTAATAATAGATTAGACATTTCAGAAGAAAAAGTTAGTAAATTCAAAGCCATAGAGGAAGAAACTGTTGAATGTCAAGCAGAAAAAAAAAAAAAAAGGAATTTTAAAAATAAAAATAAGACCGGTGAGCTGTGGGACATCAGTCACCCTAATATGTGGGTAACTGGATTCGTTGATGGAGGGGAGAGAAATGAAACAATAAATAGTTGAAGAAATAATGGCCAAGCTGTTCCAAATTTAAATAAAACTGTGAATCTATATGTCCAAGAAGTTTAACAGACTCTAAGCACAATGATAATGAAAGAAGGTATTAACTGGGAGGACATGACAACCCTAAACATTTGTGCATCTACTAAGAGAGCTTCAAAATACATGAGGCAAAAAACTGATAGTCAGCAAAGATAAACTGACAAATCCACAGTTACAGTCTTGGTCTCAAAACTCTTCATTCAGTAATTGACAGAACACTTAGAAAATTGCCAAGGATAATGGCAGACTTGAACAACACTATCAACCAACCAACTTGACCTAATTAACGATTACAACAGAAAAGAATGTACATGCTTCTCAAATACACATGGAACATTCACCAAGATGCCATTCATTAAGTGGAGATGAGGTCATACTATGTAGAGTGGATCCTTAATCCATTATGACCAGTGCTCATAGAGAAGAGAAGACACATAGAGAGACACATATGATGAAAGAGGAGGAAACCAAGTAGTCAAAAACCATGAAGGGCACTGAATATTTGATTATAAATTCTAGCTGACATTTATAGAACACAGCATCCAACTATTGCAGAACACAGGCTTTTCGTGTGTACACGGAACATTCACCAAAATAAGCCATGTCTCAAAAAATCTCAAAAGACTGAAAAACTACACAATCTGTTCTCTGACTGCAATGGAATTAAACTAAAAATCAACAACTAAGAGATACCCAGAAATTTCCAATGGATTTGGAAATGAAGAGTAACCTGTAGGTAAAAGGAAAATTTACAATGGATCTTAGATGGTATTTGAACTAAACAAAAGGGTATGTACTATAGGATTCCACTTATATGATGTGTAAGAATAGGGAATCTAGTGGAAGTTGGAAAAATGATGGTGGGGAAGTACTGATTGGAAATAGTATAAGGACATTCTTTGGGTTGATGGAAATGTTCGTATCCTGACGTGGGAGGTGCAAATTAAGATAGAATGCGAAACCGGTTCTATTTAATAACTGCTTCCAACCCATCACTTCTAGGTTTGCTAGCTGCAATGTTCTACAGCCACATGGTGGCAGTGTTGTAGAACTGACCAAAATTCTCCCTGAAACTTAAGTTCCTGTTCTCTCTAGTTCAGATCTTTAGTTTCAGGTTGTCTTCCGCTCTCCTTTAAGTGATTTATGGGCTCTTTTGTGACACAGCGTGAACAATATCCTAAGGTGAGGACCTCACATTGGTCAGAGGCAAAGCTGTGCTATGACAAAGAATATCCTTATAGGCCGTGTTCCTTCCCTGGTCCTTCATGCCACTTCAGCTCCCTTCCTAAGGTCTACTTCTTGGGCACCTGAGGCTCTTAGGCTGTCAAATTCAATGACCTGAGCCTAATTTGCCTTTACTGGGCAAAGGGCATTTACAGGAAAATTCAAAAGATAAAGGCGTATCATCCCCCTGTTATGTAATTTATATTTCCAGAAGTAAAGTTTGGAAATGGGTTAAATGCTTGTCAATTGGGAATAAAAAGTGCTTTATTCTGTTTAAGCCAGGAGAATAGGTACAAAATGGAGTTGCTTATGCTAAGCTCCATATCACCCAAACCAAGATGTAATGTAAGTCCAGTTTTAGGGCTCCCAGAAATGGAACCAATCAGGAATCAGCTGACCAGCACTGGTTAGGTAATTTGTCTGATAGACCCCTGCCATCTCCCAAAGGACAGTAAGCTTGCATAATTAATGGGCTTTTTTGCTTTGTACAACTTCCTTGTTCCTGCTCCATTCTGCCTATGCAAATCTTTCACTTTCTGTTGCCACTTGGAGTTCTTTTGTATTTGCTAAATTGGATGCTGCCCAATTCAGTGTTTGCTTAAATAAGTCTTAAAGTGTTTAATATGTCTCAGTTTATCTTTTAATGGTCCTTTTTCAGTCATCATTAACAAGAATGCACTAGATCTATATTGGAGGACTTGGGGGATTTTCAAGCTCTGTCGTTATGTAAGAAAAGCAAAATGCAGGGAAGTGTACAAGCTCAACAATGATTGAGCTTCCCTGTATGTGTATTTGTATAGGATTATACAGACATAAAGAAAAGTGGGGAGGGCAGCCCGGGTGGCTCAGCGGATTAGCCCCACCTTTAGCCCAGGGCCTGATCCTGGAGACCCGGGATCAGTCCCCCCTTGGGCTCCCTGCATGGAGCCTGCTTCTCCCTCTGCCTGTGTCTCTGCGTCTCTCTCTCTCTCTGTGTCTCTATGAATAAATAAATAAAATCTTAAAAAGAAAAGAAAAGTGTGGAAAGGTACATACCAGGCTGTTAATACTGTTTACTTGGGATGAGATGGGAGTACCAGGAAAATCAGTTAAAAAGACCTTCACCAAAAAGACTCAGGTTAACAACAGCATGGATAATACTTTAATTCCATTTACTTAAATTATATATTCTGTGTGGATGTGTGTGTGTACACACATATATATACATCAATCTATGTATAAATAAATCTAGTTTTTCTTTTCTTTTTAAAGATTTTATTTTTATTTATTCATGAGAATACACAGAGAGGAGAGAGAGGCAGAGACACAGGCAGAGGGAGAAGCAGGCTCCATGCAGGGAGCCCGATGCGGGACTTGATCCGGGTTCCCGAGGATCATGCCCTGGGCTGAAGGTGGCGCTAAAACACTGAGCCACCCGGGCTGCTTTTCTTATGTTTTCTGCCTTTTATACTATGTCTAGACCTTGCCCACACTAAAATTATAAAAGTATTTTATTGCTATTTCTTCTGGATAGCTTTGCTTTATTTTATACTTTTGTCCTTAGTCCATCTGAAATTTATTTCCATATGAGTTGTGTGGTAGGGATTGAATAAAATTTTATTTTCTCAGTCAGTTGCCTGAGAAGATATCCTCTTTTTTTTTTTTTTTTAAGATTTATTTATTTATTCATGAGAGACACAGGCTGAGAGAGAGAGAGGCAGAGACATAGGCAGAGGGAGAAGCAGGCTCCTCACAGGGAGCCTGATGTGGAACTTGATCCTGGATCCCAGGATCACGAGCTGAGCTGACGGCAGACGCCCATCTGCTGAGCCACCCAGGCGTCCCTATCCTCTAACTTTCTAAAAGGAGCTGTAGTGTATTGGCAGGCTGAGTCTCAGTGGCAAAGCAGTGTTGAGTATGGATTCAGAACATGATTGTGAAGCTGCCTTATGGCACTGGAAGGGTAGGGATCAAGATCTCTGAAGATTGCAATGGTAGGGCAGGGCCAGTGTGACATGTGGCTGTAGCTGCTCTCACCTGTGCGACCCCTATTGTACATGGAGGTTCCTACCATCTCTGATCTTCCCAAGATGGGTAGAGGTTAACAGATTTTTTAAATTATATTTTCAATATTATTTTTTTAAAGATTTTATTTATTTATGATAGTCATAGAGAGAGAGAGAGAGAGAGGCAGAGACACAGGCAGAGGGAGAAGCAGGCTCCATGCAGGGAGCCCGATGTGGGATTCAATCCTGAGTCTCCAGGATCGTGCCCCGGGCCAAAGGCAGGGGCTAAACCGCTGCGCCACCCAGGGATCCCTATTTTCAATATTATTTTTACTAGTTTTCTCTCTAGCTCTTTATAGTCCCTTTTCTCAGAAATTGAGAGAGAGTGACATGTTTCCTTGGCTTCAGGGAGAGTGGCCCACTGCAGTGGTTCTTCTCTATTAGCAAGCAATCATATCTATAGCCAAGGCTGTTATGACTTCCAGCCCTTTCCATCTCACTATCTGGCCAAGGCACACTTCTCAGAAGTCAGAAACAGTAATGCTTACCTCCTCCTTTTGTTTGATTCTTTATCTCAATGCTCAAAGTTTTCATTACCATTTATTTCAGGATCCCCCAGGGCTGAAAGGACTCCAAAGTCTGCCTTATAACACTGGATCTCCTAGAGAGAGAGATTGCAGATTCTCCCAGACATCTTCTATCCTCTTTGCTCTACAGGTAAGAGAGAAAAATGACTGATACAATTTCTGGCTAAATAACGATAATTTTTTAAATAATAAGTTTATCTTTTATTGGTGTTCAATTTGCCAACATATAGAATAACACCCAGTGCTCATCCCGTCAAGTGTCCCCCTCAGTGCCCGTCACCCAGTCACCCCCACCCCCCCGCCCTCCTCCCTTCCACCACCCCTAGTTCGTTTCCTAGAGTTAGGAGTCTTTATGTTCTGTCTCCCTTTCTGATATTTCCTACCCATTTCTTCTCCCTTCCCTTCTATTCCCTTTCACTATTATTTATATTCCCCAAATGAATGAGAACATATAATGTTTGTCCTTGTCCAATTGTGTCATTTCACTCAGCATAATACCCTCCAGTTCCATCCACGTTGAAGCAAATGGTGGGTATTTGTCGTTTCTAATGGCTGAGGAATATTCCATCGTATACATAACCACATCTTCTTTATCCATTCATCTTTCAATGGACACCGAGGCTCCTTTCACAGTGTGGCTATTGTGGACATTGCTGCTACAAACATCGGGGTGCAGGTGTCCCGGCGTTTCATTGTCTGTATCTTTGGGGTAAATCCCCAACAGTGCAATTGCTGGGTCTAGGGCAGGTCTATTTTTAACTCTTTGAGGAACCTCCACACTGTTTTCCAGAGTGACTGCACCATTTCACATTCCCACCAACAATGTAAGAGGGTTGGTTCCCTTTTCTCCGCATCCTCTCCAACATTTGTGGTTTCCTGCCTTGTTAATTTTCCCCATTCTCACTGGTGTGAGGTGGTATCTCATTGTGGTTTTGATTTGTGTTTCCCTGATGGCCAGTGATGCGGAGCATTTTCTAATGTGCGTGTTGGCCATGTCTATGTCTTCCTCTGTGAGATTTCTGTTCATGCCTTTTGCCCATTTCATGATTGGATTGTTTGTTTCTTTGGTGTTGAGATTAAGAAGTTCTTTATAGATCTTGGAAACTAGCCCTTTATCTGATACGTCCTTTGCAAATATCTTCTCTCATTCTGTAGGTTGTCTTTTAGTTTTGTTGACTGTATCCTTTGCTGTGCAAAAGCTTCTTATCTTAATGAAGTCCCAATAGTTCATTTTTGCTTTTGTTTCTTTTGCCTTCGTGGATGTATGTTGCAAGAAGGTACTGTGGCCAAGTTCAAAAAGGGTGTTGCCTGTGTTCTCCTCTAGGATTTTGATGGAATCTTGTCTCACATTTAGATCTTTCATCCATTTTGAGTTTATCTTTGTGTATGGTGCAAGAGAGTGGTCTAGTTTCATTCTTCTGCATGTGGATGTCCAATTTTCCCAGCACCATTTATTGAAGAGACTGTCTTTCTTCCAGTGGATAGTCTTTCCTCCTTTATCGAATATTAGTTGACCATAAAGTTCAGGGTCCACTTCTGGGTTTAAATAACGATAATATAAAGAAATTCCTGGGAATGTCTTTTGTTATGCCAAAAAGCTGGGACTCTCCTTTGTTATACCAAAGACAGAACAAGAAAAACTAAAAGAAGGAGTGTCAAGTGATAGTAAAGATCTGATTTCATTCCAAACTAGAATCAGAATATAAAACATGTTCAAAAAAGGGACATCTCAGTGGCTCAGTGGTTGAGCATCTGCCTTTGGCTCAGGGTGTGATCCCAGGGCCCTGGGATCAAGGCCTGCATCAGGCTCCTTGTATGAAGCCTGCTTCTCCCTCTGCCTATGTCTCTACCTCTCTCTGTGTGTCTCTCATGAAAAAAAAAATATTAAAGAAACAGTAAAATAGAAAGAAAACTCTCAATGGATGGTAGAAAGCCATTTTTGTTGTTATAGAACAAAATAGGTACATCTTTAGAATCCATTAAAACAACGCTGAGACAGGATAGATGGGATCACATGGTTGGTTATAATGAGAGGAAACTGTTTAAAAGGAATGAGAAGTTCTCAAAAATGCAAATCTGATCATGTAATCACAAATGGTTTGATACAGAAAGCAAGAGGGTACTTGGAGAACTTGGTGTTTGTTAGGGAATTATTCGGGTAAGTTCTTGAATGAATATGTATGAAACGAAGACAGAAGAGGGCTACAAGGGCATGGCATACATCTTGAAGAGTAACAACAGGGATGATAAATTCTAAATGTAATGAAGTCTTTTTTTTTTTTTTTTAAGGCTATGGTGGTTTTACCAAAGAATCAAAGACATGGGGATCCCTGGGTGGCGCAGCGGTTTGGCGCCTGCCTTTGGCCCGGGGCACGATCCTGGAGACCCGGGATCGAATCCCACATCGGGCTCCCAGTGCATGGAGCCTGCTTCTTCCTCCACCTGTGTCTCTGCCTCTCTCTCTCTCTCTCTGTGACTATCATAAATAAAAAAATTTAAAAAAAATAATAAAAGTTTAAAAAAAAAAAAAAAAAAAAAAAAAAAAAAGAATCAAAGACATGTTTACAGGTATTAAAATGATGAAGAAAGGGATGTGTTTGCACTAGGAACTCAGGGATTAATGTTCATGGCTTGATGGGTGTTATGGGTTGAAATGCGTCCGCCCAAAATATATGTTGAAGTCCTTCCTAACTGCCAATAATTTAAAATAAAATCCCATTTGGAAATATGATCATTGCAGATCTACTTAGTTAAGCTAAGTTCATACTATGTAGAGTGGTCCCTTAATCCAATATGATTGGTGTTCTTAAAAGAAGAAGAGATGAGAGAGACGTTCAGGAAGGAGAATTCCACATGAAGACACTGACACATGAGGGGAGGATGTGACAATGGAAGCAAGGATCAGAAATGAAAGAGGAAATAGTATAACTGATACCACAGGAATACAAAAGATCATAAGAGACTGCTATGAACAGTTATATGCTAACAAATGGGACAATGTAGAAGAAATGGATAATTTCTTAGACACATACAACCTGCCAAGACTAAATCATGAAAAAAGAAAAATATGAACAAATTACTAGTACAGAGATTGAATCAGTTATCAAAAATCTCCCAACAAACAAAAGTCCAGGACCAGATGGCTTCATTGCTGAATTCTACCAAACATTTAAATAAAAATTAGTATCAATCCTTCTCAAAAAATAGAAGAGGAGGGAACACTTCCAAACTCATTTTATGAAGCCAGCATTACCCTGATTCCAAAACCAGATAAGGGCAGCACAAAGAAAAGAAAACGACGAGCCAATATCCCTGATAAACACAGATGCATAAATCTTCAACAAAATGTTAGTAAGCCAAATCCAACAATACATTAAAGGGATGATATACACCATAACCGGTGGGATTTATTCCAAGGATGTTTCAACAATTAAAAATCAATGTGATGTGGCACATTAACAAAATGAAGGATAAAAATCATATGATCATCTCAATAGATCAGAAAAAGCATTTGACAAAATTTAACACCCATTTATAAGAAAAAGTCTCAACACAGTAGCTATAAAGGGGACATATCTCAACATAATAAAGTCCATAGCCAACATCATATTCAGTGGGGGAAATCTCTCGGATCAGAAACAAGACAAGGATGCCCACTCTCACCACTTATATTCAAAATAGTACTGGAAATTCTATCCCAGGCAATTAGGCAGGAAAAAGCAAAGGCATCCAGATGAGAAAGGAAGAAGCAAAATTATTGCCATTTGTAGATGACACAGTATTTTATATAGATAATCCTGAAGACTTCATTGAAAAACTGTTAGAACTAACACATAGGTTAGGGAGGGGGCACGATGGTGGAGGAGTAGGGTCCCCAAGTCACCTGGCTCCACCAACTCACCTAGAAAACTTTCAAAACATCCTGAAAACCATGCATTCGGCCTGAGATCTAAAGAGAGAACAGCTGGAATGCTGCAGTGAGAACAGTTCGGGCTTCTATCAAGGTAGGAAGACGGAAAAATAAATAAATAAAAAAGCCTCCAAGGGGGAGGGGCCCCCGTGAGGAGCCGGGCTAAGGCCACAGGAGAGTCCCCAGGACAGGAAAGCCCAGGCCTGGAAAAGCAGGAACTTTACCAACCATCCTGGATGGACAGGCACTTGCAGGGAGCTCAGGCAGGATCCCGGGAGGGGCTGGGATGCCCCCAGGCTCCTGGGTCACTAACAGGGGAGGGGCACCCCGGGGGAGAGCGTGCCGCACCCCACCACCGAGCACCCTAAGGGGCTGGATCAGGGCCCCGGGAACAGCCTGGGCCGCAGGCCCCGGAGCCCAGGGCGCCGGGGACACAGCCCAGGATCTCGTGCTCCCCCTGGGACAGGCAGAGGATGGGAGGCCACAGGGCAGCCAGGACGCTCCAGCCACCAGGCACCCTGAGCTGTGCAGATCAGTGCCCCGCCCCCAGAGCATACAGGCCCCTGCGCACTGGGAGCTGTGGTAGTTACTGCAGGAGCTGACTCCAGGGCTGGACAGCTGGCCACTGCCACTGTTGTTCCTCCTCCTGGTGTTACCTTGTACCTGAGACTGAGCAGGGGCCTCACAGCTTAAATAGCTCTCACGAGCTGTGCACCTGGTGGGTTGGGGCAGCTCCCCTGGGGCACACACCTGAGAATCAGCACAGCAGGCCCCTCCCCCAGAAGACCAGCTGGAAGGGGAAGAGCAAGTTCTTGACCAAGCAGTGCTGGAAAGCTCCAGGGGAAGTCGAGCTATTTACACTATAGAGAATCAGAGGATACCCTTCATTTTTTTTTGTTTTTTGTTTTTTGTTTGTCCCCCTCTTTCCCCTTTTTCCTTCCTTTGTCCAGGACAACTTGTTTTTAGCCACTATGCACTGAGCAAAATGACTAGAAGGAAGAACTCACCACAAAAGAATCAGAAACAGTACTTTCTGCCACAGAGCTACAGAATTTGGATTAAAATTCAATGTCAGAGAACCAATTTAGAAGCACACTTATAAAGCTACCGGTGACTCTGGAAAAAAAGCATAAAGGAATCAAGAGACTTCATGACTCCAGAATTTAGATCTAATCAGGCCGAAATTAAAAATCAAGTAAATGAGATGCGATCCGAACTGGAGGTCCTAACGATGAGGGTTAATGAGGTAGAAGAAAGAGTGTGTGACATAGAAGACAAGTTGATGGCAAGGAAGGAAGCTGAGGACAAAAGAGAAAAACAATGAAAAGATCATGAGGAAAGGTTAAGGGAGATAAATGACAGCCTCAGAAGGAAAAATCTACCTTTAATTGGAGTTCCAGAGGGCGCTGAAGACCCAGAAAAAGTGTATCTGAACAAATCATAGCTGAGAACTTCCCTAACTTGGGGAGGGAAACAGGCCTTCAGATCCAGGAGATAGAGAGATCCCCCCTTAAAATCAATAAGAACTGTTCAACACCCCAACATTTAATAGTGAAACTTGCAAATTCCACGGATAAAGCGAAGATCCTTAAAGCAGCAAGAGACAAGAGATCCCTAACTTTATGGGAAGAAGTATTAGGTTAACAGCAGACCTCTCCACAGAGACCTGGCAGGCCAGAAAGGGCTGGCAGGATATATTCAGGGTCCTAAATGAGAAGAACATGCAGCCAAGAATACTTTATGCAGCAAGGCTCTCATTCAGAATGGAAGGAGAGATAAAGAGCTTCCAAGAAGACAGGCAGGAACTGAAAGAATATGTGACCTCCAAACCAGCTCTGCAAGAAATATTAAGGGGGACTCTAAGACAAAGGGGATGCCCAAAGAAATAATCCACAAAAACAGGGACTGAATCGGTATCATGATGACCCTAAATTCATAGCTTTCAATAGTAACTCTGAACATGAATAGGCTAAATGATCCCATCAAAAGACGCAGGGTTTCAGACTGGAGAAAAAAGCAAGACCCATCTATTTGCTGTCTACAGGAGACTCATAAGGACACCTACAGTCTGAAAATAAAACGTTGGAGAACCATTGACCATTCAAATGGTCCTCAAGACAACAGGGGTAGCCATCCTTATATCATCAGATAAATAAGTTTATCCCAAAGACTGTAGTAAGAGATGAAGAGGGACACTATATCACACTTAAAGGGTCTATCCAACAAGAGGACCTAACAATCATGAATATTTATGCCCCGAATGTGGGAGCTGCCAAGGATATCAATCAATTAATAACCAAAGTTAAGACATACTTAGATAATAATACACTTATACTGGGTGACTTGAACATAGCACTTTCTAAAATCCATAGATCTTCTAAGTACAACATCTCCAAAGAAACACGAGCTTTAAATGATACACTGGACCAGATGGATTTCACAGATATTTACAGAACTTTACATCCAAACGCAACTGAATACACATTCTTCTGAAGCGCACACAGAACTTTCTCCAGAATAGGCCACATACTGGGTCACAAATCAGGTCGTAACCGATACCAAAAGATTGGGATCGTCCCCTGCATATTTTCAGACCATATTGATGTAAAATTAGAACTAAATCACAAGAAGAAGTTTGGAAGGATTTCAAACACGTGCAGGTTAAGGACCATCCTGCTAGGGATCCCTGGGTGGCATAGCAGTTTGGCGCCTGCCTTTGGCCCAGGGCGCGATCCTGGAGACCCGGGATCGAATCCCACATCGGGCTCCCGGTGCATGGAGCCTGCTTCTCCCTCTGCCTGTGTCTCTGCCTTTCTCTCTCTCTCTCTCTCTCTGTATGACTATCATAAATAAATAAAAAAAAAATTGAAAAAAAAAAGGACCATCCTGCTAAAAGATGAAAGGGTCAACCAGGAAATTAGAGAAGAATTAAAAAGATTCACGGAAACTAATAAGAATGAAGATACAACCGTTCAAAATCTTTGGGACACAGCAAAAGTGGTCCCAGATAGGGGAAATACATCGCAATACAAGCATCCATCCAATCACTGGAAAGAACTCAAATACAAAAGCTAACCTTGCACCTAAAGGAGCTGGAGAAGGAACGGCAAATGAAACCTTCACCCAGCAGAAGACGACAGTTAATAAAGATTCGAGCAGAACTCAATGAAATAGAGAGCAGACAAGCTGTGGAACAGATCAACAAAACCAGGAGGTGGTTCTTTGAAAGAATTAAGAAGAGAGAGAAACCATCAGCCAGCCTTATTAAAAAGAAGAGACAAAAGACTCAAATTAATAAAATCATGAATGAGACAGGAGAGATCACCACCAACACCAAGGAAATACAAACGATTTTAAAAACATTATTCTATTTTAATTACTCCATTTTCTCCATTCAAGATCCAGCTTTATTTTTTGTTTTATTTGTCTTCAAAGATGTTACTTCTCCTCTGCTAACTTCCTAGTTCTGCATATGTGTCTACACTTATATCTGTTTCTCTGTCAGTGCGCGTGGATACACAACACGATTTCAGTTCAGGTGGTGGTCAAGCTGGAGAGTCAGTGCCTCCTGTCTACTTACAGTTCTGTGGCTGACAGCAGGTTTCCTACTTGTAAACACTCAGTCTTAAGACTCACTAGATTGATTCATCACGCTGCCTTTTTATGATCACCCTCATATGTTTCAATTCTACATGCCTGCAACCACACTAATTCTTATTTTAAAAAGTCAATGTTAATTCTTCTTTTTTACTTCCATGTATATTCATAAATGGTCATGTTCATTTTTATATCCATATTCAAATAGGCAGCATTATTTCCATACACACACACACACACACACACACACAAATCTTGCTCTCATTTCGCTCATACGGTCTGTACTTCAAGTAGAAAATTTTCATTCAGCTTGAGGAGATGCCTTGTTTGTTTTGTGGAGCAGATCTGGCGATGTTTTCTCTGTTTTGTGGGATATGATTCAGAATTCCTGGGTTTGTGCCTCCCTGCTTGCAGGACACCTGCTTCTCCCTCTCCCTCTGCCTGTCTCCACTGATCATGCTCCCTCCTCTCTCTCTCTCCCTCTCTCTCTTAAACAAATAAATAAAATCCTAAAAATTAATACTACTTCTAATAAATAACACACAGAGTGAGCATAAAGGTGGACATGCAGGCCTACTAGACCTGGCTGGAGACCCCCTCCCTCGTGCCTGTGTTTGTCATCTTCCCCTTGTGCTGCTGGCTGCAGAGGGGCATGACCTCCCGGGGAGGGAGGAGGCCCATGGAGGAGCCACCCTGGCTCCTGAAAGACCCCGTGAACGAGTTCAATCTCCAATCTGAACAGCCACTCAGTGCTGTCAGGTGGGGCAATCTCTGCTGACGCGGTACTGACACTGGGGGAGTCACTTGATAATTCAGCATAATGGGATAGACCTACAAAATGTGGATCACCAAATTAACTGAAATAGTTATCAGTCTACTAGTTTTAAAATGACCAATGGACGCCTGCCTGCCTCAGCCTGAAGGGCGTGTGGTTATTGATCTCGGGGTCCTGAGTTTGAGTCCCACATTGGGCACAGAGTTTCCTTAAAAAAAAAAAAAAGAAAAGCACAAGTATTTAAAAATGCTCCAAATCAATAAGGCTCCCACCACTGAGCTGGCCCGTGGTGGGATGGGTCCTCCCACCTGCTCCTTCAGCTGCTGAGCCCTGAGCACAGACGGTGCCAGAGCTGATAAAGAGACCAGATCCTCCCTCTCGGAGCTCATGCTCCAGGGGGGAAGATGGACAAAATACGGAACAACATCAGGAATGGAAAGAGCAATGGTTCCCTAGAAAGAGAGCCTGGTGCTTCCCTGGGTCCTGAGCCCCGGAGGTGAGGCTGTGACAAACTGTGGGGCTTTGACAAACACAGCAGCTAGGGCTCCAGGGGGCCACTGAGGGGAGCAGGTGAAGACCCCAGCAGGGCCACTGCCTCGCCAGGATCACAGCCTGGGAAGGAGGCAGAAGGGGGCATGAAGCCAGCTCTGTCCTCCCTTGGGGGCCAGGGCTGCCCCTCCCCTTCCTGAGGGGGCTGGGAAAAGGTTGTGTGGATGGAACTGGCTACAGACATGGAGATGTGACGGGGTGGGGGTGGGCACTGACAGCCCAGACGGGAGGCATTCCAGCACGTTCCAGTCTGAGGAAGAGCCCAGGTCAGGGCGACCCACTGGGTGCACCGCTGTCCACAGCTCACCCAGGGGAAACGAGGGAATGGCCCGTAACACACGACAGGCAGGGTTTCAGTATAAGGACGGCCTCACACCTTCTAGGCCAAGACTCCGACACCTACTGTAGGGTTTGCCTTGGATTCAGGAGCCTAGGATCTTGGGAAGTTTTGCCCATCCCTGCCCCGGTGGGACTGTCATCTTCTGGGCATCCAGAATGAGGGTACCGGTGCCCACGTGTGTGCACACAGGGACCTCGTGGGCCTGGACGCATGTACACACCAAGGAAGAACATGTGGTGGGAGGTATTTCCTGCATGGGACACCCGCCCCTAATGTCATAGATATGATGCCACAGTGGCCTGGGGACGTCTGGAGGAAGCACCTGCTAGGATAGTCCCTATCCCACAGGCAAGAGGCAGACCATCCCCGATGGGCACAACGGCTTCTCCGGGGTGGAAACCAGGAAAGAATGGAAAGTTGTGTCTGAACCCAGGTGCGTTTCCAGGCTGGGGCCCTGGCTGCACACAGTCCTTCCCTGGGGCCTGTGGAGAGGGGTGCGGTTGTGTCACTGTGTGCACACAGGTCATTGCCCGCAGGGAGGGGGGAGCCGTCGGCAGCCCCGAGCGCTGCTCCTGAAGCTTCCTCCAGGAGTGGACTTAGGGAGGGGGCCCCAGGCAGTGAGGTCACTTCTTTCACAACAGAGGCCAATAGAACTTGGAACCCCTACACCCGGGCCCCCACATTCTAGTGCAGCCCCACCTCAGGCTCACTTTCAGGAGACTTCTGCTACTGAAAGATGTTCTCTTATAGCATTTCCAGTTTTGATGAACTCCAGGAACCCCAGGATTGCTGCTGCTTCGAATGGTGTAGCCGTTGGTGCCGCCGTCAAACCGAACGCCTCAGGGAGTTTTTCAGGAGGGTCCGGAGGGTAATACAGAGCAGGCCAGGCCAGGCCAGGCCACCTGTGCCAGCCATCCTGGGCAGCCCCATCCCCTCCTCTTCAGGGAACCAGGGATGTGTGGGCAGGTCGCATCCAGGCTGGAGGATGCAGGGCAGCAGGTTCCCCGGTGATCCCTTCAGGGTCACCCTGAGGTCACGGTGGGCAGGGTGGAAACAGGATTCCTGAGGTGCCCTCTTACCCGACTCGGAGTTAACCCAAAGCCCTGCAGCCGCATCCCTTTGCTCTCCTTGGGGGAGGTGTGTGCCGGCTGTGCTGTGGTGTGTCTGCAAAGGAGTCACTGGGTGTGCGGCCCGGCCGAGGCGGCCAGACGAGGCGCTGAGGCCTCCTGCCTGGCTGCCCCGCACTGTCTTTACAGAGCTCCATATGGGAAATACAGAGCGCCTCATGGGACTATGAGTGGCGGTGGAAGCGGAAGGAAGAGGACATCCCACACACCCCGGAGTCCAGCCCATCTACCGAAGACCTGCAAGGGTTCAAGGTGAGTGCAGGGGCTGGGGCCACCCGACACCCAGGGCCCCGATGCAGCAGGAAGGGCCCCGGGTCCCAGAAGCCAGCCTGCTGCTCCCCTGGGCTCCCCCCTAGACTTCTGCTGCTACATGAGTCTGGATTCCCCTCCTCCCCAAACTTGCCCCCATGGGCCTGCCCCTGCCTGGGCCAGATGCATGCAGAGTCCCTGTGCACAGATTTGTAGGAATATCAGAATAGAGCCTTCAGGGGATGCCTGGTCGCCCAGTGGTTTAGCGCCTGCCTTCTGCCCAGGCCCTGATGCTGGAGACCCGGGATCGAGTCCCGCCTCGGGCTCTCTGCATGGGGACTGCTTCTACCTCTGTCTGTGTGTCTGCCCCTCTCTCTCTCTCTCTCTGTGTGTGTGTGTCGTGAATAAATAATAAAAACTGTTTTTTATAATGGTTTCTTTTTAAAGATTTTATTTATTCACGAGAGACAAAGAGAGAGAGGCAGAGACAGAAGCAGAGGGAGAAGCAGGCTCCATGCAGGGAGCCTGATGTGGGACTGGATCCTGGGTCCCCAGGATCACGCCCTGGGCTGAAGGCAGTGCTAAACCACTGAGCCACCCGGGCTGCCCATAAAAACTTTTGAAAAAGAGACACACCATGTCATTGCACGCTGTCTCCAGTAGTTTGCACTGTGCTATGCTTTCTCCTAACTGGTGCTCCCAGGAGGCCCCATTGGCCTGACGTCCTTCCCCACCTACTCCAAGGCTTGAGCATGGTCCTGGTGACTTGGGAGACTTTTCCCCAAAAGGACACGGGGCTCACTGTACTATGTCTATCGCTCTGCAGTTAGGTTTTGAAGGAGCGCATCCCTGCCCCCTCCTCCCGGGGTCAGGCACAGGGGCCTCGAGTGTTGTACAACATGTCAGAAGGCCAGTTGGTTCCCACAGCCACTGAGCCCTTCACTGATGCAGGACTTCGATGAGATTCCCTTCTGTTGCCAAGTCACAGGATGGCACTAAACATCCTGCAGCCCTCAGGCCCTGGGCCCTCCCACCCAAGGAAAGGTCTCTGTGTGGGCACCTGGAGACAGGGACGTGTGGTCAAATTCAAGGGGTGAAGCCGTTAATGCAGGGAGGTGCTGTCAAAACTCAGCTGACAAGCTGCCCTGGGATACTGACCCCTCCCACTTGAGATCCTTGTATTGATCCATATTTTTTTTAAATTTATCCTCTAAGATTATTTCTTTAGTGGATAGTTTGTCCGTTTAAGAGACAGAGAGCAGGGAGCGGAAGAGGGAGACAGTCTCCTCAAGCACACTCTGCCTCAAGCGCAGAGCCTGCCAGGGGCGGGATCTCAGGATGCGGAGACCATGACCTGAGCCACAACCGAGAGTCAGATGCTAAGTGACTGAGCCACAGACGTCAAGCCCCGTGTTCCTACTGTGGGCACTCCTGCCCCCCCCCCCCCCCGCACCCCGCAGCCACTGAGAGCTTGGGCTTTGGCCTACGCTCCAACTCCCAGGTGGTCTGGAGGCTACAGTGCAGGCTGCACATCCCCTCTGTCCCACCTCAGGCTGAAAGGGCCTCAGCCCTGAGAAGGAATCAGATCTGCCCGACCACCCCCAGCCGGGAGGAGCTGCTGGAGCAGCAGGTAGAAGAACTGGTGCCCGCCTTGCTGTCCTTGGACGACCTTTCCATTTTTCAATTTATGGAAACATATATTGATTTTGGCACCACCGAAGAGGTCCTGGACCTGCTGTTTGCAAAGTGAGCACCCTGACCCTCCACAGCCCAGTGGGATGGGCCACCTACTGGTTGGGAGTCTTGGGAATGTTCCTGAACTTCCTGGCCCCTGGGGCTGCTCCTCCGCCTGGAGCAGAGTCACACAGGGCCTTGTCGGGTCCTGAGGGGAGGCCCCGGGGCCTGGCCTGTGGCAGGTCGGCTAGAGGGGCTGTGATTGTGCTCATCAGTCATCCTTATCTCCCCATGACGAAGCCTGTGCCTCCTCCCCACTGTCACCAGGGATTTGAGCTGGCCTTTTTGCATTGAAAGGGAGGTTTGAGTCCATCTGGGGTCTGTGTCCTGGGGCATTCAGGGTACGGGTCCCCGAGGACACCGGGGCGCCCTGGCCCATCGGATGTCAGCCATGGGCCTGGCCAGAGACCATTCACTCCTCAAGCATTCAGGAGCACCCAGCAGGTGCAGGCACTTCTCCAGGAGCTGCCCGTGGCCCCATGCACAGAGCTGACGGCCTCCCAGGGTTCTGGACTAGTTGGGGTTCAGAGGGTGACAGCAGCTATGAGGAGAGGTCGGCTCCACAGGACGCTTCATGTGATGTCCCCCGCCCTCCTCTAGATATCGAAGCATCGAAGCGTCCCCCAAGATAGGAGGAATCCAGATGCGCTGGGATATGTGAGTGAGCTCTGGCTCATGCAGGAGGGCCTCTCCAAGAGGGCCGCGAGGGGGCTGTGGGTCGGAGGGGCTGCTGGACCCTCACAGGTCAACAATTCCTGTGACAGGGTAAAGGTCTGAGGCCCCTTCAGGAAAACAGCAAAGGAGAGCCGTGGGTGGGGTGTGGGCTTTGTGGGAGAGCACTGGGACCCCAAAGGGAGACCTCCTCCCTGCCCATCCCCCCCAACCTTCTGTCTGCCCCACACCTGGGACGCAGACCAGAGGGTGTGGGGAACATCACACTCACCAATCTGGTGGCACCTGGACCCGGGTGCACGGCAGGTGCTCAGGAGAGCCAGTGAGTGCTCACGGACCAGACGGCCCCTGCCCAGTGGGAGATTAGAGTCAGTGGAAGGACACCCCCTGGGGGCCCCTCGTGAGTGAGGCAGGGCAGACCCACGGGAGGGAAGGTTTCCCCGGGAAAGACAGTGATGGTCACACCGCTGGTCATGGGCTCCCACGCACAGAGGCTTTGTGCCAACCCTCTTCAGTGAGCAGGCCTGTGGCAGGCAGGACCGCCAGGTGGCAGGTGGACAAGGAACAGCAATTGCCTCCGACAGCCCCGTGCGGAAGGTTGAGGGCCCCGGTTCCTGCAGGGCTTCCCCGGGACACCTCTGTGTGAGGGAGCCCTGTCTTCTGACGCCTCTGCCCACCTGTCCCTCCCCAGCACCATGTCCTCCTTCCTGAGCATCTGGCTGGAATACTATGAGGAGGACTTCGACGATCCCCCAGAATTTCCTGCCCTGACAAAGCTAATGAATTTCACGGGACAGTACTTTCCAGGCTCAACGCTGGACGATCGAGTCAACAGTTACTTTGAATATTTAAGAAACCTCCATCAACCAGAGTTTGAGGGTGGAGGTGAGGAGGACTGGGGTGGCCGAGTTGGGGACAGGGTGCGCCACACAGATCAAGCCTCCATGCTGCTGGGCCGGGAGCACTGGGTAGGCTCACACCCCATCCCCACGGGCTGCAGTCTGGGGAGACCTCCCAGGGCTCTTGCACTCACACACGTTGAGCGGTGGGAAGCGTGTCCTTGATTTGAGACGGACGTGGAAAGTCCATCCTGGTGATGATACTTTGTCTTCTTGGAGATGATACTCTGTCTTCGGACCCCGAGCAACACCCTGAACCACCCCAAGAGTGCGCCCGAGTTTCAACGGTGGGGCCTGCTGCACCTTCAGGGTCTCAGGGGATGGAGCTGGTCCCAGCTGCTGGAGCTGAGGGCTCGGCCCGAGGCCTGACGCCAGCTGCTGTGTACAAGGTAAGACACGTGGTAGTCAGACCTCTGAATCCCTGTCCTGAGCTGGAAGAGCCACCTGCACCCTTGGGAACCCTGGAGGCCAAACGGGCCCCACCACCGGCTATCGAGGTCATCGATGTGCCGAAGGAACCATGTCACTCAGTGGAGCAACCGGCTGCGGACTCCGAGCAACAACCTGAACCACCGCAAGAGCCTGCCCGAGCCCCGACTGTGGGGCCTGCTGCACCTTCCCGGGCTCAGGGGAAGGAGCTGGTCCCGGCTGGGGGAGCTGAGGGCTCGGCTGGAGCCCTGATGCCAGCTGCTGTATACAAGGCAAGACACGTGGTGGTCAGACCTCTGAATCCCTGTCCCGATCCGGAGGAACCACCTGCACCCTTGGGAGCCCTGGGGGCCGAACGGGCCCCACCACCGGCGATCGAGGTCATCAATGTGGTGGAGCAGCCGCCTCACTCAGGGGAGCAACGGGCTTCGGACCCCGAGCAACACCCTGAACCACCGCGGCAAGAGCCCGCCCGAGGCCGACTGTGGGGCCTGCTGAAGCTCCTGGGCTTCAGGTGATCGAGCCGGTCCCGGCTGCTGGTGCTGAGGGCTTGGCCAGAGCCGGGATGCCAGCTGCTGTGTTCAAGCCAAGACACGTGGTGGTCAGACCTCTGAATCCCTGTCCTGACCTGGAAGAGCCACCTGCACCCTTGGGAGCCCTGGAGGCCGAATGGGCCCCACCACCAGCTATCGAGGTCATCGATGTGCCGGAGCAGCCACCTCACTCAGGGGAGCAACCGGCTTCGGACCCCGGGCAATACCCTGAACCACCGAGGCAAGAGCCCGCCCGAGGCCGACTGTGGGGCCTGCTAAAGTTCCTGGGCCTGAGGTGATCGAGCCGGTCCCAGCTGCTGGTGCTGAGAGCTAAGCCTGGGCCGAGATGCCGGCTGCTGAGGTCAAGCCAAGGTACCTGGTGGTCATACCTCTGAATCACTGTCCCGACCTGGAGGAGCCACCTGCTTCTTGGCCACCCCAGAAGGAGGAGCAGGTCCCGGTGCTGGGTCTCGAGTTCATCGAAGGGCTGGAGCTGCCACCTGCCTCAGTGGAGCCACCAGCCTCGGCCCCCGAGCAACAGCTCGTGATGGCTGCAGCACAACTGAAGCCTTCCCCTCCCCTTTCATTGTGCTGTTTCTGTATTTTGTGTTTTTCATAAACCTCTATAATGGCTTCATGAATTTTATTTGTAATAAAGGGTAAGTTAACTTTGTACAAAATTGACTCTGATGCTTTTAAATTATACATCGAGGTACTTTAGGTCCATTCATACTTCCAAACTCGTTCTATGAGGCCAGCATCACCTTAATTCCAAAACCAGACAAAGACCCCACCAAAAAGGAGAATTATAGAACGATATCCCCGATGAACACGGATGAACACTGACATGAAGGCAAGCATTGATTTCATATGAATGTTGCAGAGGTGGTGGTGATTGGAGAAAACAGTTCCCAGATTGTAAGAGTTAACTGAAGATATTGACACAATTTTAAAAAATCAGTAAAGGAATGTATATAATATTGCTCTTGTGTTTTACAGTAAGATTTGTTGCTCTCAGACTGTGTAAAACAAAATTTATTCATGTTTTCTGCATATTAAAAAATCCTATTGTACCAATTGGTAAACTATTAAATGCCTATAAAACTAGAAAAAAAAATAAATAAAAAAAATAAAAATAAAAAAAAAAACTCTGAAAACTTGTATCTCTGAAACCGTGTTCAAGATACAAGCCGACAGGATCCAACAGTACATAAAGAAGATTACTCGCCATGACCAAGTGGATTTATCCCCGGGATGCAAGGCTGGTTCAACACTCGTAAAGCAGTCAATGGGATGGATCACATCAACAAGAGAAAAAACAAAAACCAGATGATCCTCTCAATAGATGCAGAGAAAGCATTTGACAAAATACAGCATCCATTCCTGATCAAAACTCTTGACACTGTAGTGATAGACGGAACATTCCTCAGCATCTTCCAAGCCATCTACGAAAAGCCCATAGCAAATATCATTCCCGATGGGAAAACACTGGGAGCCTCTCCCCTAAGGTCAGGAACACGACAGGGACGTACACTCTCACCACGGCTACTCAACATACTACTACAAGTCCTAGCTTCAGCAATCAGGCAGCAAAAAGAAATAAAAGGCATTCAAATTGGCAAAGAAGAGGTCAAACTCTCCCTCTTCGCAGATGACATGATACTGTACCTAGAAAACCCAAAAGACTCCACCCCAAGATTGCTAGAACTCCTACAGGAAATTCGGCAGCGTGGCAGGATACCAAATCAATGCCCAGAAATCAGTGGCATTTCTATATACTAGCAATGAGACTGAAGAAAGAGAAATTAAGGAGTCAGTCCCATTGACAATTGCACCCAAAAGCATGAGATACCTAGGAATACACCTAACCAGAGAGGTAAAGGATCCCTACCCGAAAAACTATAGAGCACGTCTGAAAGAAACTGAGGAAGACACAGAGAGATGGAAAACTATTCCATGCTCCTGGATTGGAAGAATTCATATATTGGGAAAATGTCCATGTGACCCAGGGCAATTTACACATGGAACACAATCCCTATCGAAATACATTGGACTTTCTTCAGAGAGTTGGAACAAATCATCTGAAGATTACTGTGGAATCAGAAAAGACCCCAAGTAGCCAGGGGAATATGAAAAAAGAAAACCAGAGCCAGGGCATCACAATGCTGGATGTCAAGTTGTACTACAAAGCTGTGCTCATCAAGACAGTGTGGTACTGGCACAAATCAGACACACAGGTCAATGGAACAGAACGGAGAATCCAGAAGTGGACCCTCAACTCTATGGTCAACTAATATTCGACAAAGCAAGAAACACCATCCACCGGAACAAAGACAGTCTCTTCAATAAATGCTGCTGGGAACATTGGACAGCCACACGCAGAGGAATGAAACTGGACCATTCTCTCAAACCACCGAACACAAAGAGAAACTCAAAATGGATGAAAGATCTAAATGTGAGACAGGAAGCCATCAAAATCCGAGAGGAGAACACAGGCAACACCCTTCTGGAACTTGGCCAGAGCAACTTCTTGCAAGATACATCCATGAAGGCCAGGGAAACAAGAGCCAAAATGAATCACTGGGACTTCATCAACATGAGGAGCTTCCGCACAGCAAAAGAAACGCTCAAAAAAACTAAAAGACAACCCACAGAATGGGAGAAGATATTTGTAAATGACCGTCAGATAAAGGGCCAGTGTCCAAGATCTCTAAAGAACTCATTCTACTCTACAGCAAAGAAACCAACAATCCAATCATGAAATGGGCAAAAGACATGAACAGAAATGTCACAGAGGAAGACATAGACGTGGCCACCAAGCACATGAGACAATGCTCCGCATCACTCGCCATCAGGGAAACACAACTCAAAACCACAATGAGATACCACCTCACACCAGTGAGAATGGTGAACATTAGCCAGACAGGAAACCACAAATGTTGGAGACGATGTGGAGAAAGGGGGACCCTCCTGCACTGTTGGTGGGAACGTGAACTGGTGCAGCAACTCTGGAAATCTGTGTGTGGGGGGCTTCCTCAAAGACTTCAAAATAGAGCTGCCGTGCGACCCAGCAATTCCACTGCTGGGGATTTACCCCAAAGATATGGATGCAGTGAAACGCCGGGACACCTGCACCCCGATGATTATAGCAGCAATGTCCACAACAGCCACACTGTGGAAGGAGCCTCGGTGCCCACCGACAGATGAATGCATAAAGATGTGTTCTACCTATGTAATGGAGTATTACTCAGCCAATAAAAATGACAAATACCCCTATTTGCTTCCACGTGGAGGGACCTAGAGGGTATTATGCTGAGTGAAATAAGTCAATGTGAGAAGGACAAACATTATATGGTCTCATTCATTTGGGGAATATAAAAATTAGTGACAGGGAATAAAGGGAAAGGAGAGAAAATGAGTGAAAATATCGGTGAGGGTGACAAAACATGAGAGACACCTAACTATAGGAAAAGAACAAGGGGTAGTGGAAGGGGAACTGGGTGGGGGGTTGGGGTGACTGGGTGATTGGAACTGAGGGGGGCACTTGGTGGGATGAGCACTGGGTGTTATGCTACATGACAGCAAACTGAACTCCAATAAAAAAAATCGTTTGAGGGATCCCTGGGTGGCGCAGCGGTTTGGCGCCTGCCTTTGGCCCAGGGCGCGATCCTGGAGACCCGGGATCGAATCCCACATCGGGCTCCCGGTGCATGGAGCCTGCTTCTCCCTCCGCCTGTGTCTCTGCCTCTCTCTCTCTCTCTGTGACTATCATAAATAAATAAAAAATTTAAAAAAAAATTAAAAAAAAAATCGTTTGAAAAAGAAGGGTGAACCCGCGGCGCCCGGCCCTGCGTCTCCACACTTGGGGAGCAGCATGGGGCAAGCGGGACGCAGGCCACCCGCTCTCCTCTTGCTGCTGCTGCGTGGGCTCTGCTTCCTTGTGCTGGGCCCGGGGGGCGGGTTCTGGGCCGGCTGCTGCCGAGGGGGGTGTGGGAGGCCCTCGCCTTCATCTCTCTTGCACACCCATGCTTGCGCTCTCGCTTGGTGTGTGTGTGTGTGCGCGCGCGTCTGCCGGCTGCTCAGCCCCATCGGGGAGACCAGACTGGGGCTCTTGGTCGGCGCTGCCGGATGTGGGGACACCTTCCCGAGTAGGCCACAGACGCAGCAGGAACTGTCCTCCCACGTCCTCTGTGGGGCCTGGTCCTTGTCAGGGAGCCGACCAGATGCCCTCGGGAGACACAGCCGCGGCCTTTCCTCCTGCCTCTGCTCTGCCCGTGGGGCCTGAGCTACCCCAGGCCCGCAGGCCGTGTGCCCGCTGCTCCGTGGGGCTGTCAGGTTTCCTGGGACCTTCCCTCGGGGGCTGTCCTGGGGGCTGAGGAGGACTCCTTTCTGTGAAGTGATGAGCACTAGGTGTTATATGCAACTGATCAATCACTCCATTCTACCCCTGAATCTCATACTACACTATATGTTAACTAACTTGAATTTGAATACAATCTAAAAAAAAGAATGAAAAAAATCACACATTCTTGTGTACAGTGAACAAAGAACTCTGCATCCAATTAAAAAAGCAGTAATGGGGCACTCGCTATGTGCATCATCAGTTACCAAGAACTTGCTCACCACCATCTTTCAGGTATTAACAAATCACAATTTCTAAGCTTTTTTTTTATTAAATCAGGGACTTCCGCTTCCTGAGAAGATACACACATACTTACATGGTGCAAGCCAAAGCCCCCATCCCAACAACCAGAAAAGGCTGGTTACGCACAGATGTGCTCCTGGCGATAGTCAGGAAGCTGTCAGATGCCCAGAGCTAGGTAAAGGATCCGTGCAGAGGACAGAGAGCCCTTCCCTGGGGAGGCTGATGATGGGGCACCATTTTGTCCCCAGGCCACTTGCCGATTCCAGCTCAGGACATCAGCTCCACTGGGATAAGAGGACACCACCACCATACAGTGACACACTGGAAACTCAAGGAGGCCCAGATGCAAGGCTGACGTTCCCACAGGACGTGTGCTTTGGCAAGGTGGGAGGTGAAGGGGACGGGACCGAGCGAAGCTTACCGTGGCCTCGCAGTACCTACGGGATGGGATGAGCCTCTGCTAGCGAGAACGGGTCTCCCACAAGCACAGACCCACCCACGTGGGAGCTGCCAGACGACTGAGCTGCATGGGGCAGAAGACTAAGTATGACGCTCCAAATCCCTGAAAGGACTAGCGTAGTGCTTGTGAGGCCTTCCAGTGCTGAGGACAAAGAGCCTGCTTCTGTCTAGTGGGTCTCAATCAAAACACAGAGTGTCCACAGGGGGAAAACAGGGACAAATTACAGGGGCACCGACGGCCAGCTCAAAGCACCAAAGAGAAGAAGGGACTATCGACCAACCAAATAAACCATCTGGCCCTCGATGTTCTTTCATTCACCGTGTTAGGCACACATCCAAAGAATTACCAGAAACGTACACGGGAAGGAAAATGCAACCAGTAATTCAGAATAAAAATAAGCAAAGACTGTGAAGTAAGTAAGATCATCTTGGTAAGAAAAACAGGTAACAAGATGGACAGAAGTGGATGCAACAGATGGAGAACTGAATGAGAAGAGTGTAATGCATATGAAGAAATCACATGGATATTCTAGACCTATAAAATAAACTATCTTTCATCAAACATTCATCGATGGCTTGACAGAAAACTCAGATGGCATAGGAAAGGACAAGATTGGTGGGTTCTGACACAGAGCACACAGACAATACCAAAACCGGAGAGCAAGCAGGAGAAGCAATGAAAAGAACAGAAGACACATGGTCCACAGCAAAAGGCCCATCATACTTGTACTTGAGGTCCCAGGGAAAGAGGGACAGAGACAGAAGCAACATCCAGGGAGAGAACAGCCAAGGATCCCAAACTGCAGAAAGACACCAACTCCCACATTCAAGAGGCAGAATGAAAACACATGTGCGCTTACAGGCACACACAGCACACGCGTGCACATGTACACACAGGCATGCATCACACACAGGTCACGTGATCATCAAAATACAGAAAAACAAAAAAAGGGAAATCCTAAAAGCAGCTGTGGCGGGGGGGTGAGGGTTGGGAAGAGACACCGCCTTCAAAAGAACAGTACGTCGTGTAGAAAGACAATAGGGGAAAATCAAGTTCTGGCCATTTGGGGTTTGGAGGGAGACTGGAGGAAAATAGTATATTTGAATCAGATTTTTAAAAAACCTTTTAGGTAACGTATTGAGTAGTCAGCTAAGTATTCAAAAATTTACGACATGTTATTTAAATTTCACAACTTTCTGAACTAAATATTATTATTACTTCCTCTTACACATAGAAACTCTAAGCTCCTTGCCAAAGGCCTCACAATTCCCAAGTCACGGAATGAAGACACAGGCCCAGAGCTGTCTGAAACGACGGTGATGCTCGCAAACACTCTGCTACCATAGTGCTTCATCCAAAGAGAAGGAGGCATGAGCACTTGTGGAATGATGTCAGAGTTATAATATGCAAAGATTAAAGACCAGAAAATAAAGGGGGTGGGGGCCAACTCAAAGCTGCAGGGGACAGAGAATAAAGCGGTGTAACCAAGTTAAAGTGACAAGTAAACAGGAAAACCGTGAACCACGCTTGCTCGACGCAGTGAGTGAGAGCGATGGAAACACGGCATTTGATCAAATCACACTATTTACTTTTTTCTCACTCTGCTAACAGTTTAAGACCACGGATATAATGATACAATACGATTAAACTTTAAAACACGTATGGGGTTTCATTGCATAATCATAATGAATTCTCAGAAGACAACACAGTATATTAAGTGATGAGATCACTAGTAGAAAAAATATAAATCTTTTTTAATAGTTAAATTATAAAACAGGAGAATAACTATGACAATTTCATCAACATTGCAATGCATTAAAAAACTACGAAACTATATACTGAAATACAAAAAATCTCAAATTCCCAAATGAGTAACTAGGGGAGTTCATGATGCGCAAAATACCAACCGTGAAATGAGCATCTTTTAAATATATAAAAATAGAGGATAAATCATGGAATAAAGGCTTCCTTATTTTAACCTACCTCCAAGCCATAAACATGTAAGAATATGTTGGCAGGAAGAGACTGGAAAAACAGCTCTTACCCGGAGGATCATAGAAGAGACCACCCAAGGGAAATAGCCCTGAAGTCACGTAGCAGGGCCTCAACCATCGGACCCAGGCACCGAACCCATCACAATACACAAGAGCAGGACACTGCAGGGGGTTCGAGATTCACTCGCACCCTAGTAGCTCATGTGAGGAAACGTAAATGCGGCTGGTCCTGATTAACCTGCTGCATCTGAATGACCTGTGGACAGACTGGACAGAGGAGAGGACGGACAGAGGAAAAGAGACTTGCGGGTTCCTCAGACCAGTAAAAGAAAAGCCACAATGACCAAACCTCGTGGGACATGGCCCAGGCACCACCTGGACAGGTGGTTTCTGACATTACAGAACATCAGGGCTCAGGAGACGATGGAATCTCCCAAAACCATCCAGTTCAACAAACTCCAATTCAGACTCGCTACGAATGTGACTGCCTAAATCTGTCTTGATGTTACACATAATCCTGGACACGAATATTAAGTCCCTCCTTGAAGCCCTTTGTTACTCAGAGTTAAGACGTCCGCAGTCCACCGTTTGCCCTGACAAGCTGCTCTCGGGGATGCCGCTGCGGCCTCTGTCCTTTTCACCTGACCTGCAGGAGGACCGCCAAAGGCTTGCTCCTCTACCCCACACCCCGTCTCCACACCCGCCGGAGGTGCAGGCTGCAGCTACAGGCCACCACACCTCTCGAAGGCGTACCTTCAGGCCGGGCCTCTGCCTTTCCTTCCGCAAGTACTTCCTTCCCCGTCCACACCTCCACCTGGACATCTACCTGAGAGTATTGCCAACCCATCATCTATCTCTCAGTTCCCGAAGGCTCTCTTCTCCACGTCCCTTAAAGGTACCCACATGCCCTCAGCCCACTTCTTTCCTGATCCCTCCTCCTCTCCCATCCCATAATCCATCCTTCAGGCCGGGCCATGGGCTGTGCCTTCAGGGTTGACCGTCTGCCTGGCCACTCTTAGCACCCGGGTCCACACCACCATCATCTCTTCCTGGAACAAGATCTTTTCAGCGCTCTCCCTGCTCCAGTGCGTTCTGTCTGCCACGACCTTCCGACTCAGACCATGACCTCCACACACTCTTAGGGCACGTGAAGAATTTTGAAAGACAGCAGTTAGGTCCAGATGGTTTACAGCTGTCGATTCCTGATCCCTGGCTCAGCTAGTCCTTCCTGTCCCTGAAAGCTGACCAAAGCTCCTGAGGTAGCACCCGATGCCATTTCGCCTTCACCACATCCTACCCCATCACCGCTTTTCTGTCACTTACCAGAACGAAGGCCTCCCCCTTGCTCCTCCTGTACTGTGCTCCACAGTGAGTGGTAAAAGGCACTGGAACACCACAGAATCCCCTGTTAACCACAAAGCCTTTCTAAAGTCAAGGCGTCACTGAGCCTGGGACAGAACATCCAGTCTCCTTCTTTGCGTTCATTTCCATAAAAAGAGGAGCATGACAGCAGACACACGCCACCTGGCCTAAATTCATCTGCCCTAAATTCAGGGACAGTGACGATGGGATGGTGAGAGTGGTGGCGGTTCCTGCTGAGAGATCCTGCCTCCTCAATCCCGAAGGATCATCAGGGAAGGGCATCAGGCTGACTGGGAGCCACGCACAAAGAGAACAGGAAAGAAAGGCCGGAGACAGCGGAAACTCAACTCACCGAGGCAGAAAGATCACGGCAAAAACCTATACTATCTCGAAGCATGAAATTACCTCAGGTTTGCTTTAAAAAAAAAAAAAGAAAAGAAGAAAAGAATCCTGGGAAATAATTCACACACGCTATCTACAAAGTCACAATGCTGAGTCAGGAGCCAGAGCCCGCCCACTCACACATGCCTCGGTCTGTCTCAGTTATGTATTTTCTGTGATATTTCAAGGAGGAAGAGGTGAAAGATGCTACATGAATTTCCAGTAAACCAATTTTACGTCAGTAAAAGAATCCTTTCTCAGAACTGATATATATATATATATACACACACACACACACACATATATATTTAATATTATATAACATAAGATATATCTTTTCTTAAACGTTTATTCAAACTTAGAGGAACAGTATCATTAAGGTTTTACACAAAGAATATCGGGTACTATAAATTTTTACTAAGCCCATATATCTACCCCCTCATCAAGAAGGTAAGCACCTTCCTGCTTATTCATTCCTAGCATGCCCTTGTTAACATTACATGAACTTCGAAAACAGTGTAATTCATCGTACCGTAATGACATACTATAAACATATATAATATACAAACAACATATCTAATAATCATTCAAACTTCATTTCGAAGCCCCACAGCATATCATTTATGTTTACTATTAATTTCCACCAGACTTTACATCACCCTGGTCATTCATGGGTACAGGAACTGAAATTTTATAAACTCTCTCTCCATCTTGCTAAGAGAGGCATCCCAATGGCATTATATTTCATGTTTAAAAATTACCAATCATACTATTAATTTTGCCGTTTATATCAATTGTGCATCAGTACTATTTCGGATAACAATTCTTTCTGACCGATTTTCACACTTAGAACACTGTAGCCAAAGACACTAAAACTTTAGAAACCTTACTTCCATGTGTATATATACGGGTCTGTACATGTACACACATACACACAGGAAAATGACAGGATACTTATTAAAACATCTTCCTATTATAAAAACCATAAAATAAAATCTATGGAGGAAATGAAAGAGACAGGAGTTCAAGAAGAAAAGCAAATATAATTGTTCTGACAGTGAAAACGGAGAGCTCAGTCAGGTAAAGTTCAAAGGGATGATAGCATCAAATTATCATGGTAGTAACGTTCTATTGGATACATATTCAACAGTGAGATATAACATACTTTTACAAGGTCAACTGTTCCCATCCACTAGAAACTCCATCCTGTACTATTGATACTTGAGATGAAAATGTTTGAGGTCCAATTTAAAAATGGGGAGGGACTGACAGTTTTGACAAATTATGGAGGGAGATCTTGAGCACTCTGCTGAAGCACAACCAGTGTGACTGCTTGCACAAAGAACACAAGTCTCGCACCACCACCGTCACGGCCCTGCAAGACACAGTGGCTTGGCTGCTCAACCTTTCATAAAGCCCTCGTGCCCTCATGCAAGGGTCACAGCCACAGTGGCCCTGCTCAGTGAAGCCAACGCCCCAATGTCTTCCCACTTCAGAATCGGCACCTCTCTATTCCCTCCACCTGGAATGCTCTTTGACATAATCCCTCTCATCATTCAAGATTCGACTCTAAATGCCTCAGAAAGAATGCTCGGACTTTTAGTTTGGTTATGTGTGTATTACGGTACTCTGCATGGTCATATTTTGTGTCATTTCTTACAACTGCATGGGAATCCATGACTATCTCAAAGAAAAGTCTTTACAAAACACTCTGGGGCTGCCTTCTGCAAAAGATCTATCTGCAACCGCTAACCTCTGCCATGACTCCCCCCTACCCTTCGTCACTTCCTTGCCTGTCACCCAACATCATTCCTCCACAGTACCCACTGCTTTCTGAAATTACTGATTGGTAAGTATTAATATCGATGGAAACCACATGATCTCAGTCATTTACCGCCGTTGACACATACAGGCCCAAGGTAACACAACACAGCTAGTCTACTACCCTGAAGGGACTGTGCACTTTGAAGACTTTGGGAAATGTTCACTGTGCCTACAGAGTAGTCCCATGCTCATTCTGTCATTTCTGCGGTGAGTAGCACCATATTAAGAGGTATCGAGGGCAGCCCCGGGGACACAGTGGTTTAGCGCCGCCTGCAGCCCAGGGCGTGATCCTGGAGACCCTGGATGGAGTCCCACGTCGGGCTCTCTGCATGGAGCCTGCTTCTCCCTCTGCCTGTGTCTCTGCCCCCTCTCTCTCTCTCTGTGTCTCTATGAATAAATAAAAAAAAAATCTTAAAAAAAAATAAAGGAGTTGTCGAGAAGAAGTGAAAGGTACTCCTCCACCCTCTGGTACAGAATGTGTTTTCATGTGAGGCTCAGGGAGCAGTAGTGGGTTACTCTCGACTATACTGCTCTCAGTGACATCAAGCACTAACCCACTAAGAGACTTAGGCGTGCCTCTGCTGTTATGACATTTTGGTCAAAATGGCAAAGTGCATCTTAATTACAGTTTCGACAGGTATGGACTTATAGGTGTCATATATTCAACGACCTTTCCGGTTCAGGATATAACTGAGTACACTTAGGAAATGTAAAGTTAACAAATTAAAGCTCTGACAGATGATAGGACAGAAAATTCTATCCAGAGTTTCACCGATACCATGAAATTATCCTTTTGATGGCCCACATTTGTGATGCTCTAAATATATGCCCCCCCCCAAAAAAAGAACAAAATAAATAAATATATGCACAGTGTAAAGTAGTCAATCTGGATTTCTACAAAAGGACACTGAGCACAAAATGGAAACATAAAGACCGTTCTATGAAATGAATCTCATAAACTATCGACCTAAGAACATTATAGGTTTAAACTAAACAGTCTTTGACTACATGATCATTTATCATACTCAAGATAAAAATAGTTTAAAAAATAGTTGATAATTGATGATTAAGACAAAATTCGTACAACATTGAAATAGCTATCTACAGACATTGTAAATTTTTAGGAAGACACTCTGAAACATCAATACGATTGCAAACACACTCGCACGTGCATATTCTGGTACGATGAACTTGAAAATTAACAAGCTATGTTGGAGTTACAAATAATGGTCCTAATTAGTCTTTTCCTGAAGTAGTAAACAGAAATACTACCTCAGAGTTTTCTGATCAGTGACAAAGTCATTAATAAATGAAATCAAAATGGTTATCAATCAATAAAAAACTGTATTTGTGAGGGAAACATTTACTGCTACGCTAGGCTTCCATTCCGTATAGGCAACAGATTCATTTTAGTATGTAAAATGCTTGGGGTTGAAGAACGCTTTCGACAAGAAATGATAAAGATTTTCCCCTAACACAGTAACAAAAGCATATATTCATGTTGTTTTTTTTTTTGAACTGCTCATCTTCCTAAAAAAATTAAGTAATGAGGAAGGCCATAAGATGGAAAATATAAATTGTAAGAAGCAAGAGGTTCATTTCCCTTAAACAAAACTCCCAGAAAGCAGACAAAATATAAATTGGAAAATATAAATTGTAAGAAGCAAGAGGTTCATTTCCCTTAAACAAAACTCCCAGAAAGCAGACAAGAAAAAAAGATAAAAGGCCTCAACAATTGGAAAAGTTGGGGAAGGAGGGGAAAATCTGAAAGCAAGCAAGATGAAAAATACCAGCTGACATATAACAGGGATAGAATGCAGTCTAAGCCCCAGACTCCTGAGCAAGGACGTATGCAAAATTAGCACGGGAACACAAAACTACAACAGAAAGACGGGACGCGTAGCATCGGGACCAAGTATCAAACAAAGCGTATCGAATTCGGAACTTGCTCATCAAACTGGATTAATTCTCCCTTTTGACGAAATGCGTTTTGAGTTCAGGTTATGTCACAGGAATATTTTTATGGAATGACTTAAAAAATGTAGAGAAAGGCTCTGATTCCTCTGACTCCCCTTAGGGAAAGAAAATCTTTGAATGCTGCTAAAGTTAATTAAAAGCCAAGAGGGATCGATGAAATGAGGGATTCAATACAGACTGTGACATTCTGGGCCAAAACCGAAGTGTCATCAAAAAGTAATGGTTTTGGTAGACCCTGGCTAACAAACGAGAAAGGACATCAAACACAAAGACTTTTTTGTTGTCAAGAATGGTAACACTGGCAAGAGAGAACCTCAAAATGACATACATACATACATAGCGACAAACTGAGTATGTATATTCAGCGTAAAGACTCACCAGAAGCAGGTGTCCATGCCTCTGTGGACAAAACCAAACCAAACCAAACCAAACAAAACAACTTTGGTTAACAGATCAACACTACATATTAAAATCCAGACACTATAAACTCTGGCACAGAGGCTGAAGCACACATTACATGAGAACACTGTTGCTGTCTCTATCTGGTGAAATACAAAGGAGTGTGAACCTCGTAAATGCAATTTTGGGTATCAAAGTCCAACTGACTCTTTGTAATGTGCTCTGGCTTTGCAATTCTCAACATAGCGGGTGATAACCTGATATAGAAGCGAATACTACCGGGACTTCAGTTAGCTGCATGTGAGTTGTTTAAATATCAAAAGGTGAAGTACGACAAATTAGGAATAAAACACAAATTTATGGAAAGGGTGCTTCAAAGAATGAAACCTGGATAAAACTCAAAAGCAGGAATCCTCCCAAGTGATCCTTTGCTACAAAATTAATTCACATTAGTGGAAGGCTTTGCTGTGCCCAGTGCTGGGAATGTTTTTGTCCTGTCGGGAACAGTTCACACAAAATACCGAATTTCCGTATGTCACCCTTATGTCCCGTTGCTTTGCTCAGAAAGAGCATCAAACCTCTGTGCTAAATTTAAAATGAATTACAATTTTGCTGGAGGTTTAATTGCTAAGTAATTTGTTTGAACAGTTTAAACCATTTACAATTTTAGTCAACATAAAAATTTGTGGGCAATCATACGGGAAAACTCATAAAACCACAGCTAAATTCCTAGGGATCAAAGTGTTATAGACTGAAATAGCCTTTAACAAATGATCATTATGATTGGATGTCATCTGCATTCCTATATTTTAATTCATTTGCATATGTAAGAAAAAGTAGAAAACCATTAGGTCGAGTGAAGGACTAAAAATTGCTTTTAAAGCAGCAACACTATGTAAATCTAAACAGAAATTCCAAACGTCCTGTCATTCTTCTGGGAGTTCAGAGCAAAAGTCGTTCTTACGTGAAAACGGAATTAAGGTTGAGAGCCCACAGGACTCCCTGACGGTGCTTCGTAAGTTAGAAAATGAGCCCATAGATAGGAGATCATAAAGACGCTTTTCTTCCAACAGAGAGGGCTTCCTTACTACTCACCCAGTTCCTGAACTCTGTCATGAGCTAGTGAACCCCTAGAACAAAGCTGAGAACAAAACCTGGGTTTCGGCACGACTCCACAGGTGAACTCAGAACCAGATTAAAACCAGGGCTTACGAGAGCTTTCCCACTGTCAGATTCACCCGTGGGTCATCGCTAATCCCACCGCAGACCAGTGAGAAGACAGCAAGCTCTCATCCCTGTAGGAGTGCGCCGTGGAAGCGTCACAAGCCAGAGACAGGGGGGTTGTGTCCCTCAGAGTGAAGCTACAGGAAATGGTTTCCTTCTTTTCATTTTGTCGTTCTTAAGGAACTTTCATAAAACAGCTTTAATCATGCAGTCTCCTTTAAAAATGTTCTCCTCATAAGGAAAACAGAAGAAAATTCAACCACCAAAGGTCACACCTGAAAATGCAGAACTTCAGAACTTGCGGGAGAAACACCTGGAAGACCTCTTTCCTTATACCATTTCATGGAAAGTTTCTCATGAGAAATTTACGTACTGGTTTGTGTTTTATGAATCAGACCCAAATAAAAAGAGAGACTTCTGCCACGAAACTTAAAGGGTAAGAAAATCTCCGTGTGCATGCCACTCCCAGCATCATGAGTCATGTTTTTCCTACGCGGACTGTTCCAGAGTCTCACCCTGATCCCCCCCCCCCGCACTGGTCCTTACAGATGCGCTAAAATGGATTACCACTGCAGTGGTTATCAGTCCTCCTCCGATATCCGAAGAAAACTAAAGACCGAGGAGGGTCCTCAAACTCCCAAGCCCGACCTGGTGAAAATGGCATTTAAATTCCTTAACACCCGAGAGGAAGTGGCTGAACTTAAGAGGCAGGCCAGGCTCCAGCAGAAGGTCCAACTCCAGACCCAAGCCTCGGTGGCAGCCCTGCGGCCGGCGGGCTCCGCGAGCCCGCAGAAAGGGGGAACCAACTGAACCCCGCCTGGGGCTTGCTTCAGATGTGGCACCGAGGGACAATGGGCCCGTCAATGTCCCAATCCCAAGAAGCCAACGCGGCAATGCCCTCCATGTCGAACGATGGGCCACTGGAAATCCGCCTGCCCGGGTCTCGGGGGATCCTCGGCGCCTCCACACAGAGGAAACCCTGAGCTGGGAAGTCCAGCCTTTCAACGACTCGGATTGGACGATGACTGACGGGGCCCAGACTCGGACACCCCCTAACCCAGGCCAAGCCCAGGGTCCTGCTCCAGGGAGCGGGGAAGCCCATCTCTTTCCTGTTGGACACGGGGGCGACTGACTCCATTGTGCCTTCCTACTCGGGGGCCAGCTTCCCCTCTCCAGTAGCGGTGATGGGAACTGATGGCACCTCCTCTATTCCACGGACTGCCCCCCTCCTCTCTTGCAGCCTGGATGGGTTCTCCTCCTCACGCTCCTTCCTTAGAATCCCTTCCTGCCCAGCTCCTCTTCGTCAAAAATCCTGACATCTATCTATCAGCTTCTCCTCGGCTAAGTCCTGCTACCCTCCTACCTACCCCCTCTGCTAACCCGGAACCCTCCCATCCCTGCTCTCAACTCCTGGAAGAGCTGACTCCTCCACATCCAGGACTTTCCAATCAGCCCTTCCCTAACCCTGACCAAATACTCTTTGTGGCCAGAGACACGCAGCATAGGCCGTCGTTACCCTAGACGCCATCCTAGAGGCAGTTCCCTCCTCCTCGGGACAAGCTCTCGGAAGGCAGAACTTAGAGCTCTCACCAGGGTTCCTCGCCTGTCCAAAGGGCAATGAGCTACCATAGACACGGACTCCAAATATCCCTCCCTCATCACACATACACATTCTGTCCTATGGCAAGAGCAAAGGCTTCTTCCAACCAAGGGAAGCCCCATAATCTATGGGCCCCTCATTTCAAAACTACTAGGGGCCCTCAGCCTTCCCACTGAAGTAGCCATTGTCCACTGTCGTGGACACCAATCCTCCAAGGACCCGGTGTCCTGGGCCAACAACAAAGCCGACTCAACTGCCAAGCCACTACCTTAGGCTCCTCACCAGCTCCCCTCCTCTTCCTCAACACACCACATTCCCCCCACTTACACAGATGAGGAAACTCACACACTAAAAGAGATGGGAAGAATAGCCGGGGAAAAAGACTGGATCTTCATTCAAAAGAAACTCGCTCTTCCAAACCATTTAGCTCCTATGATCATTTCAGACATACGTCAATCCCTACACATTGGTCCCAAGGCCTTACACCAGTTCCCAGAACCCATTTTCTACTACCCACATCTCCCAAAGGTAATTGGAGAGGTGCATTAGTCTTGCAAAACCGGCTCCACTGTAAATGCTGAAGGGGGAATTCGCGGGCCAGGACCCAATCACCAGCTCCACGGCTACTAACCTGGCAAGGACTGGCAGCTTGACTTTTCCCACATGCCGCACAATAAATCCTTTCACTACCTATTAACCTCAGTGGATGCCTTTACAGGGTGGGCAGAGGCTTTCCCCACAGCTCGGGAGATGGCGGATGTGGCAGCCACCATACTCACCGAACACATCATTCCGAGATTCAGCCTCCTGGAGATCCTACAATCTGACAACGGCCCGGCTTTCATCTCCAGCATCACCCGGCAAGACTCCAAGAGCCTAAATATTACCTGGAAACTCCATATCCCATATCACCCCCAGTCTTCGGGTAACATAGGGTGGGCTAACGGCCTTCTCAAGGAACATCTCACCAAACTTACTCTTGAAACCCCACCTGTCCTGGCCAACCCTCCTCCCGCTGGCTTTAACAAGGCTCAGAGCCACCTCTAGAGGGCCGTCGGGCCTAGTCCCTTTGAGCTTCTCTACGGGGCGGCCCTTCCTGCTCACTTAAAATCTTCCATCATCACCTCCTCCTCTCCTATCTTACTTACCTACCTTCCCTAACTCTTCTAAGAGCCCTCCTGCAGGCCCATGTGGATTCAATCACCCGTACTCCAGGAGCACCCACCTACAGGCTAACCCAACTCAGGACCAGGGCCCCTTCTCCTGGATAAAACTTATCCAACAAGGCACTTCCCTCGCCAGCCTTTCCTGCATGGGCAATCTGTCCCACCGTTTTATCTGTGCCGCGTTAGACAAAACTCCCCTTGTGGCCATTCCCCTCCCCAAGTGCATTCAGCTGCACCAGCCCTGCACCCACACCTCCAGCGCCTGCCTCATCCCTCTCTCACTAATGTTGCCCTATTTACTGACCCTCTCAACCATCAATTCCCCTTCTGTTATTCCACCCCGAACTCATCCCTGTGCAACGTCACCCGGTCAAAAGTCACCTCTCATCATGCTGCTATTGGCCGATTCTTTTGGTGCCAGGGCTCCCTATCTAAATCTCTCAATACCTCTGCCTCCCTCCTGTCTGCCTGTCTCCCAAGTTCTGCGATTAACCATCTATAGTCAGGCAGAAGTAGCCCTCCTCACCAGCCCCCCCCCCCCCGGAAAAGCAGAAACGAGTGATCTTTCTCCCACTGGTTGTTGGGGTCTCCCTGGCCTCAACCCTGGTGGCCACTGGGTACGGGCGGGGCCCTTATTCCAGTCTGCAGATTCCTCCAGGGACCTATCCGAGAGGCCTCAGATGGCTATCGAGGCTTCAGCAGAGTCTTTTGCTTCCCGACAACGCCAAATAAACCCGGTGGCCCAGGTAGCTCTACAGAACCGATGTGTCTTGGACCTCCTCACGGCCGAGAAAGGAGGAACTTGTACGTGTCTCAATGAAGATCGCTACTACTACATCAACGAAACAGGTGGAGTGGAAACCAATCTCCACATCCTCGCCAAAGGTCGGGAGTCTCTCCAAACACAGTATCACCCTGTCGGCCCAACTACACCCCAATGGTGGCAGACCCCACTAACCACATGGCTCCTCCTCTCTCTAAGCCCACTCCTGATCCTTGGCATACTATTAATGGTGGCCCCTTGCTTTCTCCGAATCATCAAGGAAGGAATCCACGAAATATCTCAGTTATCAATCAACTAACTTGTTTTATATCCCTACGCTGGCCTGCCCACCTCCGACAGGCACCACGACGCCCCGAAATCAGCAGGAAGCAGCCGGATCTGAATCGTCACCCCATTATAACATAACAAAAAGATCTGAATGTTGGGCCAGCGAGACTGGGGACCTCAAAACGGCCGACCCCAGGCCAGCAACCTCCCAATAAGGCCGCCTTGTGGCCCTACCCTAACTTAGCACACCAAGACCTGTAACCCTTGCCCTAATTGGAATGCCGCCCTGCCCCCATCTTCCCACGGAAAACTCTTTATAGACCCCCCTGCAGTTGGCTTGGGCGCGACTCCCCCCCCCCCCCCCCCCCCCCCCCGCGGGCTGCATAACCTAGCCAGGGAGCGCCGCCCATTAAAAGCCTGTTTCAACAAAAAGAAATAAATAAAAATAAAAGCCTGTTTCGACCAACTTTTGCCTGGCCTCTCTTCCAGTTCACTACCGATCAGATTAAACCTGACATAAACCATGGTCCTTTTGTACCAAACTGCCACTTAAAGACTGTGACAGCTAATCTCTACGTTGTTAGGAACTATATCGTTCCAAGATGTGTGAAACTGGCAGGGACATAAATTCCAGACATCATTCACCCTTGGCTTTGAAACGGGCTCATGGTATCTGGTATTAGGCAATGTTCTTTGGAATTTGTAGACGAATCTGACCACATCTAGCTTCAGATGTGGAAAAAAAGACATCTTATTTAGCAAAGTGATAATGCAGTGTTTTAAATACATCCCAGCTTAAAAATAAATAAATAAATAAATAAATACATACATACATACATCCCAGCTTAGATGACACACGATACTTTTCTCAATGGTTCCGGGGAGCCTCAGTCGTTGTGATTTGATAGCACGCAAAGTCAATGAGAAACAGACACGCGGAATTTGAAGCACAAAGGTACGGTCTTTCTGGATCTTCACATTTGTTTCAGTTTCTCACTAATGACTCTTCAAGGCCTTGAATACATTAGTCACCTTTTTAGGCAACTTCTATGATTAAAAATAAGAGAAGAGCAAGTAGGACGTTACCTATGCATTTGGTTGAGTCTTCGAACTCTAAAGATGATGATGAGACCACCAGTCCATGCGGTGTCAAACTTAACAATGTAGCAGAGGCAACAAGAAACTGCTCGACCCAGGAGTAGGTGGGAGTGAAGGCTCACCGGAGGAATCATTCTATACCATAATCGACAGTCTGTACACGTCACTGCCTCAGGCTTGGCTCGGCTTCATCTGGTGCACATCTGTTGGTCTCACCCAGGAATTCAAGAAGGGCACTGAACACTAGTGATGAAACGGCTCTGCAAGGATATTCTGATTGTTCCATCACACGGGCCTCTTAACAATCCTAGTTTCCCAAACTGCATTCTCAGTGTTTTTCTCCAAAACAATGAGGTGCCAACCTTTATCTGAACTCTTGAATACCACCTCCGCCTGTGGCTGTCCTGTTGTGGGGACACCTTTCGCAGCTGCATGCTTTCCCCGTTTCTCATTGTGTCCCCTGCCAAGTTTGGACCCCTAGAATACCTACCCTTGTCCTGTGCCCAGGCTTGCCGTGTGGGTGATTCATTCACTTGGACATTCTGCTGTGGGCTTTGTCCTCTCAGGGCTCGCGATATTTACAGATATTTACATTCCTTCCCAAGCTTTGCTGTAGGCCAAATCCTTGCTCCTCACCTGGTCCCATCTGGTCTATCCAGACTCAAAAAAAAAAAAAAAAAAAAAAATCACAACCCACAGTCAAAATAAAGGAGGAGCAGGTGGAGATTTTTCTAAGCCAAGACCCTGAAGACGAACACTGAGGAAGACGGACTCTACGTTTACTGGTGTGAGGATGAAAAGAGATACTCAGGATGATGCATATTACACAACATCTCACAAGCTTTCCGTGCCTGAAGTATCTAGCCCGTTGTTCATTCCGTGCAAAACTGTGAGACGCAGGCACTCTTTCAGAGCAGAGCCTTCTGGGACAATATGGGCCAACATGTATAAAATATGGGAATGATCACCAAAATTAACCCGATTAAACTCAAACAATGGACTTAATTTTTTATCATCTCCTTATTTTTGTTAAAGATTTATTTATTTATTCATGATAGATATAGAAAGAGAAAGAGAGAGACAGAGACACAGGAGGAGGGAGAAGCTGGCTCCATGCTGGGAGCCTGACTCGGGACTCGATCCCGGAACTCCAGGATCGCGCCCTGGGACAAAGGCAGGCGCCAAACCGCTGGGCCACCCAGGGATCCCGATCATCTGCTTCCTAATCCCCATCTCCCTACAAAGGTGGTCAACGATTCATTATGTTATTATCTGTTTCTCACTGCAACATTTCTATCTACCCGTATCCATCCATTTGCTTATGACTGAAACCAGGCAGCCATATCTCTTTCTACATCTAACCCATGACCGTTCTAATTTAAAATATATTTTACATCCATCTTATTATTTTCTTCTCTATAGTCAGCACCCAGGTCACATTTATATGTCCCATTATCATCTCTCACTAGAACTAATATCATTGCATTCTGGCTAGCTTTCCCACTTGTAACTCAAATCTTTTCAATTTTTTAAAGACGAATTTTACTCTTTGAGAGAGAGGATGAGAGAGAGTGCATGAGTCAGGGCGGGGAGGGGCAGAGGGAGAGGGAGAAGCAGACGCCCCACTGGGCAGGGATCCTGACGCAGGGCGGATCCCAGGACCCTGGGATCCTGACCTGAGCAGAAAGGCAAAGGCTCAACTGACTGAGCCCCCCACCCACACACCAGGTGTCCCTAACTCTGTTCTTTTCTGAATCATTCCCAAACCCACAACAGGTAGCCTAATAGTGCAAAGCCCCAAACATCATTATGTTGTTACTTTGCTTATTAGTTCTCTTCAAAGTCCTCTCCTTGCACCTTGGATGAAATCAAAACCCTCTGAGCCAATAAAGCCTGGTGTGATCTAGTCCATGCTGACTTCTTTAGTCACATCTAATGCTGCTCTCCTATCTATTAATTATGTTCCACCTGCCCTGACCATTTTTCAATCTTTCTCAATTTTGGAGACTCCCATCAATATTTTTTTTTTTACATTCTTCAACGTCTCAATTGCTATTAAGATTTCCTATGTAGGAACTTAGCCTTACAACGTTCATCAGATATGTTATTTCTTTAACGAGGTCTTCCCTGAACCTCCAATTTAAGCTACTTCTCTCCATTATGATATTATATGGTACGTTGTCATTTTCTTTCATAGCACCTTTCCCACTTTTCTTGGAGCCACTTCTTTGTATGAATATTTCTAAAGTGACTGTCCTCTGGATAGGCCGTGAGCACACTCCGTGGGAACATGGGTCTTTTGTTTTCCACTCTATGGCAATGGCTGGTACAGGGACTGGCACATCGTTGGCACTCAATATATCTGTCCAATGAGTGAGTGGAAATTCTGTATCTTATAGTTTATTTGTTCAATTATTCAATAAGCTATTATCTTGTGTAAAGCACGGTCTTCACCTCATTGGGTACAGCAGAGACAGAAAGATGCAAAAGTTCCTGCTCTGGTGAAGCTTCTAGAGTGGGAAACCAGTAATTAGCAACGAATACAAAACATCACATCGCATTTTAGAAAGAGACATGTAGCAAAGAAAAAATGGAGCAGGACAACGGAAATGAGGGGTGCCAGGGAGATGGGATTTACAGTTAGAATAAATGATCAATGTAGGCCTTCATGAACAGTTTACCTCTGGGAACAGACTTGAAGCAAGTGAAGGCTTTCTAAGAGAAATTCGAGACAAAGAATTTTCTAGGCGAGGGAACGGGCTAGAATGAGTCCAAGAGTGGGCACTTGTATGGGTTTCTGAGAAACAGTAAAGGAAGACACAGAGTGGTCAGGAAGGCAGACGTAGAGGTTGTGATAAAAGAGACAAGGAAGGGCAGTCAGATCACGTAGGCCTTTTGACCACCATCCTCACTTTGGCTTTTACAGTGACTGAGCTGGGTGAGCCTTCAAATGGTTTCAGAAGAGTCATAGGATCTTACTTTTGCTTTAAGTGGATTGAGATGGCTGCTCCGTGTAGAATCTTACAGCGGGGCATGGGGAAAGGCAGGAAAACCCCACAAAAGGCTTCTGAAGAATTCAGGCAAGAGAAGACAGTCACTTGAATTAGGATCTAGCAATGGAGATAATAGAAAACAGCTGGATTCTGGATCTATATTGAAGGTCAAGATAAAAGGTATTTTGCTGATGCACTGGATGGGGGTTTGAAAGACAGCAAGGAATTAAAGACACCTTTGAGGTCTGGAGGCTGAGTAACTGGGAAGACAGCCTTGCAGTCAAGTCATAGGGGTGAAGAATACAGATGAGTGTGTTCAGGGGGAGTTGGTGAGATCATGTTTCTTTGCAGAAACTGGAGGAGAGGTTACATGAGTAGTTGGATATACAATTCTGCGGGAGAATGACAAATGTGGGAGGTGTCCACCTACAAACAGCAGGGAAGGCAGGACAGGAGATGATATCACTCCAGACCCGGACCCCACCCCGGAGTGACTGTAAACAGAAAGGACCAATTGCCATGCACCACACCTCGTGCAAAGCCTCATGCCCTTGCGTTCAGGTCACACTCAGGGGGGCCTTACTCCTCAACTTACCAGGATGATGGGAAATATTTCAATCTGACACATATAATAAGCATGAGGCATAAGTAGGTAGCCATTTAGGACACATCTCTCATCGTCAGACTCTTAATTGTGAAACGAATAAATTAAATTTCTTCTATCAGGTAACATTTTTTTTTATCATGTACATTTTCTACCTACTAAGAAAGAAGGCAATGTGCCAATATTTTGTGGTTTAAGTATCTACAGGAATAGCCATACGCTGTGACAATGGCTAGAGTGCCTCACAGATCCTACTTTCATGCAGTGCACACGCCTCCCAGGCACAACTGTACAATCTACATTTGAGAAAATATAGCATTTGAATAACAAGAGATCACTGCGATAAACCGGGCCCATAGGGCTTATTATAAACATCTTCTAAATATAAATTGCTCTTCGAATTCTATCCTGTAGGAGGAATAGAGTTTTTCATGCAAACCAAAGAACGTCATAAAGCCGGCTGACAGACATAAAACCCTTATCATAGGAACTTAGGTTTTAGTGATCTCTAAATTATTACCCAGAAATACAGTCTGGATCCTAATAACTAACTCACTCCAGAAACATTCACCGCGAGCCTCATGTGGTTTCCGACACCCTCTGATGCAGGCGCTGATGACACAGCGATGGGCAAAACACATCAGGCGTCTGCCCCCATCCACAGGGTTTGGTCTTCCTCGGGGGGTGGAGGAGACAATGACTGAATAAATCTGTAACATGTCACAAGGTGGTGAGCACCACAAAGAACGGGCATGCAGGGCAGGGGACCCGGGGCGGGGTGGCTCTCATGTAAGTCGTGCGCTCAGCGATTTCCAACTCGATTATACTGTATGAGACTCTTTGACCACCATCTACTATTCAAGCACATGTAACAGAACAAAGGTCCCGTGGAGTGAGGACAGGTGACCCAGCTTGGAAAGGGCAAGCATGGAAACAGACACCAGGTCTTCTAAATTGCCCTCAGAGATCTTTTCCTGCTAATGCAGTAGAGAGGGGCAGCATTCCTGTTCTGCAGACTAGGAGTAGGAGAGAGAAAAAAAGAGGTCATTAGCCTTAGGGACAACTGCTGATGGCTGTCTAACGATCACAGTTTAGTAAGTGGGAGATATATATATATATAAAAGGTAAGAGTACAGTTGTTCCTTGAACAACATGTGTTTGCATTGCATGGGTCCACTTCTTTATACAGTACAGCACCATACATGTCTTTACTCCCATGATTTTCTTTTTTTAAAGATTTAGTTAGTTATTTAAGAGAGAATGAGAAAGAGTGTGTACACGAGTTGGAGGGGCAGAGGGAGAGAATTCCAAGTAGACTCACTGCTGAGCATGAATCCCGATGCAGGGCTTGATCCAGAGACCATGAGATCATGACCTGAGCCAAAACCAAGAGTCAGGCACTTAACTGACGGCATCGCCCAGGCACCCAATGACTGCACCACCCAGGCGCCCCTCTTCCTTATGATTTTAATAACATTCTCTTTTCCCCAGCTCACTTCATTGTAAGATACATATTAGTCTACTGTTTATATCATCGGTAAGGTTCCAATCAACAGTGGCCTACTACTAACAGTCAAGTTTTGGCAGAATCAAAAATCATATGTGGATTTTCAGCTGTGCTGGGGGATGCTGTCGAGACCCCTAATACCCACGTTGTGGGGAGGTCAGCTATATTCTAATGAATTTGTAGTTCTTCACGGAACTACACTTTCCAAATTTGTCGCTTCAACAGAAACCTGAAGCAGAGAATACAATGTTCACTGAAACCACTGTTTCAGTAACTAAATTTGAGCTACTGTTGATGAAATTGAGTACTGTATATTTCCTGTTACGAGAGTATCTCGTGCGCACGCATGCACACACACCATCCCTACAGAGCCTTGTGTGGGCTCTTTGTTTTCCACTCGATGCCAGAGAAACTTCCCTGTTTTATCCACAAAGTTCACATTTCCAAAGCCAACCAACAGCACTGCAAACATGGACTAGTGGTAACAGGAGCGAGGGATGTCTCGGTCCAGTTAGACCAGAGGAGTGGCAAACATTGTTGCCGCCAAAACCAACGGAAAACCCATTTACAAATATGATGGTCACAAACGACACTTCCCTACAAAACAAAAGTGGCACATCCTGTTGTCTTGTCCAAACTCTCTGTGGCCGCGACCAATCGAGAGCTTCCAGCTTTCCTGCACTTACTTGCTTCCCTTACGTTTGTCACCTCAGATACATGACTTTACTTTTCTGCAGCTCAGGTTTTGATTTTTTTGTAACTTCTTCTCAAACTTTCTAAGGTTTTGTTGTATTGATTTCTTCAAAGAATATCAACACTTTCTAGCTAAGGATCTCCTACAAATGACTGTGTTGTCTTGACTTCAAATAATTAATAAACTTCCTTTGTACTTAAGAGTCATTAGGCACACACACACACACAAAAAGAGTCATTACGCACCATGACAACCCACTGGTTAGTTCTCAACATTTTGCAATTCAGATCACTAGTCAGCTTTCTTCCTGGTCTTCAGACTTGCTTCAATACAACAGGTAAGTATAAAAACAACTTTCATCAGTGGAAAATCCCAAAGGAGTTCAGTATTGTTGCACTCTAATGGATACATGGAAGCAAATGTGTATTTCTAGAACCAATGAATTTATGACTATAAAAGATACAGCACCTGTAAATTGAAGAGCTTATTCCTCAAAAATATAGCTGATAAAAAAAAGTCAGTGCATACATCCAAAAAAGCCTTAAATAATAAGGGAGGAAAATAAGTAAAACATGTTAAAAAGATGGCCAAATGAGAGAGGCATCTTGCCTCTCAGGATGGTTTCCTTATCTTTTATTGCATTTTATAAATGTCATAAAATAATGATGATTTTTTTATTCGAGTTCAGTTTGCCAACATATAGCATAACACCCAGCGCTCATCCCATCAAGTGCCCCCCTCAATGCTCATCACCCAGTCACCCCACACCCCCACCCCACCTCCTTTTCTTCCACCCCTTGTTCATTTTCCAGAGTGAGGAGTCTCTCACGTTCTGTCTCCCTTTCTGATATTTCCCACTCATTTGTTCTCCTTTCCCCTTTCTTCCTTTTCACTATTTTTATATGCCCCAAATGAATGAGACATTACAATGTTTGTCCTTCTCCGATTGACTTACTTCACTCAGTGTAATACATCCAGAACCAAATGATGACTATTTTAAAGGAGAAAAAACCACTTTTTTTTTTAAATTAAGACGTATCACACTGGGAGAACCCTTTCAATGACTGGGAAAAATATATGGTCACACAATACAGTTTGCGGACAGCAGACATATACAATGCATGTTGTCAACTTTCTCCATCATTAACCACATGACAAAGCTCTTTTAAAAGTACAAGGGGAGGCTACAGAAGGAGTTGCTTCCACCTGTATTCCTGTTTGCAGTTTCTTCCTCATGTTTGTCAAGACAGAAAGAAGCATTTTTTTTCTTTTCTTTCTTTTAAGTCTTTAGTTTAAAAAAAGGGGGGGGGGGACAAACCTATAGGATTTTCAACTTTTGGTGACAGTCATGGAAATCTGGAGACTCATGAGTTCTAAGACTAGGGTTTCTGAACTGAAATTAAGAATTCAAGGATTACAGTTAAAGTCTCAGAGCGAAAGACATGAGGCCGAGTATTTTTCAACGAAAGCCCAAAGAGAAAAACAGAGGCTGACGACAGAGAAGAGCTGTGACATAAACCACAGATGATGTCGGAATTGTGATTTCTGTTAAATCTTGCCATGTGTGCATGGATGTACATACAGATACACACACATAGATCTCCGACCGTTCTTGTTCCTCAACGGTTATGCTCAAGGTTTGGTGGGGGGACCATCATTCTTTGTCTTGGCATATTTTGCTTACTTTTTGCTATGAAAGGACATAGAAAATTAAGTATAAAGATAATTTACAGATTTCAACTGTAAAAGAAAATATCAGGTTTTTAGTCCATAAAATCCAGACACCTACTGATAAAGCATCCTAGGAGGATCATCACTAGAAAAGTCCAATGGGACACACAGAAAAACTTCACGTTAACTACTTCCAAAGACAAAATTATTTTTATACTTTCTAGAGGTATTCTATATTTAATGTTGACGCCTGATGGAAAGGTCTGAAGTACTACAAATGCTCAGACATTGTAGAAAAGGATGTAGTACTGCCACGTCTACCATCAGTTCTATCTAAATAAGTGCTATTTTATGGTGTTAGTTATTACTGTATATAAAACTATTGAAGACCAAGATTCTTTGGACATATTCTTACAGTTTCCCCAAATGTGTAAGATGGAAACAGGACTTTTTTGAGCATTCATTTTTTTCCCTCCTGATTCACTAGCACCTCTCAAAAATAAGCTCTACGGAATCATGAAGTCCATTCGATAATTTCCTACTAAACACCCTAAACTACATATAAGACCGCCATGTTGATATAGATCTACTCAGATTGTCAAGGAATTATTTAACTTAGATTATGAGCAGCTACATTTACCAGTGCTTCCAGTCTGGGACCTCATTTCTAAGTGTGTGAGTTGGTTCTCCTGTTTCCATAATAACCAATTTAACAATCAGCCTGGCAGTCAACTGCTTTAGAGTTAGTTTCATTAATGTTAGCTCTCTTCTCATTAAAACATGAATCGACTGATACTGTGGGACTACTTATTTTTCTAATATACTCATAAAAGGGCTCTGAATTCAAGGTAACAAACCTTCTGGAAGAATTAGCTCAGGCTCTTTTGTTTAAACTCAATCTTTTCCTTGTAGAACCTCAATGTATATTTTAGAATTTTCTTCCAATACTTTAGGACTCACTTAATCTTCTAGTCCTAATACGACGATTTCCTTTTGTTGCTGCAGGGACCTAGAAATGCAACAAAGTTATGAGCTAGAAGTTTTTCAGTTTTTGAATGTCAGTAAAAACCAAAAAAAAAAAAAAGAAAAGAAAAGAAACAATTAAGAAATTCCAGGAATTAAATTGGAATACAAAGTGGTCTTCATTTCACAGGACTCCCTCTATCGTTAATCCTCACGAGAATGAACACAGAAAGGAAGCTACTCCCTTACTGTATAATGAAAATCGTGATTTTTGGAATGCTTTTTCCAAATCAAAAAGCTCTCGAAACTAGTTCTTTCTCTCTCCTCTTTCCTGGTTTTGAGTAAAAGACCCTTCTTAGTACATGATCTGGTACCTAACGAGCACTGTTGGTTGGCTGCACACACACGTACAACAACATGAACCCAACAAGTAGAACCAAACGTCACTCTCCTTTCACGGCGTTTGTCATTTCTAATGGCTGAGTAATATTCCATTGTATCATAGACCACAGCTTCTTTTGTTGTTGTTGTTGCTGTTGTTGTTTTCTCAACTTTATAGAGGTGGTTGGGGAGTCAGGGAAGGAAGAGGTGTGGACTTGAAGGTTTTTGATTTTTTATTGCAAAATAATTTATTTTGTGTTTGATACCAGATGAGACAATAAGGGTGATGGTGCTCATGCCCATCCGCCGGCTCCAGGTGAAGTGGTCTAGGCTTCGGGCTCACTCTGCTACCTGAGAAGGTCTTTCTCAGCTTCAGCTCTACACGATGCTTGTGACTCAGCGCCTTGCGGGTTTGGGCATTATGTAAACTTTCACAGACTTGCTGAAGGGGATGGTGCCCTCGATGCTGGTTTCCACCTGGGGTGACACTTTGCCACCTTCAATAGAGGGGGATTTTGGAATGCGGGAATTGGAGTTGTGGGCCAGTAGCAGCCTCACTTCCACCTGGAAGAGGTGGAGAGGTACACCTGAGTGATAAGCCGGTGGCGCCCTGGGCCAGGATTCCGCAAGTCTGCTGGCTTAGGATGAATCCTCTGAGCCTGGCCATCTGGATAGAAGACCTGGACCTTCACAGCACTCTCAGGGTCCTGCACATGTTCCAGGGTCACATCGACATCCAGGGCCACAACCAATCCAGATGTAAATCGCAAAGGGTTGTCTGACTCGCCTGCTGGGTCAATGATGGTGGCTGAAGTGTGTGGATCTGCTCTGGGAGGGGAAGGTGCAAGAAGGTACTCTGCCTCAGCATGGTCTGTAGAGTTTTGACCACTTCCACAGGTTTGGATGTCATGAGTCGGGGCATAAGGTCAAGACGTTTGTCCACAAAGCTGTCCTGTAGGTGGGGGCAAATGAGCAATAAAACACCTCTGAAAAAAGTCCACTTCCTGTAAAACGTTTTCACACATCCCAAATAAGGGGTCAGCTCCTCGCCTCGAGTAGTCCGTGCTGTTACTATAAGTTGCAAGGCTTTGGCCTGCAGCCTCATGTGATGTATAATCACCACCTGTTTCTTCTCCACACCACTGTACATGAACTCCATTTTGTTTTTGTTTTGTTTTGTTTTTTTTTAACTCCATTTTGTAGGTCTCTTCCATGATCTGTTTTGCTGCTGTGGAGGCCAAGTCACTCTGCTTCAAATATAAAGGGGCAGCCACATTCCACAGCTTTCCTTGCAAGGCCTCCATGAGAAGAAGCTGATACCGAAGATAGGTAGCCGAGAAGTCAGCAACTCCTGCTAGTTCAGACTGAAGTTCTCCAAGTCTTTGCAGATCCCGGATGATGAACTCCAGCAGCTTCTGGGTTCCCTGAGGGTCCCAGCGCTCTGAAGACTGTACACCCTTTCAGGGCTCTGCTGCAGGAACTGATGGGACGGGTCCTCATGGGGCGCAATACTGGGAGAAACGGCCGATGACACTAGTTTTCTCCCTGGTAACCTTAAGGCAGGAACAAGATGAGAAAGACTGTCTCGGAGGTAGGCTTAATGCCTGAAGGTATGATCTGAGAACAGTGCCGGCATTGTTGGACAGGTTGTAGCAGCATTAAAAATAAGAACCAAAACTGCAATGTAAGCTGGGTCATCCATGTCTGGTTCAGCTGTGTCAAAAAACGGATGGGTGCTCAGGAGCTCTGGCGCCAAGGGAAGCACCAGGGTTGGATGCAGACTTCCCAGAAACTTCAAGCACTTCCATATAGAGTCCCTATCAGTAGGGTACTTGGTTAAATTTTTCAGCAGCTCCGCCAGTGCAAGATGAATCCCTTCTTTAGTTGAAACGTTAGTACAGCATAAAAGTTCGTGAAGAGCCAGCCTCTCGAATATCTCTGGACGAATCCTCTAACACAGCCAGGACACTGTCAAGCTGATCCTCTCGGAGAGTGATATTATTACAAATTTTTCTCATGCTGTGTATGGACTGTAGACGTACTTCCTCAATTTCATATTAAACATGTCAAGCGGGAAATCAGGGCGCACCTCTCCGCAAAAGAAGGTGAAGATTGGGCCAGCATGCAGAGAGCCTCCACGGCAGCAATGCAGACCTCATACATCTCATCTTCCAATCCATGAACAAAGGCTCCACAAGCTCCTGACTCAATCACGTTCACAGCTCCTGTATCTATTTCTTCTTTGGGAGCATCACCTCCCCACTTTCTGCCACTGGAAAACTCTCCTGACCTATAAAGTTCCTTGGCACGTTCATGTGCAGTGCGTTTTCTCCTGAGATCTGACATGAGCTTCTTGTCGAGTGTCTGCTCCAAGAAATGAGAACTGACTTGTTCCATTGAGCCCAATAGCTTTGCAGCCTGAACTCGAACCACCCAGGAGCCATCACTGACCATGGGACAAATTTTTCCAAATGCATCATCAACTAAGCAAATTTCTTCATTAGAAGAAGTAATGGGGATAATGCGTTCAGGATAGAGCTGACAACCCAGATAAGTTGGACTGCAGCACTGCGCACTTGTTCATAGTCATCAGACAACAATTTACAGGCCTGATTATAAATTGCTTGGTGTAATTTGTCCTCTTTCATGAAGCTGCAATACGGCATTTATAGCCGCTGTTCTGACACCTGGGTCTTGGTCACTGAAGTAATCCCCTATAATCTTCTGGACATCTCTGACAGCTAGGCCTTCTCCATCTTTTGTCACACTTGTCTCCAAAGAGCCAAGATTGCCAAGTCATTGCAGGCACTTATTTCTTACACCATGAGACGTATCTGTGAGGTGCTTGCAGGCTACATCAACTGATCCCATCTGGATAGTTTGATTCTCTGGGAGTTTGGTGCCAATTGCAAGCAAGGTGTCCAACAGTTGAGCAAGGACTTGATGAGACTTTTCATTCTGCAGGATGTTAATGGCATCATCCATAATGCAGACTGGTGAGAATCCTGCAGTCTTTGATAATAAACCCAACAATGATGCAATTTTCAGTCTTACAGATGGATCATTCTCCTTGTAATAATGTTCCAAGAGAATCCTGACTACTCCTTCCACACTTTCTGCTTCAACAGGCTTTCTGGCAAACTGGAGTAGATACTGCAAAGCATCCATTGGGGAGGGAGCTTTACACCGATCTATGTGGAGTGCTGCAGATTTACTTGGTTTTGTCAATCGCAGTTCCTTGGTTGCAATTTCCTCCTGTTGTTGCTGGACCACCTTAGTGAATTCCTCGTACACTCGTTTCTTTAGGGGAGCCCCCATGACTGCCCGCCACACCACAGCTTCTTGATCCATCATCTTTCGATGGACACCGAGGCTCCTTCCACAGTTTGCCTACTGTGGACATTGCTGCTGTAAACATTGGGTTGCAGCTGTCCCGGGCATTATGCTGAGTGAAAACAGTCAATCGGAGAAGGACTGACATTATGTGGTCTCATTCATTTGGGAAATATAAAAATTAGTGAAAGGGAATAAAGGCAAAAGAGAGAAAATGAGTGAAGCTATCAGTGAGGGTGACAAAACAGGAGACACCTAACTCTGGGAAACAAACAAGGGGTAGTGGAAGGGGAAGTGGGTGGGGGGGTGGGGTGACTGGGTGATGGGCAATGAGGGGAGCTCTTGGCGGGATGAGCACTGGGTGGTGCACTATATGTGGACAAATTGAACTCCAATAAAAAATTAAAAATTCAAAAAAAAAAAAAGAAAACGGGCCCTTTATGTAAAATAAGCAAACATTTAACTGATGTATTCATTAGGTCCAATAAATGGAATTGTATGACACTAAAAAAAAAAAAAAACACCAGGGAAATCCTCAGGGTTCTAAAGAATGTCATTGTTTTTCAAAAGATATCCGAATGATATAAACAGGAACACCACAAGTACAGAAGGAAAAGCTGCCGGAGGCACCGATATGAACAATTTCACTACTACGTTAAATGCCGTAGATCATTATGAGAAAGATTTAAATGCGTCAGTAAATAAGAATCTTTAAGTCTTGGACACAGTTATTTTTTTTAACATAAGGAAATATGCAATAATGTATTTCAAATGTGAAAAAGTACCTGTACCCACGGCCACCCTGGAGGAAGAGCACGCCAAGGGGCATGCTATCGGGATCCCCCACATGACGGAGCAGCCACCTGCCTCAGTGGAGCAACCGACTTCGGGCACTGAGCAACATCCTAAACGAAATCAAGAGCCCACCAGAGCTACTACAATGGGGCGAGCTGAAGCTTATGGGCCTGAGCAGTTGGAGTCGGGCATGGCAGTTGGTGCTGAGTGCTTGGCCTGAGCCGAGATGTCAGCTGCTGAGGCCAAGCCAATTTACACGGCAGTCACACCTCTGATTCACTGTCCCGACCTGGAGGAGCCACCTGCACACTTGGCCACCCTGCAAGAAGAGCTCCCCCAGGGCGCCCACGATCAATGTCCCTGGCATGCCATGCCAAACGAGTCACCTGCCTCAGTGCAGTAACCAGCTTCGGCCCCTGAGCAACATCATGAACCACGTCAGCAGCCCACCCCAGCTCTGAACCTGGGGGCTGGTGAAGCTTCTGGGCCTGAGGTGATCGAGCTGGGCGGGACTGTCAGTGCTGAGTGCTTGGCCAGAGCGCAGATGCCTGCTGCGGAGTGGAAGCCAATGCACGAAGTGGTCACACCTCTGATTCACTCTCCCGACAAGGAGGACCCACCTGCAATCTTGGCCACCCTCACGTTAGATCATATCCCGGCACATGCTATCAGGATCCGCCACATGCCAGAGCGGCCACCCGGCTCAGTGGGGCAACTAGCGTCCGCCCCTGTGCAATATCCTGAACCACCTCAACAACCAGCCCCAGCTCCTACCTCGGGGCCTGCTAAAGCTTCAGGGCCAGAGGTGATTGAGCTGGTCACGGCTCGAACCGAAATGCCAGCTGCTGAGACCAAACCAATGCACCTGGTGGTAACACCTCTGACTCACTGTTCCGACATGCAAGAGCTACTTGTACCCGCGGCCACCCGGGGGGAAGAGCACACCCAGGTGCATGCTATCGGTTTCCCGCACATGCCGGAGCAGCCACCTGCCTCAGTGGAGCGAACGACTTTGGCCACTGAGCTCCATCGTGAACCAAATCAAGAGCCTGCCACAGAGACTACAGTGAGGCCAGCTGAAGCTTCTGGAGATGGAATACTTCCAAACTCGTTCTACGAGGCCACCATCACCTGATGTCCAAAAGCAGACGAAGACCCCACCCCACCAAAAAGGAGAGTGATAGAACCATGTCCCCGATGAACACAGATGCAAACATTCTCAACAAGATACGAGCCAATACGATCCAACGGTGCATTGAGAAGTTACTCACGGTGACCAGATGGCATTTATCCCTGGGACGCAAGGCTGGTTCAACACTCGTCAAACACTCCGTGTGACTGATCAGATCTGCAAGAGAAAAAACGAGAACCAGGTGATCCTCTCAATAGATGCAGAGAAAGCTTTTGACAAAATACGACATCCATTCCTGATCCAAACGCTTCAGAGTATAGGGATAGAGGGAACGTTCCTCAGCATCTTCAAAGCCGTCTACAAAAAGCCCACAGCAAATTATCATTCCCAAGGGGGAAACGCTGGGAGCCTTTCCCCAAAGACCAGGCACGAGACGGGGATGTCCACTCTCACTGCTACTATTCTCAACATAGTACGAGACGTCACGGCCTCAGCAATCAGGCAACGAAGAGAAATAAAAGGCATTCAAACCCGCAAAGGAGAAGTCAAACTCTCCCTCTTTGCCGATGACATGATACCGTACCTAGAAAACCCAAGAGACTCCACCCCAAGATTGCTGGAACTCCTACAGCAAGTTCGGCAGTGTGGCGGGATACAAACTCAGGGCCCAGAAACCAGTGGCCTTTCTGTACGTGAACAATGAGACCGAGGAAAGGGACATCGAGGAAGGGGTCAATCCCATTTATACAACCACAGCACCCAAAGAAAAGCATGAGCTACCTAGAAAGAAACCTAACCTGAGGGGTAGGGGATCTCTACCCGAAACATTGCAGAACACGTCTGAAAGAATCTGAGGAAGACACAAAGAGATGGAAAAAGGTTCCATGCTCCTGGGTTTGAAGAATTAATATTGGGGAAAATGTCAACGTGATCCAGGGCAATTTACACAACTATTGCAAAATCTGTCAGAAATATCACGGACTCTCTTCAGAGAGCTGCAACAAATCATCTGAAGACTGGTGTGGAATCAGAAAAGACCCCGAACAGCCACAGGAATAGTATCCAAGAAACCCACTGCAGGGGGGGGGGGGGGGCAGCACAATGCCCGATTTCAGGGTGTGCCACAAAGCTGTGACCATCAAGACGGTGTGGTACTGGCACAAAAACGGACACATGGATCAATGGAACAGAGGAGAGCATCCAGATGTGGACCCTCAACTCTACGGGCAACTAATATTCGGCCAGGCAGGAAAGACCATCCACGGGGGAATAAAAGACAGTCTCTTCGATAAAGGCTGCTGGGAACACTGGACAGCCACGTGCAGAGGAATGACACTGGACCATTCCTCTCATGCCAAACACAAGGATAAACTCAAAATGGAGGAAGGATCTAAATGTGAGACAAGATTCCATCAAAACCCTCGGGAGAACACAGGCAACAACACCCTTCTTGAACTGGGCCACAGCAACTTCTTGCAAATTACATCAGCCACGAAGGCCAGGGAAACAAGAGCGAAATGGAACGTCGGGACGTCATGAAGAGGAGCTGTTTCTGCACAGCCAAAGAAAAACTCAACAAAACTGAAAGACAACCTCCAGACTGGGAGAAGATAGGTGCAAACGACCCTTCGGATAAAGGGCCAGCATCCGAGATCTCGAAAGAACCTATTCAACTCCACAGCAGAGAAACCAACCATCCAATCCGGAAATGGGCAAAAGACACCAATGGAAACGGCAAAGAGCAAGACACAGACGTGGCCGACAAGGCCACGAGAAAGTGCCCCCATCACTGCATTTGCATCAGGGAAATACAGATCAAAGCCACAACGAGATCCCACCTCACAGCGGTGAGAATGGGCAGCACTGGCCATACAGGAAACACCAAACGCTGGACAGGATGCGCAAATAGGGGAACGCTTCAAAATTCAACAGTGTCGGAGGGAGCCGTACTCACCTGATAGGGACCAGGGCGGGGGGCGGGCTCCCGGCCAGGCTGGGGCGCTCAGGAGGCACCTGAGAGCGGGGAGGGAGAGCCAGGGCCTTGGGGGGGCTCCCGGGGCCCAGCAGCCCAGGCCCTCAAGCCGCCGCCCCAAGGCCGTGCCCTGACGGTGGACGGTGCCTGCACCCTAAGCCCTCTGAGCGCGCGCATGGGTTCCGCGGCACCTCCCTGAGCCCCGGGGGAGGGGCCCCGCACCCTCCCTGAGCCGCCCGGAGGAGGCCCCACCGCCACCCCCCTCGGCCAACAGGTCCCGCCCCGCCTCCCCCGAGGCCCGCGGTCCCCCGCGCGGTCCCTCCCAGGCACCCGCCGCGCCACACGCAAGGGCCAGATGCCTCTGGCACAGCCACCCCGGGGCCCCTCACACCTCCCGGGGCCCACGCCGACCTGCGCGCCGGGGCCGAGGCCTGCAGAGCCACTGCCGGGAGCCCGCAGCGCCGGGAACCGCGGGCCTGGAGCGGCGGCGCAGCCACGCAACCTCCTGCCACCGGGACGGTCGGGGCGGGTCGGGTCGCCACATCGGGGTCCAGCTCCTCCCGCGGCCACGCCCTGAGGCCTTCGGGTCACGCTCGGGGTCAGGGGCCGGGCACGCTCTGGCCACGCCCCGGCCACGCCCCGGCCGCGCCCGCCCCCCCCGCCCCCCCCCACAGAGGCCCGCCCTCCGGGGAGCCTAGAGGGGCCCCCTAGGTCTGTTGGCCATCTGCATATCTTTTTTTTTTAATTTATTCATGAGAGACACACAGAGAGAGGCAGTGACACAGGCAGAGGGAGAAGCAAGCTCCATGCGGGGAGCCCGAAGTGGGACTCGATCCGGAGTCTCCAGGATCATACCCTGGGCACTAAGCCGTGAGCTACCGGAGCTGCCCCATCTGTGTATCTTTCTTTGAAGAGTGTCTATTCAGGTCCCGTGCCCATTTTTTATTTGGATTATTTGTGGGGGGGTTTTGGTATTGAGTTGTATAAGCTCTTTGTACATTTAGAATATTATTTTTATATAATTTTTATTATTGTTTATATTATTTATATATTTTATTATTTTTTATATTATAAATTATATATTATTTATATATTTAATTATATATTTAAAGGAGAAGAAATGAGTGGGAAATATCAGAAACGGAGACAGAACATGACAGACTCCTAACTCTGGGAAACGAACTAGGGGTGGGGGAAGGGGAGGAGGGCAGGGGGTGGGGGTGACTGGGTGGCGGGCACTGAGGGGGGCACTTGACGGGATGAGCACTGGGTGTTATTCTGTATATTGGTAAATTGAACACCAATAAAAAATAAATTTATTATTTAAAAAAATAAAATATAATAGATTTGACACTGAAAAAATAAAAAAAAGAAATGTTGGGATCCCTGGGTGGCGCAGAGGTTTGGCGCCTGCCTTTGGCCCAGGGCACGATCCTGGAGACCCGGGATCGAATCCCACGTCGGGCTCCCGGTGCATGGAGCCTGCTTCTCCCTCTGCCTGTGTCTCTGCCTCTCTCTCTCTCTCTCTGTGACTATCATAAATAAATAAATTAATTAATTAAAAAAAAAAAAAAAGAAATGTTGAAAAAGAAAACCAAAACCAGAGGCACCACAATACAAAGTTGCAATCATCAAGACAGAATGGGTACCAGCACAAAAATAGACACATAAGTCAATGGAACAAAATAGGGAACTCAGAAATGGACCCTCATCTCTGTGGTTAACTAATCTTCAACAAATGAGGAAAGAATATCCAATTGAATAAAGACAGTTTCTTCAAAAAATGGTGTTGGGAAATTGGACAGCCCCATGCAAACGAATGAAACTGGACTATTTCCTTACACCATACCCAAAATTAACTCAAAATGGATGAAAAACCCAATGATCAGACAGAAATGCATCAAAATCCTACAGAAGAACACAGGCAGGAACCTCTGACCTCAACTGCACGGACATCTTGCTAGACCATCTCCAAAGGCAAGAGAAACAAAAGCAAAAATGGAACTATTAAGACTTCATCATGATAATAAGCTTTTGCACAGCAAAGGAAATAGTCAACAAAACTAAAAGGCAACCTACAGAATGGGAGAAGTTACTTGCAAATGACATGTCAGAGAAAGGGCTAATATCCAAAATCTATAAAGAACTTATCAAGCTCAAAACCTAAAAAAACAAACAAACAAAAAATCCAGTCAATAAATGGGCAGAAGACATGAACAGACATTTCATTTTTTTTTTTTTTTTGGTTACAGGCTTTATTTATATGTAATAGAGCCTTGAGATTAAAAAAGTTTTTTACCAGGACAATTCTAAGCTCAAGATCAATCGTGTCCATCTGATCTGAGGCTGCAGCTGGAAGGACAAAGTTTACACAAAGAAAGCCAGCTAGGTCAGCTCCTTACCCTTGCTCTGTCGGGGCTCCTGCACAGAGGATGGGCACAGGGACTCCGAGGACATCTGCTCAGGCAGCTTCTCCATGGGCTGGGTCCAATCCCCGGTGCTGCTCCAAGGCCGTGACCTCTTCTAAAATTTCTTCAGAGTACTGCACGACCAACGGGTGTCTTCTTTGGAAGACATAAATAGCAGAGGTCTCTTACGAGAAGTGGTGGGCAGAGGCCTTGAGGGTGCCGGTTGCCTGATCTCACAGTTAAGGGGGCTCGCCTACCACAGCCTGACTTTCTACCCACTACAATGCCTACTGCAGCCAGAGTCTTCTTCTCCAACCCAAGCCAGGGATCCTCAATCCCGACAGCTTTGTAAACAGCAGTTTTTATAGCCTCAACCACACAAATGACTGTCCAACTGCACCCAGAGCATCCAGGAAAACAGCGTAAGATTTTCCTCTCTGCACTTAACATTGAGCAAAATTCAAAATTGAAAATCCAGCAGAATAATAACTCCTATTTGTGCTTTTTAAGTCACTGGGGAATCATTGTGACACTGTTTGGATAGCTTTGGTTTGTTTACATTATACATGATCTCGTTATCACAAGATTTCACTCTTCACCAGCATGGATCCTACTTATCTCCGCTCTTCAAATGCCACTTTGTTTACTCATTGACCATCCTGTCTGAAAAGTACTGTCTCAACATCAACAGGCCCCTCCTGAGGCCACCTAATAAGTCACTTTATAAAGTATCTCCCAGTAAAAACTATTTAGAATGAATTATCAGGAGCCTGAACACAATTTATCTCTAGGGGTGTCTGGGTGGCACCGCTAAATTAGTGTCTGCCTTCAGCTCAGGTCATGATCCCAGGGTTCTGGGATAGAGCTCCCTGCTTGGTGGGGAGCCCTCTTCTCCCTCTCTCTCTGCCACTCCCCCCACTTGTTCTCTCTCTCTCTCTGTCTCTGTCAAATAAATAAATAAAATCTTTTTTAAAATAAAAAAAAATTGATTATAATACAATAATAGTAGTGGACTTAAACACTTCACTTATGTCAGTGGACAGCTCATCTAAAACAGAAGACCAACAAGGAAACAATAGCTTTAAATGACACACTGGAACAGATGGACTTGACAGATATATTCAGAATATTCCATCCTAAAAGAGCACAATACACATTCTTTTCAAGGTTACATGGGATAATTTTCAGAATAGATCCTATACTAGGTTACATTAGGCCTCAAAAGATACAGAAATAATGAATCATACCATGCATCTTTTCTTTTTTTTCCCATGCATCCTTTCTTACTACAACACTATGAAACAAGAAGTCAACCACAAGAAAAATTTGGAAAGATCACAAATACACAGAGGTTAGACAACATGTTACTAAATTGAGTCAACCAGGAAATCAAACAACGAATAAACAATACACAGAAACATATAAACATGAAAACAAGAGTCCAATACCTTTGGGATCCAACAAAACCAATCCTCAGAGTAACACAGTCCTACTGAAGAAGCAAGAAAATCTCAAATAAACATCCTAATCTTGAACCTAAAGAAACTAGAGAAAGAACAACAAATAAAGTCTAATGCCAAGAAAAGGAAGGAAATAATAAAGATAAGAGAAGAAATAAATGATATAGAAACCACAAAAATAATAGAACAGATCAATGAAACCAGGAACTTCTTCTTTGAACAAAATCAATAACTGATAAGCCTTTAGCCAGACTTACAGAAAAGAGAAAGGACCTAAATAAATAAAATCACAATTAAGAGGAGAGAAATGAAAACAAACGCCACAGATATAAAAACAATTATGAGAATATCATGAAAAACTATACGGCAACAAACTAGATTACCTCCAAGAAATGGATAAATTCCTAGAAACCTATAAACTACCAAAACTGAAACAGGAAGAAATAGAAAACTTGAACAGACCTATAATCAGTAAATCAATACTCAAAAATCTCCCAAAAAGCAAAAGTCCAGGGCCAGATCTCTTCACAAAGTCTACCAAACATTTAAGAAGAGTTAATACCTATTCTCCTTAAACATTAAAAAAATAAAAAAAAAGAAAGAAAGAAAAAAAGAAAAGGGAGAAAAACTTCCAAACTCATTCTATGAGGCCAGCATTACCCTGATACCGAAATCAGATAGACTCCACAAAGAAAAAAAAAAAAAAACAGAACTACAGGCCAATATCCTTGATGAACATGGATGCAAAATTTTTCAATAAAATACCAGCAAACCAAATCCAACAATACATTTAAAAAATCATTCACCACAATCAAGGAGGATTTATTCCTGAAGGCACAACAGTAGCTCAATATTCACAAATCAATCAACATGACACACCACATTAATAAAAGAAAGGATAAGAACCATAGGATCACGATGAGATATCACCTCACGCAAGTCAGAATGGCTAAGGAAACAACAGATGTTGGAGAGGATGCAGAGAAGGGGGAACCCTCTTGTAGTGTCAGTGGGATGCAAACTGCAGCAGCCATTCTGGAGAACAGTATGAAAGTTCCTCAAAAAGTTAAATATAGAACTACCCTATGATCTAACAATTGCACTACCAAATATTTACCCAAAGGATACAAAAATATAGATTTGAAGTGGTACATTCGAGGAGGAGGGGCATGATGGCGGAAGAGTAGGGTCCCCAAATCACCTGTCCCCCCAAAGTACCTAGATCACCTTCAAATCATCCTGAAAATCTACGAATTCGGCCTGAGATGTAAAGAGAGAACAGCTAAAACACTATAGTGAGAAGAGTTCGCGCTTCTATCAAGGTAGGAAGACGGGGAAAAAGAAATAAAGAAACAAAAGGCATCCATGGGGGAGGGGCCTCCGCGAGGAGCCGGGCTGAGGCGGGGACAAGTGTCCCCAGGACAGGAGAGCCCCGTCCAGGAGGAGCAGGAGCTGCACCGACCTTCCCGGGCAGAAAGGCGCCCGCAGGGAGTTGGAGCAGGACCCAGGAGGGCGGGGATGCCCTCGGGCTCCCTGGGACACTAACAGGCACCTGCGCCCCGGGAGAGTGCGCCGAGCTCCCTAAGGGCTGCAGCGCGCACGGCGGGACCCAGAGCAGCTCGGAGGGGCTCGGGCGGCGGCTCCGCGGAGGGGGCTGCGGGGCGGGAGCGAATCCAACAGCGCAGGCGCCGGAGCACAGGGCGCCGGGACCCAGCCCAGAATCCGGCCTCCCCCGGGACAGGCAGAGGCCGGGAGGGCCCAGGACAGCGAGGACGCTCCTGCCCCGAGCTGAGCAGATCAGCGGCCCCGCCAGGGAGCCCCCAGGCCCTGCAGATGGAGAGCCCCGGAGTTACTGCGGGGGCTGAATCTAGAGCTGCAGAGCTGGCCCGCCACTGGGGTTGTTCCTCCTGGGGCCTCACGGGGTAAACAACCCCCACTGAGCCCTGCACCAGGCAGGGGGCAGAGCAGCTCCCCCAAGTGCTAACACCTGAAAATCAGCACAACAGGCCCCTCCCCCAGAAGACCAGCTAGACGGACAAGTTCCAGGGGAAGTCAAGGGACTTATAGTATACAGAATCAGAAGATATTCCCCCGTGTTTTTTTTTCTTTTTGATTTCTGATTGCTTCCCCCACCCCTTTTTTCCCCTTTCTTTCTCTTTCTTTCTCTTTTTCTTCTCTTTTTTCTTTTTTTCTCCTTTTTTCTTTTTCTCTTTTCTTTCTTTCGTTCTTTCTCTCCTCTCTTTTTCTCCTTTTCCCAATACAACTTGCTTTTGGCCACTCTGCACTGAGCAAAATGACTAGAAGGAAAACCTCACCTCAAAAGAAAGAATCAGAAACAGTCCTCTCTCCCACAGAGTTACAAAATCTGGATTACAATTCAGTGTCAGAAAGCCAATTCAGAAGCACTATTATAAAGCTACTGGTGGCTCTAGAAAAAAGCATAAAGGACTCAAGAGACTTCATGACTGCAGAATTTAGATCCAATCAGGCAGAAATTAAAAATCAATAGAATGAGATGCAAACCAAACTAGAAGTCCTAACAACAAGGGTTAACGAGGTGGAAGAACCAGTGAGTGACATAGAAGACAAATTGATCGCAAAGAGGGAAACTGAGAAAAAAAGAGACAGACAATTAAAAGACCATGAAGACAGATTAAGGGAAATAAACAACAGCCTCAGGAAGAAAAACCTACATTTAATTGAGGTTCCCGAGGGCCCTGAAAGGGACAGAGGGCCACAATATGTATTTGAACAAATCATAGCTGAAAACTTTCCTAATCTGGGAAGGGAAATAGGCATTCAGATCCAAGAAATAGAGAGATCCCCCCCCTCCAAACTCAATTAAAACCAATCAACACCTCAACATTTAATAGTGGAGCCTGCAAATTCCAAAGATAAAGAGAAGATCCTTAAAGCAGCAAGAGACAAGAAATCCCTGACTTTTATGGGGAGGAATATTAGGGTACCAGCAGACCTCTCCACAGAAAGGCCAGAAAGCCATAAAGGGCTGGCAGGATATATTCAGGGTCCTAAATGAGAAGAACATGCAACCAAGAATACTTTATCCAGCAAGGCTCTCATTCAAAATTGAACGACAGATAAAGAGCTTCCAAGACAGGCAGGAACTGAAAGAATATGTGACCTCCAAACCAGCTCTGCAAGAAATTTTAAGGGGGACTCTTAAAATTCCCATTTAAGAAGAAGTTCAGTGGAACAATCCACAAAAACAAGGACTGAATAGATATCATGGTGACACTAAACTCATATCTGTCAATAGTAACTCTGAACGCGAACAGGCTTAATGACCCCATCAAAAGGCACAGGGTTTCAGACTAGATAAAAAAGCAGGACCCGTCTAATTGCTGTCTACAAGAGACTCATTTTAGACAGAAGGACACCTACAATCTGAAAATAAAAGGTTGGAGAACCATTTACCATTCAAATGGTCCTCAAAAGAAAGTAGGGGTAGCCATCCTTATATCAGATAAACTAAAATTTACTCCAAAGACTGTAGTGAGAGGTGAAGAGGGACACTATCTCATACTTAAAGGATCTATCCAACAAGAGGACTTAACAATCCTCAATACATATGCCCCGAATGTGGGAGCTGCCAAATATTTAAACCAATTAATAACAAAAGTGAAGAAATACTTAGATAATAATACACTTATACTTGGTGACTTCAATCTAGCTCTTTCTACCCTCGATAGGTCTTCTAAGCACAACATCTCCAAAGAAACGAGAGCTTTAAATGATACATTGGACCAGATGGATTTCACAGATATCTACAGAACTTTACATCCAAACGCAACTGAATACACATTCTTCTCAAGTGCACATGGAACTTTCTCCAGAATAGACCACATACTGGGTCACAAATCGGGTCTGAACCGATACCAAAAGATTGGGATAATCCCCTGCATATTCTCAGACCATAATGCCTTGAAATTAGAACTAAATGACAACAAGAAGTTTGGAAGGACTCAAACACGTGCAGGTTCGACCATCCTGCTAAAAGATGAAAGGGTCAACCAGGAAATTAAGGAAGAATTAAAAAGATTCGTGGAAACTAATGAGAATGAAGATAAAACCGTTCAAAATCTTTGGGATGCAGCAAAAGCAGTCCTAAGGGGGAAATACGTCGCAATACAAGCATCCATTCAAAAACTGGAAAGAATTCAAATACAAAAGCTAACCTTACACATAAAGGAGCTACAGAAAAAACAGCAGAGAGATCCTACACACAGCAGAAGAAGACAGTTAATTAAAATTCGAGCAGAACACAACAAAATCGAGGCCAGAAGAACTGTGGAACAGATCAACAGAACCAGGAGTTGGTTCTTTGAAACAATTAATAAGAAAGATAAACCATTAGCCAACCTTATTAAAAAGAAGAGAGAGAAGACTCAAATTAATAAAATCATGAATGAGAAAGGAGAGATCACTACCAACACCAAGGAAATACAAACGATTTTAAAAACATATTATGAACAGTTATACGCCTATAAATTAGGCAATCTGGAAGAAATGGACGCATTCCTGGAAAGCCACAAACTACCAAAACTGGAACAGGAAGAAATAGAAAACCTGAACAGGCCAATAACCAGGGAGGAAATTGAAGCAGTCATCAAAAACCTCCGAAGACACAAGAATCCAGGGCCATATGGCTTCCTAGGGGAATTCTATCAAACGTTTAAAGAAGAAATCATAACTATTCTCCTAAAGCTGTTTGGAAGGATAGAAAGAGATGGAGTACTTCCAAATTTGTTCTATGAGGCCAGCATCACCTTAATTCCAAAACCAGACAAAGACCCCACCAAAAAGGAGAATTACAGACCAATATCCCTGATGAACATGGATGCAAAAATTCTCAAAAAGATACTAGCCAATAGGATCCAACAATACATTAAGAAAATTATTCACCATGACCAAGTAGGAATTATCACCGGGACACAAGGCGGGTTCAACACTCGTAAAACAATCAATGTGATTCATCACATCAGCAAGAGAAAAAACCAAGAACCATATGATCCTCTCATTAGATGCAGAGAAAGCATCTGACAAAATACAGCATCCATTCCTGATCAAAACTCTTCAGAGCGTAGGGATAGAGGGAACTTTCCTCGACATCTTAAAAGTCATCTACAAAAAGCCCACAGCAAATATAATTCTCAATGGGGAAGCACTGGGAGCCTTTCCCCTAAGATCAGGAACAAGACAGGGATGTCCACTCTCACCACTGCTATTCAACATAGTACTGGAAGTCCTAGCCTCAGCAATCAGACAACAAAAAGACATTAAAGGCATTCAAATTGGCAAAGAAGAAGTCAAACTCTCCCTCTTCGCCGATGACATGATACTCTACATAGAAAACACAAAAGCCTCCACCCCAAGATTGCTAGAACTCATATAGCAATTTGGAAGCATGGCAGGATGCAAAATCAATGCCCAGAAATCAGCGGCATTTCTATACACTAACAATGAGACTGAAGAAAGAGAAATTAAGGAGTCAATCCCATTTACAATTGCACCCAAAAGCATAAGATACCTAGGAATAAACCTAACCAAAGAGGTATAGGATCTATACCCTAAAAACTATAGAACACTTCTGAAAGAAATTGAGGAAGACAAAAGAGATGGAAAAATATTCCATGCTCATGGATTGGAAGAATTAATATTGTGAAAATGTCAATGTTACCCAGGGTAATTTACATGTTTAATGCAATCCCTATCAAAATACCATGGACTTTATTCAGAGAGTTAGAACAAATTATTTTAAGATTTGTGTGGAATCAGAAAAGATCCGAATAGCCAGGGGAATTTTAAAAAAGAAAACCGTATCTGGGGGCATCACAATGCCAGATTTCAGGTCATCAAGACAGTGTGGTACTGGCACAAAAACAGACACATAGATCAATGGAACAGAATAGAGAACCCAGAAGTGCACCCTGAACTTTATGGTCAACTAATATTCGATAAAGGAGGAAAGACTATCCATTGAAAGAAAGACAGTCTTCAATAAATGGTGCTGGGAAAATTGGACATCCACATGCAGAAGAATGAAACTAGACCAGTCTCTTTCACCATACATAAAGATAAACTCAAAATGGATGAAAGATCTAAATGTGAGACAAGATTCCATCAAAATCCTAGAGGAGAACACAGGCAACACCCTTTTTGAACTTGGCCACAGTAACTTCTTGCAAGATACATCCACGAAGGCAAAAGAAACAAAAGCAAAGCAAAAATGAACTATTGGGACTTCATCAAGATAAGAAGCTTTTGCACAGCAAAGGATACAGTCAACAGAACTAAAAGACAACCTACAGAATGGGAGAAGATATTTGCAAATGACATATCAGATAAAGGGCTAGTTTCCAAGATCTATAAAGAACTTCTTAACATCAACACCAAAGAAACAAACAAACCAATCATGAAATGGCCAAAAGACATGAAGAGAAATCTCACAGAGGAACACATAGACATGGCCAACGTGCACATGAGCAAATGCTTTGCATCACTTGCCATCAGGGAAATACAAATCAAAACCACAATGAGATACCACCTCACACCAGTGAGAATGGGGAAAATTAACAAGGCAGGAAACCACAAATGTTGGAGAGGATGTGGAGAAAAGGGAACCCTCTTACACTGCTGGTGGGAATGTGAACTGGTGCAGCCACTCTGGAAAACTGTGTGGAGGTTCCTCAAAGAGTTAAAAAAAGACCTGCCCTATTCCCCAGCAATTGCACTGCTGGGGATTTACCCCAAATATTCAGATGCAATGAAACGCCGGGACACCTGCACCCCGATGTTTCTAGCAGCAATGTCCACAATAGCCAGACTGTGGAAGGAGCCTCGGTGTCCATCGAAAGATGAATGGATAAAGAAGATGTGGTTTATGTATACAATGGAATATTCCTCAGCCATTAGAACGACAAATACCCACCATTTGCTTCGACGTGGATGGAACTGGAGGGTATTATGCTGAGTGAAGTAAGTCAATCGGAGAAGGACAAACAGTGTGTGTTCTCATTCATTTGGGGAATATAAATAACAGTGAAAGGGAATATAAGGGAAGAGAGGTGTGCTTGTATGCATTTCTTCATTTCAATAGCAATGTCTTTAAGACCTACAAAAAAATAAAAATAAAATAAAAAAGACTGCCATTCTCCTCCTCCTTTCTTATACACCAGGTATGACCCACCCAGGCTGGACTAGAGTAAGATGTAAGCCAGGCCATACTTGTGTGTGTCATCCAACACAACTGTCTCTGGCAGAGACAATAGGCTGGAGTGGTGTCCTCCAACCACAGAGCCTCCAGGTGCCTAAATCCTCTCACAACCTATCTCAATCAAATATTGTTAATAGTTTCCAAACCTTCTTTAAGTAAAAAAATTTCCAGTCCATATTACCAATTGTGGGTCTAGCATGTCTTTATAGACATTTCATGAAGATGCAGTAAGAACTTGTTCTTGGTCCTTAGTTCTTATTAATCTTCAAATGACTTTGTGAGGAGCTGCATGTACCTGTGTTACAGTTATGTGTACCCTCCATGATGAAACATAAATCTAATGTCCTTTTATTCTTGGTTTGAGTCATCTTTTAAGAATTAACAATAACCATTTAAAAGCTATCATTCTGATTGGCTTCCCTCTCTTTCAAAGTGTCTTTAGAAACATCCTAACATATGGCGGTAGCTCTATGTTCTCCGTAATTTCATTTTACTTCCTCTGGGTGGGTGCCATATCCATACCCAGTGATTGCTATTTTATTTTTTATTATTTTTTTAATAAATTTATTTTTTATTGGTGTTCAATTTACCAACATACAGAATAACACCCAGTGCTCATCCCGTCACGTGCCCCCCTCAGTGCCCGTCACCCATTCTCCCCCACCCCCCTCCCCCCCCCCCTTCCACCATCCCTAGTTCGTTTCCCAGAGTTAGGAGTCTTTATGTTCTGTCTCCCTTTCTGATATTTCCCACACACTTCTTCTCCCTTCCCTTATATTCCCTTTCACTATTATTTATATTCCCCAAATGAATGAGACCATATAATGTTTGTCCTTCTCCGATTGACTTACTTCACTCAGCATAATACCCTCCAGTTCCATCCACGTTGAAGCAAATGGTGGGTATTTGTCGTTTCTAATGGCTGAGTAATATTCCATTGTATACATAAACCACATCTTCTTTATCCATTTAATGATTGCTATTTTAAAGCAAAGCATCCCTCTGCTACCTAAATTATAGAAAGTAGAAACATAAGTATCTAAGAGACTAACTGACATGACTAGCCCCTTTGATTTCAACACCTAGGATGAACTCCAAGAAGGCTAAACGCCCAGAGTCAGCAGGCGAAACTGAGAAGGTAAAGAATAACCATGCAAATAATCCAGCCCTCCTGAAATTCTTCCCCCTGCCCTTCATGCTGAACTATATTACTGCTTCTAATTCATTTCTAATTTGTATCTTCAATTTAGAATTTTGTGTTGGATTTCTTAAAAGCAAGTAGAATAAATTAAGCTTTACAGTCTCCCTGAAGCAAGTTTATGTTTTCCTCATTGCCTTTCTCCAAAGCTTCTACTCTGAAGATTAAAAACCCCAGTGGAGTGGAGAACACAAATTACCCATGTTTAAAAAGAAAACAATGGAAGTTAGAGGAGGATGAAGGTTCATCCAATATGCTGAGCCAAGTTCCTCAAAGCTAGCAGAGACTGTTGATAAAACCATGTAAAAATTTATAAATAAATGATAGAATGTGAGAAACTCAGACACATTTTCAGCATGAGGCTACTATAGTATCTTTGTTTCTAAGAAATTTGGACAAAAGCTCGTTTCTCTTCAACACCCGCCTTGGGACACATACCCCTAAGCTTATGAGAGAGTACCACTTGTACTGTATCTACACAATATTGCATACTAGAAACGTACCTGTGTTTATGATGTCAGAAAATTGAACACACTTCATCTTATCTGCTGTGCACCACTTGAGCTCATTGTCACACTTTCTTTCCATCACTGCAAAGCATGTTGGGCACTTAAAACCATTGGAGTTGAATTCATCAACGTCCTTCTCTTCGAAGTCATTCATCTTAATCTCCCAGGAAGCTGTTTAAAAACAAAACAAAACAAAACAGGCTCGCTATTTGTCACAGACAGGCAAACATACCCATGCTCACAAAGCAGACTTAGAACTTGGGTCTGCTCTCTTCACCCTCCCCTACACCCCTCCCCAGTGTTCTAGAGGTGAGACTCAACAGAGGAGTTGCCACAAAAATCCCTGCCTTCATAGAGCTTGCTTTCTGGTGGGGGAGATAGATGAAAAGAAAGAAAGAAGGAAAATATGTGGTATGTAAGACAATGATAAATACTGGAAAGAGAAACAGAAAGGATAGGAAGTACAGGGTGTGGTTGCAATTCTTAAGGTGGTCAGGAAAAGCCTCATTGAAAGTATAATTTATCTATTTATCTATTTATTTATCTTAGAGAGAGAGAGAGAGAGCTTGAGTGGGAGGAGGGGCAGAGGGAGAATTCTATGCAGACTCTCTGTTGAGTGTGGAGCCCAATTTAGGGCTTGGTCTCCTGACCCCAAGATCATGACCAGATCCAAAATCAAGAGTTGGATGCTCAACCAACTGAGCCACCCAGGTGCCCCAAAGGGGTAACTGCTAAAATGGAGGCCTAAAACAGATTTACTTCCATTTGCTTGTGCAGAATAATTCAGTATTATAAAGATCACAGGGCATATAATTCTTACTTAAAAATGTATACAACTAAAAACAAATAAATAAAACTAAATAAAAACAATGAGAAGGAATAGGAAAAAAATATGTTCTAAAATTTGCTTTTGCCCCTGAAGAATGGGGAAGGAAGACCTGCAAAAAAAAAACAAAAACAAAACAAAACAGAAAAAAAAAACTGAATTAAAAAGTAAGCAAAAACCTAAATGGACATTTTCCCAAAGATATAAGAATGGTCATCAGGTATACAAAAAAACGTTCAAAATCATTGGTCATTAGGAAAATGCAAATCAAAATCACCATGACATCACACCTGTTAGAATTCCATCAAAAAGACAAGAAATAACAAATGCTGCTGAGGATGTAGAAAAATTGTGCACTTCTGTTGGGACTATAAATTGGCACAGCCACTGTGTACAACAATATACAGAATCCTTAGAAAAATTAAAAATAGAACTACTGTTAAAAAAAAAAACCACAGTCCCAAAATGGAGATATGGAGTCACTTAGATTAAGGCCCCATCAGGAAACCAAGATTTTATACCCAACATAACTGTAGTTTCAACTGTTCAGCAAGGAAATCTTGAACCAGCCAAAAACTGGAAATTTCTGGCCAACACGAGGAGGCCATCACCTGAGAGACTCCTTCCCTTTTAGAGGCTGACCTTGCTGAAACGATGCATTTCTTGCTAATACAGAATCCCTTCTTCTAATGCCCTCTCTCTGCCTTTAAAATTATCTCCTTTCCTTTCCTGCAGCTCTGCAGAGCTCCTCTCTACTTATTATATGGGATGCTGTCTGATTTATAGTGTTTACAGAAGCCAATCAGACCTTCAGATTTACTCGGTTGAATTTGTGTGTTTCTAACAGATTCAGGGAACGTGAGAAACACAGGCATGGCACCCTGAAAACCCTTTTGAGTTCACTGTCTTTGAGTTTCTGAGGGCTATGGTAACTACTCGGAGCTCTGCTGTCTTTGCTCCAAGCTCCTGATCTAATTGGTTCTCCAGGCCAGAGTGAATGATCAGTCTATATTGAGAAAAGGGACCAACAGAGTGCCAGTTGTTAGCCCTTAGTTCAGTCACTTAGTGGGGTTTGCCGGCTTAATTCCTTTCCCAGTTCCAGTCTGTAGGGCCCCACCACCTATAGTCCCCTGGGTCAGTCCACTCTGAAGACTGCTGGTGGTGCACACAGGGTCTTCTGTTGGCCCCTTTGCTGTCACTTCTCATGCTCAGTCAGTCCTTGGTTCTGTTCTCAGAGTCCATGTTGGGAATGGCTGTGGCAGGTGTGCTGGTTCAATCCTGCCCCAGCCCCTAGTTCTTTAGCTACTGCTGGCATCCACACTGCTATCTCCTCAGTACTGCTGGATTCTGTTACTGTGTGCTTGATGCAAAGGCTTGGGTAGAAGAAAAATAGTAACTAGGGGCGCCTGGGCGGCTCAGTTGGTTGAGCCCCTGCCTTCAGCTTGGGTAGGGATCCCAGGATTCTGATATTGAGCCCCACGTGGTGTTCCCTGCTCAGTGGGGAGTCTGTTTCTCCCTCTCCCTCTGTTCCTCCCCCATCTTGTGCTCTCTCTTTCAAATAAATAAAATCTTGAAAAATAAAAAGAAAAAGAATAACTAAATAATAAGAGAAGGGGATTTTTAAAATCCAAAGAGTTAAGTGATCCATCTTCTCATACACCGGCTTATTTTATATCTAAGAACTATGATCCTGGAAGCCATAAAAATCTGCAAGCTTCTTTTGTGTCCTGAAGAATGTGGCTTGGTAACTGTCAGGCTGGGGTCCCCCAAAATAAGACCAGAGAGAAATGTTAGCTATGCTCTATTCATGACTAGATATGGCCAGACAGAAATGTGGTTTAAACTTCATTTGAAGTTAGGGTCCTACCAAACTGCTGCCAGCCTTCAGGGGAATTACAACCCAGAATTACAATGGCCATTATGAGGAATGTTCCAATTAGATAAGGTCACTTAAGAAGTGTACTTAAAAAAAAAAAAAAAAAAAAAAAAAAAAAGAAGTGTACTTAAAAGCAAAGGCTTCAAAATTCCAAAAATAACTTCACTGAAACTCACAGCAAAAAAAAAAAAAAAAAAAAAAAAGTGATAAAAATTTAAAAAGACATAAGACATACCTAGCACAAAAGACTGTAAGACTGACATAATCTTACTGCTTCCCTCTACCCTCCTTTATTTCAATCCTCATTCCAGTTATCCTCTGAATTGTCTTTGCATGACCATAAACAAAAGTTCTATCTACCTTTAGAGGAGGGCCCCTGATGGGTCCCTACCAGAGTTGGTGAGATACTAAAGGATTTCTTGATAAACTTCTACATTACTCTTTTAATCAGTCAAGGGAAAACTAAAAGTAAAAAATAAACACAACTAAAAAAATTAACATATGTAGCTACATGTTCTTTAATATCACATTCTGGCTGGAACTCAATTCTTGGTGTAATTAAAAGCAACTGTCCATATTTTACTTGGGATTTGGTTTTTGTTAGAATGCAGAGCACCTGGGACAGGTTAATGGCACTCAGTTCTTCACTGTGAGAGGAATTTGATGGGAAAACTCAGTGAAACTGGCTTTGAATTCTGGAGGAGAAAAATATAGAGGAAAATAGGAATTAGCGGAAAGAAGAAGAGCACTAAAGGTTGAAAGCTCAGCATAAACTTCCACATTTTACTAAGACCTGTTCCCAAAATCAGTAAAACAAGTGATCTTCTGTAATCTTTTATTAGGATGCACAGCAGAGGAGGAAAGCAATGGAGAAAGACCTGAAATTTTATCTATAATTATGCTAACCTTTTAAATTTTGTCAGAAGTTCTAAATTGACTCATTTCCTCTTGTTAAGTGATCACTCTTTATTGTGGTGGTTGGCCTGCCAGTAGGGGGTAGGTGGGAGGGGCGGGGAGGAGGGGTGTCTATTTTCAGGCAGCTCTACCCCTTCCTATCAAACAAGATGGGAACTCAAGAGGCAGAGGGAGGAAGGGAAGGCATACAGGAGACCATGAGCAGTAAAGGCCTCTGGGCACTGAATTAGTGAACAGTACGGATGATGGAGGTCGAAACAACCAGGTAAACTTAAATACGATTATGTGGCACTAATTGAGTGACTTGTGCCCATAAGTAGATGAGAACGTCCTACATCTGGAGCAACCAGGGGTGCTTAGGGGCTGTCCATAGGGTACCCCAAACCCCCAGGGAAATCCATGAAGAAATAGAACTACTTAAGACTCATGATTCACATTTTGGTGGTGAACATTTTCTCTCCTCCTTTCCCCCAATAGGAGGTGCCTCTGGAGAAAAACAAACAAGAAGCACTCCTTAAACAAAGGAGTGGCAACCCTTTACTTTCTCCCATAGTCAGGCTTTTTACAAAAATATTTTACTTAAATTCAATTTGCCAACATATAGAATAACCCCAATGCTCATCCCATCATCTGCCCTCCTTAGTGCCTGTCCCCCAATCCCCCATCCCCCATCCCTTCCCATTCTACAGCCCTTTGTTTCCCAGAGTTAATGGTGTCTCATGGTTTGTCTTCCTCTCTGATTTTCCCCCCTCAGTTTGTCACAACTCTTATTAAAGTCAGGAAAGCAGGAACTGCCTCAGTGGTTTGCTTGAGACCAAGTAGTTGATTGAGACTCTGTGCTCAGTACTGGTCAGTAGGATGTAAGAGTCATGAGGGCAGCTGGTCAGTTGGCTGTGAGAGGTATGAGGGGAGCAGTGGTCAGTAGGCCATGAGCCACAGGGCAGCAGTGCTCAGGAGGCCGTGAGAGCTGCGGGGGCAGCCCTGGTCAGCGGGCCGTGGGAGGTATGAGGGGAGCAGTGGTCAGTAGGCCGTGGGAGGTATGAAGGGAGCAGTGGTCAGTAGGCCGTGGGAGGTATGAGGGGAGCAGTGGTCAGTAGGCCGTGGGAGGTATGAAGGGAGCAGTGGTCAGCAGGCCGTGGGAGGTATGAAGGGAGCAGTGGTCAGCGGGCCGTGGGAGCTGCGGGGGCAGCAGTGGTCAGCGGCCGTGGGAGGTATGAAGGGAGCACCGGTCAGCAGGCCATGAGCCACAGGGCAGCAGTGCTCAGGAGGCCCTGAGAGCTAGGAGGGCAGCCCTGGTCAGCGGCCGTGGGAGTTACAAGGACATCAGCGATCAGCGGCCGTGGGAGCCACGGGGCAGCACCGGTCAGCGGGCCGTGGGTCACCGGCGCAGGCTCCTCGTCTGCCCGGCAGGTGGACGCCCTGCTGAGCCAGCAGCTGCCGCGGGACGCGTGGCTGACGCGTGGCCGACGGGGGGCAGCATGGAGCGAGGCGGGGCAGGGAGCCGGGGCAGGGAGCCGGGGCAGGGAGCCGGGGCAGGGAGCCGGGGCAGGGAGCCGGGGCAGGGAGCCGGGGCAGGGAGCCGGGGCAGGGAGCCGGGACAGGGAGCCAGGGCGGCCGGCGGGCAGGGGGCCCTTCGTCTCACCTGCGAGCAGCGGCGCGAAGGCCAGGCTGCAGGCCAGCAGAAGACCGCGCCGAGCTGCTGGGCTCATGGCTGGGGCCACGGCCGTTCCCCGCGGGAAGCGGGAGGCAGTCAGTCCGGGCGCCTGCACAGGTGGGCGCCGGCCCCCAGGCGCGCCCCCACCCGAGGGGCCTTCCTGCCACCTGGGAACCGCCGGCCCCTCCCAGGAGACTCGCAATGGCCTCTGCTGTAAGCCTGGGGCAGCCGCCGGCCTCCCCCACAGGGAACGCGCTTCCCCCCAGCAGCAGGCCGGCTGCGTGGCCCGCGAGCCCGCACGCACCCACCTCGGCCCGCACCCGCTGCCCGGTCGGGGAGGCGGCTCTTCCCGGGCGGGCCGAGGACTTGCGCCTGCGCGGGAGCAGCCCCCCAGGTGGCCCACCCCGATTGGTCCCTCCTGTTCTTCCCGCCCCCCCGCCCAGTCCTGGCCAATGAGATGCTGGCACCTCAGGTCCCGCCGACAGGACAGGCCCTGCTGCACTGTTCCCCCAGTGCCGAGTCAGGAAAAGCCAGGGCGGCCGAGGGCTTGGTTCCCTGGTTCTGTGCCGCCCACACCCCACCCCACTGGAGACGTCTCACCACGCCTGACCCTCTTCCTACCTGCTCTACAAAACGCTGAGCAGAAGGTACCGAGATGCTCGAACCTCTGACCAGTCCTGCACCCTGGGCTGCGGGTGGCCTATGCTTCTAGGGGGATTGGACCCCTGAGACCTTTCCAGCGCGCTCCACGACGGCGAAACCCTGGGCTGAGCCCTCTGAGAGCCACCCACGCCGCGCACGTGCACCATCGGGGTAGGCCCCTCCCTAGCTTAGGGACAGGAAGGCACCAGCAGTCTCTGCGATGACTCAGGGACGGAGCCCTCCCACCCTCGAGGGCAAGAATGCTAGAAGGCTTCCCTGGGTGTTTTCAGACCTGACTTTGGCAGCACGTGCAAAACCCCTGCTTTTAGGGGGGAAGCAACCTAAGGACCCACTGAAAGATGAATAGATAAGCAAAACTTGATACATAGACACAATGGACTATTACTCACCCTTAAAAAGAAAGAAATCCTGTTGTGAGCAACAGCATGCAAAGCCCTGAGGACATTATGCTAAGTGAAGTAAACCAATCACAAAAAGACAAATACAGCTTAATATGAGGTATTTGAAGTGGTCAGACTTTTAGGAACTAAGTAGAATGGTGACTGCCAGGAGGGAGAAGGGAGAGGAGTCATTAAAAATCTACAGAGTTTCAATTTTGAAAGATAAAAAAGTTCTGGGGATCTCTTGCATAATGATGTACATATAGTTAGCAGGACTATATCACGCACTTAAAAATGATAAAGATGGAAAATTTTGTTATGTGTTTGTTTAGTTTTACAACAATTTAAAAAACCCATATTCCTTTGACATTTGCCCCTACTGCCTTAGATTCACCAGCTACTGACTTATTTCTGAACCTTTATCAAGGGTTTTTTGTTTGTTTTTTATGACAGAAATTTATTATTGGAATATTTTTTTTAATTTTTTATTGGTGTTCAATCTGCCAACATATAGAACAACACCCAGTGCTCATCTCCCTCAGAGCCCATCACCCAGCCAACCCACCCCCCCGCCCACCTCCCCTTCCCCCACCCCTAGTTCGTTTCCCAGAGTTAGGAGTCTCTCATGTTCTGTCTCCCTCTCTGATATTTCCCACACACTTCTTTTCCCTTCCCTTATATTCCCTTTCACTATTTTTTATATTCCCCAAATTAATGAGACCATATAATGTTTGTCCTTCTCCAATTGACTTATTTCACGCAGCATAATACCCTCCAGTTCCATCCACGTTGAAGCAAATGGTGGGTATTTGTCGTTTCTAATGGCTGAGTAGTATTCCGTTGTATACAGAGACCACATCTTCTTTATCCATTCATCTTTCGATGGACACCGAGGCTCCTTCCACAGTTTGGCTATTGTGGACATTGCTGCTACAAACATCGGGGTGCAGGTGTCCCGGTGTTTTATTGCATCTCTATCATCAAGTGTTTTGACCCTTGTTTCATAACTTTCCTCTACAGCCCTGTGCAGAAGAAATTTCTCCAATGGTGAAAATGTTGTATATCTGTACCAACACATGTTGTAATGAGTTGCATTGTGGCCCCAAAGATATGCCCACATCTAAATCCCCAGAACCTGTGAATACTACTTTATATGGCAATAGGCGTGATTAAGTTAAAGATCCAGAAGAGTTGCTCTACTTATCCTAGATTAAGTTAAAGATCCATACTGAGTTGCTCTACTTATCCTAGATTATCTGGGCCCTAATGCAATCACGCACATCTTTGCGAGAGGAGCAGAGAGAGTTTTGAGACAAATACAGGGGAGAAGACACAGAAGAAAGGAGGCTATGAGACCATGGAGCTGGAAGCTGTAGGAATATAGTAGCCATGAGCCAAGGAGGACTGACAGCTACTGGAAGCTGGAAGAGGCAAGGAACTGGATTCTTCCCTAAAGCCTGAGAGTGAGCATAGCCCTCCCAACATCTGATTGCAGACTTCTGGCCCCCAGAACTGTGAGCAAGTCCGTTTCTGTTGTTTTAAGTAACTGGGTCTGTGGTAATCTGTTACAGCAGCCCTAGGGAAGTAATACAAGTAACTCATATGGTTCTTGAAGTAATTGCACACTTGGAATGTGGTTATTAGAATGGGGAATGGAAAATTTAATTTTAATTAATTTAAACTCAAGTAGCCCAAACCCGGGAGCTATCATATTGAGTTGCTCTAACTGTGCCCTTTGCCTGCACTCTACTCTCACACAGTCACACAATAAAATTTCTGACTCCCTGACAACTGTTCCTGAACAGGACCTGCCATTTCTAGTGCTCTAACTCCCACTCCAGATCTCTTCAACATTCTCACTTCTGTTCCCACCAGAGAGTGTTTGAGCACGTGGATCCCTTCTGGTTCCTTTCCTCTACTAAACAAGGAGAGCTTTAAATTTTGTTTTCAAGACATTTGAAGAGTGACACTACATAAAATGTTAAGTGGAAAGCCAGCACACCACCTCATGAGGGAGAAAGTATAAAGTGTCTAAGGTAAATATCTCCAAGGGCTTGTAGTGGGAGCCACATTTGTTTTTAAAATTTTCTAGTAGCTTCACTAAGAAAAGTAAAAAGAAACAAGTGAAATTGACTTTAATAATATATTTTATTTAACCCTGTATATCCAAAATACAATTTCAATATATAATCGAATGGAAAATGTTAACGATATAGTTTCCATTTTCTTTCTTTTTGTGCTAAGTCTTCAAAGTTGAATACTTTACACTTAGAGAACTTTCCAGTTTTCACAGGAACATTTAGTTTTCAGGGGAAATCCTTCGTCTGTATTTTGATCCTATAAAATTTATACTTGAGGAGCACCTGGGTGGCTACGTTGGTTAAGTGTCCAACTCTTGATTTTGGCTTAGGTTGTGATCTCAGGATCATGAGTTCAAGCCCCGCTTTGGGCTCTGCACTCAGCAGGGAGTCTGCTCGAGATTCTCGCTCTCTCCCTCCCCTCTACACTTCCCCCATCACATGCCTGCTCTTTCTCTCCCAAAAAAATAAGTAAATCTTTAAAAATAAATAAATAAATAACAAAATTTATAGTTGAAAAGGAGATTCACATACCTAAGATGCTTCGAACTTACTAAAAATTTTCTCAATTACTGAGGTAATTATTAGTTTTTAAGTTTAAAGTAATTTTTTAAATAAAGCAGTTATTTTATTATTAGTATTTTGTTTTTTGTTTTTTTTAATAAATTAATTTTTTACTGGTGTTCAATTTACCAACATACAGAATAACACCCAGTGCTCATCCCATCAAGTGCCCCCCTCAGTGCCCACCACCCATTCACCCCCACCGCCTGCCCTCCTCCCCTTCCACCACCCCTAGTTAATTTCTCAGAGTTAGGAGTCTTTATGTTCTGTCTCCCTTTCTGATATTTCCCACACATTTCTTCTCCCTTCCCTTCTATTCCCTTTCACTATTATTTATATTCCCCAAATGAATGAGAACATATAATGTTAGTCCTTCTCCGATTGACTTACGTTACTCAGCATAATACCCTCCAGGTCCATCCACGTTGAAGCAAATGGTGGGTATTTGTCATTCTAATGGCTGAGGAATATTCCATTGTATACATAAACCACATCTTCTTTATCCATCATCTTTCGATGGACACCGAGGCTCCTTCCACAGTGTGGCTATTGTGGACATTGCTGCTATAAACATCAGGGAACAGGTGTCCCGGCGTTTCATTGCATCTGTATCTTTTGGGTAAATCCCCAGCAGTGCAATTGCTGGGGCATAGGGCAGATCTATTTTTAACTCTTTGAGGAACCTCCACACAGTTTTCCAGAATGGCTGCACCAGTTCACATTCCCAGCAGCAGTGTAAGAGGGTTCCCTTTTCTCCACATCCTCTCCAACATTTGTGGTTTCCTGCCTTGTTAATTTTCCCCATTCTCACTGGTGTGAGGTGGTATCTCATTGTGGTTTTGATTTGTATTTCCCTGATGGCAAGTGATGCAGAGCATTTTCTCATGTGCATGTTGGCCATGTCTATGCCTTCCCCTGTGAGATTTCTCTTCATGTCTTTTGCCCATTTCATGATTGGATTGTTTGTTTCTTTGGTGTTGAGTTTAATAAGTTCTTTATAGATCTTGGAAACTAGCCCTTTATCTGATACGTCATTTGCAAATATCTTCTCCCATTCTGTAGGTTGTCTTTAGTTTTGTTGACTGTATCCTTTGCTGTGCAAAAGCTTCTTATCTTGATGAAGTGCCAATAGTTCATTTTGCTTTTGTTTCTTTTGCCTTCGTGGATGTATCTTGCAAGAAGTTACTGTGGCCAAGTTCAAAAAGGGTGTTGCCTGTGTTCTCCTCTAGGATTTTGATGGAATCTTGTCTCACATTTAGATATTTCATCCATTTTGAGTTTATCTTTGTGTATGGTGAAAGAGAGTGGTCTAGTTTCATTCTTCTGCATGTGGTTGTCCAATTTTCCCAGCACCAGTTATTGAAAAGACTGTCTTTCTTCCAGTGGATAGTCTTTCCTCCTTTATTGAATATTAGTTGACCATAAAGTTCAGAGTCCACTTCTGGGTCCTCTATTCTGTTCCATTGATCTATGTGTCTCTTTTGTGCCAGTACCACACTGTCTTGATGACCACAGCTTTGTAGTACAACCTGAAATCTGGCATTGTGATGCCCCAGATATGGTTTTCTTTTTTAAAATTCCCCTGACTATTCGGGGTCTTTTCTGATTCCACACAAATCTTAGAATAATTTGTTTGAACTCTCTGAAGAAAGTCCATGGCATTTTGATAGGGATTGCATTAAACGTGTAAATCGCCCTGGGTAACATTGACATTTTCACAATATTAATTCTGCCAATCCATGAGCATGGAATATTTTTCCATCTCTTTGTGTCTTCCTCAATTTATTTTAGAAGTGTTATATAGTTTTTCGGGTATAGACCCTTACCCTCTTTGGTTAGGTTTATTCCTAGGTATCTTATGCTTTTTGGTGCAATTGTAAATGGGATTGACTCCTCAATTTCTCTTTCTTCAGTCTCATTGTTAGTGTATAGAAATGCCATTGATTTCTGGGCATTGATTTTGTATCCTGCCACGCTACCAAATTGCTGTATGAGTTCTAGCAATCTTGGGGTGGAGGCTTTTGTGTTTTCTATGTAGAGTATCATGTCATCGGCGAAGAGGGAGAATTTGACTTCTTCTTTGCCAATTTGAATGCCTTTAATGTCTTTTTGTTGTCTGATTGCTGAGGCGAGGACTTCCAGTACTATGTTGAATAGCAGTGGTGAGAGTGGACATCCCTGTCTTGTTCCTGATCTTAGGGGAAAGGCTCCCAGTGCTTCCCCATTGAGAATGATATTCACTGTGGGCTTTTCGTAGATGGCTTTTATGATGCCGAGGAAAGTTCCCTCTATCCCTACACTCTGAAGAGTTTTGATCAGGAATGGATGCTGTATTTTGTCAAATGCTTTCTCTGCATCTAACGAGAGGATCATATGGTTCTTGGTTTTTTCTCTTACTGATATGATGAATCACATTGATTGTTTAGGAGTGTTGAACCAGCCTTGTGTCCCGGTGATAATTCCTACTTGGTCATGGTGAAAAATTTTCATAATGTGTTGTTGGATCCTATTGGTTAGTATCTTTTCAAAATTTTTGATTCCATGTTCATCAGGGATATTGGTCTGTAATTCTGCTTTTTGGGGGGGTCTTTGTCTGGTTTTGGAATTAAGGTGATGCTGGCCTCATAGAACGAATTTGGAAGTACTCCATCTCTTTCTATCCTTCCAAACAGCTTTAGGAGAATAGGTATGATTTCTTCTTTAAACGTTTGATAGAATTCCCCTGGGAAGCCATCTGGCCCTGGACTTTTGTGTCTTGGGAGGTTTTTGATGACTGCTTCAATTTCCTCCCTGGTTATTGTCCTGTTCACGTTTTCTATTTCTTCCTGTTCCAGTTTTGGTAGATTGTGGCTTTCCAGGAATGCGTCCATTTCTTCTAGATTGCCTAATTTATTGGCGTATAGCTGTTCATAATATGTTTTTAAAATCATTTGTATTTCCTTGGTGTTGGTAGTGATCTCTCCTTTCTCATTCATGATTTTATTAATTTGAGTCTTCTCTCTCTTCTTTTTAATAAGGCTGGCTAATGGTTTATCTATCTTATTAATTCTTTCAAAGAACCAACTCCTGGTTCTGTTGATCTGTTCCACAGTTCTTCTGGTCTCGATTTCGTTGAGTTCTGCTCGAATCTTAATTAACTCTCTTCTTCTGATGGGTGTAGGATCTATCTGCTGTTTTTTCTCTAGCTCCTTTCTGTGTAAGGTTAGCTTTTGTATTTGAGTTCTTTCCAGTTTTTGAATGGATGCTTGTATTGCGATGTATTTCCCCCTTAGGACTGCTTTTGCTGCATCCCAAAGATTTTGAATGGTTGTATCTTCTTTCTCATTACTTTCCATGAATCTTTTTTTTTAAACTTTTTAAAAAATTTTTATTTATTTATGATAGTCACAGAGAGAGAGAGAGAGAGGCAGAGACATAGGCAGAGGGAGAAGCATGCTCCATGCACCTGGAGCCTGACGTGGGATTCGATCCCGGGTCTCCAGGATCATGCCCTGGGCCAAAGGCAGGCGCTAAACCTCTGCGCCACCCAGGGATCCCTCCATGAATCTTTTTAATTCTTCCTTAATTTCCTGGTTGACGCTTTCATCTTTTAGCAGGATGGTCCTTAACCTCCACGTGTTTGAGGTCCTTCCAAACTTCTTGTTGTGATTTAGTTCTAATTTCAGGCATTATGGTCTGAGAATATACAGGGGACTATCCCGATATTTTGGTATCGGTTCAGACCCGATTTATGACCCAGTATGTGGTCTATTCTGGAGAAAGTTCCATGTGCACTTGAGAAGAATGTGTATTCAGTTGAGTTTGGATGTAAAGTTCTGTAGATATCTGTGAAATCCATCTGGTCCAGTGTATCATTTAAAGCTCTCGTTCCTTTGGAGATGTTGTGCTTAGAAGACCTATCGAGGGTAGAAAGAGCTAGATTGAAGTCACCAAGTATAAGTGTATTATTATTTAAGTATTTCTTCACTTTGGTTATTAATTGATTTAAATATTGGGCAGCTCCCACATTTGGGGCATATATATTGAGGATTGTTAAGTCCTCTTGTTGGATAGATCCTTTAAGTATGATATAGTGTCCCTCTTCATCTCACTGCAGTCTTCGGGGTAAATTTTAGTTTATCTGATATAAGGATGGCTACCCCTGCTTTCTTTTGAGGACCATTTGAATGGTAAATGGTTCTCCAACCTTTTATTTTCAGGTTGTAGGTGTCCTTCTGTCTAAAATGAGTCTCTTGTAGACAGCAAATAGATGGGTCGTGCTTTTTTATCCAGTCTGAAACCCTGCGCCTTCTGATGGGGTCATTAAGCCCATTCACATTCAGAGTTACTATTGACAGATATGAGTTTAGTGTCATCCTGATATCTATTCAGTCCTTGTTTTTGTGGATTGTTCCACTGAACTTCTTCTTAAAGGGGAATTTTGAGAGTCCCCCTTAAAATTTCTTGCAGAGCTGGTTTGGAGGTCACATTCAGTTCCTGCCTGTCTTGGAAGCTCTTTATCTCTCCTTCCATTTTGAATGAGAGCCTTGCTGGATAAAGTATTCTTGGTTGCATGTTCTTCTCATTTAGGACCCTGAATATATCCTGCCAGCCCTTTCTGGCCTGCCAGGTCTCTGTGAAGAGGTCTGCTGTTACCCTAATACTCCTCCCCATAAAAGTCAGGGATTTCTTGTCTCTTGCTGCTTTAAGGATCTTCTCTTTATCTTGGATTTTACAAGCTTCACTATTAAATGTCGAGGTGTTGAATGGTTTTTATTGATTTTAGGGGGGGATCTCTCTATTTCCTGGATCTTTTTTTTTTATTTCCTGTTTTATTTCCTGATTGCCTGTTTCCCTTCCCAGATTAGGAAAGTTCTCAGCTATGATTTGTTCAAAGACATATTGTGGCCCTCTGTCCCTTTCGGCGCCCTCGGGAACCCCAAGTAAATGTAGTTTTTTCTTCCTCAGGCTGTCGTTTATTTCCCTTAATCTGTCTTCATGGTGTTTTAATTGTTTGTCTCTTTTTCCTCAGTTTCTCTCTTTGCCATCAACTTGTCTTCTATGTCACTCACTCATTCTTCCACCTCAACCCTTGTCGTTAGAACTTCTAGTTTGGATTGCATCTCATTCAATTGATTTTTAATTTCTGCCTGATTGGATCTAAATTCTGCAGTCATGAAGTCTCTTGAGTCCTTTATGCTTTTTTCTAGAGCCAACAGTAGCTGTATAATAGTGCTTCTGAATTGGCTTTCTGACACTGAATTGTAATCCAGATTTTGTAACTCTGTGGGAGAGAGGACTGTTTCTGATTCTTTCTTTTGAGGTGAGGTTTTCCTTCTAGTCATTTTGCTCAGTGCAGAGTGGCCAAAAATAAGTTGTATTGGGAAAAGGAGAAAAAGAGAGGAGAGAAAGAAGGAAAGAAAAGAGAAATGAAAAAAGAAAAAAGGAAGAAAAAAGAAAAAAGAGAAAGAAAAGAAAGAAAGGGGAAAAAAGGGTGGGGGAAGCAAACAGAAATCAAAAAGCAAAACAATACAAAACACGGGGGAGTATCTTCTGTTTCTGTGGACTTTAAGTCCCTTGACTTCCCCTGGAACTTGTCCTCTAGCTGGTCTTCTGGGGGAGGGGCCTGTTGTGCTGATTTTCAGGTGTTAGCACTTGGGGGAGCTGCTCTGCCCCCAGCCTGGTGCAGGGCTCAGTGGGGGTTGTTTACCCTGTGAGGCCCCAAGAGGAACAACCCCAGTGGCTGGGCCAGCTCTGGAGCCCTGGATTCAGCTCCCACAGTAACTCCGGAGGTCTACGTCTGCAGGGCCTGGATGCTCCGGGGCCGGGCCGCTGATCTGCTCAGCTGGGGCAGGAGTTTCCTTGCTGTCCTGGGCCCTCCTGGCCTCTGCCTGTCCTGGGCGGAGGCCGGATCCTGGGCTGTGTCCCGGCGCCCTGGGCTCCCGGTCTGCGCTGTTTGATTTGCGCTCCGCCCCGCAGCCACCTCCCCGCGGAGCTGCTACCCGAGCCCCTCCGAGCTGCTCCCAGAGCCACCAGGCCCCTCTGCACGGAGGCTCTTCCTCTGCCGGAGCCGCTGCCGAGCTGCTCCCGGGTCCAGCCGTGCGCGCTGCAGCCCTTAGGGAGCTCGACGCCCTCTCCCGGGGCGCAGGTGTCTGTTAGTGTCCCAGGGAGCCCGAGGGCATCCCTGCCCTCCTGGGTCCTGCTCCAACTCCCTGTGAGCCCCTTTCCCCCCCGGGAAGGTTGGTGCAGCTCCTCCTTCTCCGGAACGGGGCTCTCCTGTCCTGGGGACACTCGCCCCGGCCTCAGCCCGGCTCCTCAAGGGCCCTTCACCCTTGGAGGCCTTTTGTTTCTTTATTTCTTTTTTCCCATCTTCCTACCTTGATAGAAGCGGGAACTCTTCTCACTGTAGCATTCCAGCTGCTCTCTCTTTAAATCTCAGGCCAAATTCGTAGATTTTCAGGATAATTTGAAGGTTATCTAGGTACTTTGGGGGGGACAGGTGATTTGGGGACCCTACTCTTCTGCCATCTTGCCCCTCCTCTCCAAGTTTAAGGTAATTAAAAGAAAATAAAATACCAGGTCCTCAGAAGCACTAGTCATATATGGCTAATAGCTACTGTACTGAAAAGAGCCTCTTTCTAGATTAGCATTCTGTGAGTGGAAACTCTATATGTATTAAAATGAAGAGAATGAATACAAACATTTTGGGTGAACCTACCTAGTAAGAGTAGAATTAAATGATTTATTGAGAATGACAGATCACAATTAGGGTAATGGGGGCACAGGAGGGTCAGTGCCAGTTCAGCCTCCAACTCTAGTAGGAGCCTGATGGGTTTACCCTCATATCAAGGGACAGGGAGCTCTGTCACTCCAACATGGTATCTCAGCATTACATGGACTATGGTTGAAGAGTATGATGACTGGCTCCACTTGTCCCATTGATTGTGTCTTCTCTTAACTCTGTCATCCTAACTTCTATTCCCAGTTCCCCAACAAATCTGAGTGTAGAGAGCAAAATGGACTCTCTCATGTCAAGCAGGAGCCTTTGTCAAGCAAGGGCCTGTGTCAAGCAATGATGCAAGCAGTTAAGGTACTGCACCTAAGAGATATCACCAGGACCAGCATCAGCTGACACCCCAGAACTGATGACAAGCAGAACCAGAGGAGGTCTGCAGAGACCCAAAACTCATTAAATACCTTTAAAAAAGGAATGATTTTGGCAGTAAAGTATCAGAGTCTTTCGACCTGACCCCTCCATGTCTGACCACATCAAAAAGGCAACTGCCACTGAAGGCTCTGACCAGTTGATCTCCAAACAGAACTGAGATCCTTTGTTGCATGAACGTTGGAAGCAGTAAATGCCAAGAGCTGGCCCAGACCAGACTAAGGCCTTATCTCAACTGGGTGCCCACAGACTGACTTTCTGTTTGGTTCATTAACTTCCTACACCCTTCTGTTATCTTGTTTGTTGTGTGGCTTGTCTTCTGTCCTGCTTTTGTGTGTAAGAAGCTTTTTGTCATTGAGGTTGGAATCCTGAACCTGCTTTATAATTGTGTGACTTAACTTTGCTTTTGCGTGAATAAAGCTGACGTTGTAGAAAGACACTACTCGCCTTCATAGCATACTCATGACAGATGGGCCCCCAAGGGCCCTTCATCTCTATCATAGGTATATGCATGTGTCATTCATCTATCATTTATTTATCACTGTATATATGTGATATATTTATATGATATATTTACATCTGTATCTAGAGATAGATCTATATCTTTCTAGAACTCTATCTCTATCATGTATGTATGTACCACCTACCTGTTATCTATCCAGTTATCTATTTATTTATCTATCTATCGTCTATCTAGATCTTGATATGTGATGTCTATAGATCTATCATCTACATATCAAAAGATCTATATCTATCTCCTTCCTTTTCCAATGCTTACTTTAGATTTAATTTGCTTTTCTTTGTCTAGTTTACTAAGATGGACACTTGTATTATTGATTTTTAGATCTACCTTATTGTCTAATATATGCATTTAGTGTCATAAAATTTTCAAATAAGACCTGCTTTTTCTGTATCCCACAGGTTTTGACAAATTGTGTTACATTTTCACTTAGCTTTATATATATATATATACATATATATAGTTTCTCTTGAGATTTCTTTGATTATTAGAAGTGTGTTTTTTAATATCCACATATTTTGGGATTTTTCAGTTATCTATTATTGATTTCTAGTTTAATTTCATTATAGTCTCAAAGCAGACTTCATACGATTTCTTTTCTTTTAAATTTGTTAAGGTGTATTTTATGATCAAGAATGTGGTCTATCTTGGTGAATGTTCTGTGTGAGCTTGAGAAGAATCTGTATTCTGCTCTGGTAGGAGAAAGTAGTCTATAGATGCCAATTATATTTGGCTGATGGTATTGTTGAGGTCAGCCATGTCCTTAGTGATTTTCTGCCTCTATTTCTGATAGACTAGTGTTAAAATAATCAATGATAATGGTGGATTCACCTATTTATCCATGCTGTTCTATCAGTCTTTCTCATGTATTTTGACACTGTGTTCTTAGACACATACGTGTTAAAGATTGCCATGTCTGCTTGGAGAATTGGCCCCCTTATCACTATGTAATGCCTCTCTTTATTCCTGATAACACTTGCTATGAAGTCTAATTGTCTGAAATTAATTTTGCTATTTCTGTTTTCTTTGATTAGTTATAGCATGGTACATATATTACATGTATGTAGGCTCCATGCCCAGCGTGGAACCCAATGTGAGGCTTGAACTCGCAACCCTGAGATCAAGACCTGAGCTGAGATCAAGAGTTGTAGGCTTAACCAACTGAGCCATAGAGATGCCCCTAATTTATATATGTTTTTATGTTTAAAGTAAATTTCTTGCAGACAACACATTAGTAAGGTCTTAGGTTTTTTTTGTGTGTGTATCTGTGTTTTTGGTTTTGTTTTTATTCATGACAGACATGGGCAGAGGGAGAAGCAGGCTTCCTTGTGAGAAGCCAGGATCATGCCCTGAGTTCAAGGCAGATGCTTAACCACTGAGCCACCCAGGCATCCTGGGGTCTTGTTTTTGATCTACTCTGACAATTTCTATGTTCAGTTTCAAGTGTACATTTTAGTTATTCAAAACTTCCATTCAACATCCTGTGCTCATCACAATTGTATTCCTTAATCCTCAAAACCTATTTAACCAACCCCCACTCCTCTCCAGTGACCATCAGTTTGTTCCCTACAGTTAAGAATCTGTTTCTTGGCTTGCCTCTCTTTTTTCCCCCTATGATTGTTTATTTGTTGTTTAAATTCCACGTATGAGTGAAATCATATGGTGTTTGTATTTTTCTGACTGATATTTTCACTTAGCATAATGCACTCTAGCTACATGCACGTCACTGCAAATGGCAAGATTTCTTTTTTAAATCTGAATAATATTCCATTATACATATAATGGAATATATCTATATCTATAATCTCACATCTTCTTTATTCATTCATCAGTTAATGGACATTTGGGCTGTTTCCATAATTTGGCTATTGTAGATAATACTGCTATTATCTAAGATTAAGGCGCATGTGCCCCTTTGAATTTTGTATTTTTATTTTTATTTTTATTTATTTATGATAGGCACACAGTGAGAGAGAGAGAGAGGCAGAGACATAGGCAGAGGGAGAAGCAGGCTCCATGCACCGGGAGCCTGATGTGGGATTCGATCCCGAGTCTCCAGGATCGCGCCCTGGGCCAAAGGCAGGCGCCAAACCGCTGCGCCACCCAGGGATCGCGCATGTGCCCCTTTGAATCTGTATTTTTGTACACCTTGGATAAATACCTAGACGTGCAATTGTTGGGTTGTAGGGTAGTTCTATTTTTAACTTTTTGAGGAAACTCCATACTGTTTTCCAGAGTGGCTGCACAGTTTGCATTCCCACTAACAACGTAAGAGGGTAGCCATTTCTCTACATCCTTGCCAACACCTGTTGTTTCCTGAGTTGTTAATTTTAGCCATTCTCACTGATGTGTCGTGATATCTCATTGTCCTTAGATTTGCATTTCCCTGATAATGAGTGATGCTGAGCACTTAAGTGTCTGTTGGACATCCTTATGTCTTTGGAAAAATGTCTATTCATATCTTCTGCCCATTTAACTAGATTATTTATTTTTGGGGTGTTGAGTCTGACAAGTTCTTTATTAGATTTTGGAAACTAACCCTTTATCAGATACGTCATTTGCAAATACCTTCTTCCATCCCATAGGCTGCCTTTTAATTTTGTTGATGGTTTCCTTTACCATACAGAAGCTTTTAATTTTGATGAAGTCCCAATGGTTTATTTTTGCTCTTGTTTGCCTTGCCTCAGGAGATGTGTCTAGTCAGACATTGCTAGAGCCAATGTCAAAGAGGCTACTGCCTATGGTCTCCTCTAGGATTTTGATGGTTCCCTGTCTCACGTTTAAGTCATTTATCCATTTTTAATTTATTTTTGTGTATGGTGTAATAAAGTGGTTCAGTTTCATTCTTTTGCATGTGGTTGTCCAGTTTTCCCAACACCACTTGTTGAAGAGACTGTTTCCCATTGCATATTCTTTCCTACTTTTATGAATATTAGTTGACCATATAGTTGTGATCCGTTTCTAGATTTTCTTTTTTTTCATTTCTAGATTTTCTATTCTGTTCCATGTATCTATATATTTTTATGCCAGTATCATACTGTCTTGATCACAACAGCTTTGTGATATAACTTGAAGTCTGGAATTGTGATGCCTCCTGCTCTGCTTTTTTTTTTTTTCTTCAAGTTTGCTTTGGCTATTCAGGCTCTTTTGTGGTTCCCAACAAATTTTAGGAGACAATCCCCATTTTTTAATTGGCATATTTAAGTCATTGACATTTAAATAATTATTGATATAGTTTATTGATTTATTATATATTATTGATTTGGTGAAAATTGATCACTGTATCATTATGTCATTATATCTAACATTTTGGTTACCACTATTTTTTCCCTAGTTTGTCATTTCTATTTTTGTCTTTCACTCTTTTTTCCCGCATTTTGTAATTTTAATTGAATATTTTATATGATTTCTTTTTTCTTCCTTCTCATCATGTCAGTTTTTAAAAACCTTTTAGAGGTTGTTCTAGAGTTTACAATATACTCATATAATGTTTATTATATAAATTATGCAAATTTCACTTCAAATAACACTGTAACAATTCATGGGTAGTGAAAATACCATATAATAACAAAATATTTCTAATTCCTTCTATCCACTCCTTTTACCATTTCTGATGTGCAGTTTACTTATACATAAGCATGCATAAACATTTATGTGTATATATAAGTACATACATAAATACATTGTTGCTATATTATTTTGAAGAAACACTTATTTGTTAGAACAATTAAGAATAAGAAATACACAAATGTTGATTTTACCTTTACTTATGTATTCTCTGGTACTCTTGCTTGGCTTGTGTAGATCTGTTACTGGCCTATGTAATTTTCCTTCTCTCTGCAGAACTTCTTTAAGCATTTCTTGCAAGACAGGTCTACTAGCAACAAATTCCTTCAATTTTGTTTACCTATAAAATTACTTCTCTTTCATTTTTGAAGGATAATTTCACAGGGTACGGAATTCTAGGTTCTCTGTGTCTGTTTTTATGCCAGTTTCCCCCGCACCAATACTAAATATTTCATTCCATTACTTTCTTGCTTGCATTGTTTCTAAACAAAAGTCAGATATAATTCTTTGCTCCTCTATCAGTAGTGTTTTTCTACCTTCGTTCCTCTGTCTTGATTCAAGATTTTTTTCTTTAACTTTCATTTTATGTTTATGGTCTCTATCTTACTTGATCTTCCTGGTTCTATGGTTTGGGGTCTGACAATAATTTGAGAAAATTATTATTGTTTCATATGGCTTAATGCTCTTAGGCACATACATGTTAAGAATTATTTTTTTCTTGACAATTGACCACTGTATCATTATGTAATGCTCTTCTTTACCTTTCATAAGTTTCTTTGCTTTGAGCTACTGTAAGCTTTATGCATGCAACTAATACAATTCTGTATGATTTTCAAAATTTTGTAATTCTATCACTCCAAAGGTGGCAGAATAGAGATATAAATATGGATATGGAAATGAATATAGAAAAAAAAGGAAAAAAAAGAAAAAAAAGGAAATAGATATAGATTTATGCATAGACTATAAGATTTAGCCACTTTATAATTTACCAGGGTGTGCTTAGAGGATAAATTAAAGAATATACTAGGAAAATGAGATTACAGACATATCTGTGCTTTCACATGAAATGTATTTCACAGTATAGGACTTATGATGAAGCATACATGTACAAATTTTTGTTTGACACACTTCTTTTCAGTTATTTTGGATATATAACCAAGAATGGACTTGCTGAGTTATAAGGCAATTCTAAGTTTACCTTTTTGAGGAGCCACAAATTATTTTTCGTAGCAGCAAAGTGCTTTTATATTGTATACTTATAGAATATGTGTTATATTGGAGTTTGTAATTCAGAATTAGCTCCAATCTAGTCTTTAAAAAGATAATAAAAACTGGGCAGATAATTTAAACTAATTCAATAATAATCTATTACCTCCTATGATCCAGGATGATCCCAATTGAAGACAATTAATGAAAAAAAAAAACAGACAAAAGTTCAGCCCTAGGTAAGTCTTGCCTTATTAAGTACATATAGAAAATCTGGCTGTAAAGAGAATGTGTACAGACAACTTGTATTTGTCCCATTGTCTCATCAACTACACTCACAAATTCGAAAGTATATTCCCAAGGGGAGATTTCACACAGGGAGCATAAATGAAAACTTTTGATAAGGGTAGAAGTAAATGATGGGCAAGTTTGCAATCCATTAGCGGTTAACATTGCTTGTCTCAGGAAGGATTTGGTAACTGTTAGGTACTTTTGTCATTTTCTCCTGAGTTGTCACTATCCTTCTTCCATCATCTTCTCAGGCAAAAAATGTTTTCTACAATGCTAGAGTCTGCCCTCATTGTTCCTGAAATTTAGCTTTGAGCTTCTCTACTTCATTTGGTATCTTTCATGTCTAATAGAGCTAAGCTTCACCATGTCACTTGTCCCCTCATTACTCAGCTTTAGAATCTTTCCATTTTCATGGTTTTAGGTTCTAGTAAAATAAAGAAAATAAATTGTGGCTTACATTTTAAATTGGAAATTATGAGTTTCTTAAGTAAGTTCCAGATCTAATTGGAGTTTGTCATTTTTTCTGTGTGTGGATCACATTCTCAGAGCTACTGATTTTATAGTCTCCATGTTGCATTGTGATGTGTGCCTCCTTGGGTCCACTTGAACCTACTTTTCAGCAAGCTTTTTCCAGCATTCCAGCAATCTGGAGCCACACAGTAATTTCTCTTGTGCCACAAAAAGGGCCTGTTCTCTTCCTGTCATGCTTGTTTTGTGAAAGGACGTTAGATTAGGTTCACTGTAAGTACCGAAAACAAAACAGTAGATTAGCTCCGTGATTTCACCAACTCAGTTTCCTTCTATATTGTTAATTTGCCCTCTTCATCTGCTGGCTTTTATCTCTTGTACAAGACATCTGCGGAAGTTCTGGTGGTCATGACTACATGTCAGCTAATAGGAAAGAGTGGTGAAATGAAGAGTGTGATCCCACCCTGATTTCTAAGGACAGTGCTGGAAGGCACATACATTTATGCTTGTAGTTCACTTTACAGCTTGGGTACATAGCCATATCTAGCTGCATTGGTGATTGGGAAATATATTTACTTCAGTTAAAATAGAGTATTTTTTTTTCTCAGTTAAAATTAAGTATATTTTTAAAGAAGGCAAAATTGGATATTAGGGAACAACTGGTTCTGTGTATCCCAAGAACGGATGAACAGACAGCTTATCTCCTACATGTCAGTTTTCAAAGCTTGCTCACCTGTTTAATGGGCATGAGGTCAGATGCATTACTAATTGCAAATTATGGCTTTCTTTTTTATTTGGGTAAGTGATAACAAGTCAAAGGATGTGTAAGGTCATGCTTATGGGGTATGAGGTGGGGGACTGTGGTGGTGAAGGGAATCCTGTTCTAGAATCAGGTAGTAGGCATATGCTTTTTTGATTTTGGCCGCATACCCTCTTGGAATAGAAGTCACTCCTCCCTGAGTAAATTCCTTTTTTGAAGAGAAAATGTAGTAGAAATGTTTGGGTGGGAGTGCAAATCTCTTTGCTGTTCTTGATTTTTATGAAGAGTCAATTTAGAGAAATTATTATTATTATTTTATTATTATTAAAGGTTTTATTTATTCATGCGAGACACAGAGAGAGAAGCAGAGACATAGGCAGAGGGAGAAGCAGGCTCCCTGTGGGGAGCCTGAAGCGGAACTCCATCCCAGGACCTCAGCATCATGACCTGGGTCGAAGGCAGATGCTTAACCATTGAGCCACCCAGGTGCTCCAATTTAAAGAAATTAATCCAGCTGCAGTAAAAGGGATGCAGATTGAACTTTAAGGATGACTTTTGGCCTCTGAAGACTTTCAGTGATGTCTTAAGAAAACAGAAAGTGATTTTTGGCATCTCTTATGATGGCTGCATTCTTTTTTTTTTTTTTAATTCATGAGTGACAGAGAGAGAGAGAGAGAGAGAGAGAGAGAGAGAAAGGCAGAGACACAGGCAGAGGGAGAAGCAGTCTCCTCACAGGAAGCCCAATATGGGACTTATGGGACTTGATCCTTAAACTGGGGTCACACCCTGAGCCAAAGGCAGACGCCCAACCACGGAGCCACCCAGGTGTCCCTGATGGTTGCTTTCTATAATCAAATACTTGGGATGATAAAGTATGGTCTAGCTTAGAGATACAAGACTGCAATCAGGGACTGTTCTTTCCTCCCTCTCTGCTGCATTCTATGTTAAATGGTGAAATATGTAAGAGCAATAAGAATTGCTAAAGGGATTTAAGGGGAAGTTAAGGAGTGGAGTAGGTTGCATGTGATTAGATTTGTGTGTATACACACATCTTGGAAAAACAAGCTGTAGTTGTGTATATGAGGTGGGATGAGAATGAGGGCCGGGAACCCCGTTTGGTAATTCCAGCATCATCCAAGTAAAGAATGAGTGTATCTTTGACTATGAGAGTGGTAGTTGCAACTATAAGGATTGAATCTCATGGAAAGGTAAGCAGTGACAGTCAAATGGACAGGATTTGGTGAGGGATGAGATATGTAGGTGGTGACAGAGACCTGCTGACCTGATGAAGCAGTCACTCAGTTACCAACCCTGGAGGGGATATCATGACTTTGTTTGTTGGCATGATGAATTTGAGATGCCTCTGGAACATCCAGTGTGGGTATTGAGGTGGAGTTGGGTGGTGAAGAGCTTGGAGGAGACATCTCATGGCCTATAATATGTGTGACAGACTTTGGTGTACCATGAATGAGAGTGATTTAAGAGACTGTGGACTGAGAAAAGAAAACCTGTGGTCTAGCACCAGGTTTTAATTCATTTATCACTTAATTGGAAGGAGTGGGCCAGAATAGGAGAAAAACCAGAAATGTGATGTCACTACCAAAGTAGAAAGATTTTCAAGGAGGAACTAACAACAGTGCCAATGCTGTTGAGATTAGGTAATAAATGTTCTTTGGCCTTGTCCATTTATTCAATGAATATTTATTGATGAGGGTACAATATTAAAGTCAAAGCCATGTTTTTCATATTCTAAGGGTAAAAGAAACCTTGAATTAAGAAACATGAAAGAGATGGCGGAATGAAGTGAAGGATGTCTGGAAAGGCATCTTTCCATTTTGGAAAGGGTGGCCTGTGCAGGCATCTCTGATATGATCACATTTGAAAGTTCCTAAATGCAGTGCAGGAGAAAGCCATGCAAAAATGTGGAGGAAAGCACCCAGGCATCAGGAACCATGTGCGAAGGACCACAAGCTAGAATTGTGCTTAGGAATTCTGACCAATAACAAGAGGGCCAGTGCAGCTGGAGGAGAGGAAGGAGAAGTTTGGGGAAATAGCCATAGGTGGCTATTCTACTCTTGACTTCTCTTCTCAGAAGAAAATCCTATCATGGGCTCCTGGAGCCACAGGGACATCCTAGAGGAGGAGGACCCCTCTCTGAGTCTTAAGCAGTCCTACCCACCCTACACTTCCCTATGACCTTCTTCATTGCTCCTGTCACTTCCTTGTTCCTGAGGCTGTAGATGACAGGGTTCAGCATGGGTGTGAGGACTGTATAAAAGATAGACACTACATCATCCTGGCCAGGAGAGTGGTAAGATGCAGGTAACATATAGGTATACACAAGAGGCCCATAGAAGAGGTTGACAACTGTTAAGTGGGAGGAGCAGGTGGCTAGGGCCTTCTGACGCCCCTCCACGGAGTGCATCCCAAGCACTGCTGCCAGAATGAGGGCATAGGAGGTGGTGATGAAGGCAATGGGCAGCAGAAGGACCACCACACCTGTCACAAAGAGCACTTGCTCATAGGCTGCTGTGTCAGCACAGGCCAGCCTCAGCAGCGAAGGCACCTCACAGAAAAAGTGTGCAATCTTCCTTGAGCCACAATAGGGGAACTGTAGGGTCAATGCTGTCTGGACAGAGGCATTGATGGATCCACCCAGCCAGGAGGCAGCCACCATGAACAGACAGGTCTGGTGGCTCATGAGTGATGGGTAGCGCAGAGGGTTGCAGATGGCCACGTAGCGGTCATAGGCCATGAGGGCCAGCAGGAGGCATTCAGCGGCCCCAAGGAACATGAAGAAAAACATTTGTGCCCCACAGCCCACAAATGAGATGCTAGTCCAACCAAAGAGGAAACCTGCTATCATCTTGGGGACGGTGACTGAGGTGAAGAAGATGTCCAGGAAAGACAACTGGCTGAGGAGGAAATACATGGGTGTGTGGAGCCGGGCATCAGCCCAGATCAAGAGGACCATGGCAGTGTTGCCAGCCATTGCTAGTGTGTAGACTACCACAACCATGCTGAAGAGGAACAGGTGCATTGGACTGTCATTGAAAAGACTTGTGAGGACAAAGCCGATGGTAGAGGAGTGGTTCCAGGGCCCTCTACTTGTCTCCTGCCAAGCCTCACTGTAGGGAGGAAGGAAACCAACTTATCAAGGGCTCAGAAGCATCCACTCTGAGTTTGAGAGAAGGTGATGGATGAGAACAGCAAAGGGCAACAAGTAAGCTGGCACAGAGGCTGTGGGAGTTCTTCTTAATACTCTTGCAAATTTTTGTAGGTTTGGCATTATTTCATGTTGAAAAATACTCTAAAAGATATAGCATGCAGCCAAAGCAGTGCTCAGAGGGGAAGTTATAATGCAGAATGTGTATGTTAAAAAAGAGGAAAGACTGAAAACCAATGATCAAAGTTTCCATCTTAAAAAGTTAGAAAAAGAAACACAATGCATTAGAATACCCCATGTTTTGGGAGCGTTAAATGGTTAACAATATGTGTAGGATGCTTAGGGTACAGGCAGGCAGGAGGCATATGGTGTTTGTCAGCAGCTGATAACACCACAACTGTTACCACTTTAATAACTCATTTTAATAACCCTGAGCCTCTGCTTATCTCTCTATATTAAATGGGTCATGATACTTGCTATTGAATAAGAAAAGAATACGTTTTGCATAATAGGTTCAATAAGTATTAGAACACTTCCCTTTGTCACTTAAGCAAATTAGTTTTGCAAAATAATCATACAATCAACAATTTTACCCACCTGCAAAGAGCTCCTAGTCCCTCCCCCTTGGAGACTCCCCTTCTACAAGTCTTGTTCTCAGAAACCTTGTGTTTGTTGTGATGGTGCTCCTCCACTGCACACTGGATCTCCCTACTTCGACTGGGTATTCTTATGACTAAGGACTCTGTCCTTTCCTTCTTTTATATTTCTCCACAGAAATGAGTTTGCATGGTCTCTGGTCAATGCTTATGGGATGTGTGTGGTGAATAGATGAAAGAAACGCAACCTTGCCCACATAAACGCTATTACCTTTGTGGCTGTCTTTTGGTATTGCCAACTGGATTCAACACCCCTTTGGTGGGAGCTGTGCATAAGTAACTGTTCCTAGAAATTATTGATTGTCCTGACACTATCAATTTCTCCCTTTGTGGCAGTTTCTCAGTATTAACACACACACATCTGCATCGCCATGTTTGAGATACGTGTGTGCATGTGTGTGTCTCAGAATAATTAAGGTGATTCTTTTTCTTTCAGATTGGTCACTGGGGGAAGAGGATATATTTTTCCATTACTGCCATCTCTAGCTTGCTTAGATGTGAACTGGTACCCTCTAGGTATTAAACATACACTAGAATGAATTAAAAAAGGAATCCTCGATGTAAACAATACATTTTATGTTGTCAGGTATGCCAACACCTAATCTTAATTCTCTCTCCCATGAATTTTCTCTACTGGTATGATTTTTTTTTCTATTCCCCTAGAGTTTAACTGTGTTTTTTCTTTTTAAAATAAAACACAGGCTTGGTTTTTATAATTCAAGATATCTCATTTATGGAGAAAGATAGTGTTGAAAAACAAAAACCAAAAATCAAACAACTGTCAGATATTTTCAATGCTGGAAAATTTGACAGAAGTTGTGGAATGAGGGGTACCCGGGTGGCTTGGTGGTTGGGCGTCTGCCTTTGGCTCAGGTCATGATCCCGGAGTCCTGGGATCGAGTACCGTATCGGGCTCCCCTCGGGGAGCCTGCTTCTCCCTCTGCCTGTGTCTCTGCCTCTCTTTCTCTGTCTCTCGTGAATAAGTAAATAAAATCTTAAAAAAAAGAAAGTGTGGAATTGCCCATGGTCAAACATTGGGCCTCATGAATGGGGGTGAGGATTTTAAATTATTTCCCTATCTCTTGACCTCCCATCTTTCCCTTACTCACCTCACATTGTCCCAATGTGCAGTCTCCATCAGGAGGTTCAGCCTCTTGTTGACTTTTCTCTTTCTTCCATGTCCTTCCTGGGCTCCAAGTTGTAGCTCAGAAACTGAAAGAGTCCCTTGGGAAGTCCACACGGAAGGCTGTGAAAGCTGAGGCCATACATCCATCTCATTTCAGCAAGGCACCTCTGAAAGCTTCCTGTTTCCCCCTGAGAGCTCTGTTTTCCACAGCATGCCTTAACCACCTTCACTGCAAATAGGGTGAGCTGTTGTTGCCTCTTCCTAGCACCCCTTTACCCACTTCAGAATGCTGTGACTGCTAAGCTTTTATAACTGAGTTTGCCCTATTTTCTTACCCACAGAGACTAGGATTGCAGTCTTTCATAGATGAGTTCTTACGATGTAACTATTTTTTTTGAGACTTACAGGATATGTATGCTGGGAGGACATGTTACTTAGCCCCCAAACTTCAAATCCCAGATGAAGTGATGGCATTTAGATTTGGTCCTCAAATTTGCACATCAGAATTATCTAAGGACCTTCAGAAACTACTAATGTATGTGCCTCATCTTCAGAATTAGTGATTTAATTGGTCTATGATATGGCCAGGTCTTCGGAAGGCCAAAAAGGTTTCCAGGTGATTCTAATCTACAGACAAATCCAGACATCACTGACTACAGATTTCACAAACAGAGGAATGGCAGATATGCCAACTGTTGATGCCTATATCTCCGTAGATCAGAATATGGTCCCTGGATCAGCAGCATCAGCTGCTTCTTCAAAATGCAAAAATCACAGTCCCCACACAGATTTATCAAATCAGAAACACTGGGTGGTGGCTCAGAACTGTTTTTATTTTTTATTTATTTATTTTTTAATAATAAATTTATTTTTTATGGTGTTCAATTTGCCAACATACAGAATAACACCCAGAACTGTTTTTAACAAGCCCTGCAGTTGGTCCGATATTTGCTAATGTTTGAGAACCACCCTAATACAGAGTTTGTCAACCAGGACTGATTCCCCCCATTGCCCCGGGACATTTGTCGATGGCTGAAAGCATTTTTGGTTGTTATAACTCAGAAGTAGGGATGGCATATAGTGGGAAGAAGCCAGGGATTCTGTTAAACACCCTACAATGACAGGATAGCCCCCGAATCAAAAATTAATCAGCCTAAAATGTCCATAGTGCCAAGATTGGGAAAGCTTGCTATTAATTGCACTGGCTTCCTAGGCAATTTTGGCCTAAATTTATGTTCCCTGGGGGTGTTTTTTTTTTAAAGGTTTTATTTATTATTCAAGAGAGAGGCAGAGACATAGGCAAAGGAAAAAAGTCTCCATGTGGGAAGCCTGATGCAGGGCTTGATCCCAAGACCCCAGGATCACAACCCGAGCCAAAGGCAGGTGCTCAACCAATGAGCCACCCAGGTGGCCTCCCTGGATGTATTTTTATTCTATGTCCTGCGGAACAGTGAGATGACTGTTGCATATTGTGGCAGCTGAATGAGGTTGTTGAATGATTAAGTGAATGAACACGACTCACGATAGAAGTGAAGGGAAAGACCAAAGCTCATACAGTTCACTAAAGGAGGTGCTTTTAAAATAGTAAAGGTTCACATCTACTTAGAGCTTGAAAACAACCTTAGCTCAGGTCTTACAGGATTCATACAGACATGGCCAGGTGTTTCCTAAGCAATGGACAGCCTGGCACAAACAGTCAATTCTTTTGATGAGTATTAGGTTTGTGGGATGTGCACATCTGGCAGGGATTTTTTTCTTTAATAACACAAGGGTGGTGGTGGGCTCTCATGGATGTGGCTCAGACTCTATGAGGGAAAAACTGCCACTGTGTAATACTTGCTATTGGTCTGATTTATGGATGATCTTTCCAAAGTTCTGCTGACTTGTTTCATGTTCTGTAGCCATGGCCAAAATCTGAACTCAGTGTCAGGGAGACAATGAAATTGACTGGCCTGTGAGTAGTTTTCTCACCTGTTGAGACAGGCCAGGGGGGTAGACTGCCTGGGGGAGAGGTAAGAATCTCTGTTCGACCACCTAACATGGCATTGGAATTTCATCTGGATACACAAATGGTTTTAATATTACTACCCACTAGCCTACTATGTGCCAGGATTGTGCTTGGTGTGCCAAATGCATGTGTTCTTGGTAGGCATTGTTATCTGCACTTTACAGAGTTAAAAGCCAAGATTCAGAGATAGCAGATACCAGAGTAGAGGGTTCAAATCCAATCTGACCAGAAGCTACTACTTGTTGCACAATGTTATTTTGTTTTGACAACATTCTGACAACAGCTCTCTAAAAAAATGTCTTCAAAATTGGTGCACAACTGGCCACCAGATGCCAGTGTAACTCAATTAATTAATTGTAGAAACACTGGTTAGTAGACCTACTTTAACTACAAGCTGAGTAATTTATAGGCTGTACTCAAATAAAACCTATATGGAAACATCTAAAGAAACTTCTTACATATCATCAAGAGAAAAGAAGATGGAGGGCAGTTAACCACTCTTCTTAGTTCTTCTGCACTAGTACTTTAACACAGTCCCTATGATTAATGGATATAAAATGAGATATCTTGACAGAGAAGGTTGCTTTCTTTTAAAATAGCTGATTGAAAAAGATTGTGGCTCCTCTTCCTTTGGGATTCTTTACAAATAAGGGAGCAAGATCCTTACCTGTGCAGACACCTGAGGCCTTGAAACTGGACAGGATGTTTTCCAAAACCACGAGCCAGTGATTCTCTCCTTGCTGGCTCCTAAGTATTGCCTAAGTTTTTCTGTGCAGATAATTAGATAGCTTCAGAAAGGAGACATGGCATAGATTGAAAAGAATTCTAAATAAACACAAATGTTAAGGTCTGAGATAAAGTTCATGTTTGTGGACAAGTGGTGGCTCCTATGGAAAAACACATGACCACATCCTCAGCCATAATGCAGTATCTGCAGGGGCTCCAGGGCCCCCACACTATTGTTTCAAAGCTTTATATACACAGGGTATTTATGGGAAGGCTTAAACATCATTGGTTAGATCAACATAGTGTCATCTCTGTGTCTAGGGGAAACTGCTCCCCAGTCAGCATCTTCCCTCCCTCCCTCTTCTCTTTCCTCTCTCCCTCCCTTCCTTCCTCTCTTCCTTCATCTCTCTTCCTCCATCTTCTTTTCCCTTCCTTCAAAATGTCTACTGAAGTTGATATTAGCTATAGCTTTTTTGCCCGTTAGGCAAAATAGGTTTTGCTCTAATGGGTTTTTATTCCTCAATTCTAAAAGTAATCACAATGACAAGCAAACTAATATATATCTCCTATTTTGTATTAAACACTTAACACATTATCTCAACTTATCCACATACTAGTATAATGAAAAAGATAATACGTCATTATTTTACACATGACAAAATAGAAGTTCAGAAGATTTACTAGCTTTAGTGTTCAAGGTCATCTTGCGATGTGATCTCAGGTCTGGGTCATGGTGAAGCCTATGACTTCCTTGGTCTACACTGTGGCCAGCATGTACTATGGGCACCCAGCCAGTCCTAGGTGGATATGTGAGAATTTAGGTCATGTTAATATGCACCCCCCCCCCCCAAACACACAGCTGTTTGGTGGTTATGTTTATACAGTCCTAATATGAAGAATGAAGAAATGAATTTGGTCTATTTCTCAACAAAATTAATCAGATATCTGTGTTCTAAACAATAATGAAACCCTATCTCTGAATAATATAAAACAGGTTATAAAATATGGTCCACATCCACTATCTCATTCCTTGATTATTTCATTTTTTTCTTTAGGCAATTGTATACCAGAGAGTCAAATGTTTGCTGCTGTTGTTGAATATGCACAGATCACAGAGATAAGATTGTTGTGCTCTCAGAATTTATGAACTCAAATAGCATACAGAAAAATGAGATAAATGCTATTATCCCATTTTGCAGAGATGGAAATTGAGACTCTAAAAGGAAAGCATCTTGCCCAGGGGAACTGAGTTTGGGATCAGTAATGGCTCCCACATCTGCCAACTGTACTCATATTTTAACCAGATCTAAACCTTTTCTTTTTTTGTTGAAGAACTTTTATTCATTCATTCTTGCCTTTACTCATTCAAAACATATTTCTTAATCACTGATCATAACCTGATGCAATGTTTGTCTTCTATCTCCTACAGCTGAAAGTTGTTTGTGGAACATCACAAGTTTTGATCCTGTGAGATCTAATAACAACCACGCATTTCTCTTTTGACATTTATATGTTGAAATCTTGCCTGTCTCAAGTCCTCAAATAGTCATGGAGAGTGTGTAAGCTAAAGGCTCTGGAGAAAGAATCTGTTTTCTTCACCGAGCATAGGCCTCTCCAGGTTACTTTCTATGGTTCACTGACCCCTACTCTACTATGCTACCAGAAAAAGTACAGTCAGTAACTGTTGTATCTATGCACACTGATGTCACCATGGATTTTCAGGGGGAAATGAAATATTATGAATTTATTTTCCAAAAGTGCAGGACCTTTTTATTCAGCCTCATTGTCCAATTTCCCTTAATGTTTTATTTTTTTTTAATTTTAATTTTTTTTTTTAAATTTATGATAGTCACACAGAGAGAGAGAGAGAGAGGCAGAGACACAGGCAGAGGGAGAAGCAGGCTCCATGCACCGGGAACCTGATGTGGGATTCAATCCCGGGTCTCCAGGATCCCGCCCTGGGCCAAAGGCAGGTGCCAAACTGCTGCACCACCCAGGGATCCCTCCCTTAATGTTTTAAAGTGCTACGAGCATCACCATAGCTAAGACCATGAAGTCATATTCCTTCTTACTTTATTGTGGTTCTTCTAGCCTGAGCTTCAGCTATCCTCAGTCTCCATAATCATGAACTAACTTGAGATCCAGGGAACTATTAGTGAGATAAAAGTGATTAACAGGCTTCAAGGATGCTGCTCTCTACCGACTGAATAATCCCTGTGAATAACCCACCTGTACATGACTTCTGTGTAAGGTTAGTCTACTACTAAAGTCAGGGAAATCTCTGTTTACTGCTTTGTACTTGATTCTTCCTGGTATCTCTGCTTTTCTTTTATTTATTTATTTATTTATTTATTTATTTATTTATTTATTTATGATAGTCATACAGAGAGAAAGAGAGAGAGGCAGAGACACAGGCAGAGGGAGAAGCAGGCTCCATGCACCGGGAGCCCGACGTGGGATTCGATCCCGGGTCTCCAGGATCGCGCCCTGGGCCAAAGGCAGGCGCCAAACCGCTGCGCCACCCAGGGATCCCTATCTCTGCTTTTCATATGCGATCTTACTCTTTGTGTATCCAACATTGCTTATTAAGTGTCTCCAAGAGTGGGCTTATATTGTGAGACTCATGGACTATACCCTTGAGCTGTTCTAGTTTGGTAGGAATCATAAGACCACAAGATCATATGATCCAGCTCTCTGCACATGAAAAGTTCAAGCTACCTAAAAGAAAGGACTGCTCTGGTACATTCCAGAGTCTCCTTGGGCTGGTATAAAAAGAAGTTTATGTCCAGCCACAGTTTTTTCAAAAAGTATTGTATATATTTTAGGTGCACAATTTGCTGATTTGATATATCTATGCATTGTGAAATAATCACCACAATCAAGCTAATTAGCCAGGTAACAGTATTGTTACCTATGGTCACCATGTTATACATTAGAACTCCAGAATTTATTAATCTTGCATAACTGAAACCTTGTGTCCCTTGACCAACATCTTCCATCCCCATCCCCAGCTCCTATGACCCAGCAATAGCATTTCTAGGTATTTATCCAAAGGAATTGAAGTTAGGGTCTTGAAGAGACACCTGCACTCCTGGTGTTCATTGCAGCATTCTTCATAATAGTGAAAAGATGGAAACAACTTAAATGTCTATTGAGTGAAAGGATAAAAAGTGTGGCTTTTATATATATGCAATGGAGTATTATTCAACCATAATCTTCCTTTCTCCATTTGCTTTTATATTCCTTGGTTTCTTCTTCTGCTGCTGCTGCTTCTTCTTTTTAAGATTTTTTTCTTTTTTTAAAAAAACATTTTTTTAATTTATTCATGAGAGACAGAGAAAGAGAGGCAGGCTCCCTGCGGGGAGCCCGATGTGGGACTCGAACCCAGGACTCAAGGATCATGCTCTGAGCCAAAGGCAGACACTCAATCAGTGATTCTGGCATCCCAAGATTTTCTTTTATAAGCAATGTCTACACCCAACACAAGGCTCAAACTCACATCCCCAAGATCAAGTTGTTCTTAGTAGGACAGATCATCTCAGGAGGGAGTAACAAAGCCAGCTTCTGTCCTCTGTTACTGAACACCCACACATTTTAAACCTTGTCTTTACAAGCTTGTTTTCCATTGCTCTTCAACACATCCTCCCTCCCCTCAGTAAGCCTTAATTTCTTTAAAAACAACGCCTCAGTAATTTTTGATGATGACAGAAGCAGTGGTGACTTCTGGGCTTTTCAATTACAAGGGTTTTTTTTTTTGCAAAATTTGGTTTATTAAGCTAACAGTAGCCTATATATATATAGGCTCTATTACTTGTACCTATTCCAACTGTCTTCCTCCCATTTTGGCATTGCCAGGTTTCTGAACCTACGTCTAAACTCTTACATTAATTACTACTAGAATTCTTCATAGGTGAGTACTTGAGCATTCCTATATCAAATCCAGTAATTCTTGGGGCACCCTGATGGTACAGTCAGTGGAGTGTCTGACTCTGGGTTTCAGCTTAGATCCTGATCTCCAGGTGGTGGGATTGGGCCCCCAGTTGGGCTCCATGCTCATTTTAAAGTCTGCTTCAGATTCTCTCTCCCTCTCCCTCTGCCCTTCCTGCTCATTCTCTCTCTAAATTAAGTAAATAAATCTTTAAAAAATAAAATAAAATACAGTGATTCTCATATTTTTCATATACATTGAAGTATTTTTGTCACTGTGATATTTTAAAATCTGCATTATAAGCCTTCTGGTCACTTCTATTATTATTCTTTTTTTTTTAAATTTTTTTTATTTATTTATGATAGTCACAGAGAGAGAGAGAGAGAGAGAGAGAGAAAGGCAGAGACACAAGCAGGCTCCATGTACCGGGAGCCCGACGTGGGATTCGATCCCGGGTCTCCAGGATCGCGCCCTGGGCCAAAGGCAAGCGCCAAACCGCTGCGCCACCCAGGGATCCCTCTATTATTATTCTTAATGCTATTAATAGGTTACCATTTGTTGTGTACCTACCATGTGTCTGTCATTCATTCAGTCGTGATTTTTACATGCTCACACCAACCATATAAATTATGGATTATTACATCTGTGGATCACATGGAGGCTCAGAAAGTTTAAGCAACTTTCTCAAGCCTACACTATCAGCAGGATGCAGAACCAAGATTTTAAATAAGGAATGTCATTCTTCAAAGTCTCATTTGGTGAGGAGTGCATTTTTTTTGGAGGATTTGCCACTGGGTTTACGTTTCCCAAACCAAATCAGAAAACATTCATTTTACCACAAGTGAAAGCCATTTACTCAAATGTTTAGGGAAGAATTGAGAGTTTTCAAGAGTAATCACTGCAGTCTGACTTTAGCTTTAGCTGACTGGTTTGAGAGCTAGAGTGTTCAAGTCCAGCAAACCCATCAGCAAAGTAGATAGCTGCAAAACTGAGGATGCACAAAATCCTGATCTTTGAAATAAGCCTGCAGATGGAACAACTCCTAAGTACTATTTTTAAAATATCAAACCAAAAATTTTGCATACATAAATATTGTGTGAACACTCAAACTTTGCCTGTAGCTGTATAAATTACCAACACATTCAGAAAACATTTTGATCCATTAAGTTTGGGAATTTCTGCTAAAGCAATTATTAATAAGGATAGTAAAGCTGTGTGCATAAATATATTCTATATAGCTTAGCCTATATTCATACAAAATGGGATAAAAAGTAAATGCCTAGCTATAGGGAAACAGGAAAATAAATTTTGTTAGGTCCATCCCGTGGTGTAGCATTAATCCTTTGAAAATGACACATACTTAAAATCTGTAGCAACATAAGGGGAATCTTATGAAAATAATGCAATTATGAAATAGAATATAAAACTATAATTGCAATGATAAAACTACATATTTTATACAGAAAAAAATGGAAGAGTGTTTTAAATTTTGAGATGATGGGTGATGGGTTTTTCTTTTACCTTTAATTTCTCTTTTTATTACTATAATACTTATTAAGTAGTAAATGCAATAATATAAATTGATTATCTTCAGTCAATCAATCATTAATAATATTTGAAATGTCAGGCTGTTTACCTGGAAAGTTGACCTGAACAGGCTGTTTACCTATACAGTTATAATCTGCCAGAAAAGGTGTTTTTGTTCTAGCTCATTCGTAAGGAATTGAGCTATTTGTTGTATGGTCTTACACTGGAGAGGGCTCAGATAATTATTTTTGTTTATTCATATGAAATGGCTCTCCAGACTTTAAATTAATGGTGGGGAAAACCAAATCTCAGAAAGGCGAAGCTATTTTCCATGGTGGTTCAGGCTGTGTCTACAGAGAACTGAGAGAACCTGACACTTCTGTCTGAATGGAGGCAGACGAACCCTGAAGCTGACCACACAAACCCATGCACATGTCCAACTGCTCTGAACTGTGTGTTTTTTGGGGAAGTCAAGAGATGACTTCTGAGCACTGTCTCCCAGCCCGTGCTGTCAGATCACACCTGGTGGGTGGCTCTGAGTCACAGAAATGTTACCTGGGCAGACAGCGTGAATTCAAGATCATCAGCTCCCACTGAAAACCACTGTATGGAGGGCATTATTAGAGCAGCCCCTGGGACCCAGCTCCACTGAGGACCCCGGGAACCCAAAGTTCCAAGGCCCTCCTGGGGTCTGTATAATCAGGGAGCTCACTACCTGTTGATGCTTTCTTATGGATAATTAAATGATTTTCTTTAAACATTGAGGTATAATTAGCATACAGTCTCATATAAGTCTCAGGTATATGATGTAATGATTCAACAATTCTATATATTTCTTTTTTTTTCAATTCTCTATATTTCTTAGTGCTCACCCATTTCACCTCCCTTCACCTCCCCTCTGCAACCACCACTTTGTTCTCTGTATTTAAGAGTCTATTTTTTGTCTTGTCTTTTTCAAGTGTTTTGTTTCATACATTCCACATTTAGGAAATCACGTGGTATTTGTTTCTCTATTTGACTTATTTCACTTAGAATAATACCCTCTAGGTATCCATGTTGTTGCAAATGGCAAGATTTCATTCTTTATTATGGCTAGATAATACTCATTGTGTATGTCTGTGTTTGTGAATATATAGAAGATCTCACACTTTCTTTGTCCACTCATCTATTGATGGACACTTGAATTGTTCCATATTTTGGCTATTATTAATAATGCTGCAATAAACACAGGTGCATATATATTTTTGAATTAGTATTTTCATTTTGGGGGGGTAAACACCTAGAAATGGAATTACTGGATCATATGATAGTTCTGTTTTTAGTTTTTTAAGGAACCTCTATACTTTCCACATTGGCTGTACAGTTCACATTTCCACCAAAGTGCACAAAGGTTCCTTCTTCTACACATTCTCACCAACACTAGTTATTTCTTTTTCTTTTTAATGTATATTTAATTATGCATTTATTATCTTCTCTTTTTATAAGTATATAAGTACCTCACAGGCAGAGATTTCATTTCTCTTATTTTCTTTCCTTTTTATAAAAACCATTTCAAGTAAAATTAATATACAATGTAATATTAGTTTCAGGTATGAAATATAATGATTCCATAATTCTACACACTTCTCAGTGCTTATCAAAATAAGTATACTCTCAGTCCCCCTTTTTAAATTGAATTATTTTTCCTAAAAAATCAGTCTATTTTTTAGATCTGCCCTACGACCCAGCAATTGCACTGTTGGGGATTTACCCCAAAGATACAGATGCAATGAAACGCCGGGACACCTGTACCCCGATGTTTCTAGCAGCAATGTCCACAATAGCCACACTGTGGAAGGAGCCTCGGTGTCCATCGAAAGATGAATGGATAAAGAAGATGTGGTCTCTGTATACAATGGAATATTACTCAGCCATTAGAAACGACAAATACCCACCATTTGCTTCAATGTGGATGGAACTGGAGGGTATTATGCTGAGTGAAATAAGTCAATTGAAGAATGACAAACATTATATGGTCTCATTCATTTGGGGAATATAAAAAATAGTGACAGGGAATAAAGAGGAAAGGAGAAAAAATGAGTGGGAAATATCAGAAAGAGAGACAGAACATGAGAGACTCCTAACTCTGGGAAACGAACTAGGGGTGGTGGAAGGGGAGGTGGGCGGGAGGTGGGGGTGACTGGGTGATGGGTGCTGAAGGGGGCACTTGATGGGATGAGCACTGGGTGTTATTCTATATGTTGGCAAATTGAACACCAATAAAAAATAAATTCACAAAAAAAATCAGTCTATTTTTTAATTTAAATTCAATTAACCAACATATAGCACATCATTAGTTTCCAATGTAGTGTTCAACAATTCATCTGTTGCGCATAACAACCAGTACGCATCACATCATGGGCTCTCATTAATACTTATCACCCAATTATACCATCCTTCCACCCACCTCCCCTGCAGCAACCCTTAGTTTGTTTCCTAAAGTTAGGAGTCTCTTGTGGTTTGTCTCCCTCTCTAATTTCTTCCCATTCAGTTTTCCCTCCCTACCCCTATGATCTTCTGTGTTGTTTCTTATATTTCATATATGAGTGACATCATATGATAATTGTCTTTTTCTGATTGACTTCTTTCATTTAGCTCAATACCCTCCAGGTCCAACCACATTGATGTAAATGGTAAGTATTCATCCTTTCTGATGGTTGAGTAATATTCCATTTTATATATACACTGTATCTTCTTTATCCACTCATTGCTGCTATCAACATTGGGGTGCAGGTGCCCCTTTTGGATCACTACATTTGTATCTTTGGGGTAATTACTAGTAGTGCAATTGCTGGGTCGTAGGGTAGCTCTATTTTTAGCTTCTTGAGGAACCTCTATACTGTTTTTCAGAGGGGCTGCACCAGCTTGCATTCCCACCAACAATGTAAAAGGGTTCCCCTTTTTCCACATCCTGGCCAACATTTCTTGTTTCCTGTCTTGTTAATTACAGCCATTCTGACTGGTGTGAGGTGGTATCTCATTATAGTTTTGATTTGCATTTCCCTGATTATGAGTGATGTTGAGCATCTTTTCATGTGTCTGTTGGCCATTTATATGTCTACTTTGGAGAAATGTCTGTTCATGTCTTCTGCCCATTTCTTGACCGGATTCTTTGGTTTTTTTGGGTGTGAGTTTGATCAGTTCTTTATAGAACTTGGATACTAGTCCTTTATTTGATGCACCATTTGTAAATATCTTCTCCCAAATTACTGGGGATTGTATGCCTAACACTTTCATTTCCTATCATCTCAGGCAATGGTTTCATCAATGTCTTAACCTCCATCTCTCAACCACACAATAAACTGTCTTGTTATCTTGACCTGACTTATACCTACTTTCTGGGATATGTGTGGGATTTTCAACTGTGCCATAGGATCAAGGGCTGTGAGCTAAAACAGACTCTCAAGTGGCATAGGAATTATCCCGCAGCACTGCGCCTTTTCACCCCATAGGCCTCTGAGCTCCAGGTTGGCTGTGAATACTGAGGACTCACTACATGTTCTCCTAAAGCACAACTGCTTCAATTTGGAGGGACACCCACCTTACAGGGGCTGCACAACCATAGACTGAGGTAAGCTATATCAGCTCAATCATCTAATAAAATTTCTCCACATCCATGTCCATAACTGCAATGAGGAATCTTGCTGTCACAGCATCTTTTTCCTGCTGACCAGCCTACTCTTGAGAACCTTGGCCTTCTTTTGCAAAGGACTGTCAAATCAACAAGTCCATTTTCCCCAGATTTAAAGATATGCAAGTGCCCTCCCACTTCCCCTATGCACATTCTATGTTCTCATATTTATTCTAAGGAAGCCTGAGTGAATGGCACTCTCAGAAATCCTGATGGGCAGGTAGGCAAAGAAAAGAGTAGAGAGGTGGATCTATGTTTAAAGAGAGCCAATCCTAAGTTGTAATTGGAAATGTAGTGTGTCCCTGTTTGGCACTTCCCCTGAGCATTCTGTGCTCTGTTTTCTCAGGTACAGCACTAAGGGGGCATAATCACTGTTTTCTAAAGTTCTTCTCTCACTTGATTAGACAATCATGTTGAGATCTGGAAGAAATTCAAGCAACGAACAGAAAAAAAGAATTAATTAATGTCTGGGGAAAAATACCCAAAGGATGAATGCCACAGGAGGCCCCACAGCAGTTACAGAACTGCAATTATTGATTCCATCAGGTGTTTCCCCTGCCTGATGCACAGTGTTCTATTTATTCTTTATTTCCTGGAGAGTCACAACCCAGTTACAATGTGGCATCCATCAATTGTGATGTGTTTTCTTCCATGAATATTATATAAATCATTGGGGAGATTCTCCATAAAGTATAGGCTTTTTCTGAGGTAGTATCTACTAGGAATAAACATGTTTATAAATTGGCTGTTATACTGGAACCAATAATCTGGTCTTTGCCCAGCATGAAGTGAAGTTAACATTCAGATCAGGTGTTTGCTGTACCTTCTTCAGAAGTTCATGTGGTTTTCACTTCCACAGGCTTTCCACTGGGTGTATGGATTCTATACACATAATCTGAACAAAAACATTGGTTCTATAAGGAGGCAGTTAACAAGAGTTGAGACTAGAGGCCTCACTCTAGTCTGGGAGACAGGCATTGGGGCCAACAGGGAGGAAATGTCACCAGGCCATCTCTGTCCCTACCTGCTCCACCTTTCCTCCTTCAACTTCATCCCATATGCTGCATTGCTAATTTGATTCTCAGTCAAGGTGAGAAAGGGGAGTATGATTGTAAGTGTGGGTGGTCCTGGGTTCAGTGGGAGGTGAAAGGGTCAGAAAGTCTGGATGGGAGGGACAAGAAGAGGAAAACATAGCTATGTTGGTTTACACAGATAAGAGAGAGCATATGGATTCTGGTATAACTGGTCTAAATGGAACTCTGTGCTTGTTATCCATTTGATCTTGGGCACATGAAATAACCTCTGTGCTGGAGTCCTCCATCTGCAAAGTAACACCTACACACTGTTATGAGAGTAATTAATAAGTGCAAAGTACTTAAAACAGTGACCTCCTCTAACTATCACTGTTTCAGCTCTTATTAACTGTTCTATATATTGACCCTTGTTTTGTGCAGAAATTTATTTGAGATTTAAGCATTAATTATTATTTTCCATTCAATTTTTGGTGAAAAACAATGTAATTCTGTTATCATCTTGTTTCAGAAAAGAATCAGGCAGGATTAAACCTAAACCATCCAAATCAAATGAAATCAGCCTCCAGAGAAGATTAGATAACAGATCCCCTCATGCATTCCAGCATGTGTCAATTCTGACTTATGTGAAGCCAATTTATGATTATGTTCTAGGAAAATCAAGAGTAATTTTCCCTGTAGGTGGATCTCTACAATTAATCAGATTCAAGAAAGAAATATCACAATTGTCCATCGAAAGATGAATGGATAAAGAAGATGTGGTTTATGTATACAATGGAATATTACTCAGCCATTAGGAACGACAAATACCCACCATTTGCTTCAACGTGGATGGAACTGGAGGGTATTATGCTGAGTGAAATAAGTCAGTCGGAGGAGGACAAAAATTATATGGTCTCATTCATTCGGGGAATATAAAAAATAGTGAAAGGGAATAAAGGGGAAAGGAGAAGAAATGAGTGGGAAATATCAGAAAGGGAGACAGAACATGAGTAACTCCTAACTCTGGGAAAGGAACTAGGGGTGGGGGGGGTGGGGGTGACTGGGTGACAGGCACTGAGGGAGCACTTGATGGGATGAACACTGGGTGTTATTCTATATGTTGGCAAATTGAATACCCGCAGTGGCTCTGCAGGCCTCGGCCCCCGGCGCGCAGGTCCGCGTGGGCCCCGGGAAGTGTGAGGGGCCCCGGGGTGGCTGTGCGAGAGGCACCTGGCCCTCCCTGTGGCGTGGCGGATGCCTGGGAGGGACTGGGAGGGGGACAGCGGGCCTCGGGGGCCTCATGGAGGCGTGGCGAGGCGGGCCAACACCCTTTGGGCCGCCAGGGTGCCAGGACTCGGGGTGCTCAGGGGAGGAATGGTGGGACCTGTTCGCGGAGGGGGGTTGCTGTGGGGCCTCCTACGGGTCAGGTCTGCCCCCGGCTCAGGGAGGGTGCGGGTCCCCGTCAGCGGGGGTCAGGGAGGGTGCGGAACCCATCTGCGCCCGCTCCGAGGGGTTTGGATGCAGGCACCTTGCAACGTCAGGGCAGGGCCTTGGGGCAGTGGCTTGAGGGCCTGGGCTGCTGGGTCCCAGGGGCCCCTCCAAGGTCCTTGGTTCTCCCTCCTCCCCCGTCCCCCCCTGCCCCCCTTCTCCCCTCCCTAAGCTCCCCCGTGCTCGCAGGGAGCACACCCGCCCCCCCCCTTGATCCCTATCAGGTGAGTATGGCTATTTCTAAAACTTTTGAATTTTGAAAGTGTTCCCCTTTCTCCACATCTTCTCCAACATTTGTTGTTACCTGTCTGGTTAATGTTCCCCATTCTCACCGGTGTGAGGTGGTATCTCATTGTGCTTTCGATCTGTATTTCCCTGATGGCCAGTGATGCGGAGCATTGTCTCCTGTGCTTGTTGCCCATGTCTATGTCTTCCTGTGTGACATTTCTGTTCGTGTCTTTTGCCCATTTCAGGGTTGGACTGTTGGTTTCTTTGCTCTTGAGTTGAATAAGTTCTTTAGAGATCTTAAATAACTGGCCCTTTATCTGACGGGTCATTTGTACATATCTTCTCCCAGTCTGGAGGTTGTCTTTTAGTTTTGTTGAGTTTTTCTTTTGCTGTGTGGAAGCGGCTCATCTTGATGAAGTCCCAGCGGGCCATTTTCGCTTTTGTTTCTCTGGCCTTCGTGGCTGATGTAATTTGCAAGAAGTTACTGTGGCCCAGTTCAAGAAGGGTGTTGCCTGTGTTCTCCCCTAGGATTTTGGTGTAATCTTGTCTCACATTTAGATCCTTCATCTATTTTGAGTTTATCTTTGTGTCCGGTGGTGTGAGAGAATGGTCCAGTTTCATTCTTCTGCGTGTGGCTGTCCAATGTTCCCAGCAGAATTTATTGAAGAGTCTGTCTTTGTTCCAGTGGATGGTCTTTCCTGCCTGGTTGAATATATGGTCTTGACCATAGAGTTGAGGGTCTACTTCTGGATTTCTCTCTTCTGTTCCATTGATCTGTGTGTCTGTTTTTGTGCCAGTACCACACTGTCTTGATGAGCACAGCTTTGTAGCACAACCTGAATTCCGGCATTGTGATGCCGCCAGCTGTGGTTTTCTTTTCTCATATTGCCCTGGCCATTCGGGGTCTTTTCTGATTCCACACTGATCTTCCGATGATTTGTTCCAGCTCTCTGAAGAGAGCCCGTGGTATTTTTGAAGGGATTGCGTTAAATGTGTAAATTGCCCTGGGTCACGTTGACATTTTCCCAATATATTAATTCTTCAAAACCATGAACATGGAATAGTTTTTCCATCTTTTTGTGTCTTCCTCAATTTCTTTGAGACGTGTTCTGTGGTTTTTCAGGTAAAGATCCTTTACCTCTTTGGTTAGGTGTATTCCTAGGTATCTCATGCTTTTGGGTGCAATTGTCAATGGGACCGACTCCTTCATTTTTCTTTCTTCAGTCTCATCGTTAGCGAATAGAGAGGCCACTGATTTCTGGGCATTATTTGGTATCCTGCCACGCTGCCGAATTTGCTGTATCAGTTCTAGCAATCTTGGGGTGGAGTCTTTTGTGTTTTCTAGGTACAGTATTGTGTCGTTGGTGAAGAGGGAGAGTTTGACTACTTCTTTGCTGATTTCAATGTCTTTTATTTCTTTTTGTTGCCTGATTTCTGAGGCCGTGACGTCTAGTAGTATGTTGAGTAGCTGTGGTGAGAGTGGACATCCCTGTATCATTCCTGATCTTTGGGGAAAGGCTCCCAGTGTTTCTGCATTGAGGATGATAATTTGCCATGGGCTTTCCTTTCCATAGATGGCTTTGGAGATGCTGAGGAACGTTCCCTCTGTCCCTACACTCTGTAGCATTTGGATCAGGAATGGATCCCGTATTTTGTCAAATGCTTTCTCTGCATCTATTGGGAGGATCATCTGGTTCTTGTTTTTTCTCTTGCTGATCTGATCAATCAGATTGACTGCTTTACGACTGGTGGGCCAGCCTTGCATCCCGGGGATAAATCCCACTTGGTCATGGCGAGTAACTTCTTAATGTACCGTTGGATCCTATTGGCTCGTATCTTGTTGAGAATGTTTGCATCCATGTTCATTGGGGATATCGGTTTATAATTCTCCTTTCTGGTGGGGTCTTTGTCTGGTTTTGGACTTAAGGTGATGCTGGCCTCATAGAACAAGTTTGGAAGCATCACCTCTCTTTCTATCTTTCAGAACCGCTTTAGTAGAAATAGGTACAGTCTCTTCTTTTAACGTTTGATAGAATTCCCCAGGGAAGCCATCCGGCCCTGGGAGGTTTGTGCCTCAGGAGGGTATTGATGATGACTGCTTCAGTTTACTCCCTGGTTATTGGCCTGTTCTGGTTTTCTGTGTCTTCCTGTTCCAGTTTTGGTAGTTTGCGGTTTTCCAGAAATGTGTCCATTTCTTCTCGATTGCCCAATTTATTGGCGTATAGCTGCTCAGAAAGAGTTTTTAAAATCGTTTGTATTTCCTTGGTGTTGGTGGTGATCTCTCCTTTCTCATTCATGATTTTATTGATTTGAGCCTTTTCTCTCTTCTTTTTAATAAGGCTGGCTGATGGTTTCTCTCTCTTCTTAGTTCTTTCAAAGAACCACCTCCTGGTTTTGTTGATCTGTTCCACAGCTCTTCTGCTCTCTATTTCATTGAGTTCTCAAATTTTTATTAACCGTCGTCTTCTGCTGGGTGAAGGTTTCATTTGCTGCTCCTTCTCCAGCTCCTTTATGTGCAGGTTAGATTTTGTATTTGAGTTCTTTCCAGTGTTTGGATGGTCACTTGTATTGCGATGTATTTCTCCCTCGGGACCACTTTTGCCGTGTCCCAAAGATTTTGAACGCTTGGTTGTATGCTCATTCCGTGAATCTTTTTAAGTCTTCTGTCATTTCCTGGTTGACCCTTTGAACTTTTAGCAGGATGGTCCTTAACCTGCACGTGTTTGAAATCCTTGCAGACTTCTTCTTCTGGTTTAGTTCTAGTTTCAAAGCATCATGGTCTGAAAATACACAGGGGATGATCCCAGTCTTTTGGTATCAGTTACGACCTGATTTGTGACCCAGGATGTGGTCTGTTCTGGAGAAAGTTCCATGTGCACTTGAGAATAATGTGCATTCAGTTGTATTTGGAGGTAAAGTTCTGTAAACATCTGTGAGATCCATCTGGTCCAGTGTATCCCTTCATGCGCTTGTTTCTTTGGAGATGTTGTGTCTGAAAGATCTATGAATTGTAGAAAGCACCGTATTTGAGTCTCCAGTCAAAGTGTCTTATTACCTAAGTATGTCTTAACTTTGGTTACTAATTGCTTGATATCCGTGGCAGCTCCCACATTCAGGGCACAGATATCCACGATTGTTAGGTCATCTTGTTGGATAGATACTTTAAGTACGATCTAGTGACTCTTTCAGGTTTCCCACATGGAGTTCATGTCCTCTGTGAAGAGTGAGAGTTTGACTTCTTTGCCGATCGGGATGCCTTTTCTTTCTATTTCGGGATCTCACTGCCAAAGCGAGGAGCACTACTAATGTGCCAAAGGACAGCATTGAGGGTGGACACCCTGTCGTGTTCCTGACCTTAAGGGAAAAACTCCAGGTTTTTCCCAATAAAGAGGACGTTCCCTCTGAGTCTTTTGTAGATGGCTTTTATGATATTTACGGTATCCGTACCTGGCGGAAGGTTTTAATCATGAAAGGATGGTCTATTGTCAAATGCTTTTTTCTGCATCTATTGAGAGAATCCTCCGGTCCTTGTCCTTTCTTTCATTAATGTGGAGAGGGAAGGAGAGACAGAGAAACGCAGAGATGGACAGACACAGGGAGGGGGACTCAGACAGGGAGGGATAGGGATGGGGGAGAGACAGCAAGGGAGAGACAGAGAGATGGCGAGGGAGAGACCAAGACAAGGAGGAAGACTGAGGGAGGGAGGGAGAGACAGACACAGAAGAAGAGTCCAAGAGACAGGAAGGGAGAGACAGAGACAGTGAGGGAGACCCCTAGACACAGGGAGGGACACACCGAGAGACAGGGAGGAATAAACAGAGAGACAAGGAGAACCAGAGACATGGAGGGAGACACAGAGACAGGATGGAGAGAGAACGAGACAAGGAGAGAGAGAGACCGAGAGACAGGAAGGGGGAGACACAGAGACAGGGAGCGAGGGACATGGAGGGAAACACAGAGAGACTGGTGGAGAGATAGAGATGGGGAGAGAGACAGAGACACAGGGAGGGGGAGCTGGCAAGACAGGGAGCGAGAGTCAGAGATAGGGAGGGAGAGAACCAGATGGGAAGGAGAGACCAAGATGGGACAGACTAGGAGGGAGAGACCGAGACACAGAGAGGAAGACACAGAGACAAGGAGGGTGATATCTAGACAGGGTGGAAGTGACAGAGAAGGGAGGGAGACCTAGAGACAGGGATGGATAGACAGAGAGACACAGAGGGAGAGATGGAGAGAAAGGGAGGGACAGACCCAGAGACAGGGAGGGAGAGACTGAGAAACAGGGAGGGAGACGCAGAGAATGGAGGGAGAGACAGCGAGACAAGGAAGGAACTACTGAAGATGGGGAGGAAGATATAGAGATGGGGAGGGAGGGACAGAGACAGGGAAGGAGAGACCGAGAGACAGGTAGGACTGATCGAGAGACAGGCAGGGAGAGACAGAAATGGGGCAGGAGGGACAGTGATAAGGAGGAAGCATCAGAGACACAGGGAGGGAGAGACAGAGAGACAGGGAGGGAGAGACCAAGATGGTAGAGGACTGACCGAGAGACAGGCAGGGAGAGACAGACAGGGAGAGAGAGCCAGAGCCAGAGCCAGGGAGGGAGACCAAGACACAGTGAGGGAGACAAAGAGACAGGATTGAGATAAGAAGACAGGCAGGGAGAAAGGGACGGAGAGACTGAGAGACAGGGTGAGAGAGACAGGGAGGGAGAGACAGAGACAGGGATGGAGACACAGACAGGGAGGCAGAGATAGAGACGGCCGGAGAGAGACAGAGGGGAGAGACCAAGGTGCAGGGAGGGAGGCCGAAGACAGGAAGGGAGACTGAGACAGGGAGGGAGAGTCAGAGACAGGGAGGGAGAGACAGAGACAGAGACAGGATGGAGAGAATGAGACAGAGAGGGAGACACAGAGCCAGAGAGAGGCTTCGTGCCGCCATGAGCAGGTGCTTCGGGGGCGTCTGCTCCCCTCAGGACTGAGCTGGGGGCGCAATGCCTCGGACCCGGTGCCCCGACTAGCAGGCGGAGGCCGTCTCTGGTCCCCTCTAGGCTGGAGGGCGGGCCTGTCTGTGGACACTCAGCTGGGGCGTGGCCAGGAGCGTGACCCTGAGGAAAGCATGATTCTCTAGGATCCAAGAGAAGTCCCACCTGGAGCTAACCGTGGGCTGCTAAACAAGCAGGCCCCATCATTCGGGCTGGTGGGTACCTGTGCATGTCCTTACCTGCAGCGATTGTTTTACTGACGTGCACTTCTATAAAGACTCAGGAAACCGCACTCGCTGATCTAGGGAAGTTTTGGGTACATCCTTACACTTGAAAACCTAGAAGAATACCTTGAGTCACACACACCCAGGAGCTAAGGCCTCTGTAATTAATGCTATGAAATACTTTCTAAATCAGCAGCTCATGTCAAACACTACTACCGTGTCAACACGAGGATTCCTGTGAGGCCTGGAGAATTGGATGCTGTAGAATAAATTAATAACTAAGGGACCAGGGTAATAGGAAGCTCGAAGTTATATACTGAAGTGATATTTACTCTCCAGGTTCCTTCGTGATATTCTCTTTTTTAAAATCGTTGTAAGTTTCCGTTGTCTTCCGTATTCGGTCCCCGTCCCACCCCTTACGTTGGCAACCACGTATATGTTTTCTGTATCTATGAGTTCAGGTCATCGTGTTTTTGTTGTCCTGTAGTTCGTGTGCTTGGGGGTTTACTATGTTTTAGATTCCACATATACGTGTGCTCATGTGATGCTTGTCTCTGTCTTTTCTGTCTCTGATTCACCCCCCCTAGCGTGCCCCCGTTGGCTATCATGAAACCTGTGGCGATGAAAATGGGCGAGGAATGTGGATCGGGCGAGGTTGTGTATCATTGTGAGTTATCAGTTTCGGGCCTGAAGGACCCAACCGCGTGCAACGGGCAGTTATTCCTAGGTAGAAGGTAAATGTCCTCTTTTCTCTCTATGGGAATCCTCATTTTATTAGGTAAATACCGTCTGTCTGAAAGCTTAAGGAACCATTTGCTTTATTACCTGACACATTACACCGGGGAACCGAGCCTGGATAATGAAAACATTTCATTTGGGGGCTTCACATCATGATTGCTCACTCAGGAATATGGCTTTGAAATAAAAACCATGTTTCTTAACTACTGGGAAGACGAGGAGTCGCTCTTGTATCTGCGGCAGAGACAGGAGGCCCCACCGAGTACACCAGGCACACGCACGTCCCAGAGGAGGAAAGGCCGCAGGGACAAAGAGAAAGGCAGGGGCTGCAGGGACAGCAGGGAGGGCGTGGGCACGACGGTCAGTAGTCGGCTGTCTGTGTGGTGGACATGTGGCCCAGGTGCCTTCTGGTCTCGCCTGTGCGACACTGGGAATGGACATAAAGTACCACGATGTATAATTTAAAAGCATCAGAGGAAATTTTTGTACAAAGTTAACTGATCCTTTATTAAAAACAAAACTCATGACGTAACTATAGAGGTTTATTACAAGCACAAAAATTAGAAACTGTGCAATGAGGGGGGAGTGGAAGCCTTCCGTCGGGCTGCAGCCATCACGAGCTGCTGTTTGGGGGCCAAGGCTGGCTGCTCCAGTAAGGGAGGTGGCTGCTCCAGCCCTTCGACAAACTCGAGAGCGGGCACTGGGGCCTGATACATCTTTCAGAGGGGCAAAGCGTGCAGGTGGCTCCTCCAGGTCGGGACAGTGAATCAGAGGTGTGACCAACACCTGCAGGGCTTCGAATCAGCAGGTGCCATCTCAGCTCCTTGCAAGCACTCAGCACCGACAGCCGTGCCAGGCTCAAACAGGTAAGACCCAGAAGCCAAGTGCTGCTGATGGATGACGGTGGAGTAAAGCATGTGGCTCAGGCTATCTGGGACCCATATAAAGAGAACAGGGCGCTCTACTGCCTTCAGAGGGCCAGGCTCAGAAGGTGACAAGAAGGTCAGAAAGAGATCCCCGAAAGAGTGGAGAGTTTTTACTTCGCTCTAGTCAACCTTCAATCTCTGCCTCGTAACTTAAAATGTCTGATAATAGAAAAGAATCGGAGAGCCGTGAAATGAGAGTGACGTTTGGTTCTACTTCTTGGTTTCATGTTGTACGTGTGTGTGCAGCCAACCAGCAGTGCTCGTTAGGTACCAGATCATCTACTAAGAAGGGTCTTTTACTCAAAACCAGGAAAGAGGAGAGAGAAAGAACTAGTTTCGAGAGCTTTTTGATTTGGAAAAGTGTTACAAAAATCATGATTTTCATCATACAGTAAGGGAATAGCTTCCTTTCGGTGTTCATTCTCCTGAGGATTAACGATAGAGGGAGTCCTGTGAAATGAAGACCACTTTGTATTCCAGTTGAATTCCTTGAATTTCTTAGTCATTTCCTTTTGTTTGGTTTTTACTGACATTCAAAAACTGAAAAACTTCTAGCTCCTAACTTTGTTGCATTTCTAAGTCCTTTCAACAACAAAAGGAAATCGTGGTTTTAGGACTAGAAGTTTAAGTGAGTCCTACAGTATTGGAAGAAAATTCTAAAATATACATTGAAGTTCTACAAGACAAAGATTGAGTTTAAACAAAAGAGCCTGAGCTAATTCTTCTAGGAGGTTTGTTACCTTGAATTCAGAGCCCTTTTACAGGTATATTAGAAAAACAAGTAGTCCCACAGTATCAGTCGATTCATGTATAAATGAGAAGAGCTAACATTAATGAAACTATAAAGCAGTTGACTGCCAAGCTGATTGTTAAATTAGTTATTATTAAAACAGGAGAACAAACCCACATGCTTAGAAATGAGGTCTCAGACTGGAAGCACTGGTAAACGTAGCTGCTCATAATCTAAGTTAAATAATTCCTTGACAATCTGAGTAGATCTATATCAACATGGTGGTCTTATATGTAATTTGTGGTGTTTAGGATATTATCGAATGGACTTCATGAATCCCTAGAGCTTATTTTGGAGAGGTGCTAGTGAATCAGGAGGGAAAAAAACGAATGCTCAAAAAAGTCCTATTTCCATCTTAAAGACTTGGGGAAACTGTAAGAATATGTCCAAAGAATCTTGGTCTTCAGTACTTTTATATACAGTAATAAGTAACACCATAAAATAGCACTCGTTTAGATAGAATTGATGGTAGATGGGGCAGTACTACATCCTTTTCTACAATGTCTGAGCATCTGTAGTCCTTAAGATCTTTCCTCTAGACATCAACATTAAATATTGAATACCTCGAGAAAGTGTGAAAATAGTTTTGTCTTTGGAAGTAGTTTATGTGAAGTTTTCACGTGTGTCCCACTGGAGTTTTATAGTGATGATCCTCCACCTTATCAGTAGGTGTCTGGATTTGATGGACTAAAAACTGATATTTTCTGTTACAGTTGAAATCTGTAAATTATCTTTATACTTAATTTTCTATGTCCTTTCATAGGAAAGAATAAGCAAAATATCCCAAGACAAGAATGATGGTCCCCACCCCCCAAACCTTTACCATAACCACTGAGGAACAAGAACTGTCGGAGATCTATGAGTGTGTATCTGTACAAACATCCATGCATACATGGCAAGATTTAACAGAAATCACAATTCTGACATCATCTGTGGCTTATGTCACAGCTCTTCTCTGTTGTCAGCCTCTGTTTTTCTCTTTGAGCTTCCATGGAAAAATACTTGGCCCCATATCTCTTGCTCTGAGACTTTACTGTAATCCTTAAATTCTTAATTTCAGTTCAGAAACCCTAAGCTTGGAACTCATGAGTCTCCAGGTATCCATGACTTTCATCAAAAAAGGAAAATCCTATAGTTTTGCCTTTTTTTCAGCTAAAGACTTGAAAGAAAGAAAGAAAGAAAGAAAGAAAGAAAGAAAGAAAGAAAGAAAGAAAGAAAAAGAAGAAGAAGAAGAAGAAGGAAGGAAGGAAGGAAGGAAGGTAGGAAGGAAGGAAGGAAAGAAAGAGAGGAAGAAAGGATAGGATCCTTCTCTGTCTTGACGAACATAAGGAAGAAAATGCCAAAAGAAATAGAGGTGGAAGCAAGTCCTCCCGTAGCCTCCCCTTGTACTTTATTTTTTTAAAAAACTTTTTATTTATTTATGATAGTCACACAGAGAGAGAGAGAGAGAGGCAGAGACACAGGCAGAGGGAGAAGCAGGCTCCATGCACGGGAGCCCAATGTGGGATTCGATCCCGGGTCTCCAGGATCTCGCCCTGGGCCAAAGGCAGGCGCCAAACCGGTGTGCCACCCAGGGATCCCTCCCCTTGTACTTTAAATAGTGCTTTGTCATAGGGTTAATGAAGGAGAAGGTTGACAACATTCATCGTATGTGTCTGCTGTCAGCAAACTGTATTGTGTGACCATTTGTTTTTTCCAGTCATTGAAGGATTTTCCCAGCATGGTAGCTCTTAATACTTTAAAATAATCATCCGGGCAGCCTGGGTGGCTCAGTGGTTAAGTGCCACCTTCCGCCCAGGGCCTGATGCTTGAGACCCGGGATCGAGTCCACGTCAGAATCTCTGCGTGGAGGCTGCTTCTCCCTGTGCCTGTGTCTCTGCCTCTCTCCCTCTCTTGTGACTCTCATGGATAAATAAATAAATAAATAAATAAATAAATAAATAAATAAATAAACCTTTTAAAAAACTAAATAAAATAATCAACCTAAATGCAGTAAAAGATAAGGAAACCATACTGAGAGGCAGGATGCCTCTCTCATTTGGCCATCTTTTTAAGATGTTATACTTATCTTCCTCCCTTATTTAAGGCTTTTTCTACGTATGCAGTGACTTTTTTTGTTAGCTATACTTTTGAGGAAGAAGCTATTCAATTTACAGGTGCTGTATCTTTTCTTAGTCATAAATTCATTGCCTTCTAGAAATACACATTTGCTTCAATGTATCCATTAGAGTGCAACAATCCCGAACTCCTATGGGATTTTTCACAGATGAAAGTTGTTTTTTAAACTTACCTGTTGTATTGAAGCAGGTCTGAAGACCAGGAAGAAAGCTGACTAGTGATCTGAATTGCAAAATGTTGAGAACTAACCAGTGGGTTGTCATGGTGCCTCATGACTCTTAAGAGTACAAAGGAAGTTTATTGATTATTTGAAGTCAAGACAACACAGTCATTTGTAGGAGATCCTTAGCTAGAAAGTGTTGATATTCTTTGAAGAAATTAATACAACAAAACCTTAGAAAGTTTGAGAAGAAGTTACAAAAAAATTAAAACGTGAGCTGCACACAAGAAAAGTCATGTGTCTGAGGTGACAAACATAAGGGAAGCAAGTAAGTGCAGGAAAGCTGGAAGCTTCTCGCTTGGTTGTGGCCACAGAGAGTTTGGACAAGACAACAGGATGTGCCACTTTTGTTTTGTAGGGAAGTGTCGTTTGTGACCATCATATTTGTAAACGGGCTTTCCGTTGGCTTTGGCGGCAACAATGTTTGCCACTCCTCTGGTCTAACTGGACCGAGACATGCCTCGCTCCTGTTACCACTAGTCCATGTGTGCAGTGCTGTTGGTTGGCTTTGGAAATGTGAACTTTGTGGATAAAACAGGGAAGTTTCTCTGGCATCGAGTGGAAAACAAGGAGCCCACACAAGGCTCTGTAGGGATGGTGTGTGTGCATGCGTGCGCACGAGATACTCTCATAACAGGAAATATACAGTACTCAATTTCATCAACAGTAGCTCAAATTTAGTTACTGGAACAGTGGTTTCAGTGAACATTGTATTCTCTGCTTCAGGTTTTTGTAGAAGTGACAAAATTGGAAAGTGTAATACAGTAAAGAACTACAAATTCATCACAATATAGCTGACCCTTCCACAACGTGGAAATTAGGGGTCCCGACAGCATCCCCCAGCAGAGCTGAAAATCCATGTATAATTTTTGATTCCACCAAAACTTGACTCTTAGTAGTAGCCCACTGTTGATTGGATCCTTACCAATGACATAAACAGTAGATTAATATGTATCTTACAATGAAGTGAGCTGGGGAAAAATGTTATTAAAATCATAAGGAAGAGGGGTGCCTGGGGAGACACAGGTAGAGAGGCAGAGACATAGGCAGAGGGAGAAGCAGGCTCCACGCAGGGAACCCGATGTGGGACTCTATCCTGGGACTCCAGGATCACGCCCTCGGGCAAAGGCAGACGCTCAGTACTGAGCCACCCAGGTGTTCCCTCCTAGCAATTTTCTATCCACCGACTTCCAATGTGCTTCTTGGCTATAAATCTCCATTTGTCCATGGTGTGTTCAGAATTGAGCCTAGTCCTGGACTGGGTCTCTTTTCCCCTATTGCAATAGTTCCTGAATAAAATCTGCTCTTACCACTTAAACTATTGTCCAGTCCCGATTTCCTTTAACGATAGATCAAAAGTAACAAGATAGAAAACGATATATCCTACAAACGCTAAACAAAAGGAAGTGAGGCTGTCTGTGTTGATATCAAATAACATGGACTTCAGAGCAAGGAAAGTTAAAAATGAGAAGCAGGTCAATCCATGAATAGTACACAACAATTTAAAACGTGTCTTCAAAAAAAAAAATAAAATGTGTCTTCATCTACAAATGGAACTTCAAAATCTATAAAGCAAAATCTGCTCTAACTGAAAAGAAAAGCAGACATACCCACAATGACAGTTCGTGACGTTAACACTTCTTTCTCGGTAATTGATACAAAAGGTAAACAGACAGCAAGGAAATGGAATGTATTTTAAAATTGGACATCATCAAGATCAGAGACTTCTATTCTGCAAAAGACATTAAGAGAATAAAAAGACAAGCCACAGTCTGAGAGAAAATCTTTGTAAACCACACACCTAAACAAAGATTTGCATCCAAAAGGTATAAATAACTTTCAAACGCCAGTAATAAAAAAACAAACAACCCAATTTTTGTTTTTATTGACGGCCTTTTTTTTTTTTTTAAGGACTTATTTATTTATTCCTGGGAGACACACAGAGAGACGCAGAGACCCGGGCAGAGGGAGAAGCAGAGGGGTTCAGAGAGAGGCAGAGACCCGGGCAGAGGGGTTCCCTGTAGGGAACCCAAAGTGTGGGATTCGATAACAGGATCCCCACAAATAGCCCAATTTTTAAAAATGGGCAAAATGATTTGACAGTTCACAAAAGACAAATGAATGTCAAATAAGTATATGGGAAGATGCTCAGACATCATTTGTCACAGGGATTAAGTGTAGTAAGAGTTTCAGTGGATCCCCAAAGTGAAATAATGTTCAGTCGGCTAGCAGGGTTAAGTATTAGAATAAAAAATGTGAAAGAAAGAAGAATCTCCATATCTTGCAGTAAACATTTACAGCTTTCCTTTCACTTTATGCTGTAAAAAAGAAACAGTAGGAATGTCTTAGGATGTCTTTGTCAAGTTTTAAAATGAGAATATGTGAAATATTACTGTGTACACACTCTCTCTCATTCACTCTTATATAACTAACTAAATCTTTAAAAAAGGAAAACCACCACACTGAAGACAATATGGTACTGTACTGTCTATAAAGAAGTGGACCCATGCATTGCAAACACCTGTTGTTAAGGGGCAACTGAACTCTCTATCTTTATGGCATGTATACATGTCAAGTTGTTCAAGGAGCAACTGTACTCTTATCTTTATATCTCCCACTTACTAAACTGTGATCGTTAGACAGCCATCAGCAGTTGTCCCTAAGGCTAATGACCTCTTTTTTCTCTCTCCTACTCCTAGTCTGCAGAACAGGAATGCTGCCCCTCTCTACTGCATTAGCGGGAAAAGATATCTGAGGGCAATTTAGAAGACCTGGTGTCTGTTTCCATGCTTGCCCTTTCCAAGCTGGGTCACCTGTCCTCACTCCACGGGGCCTTTGTTCTGTGATGTATGCTTGAATAGTAGATGGTCGTCAAAGACTCTCATACAGTATAATGTAGTTGGAAAATTGTGCAGCATTTGCCACTCTGTACGAAGAGGTAAAACATGGGTTTGCAGTCACACATGACTCTGGGTTCCTGCAGTGTGACCCTTGCTGTAGGCTCTGTTTTGCTAGAGCTCTCTAAGTGTCTGCCTTATAGAGGCCTGTGGGGAGTAAAAGAGACCTTACATGGAAATTTCCGAGTGTCTACCTGGGAGGAAGTACATATGATCGCGGGTGGGCCGTGGGACTGGTGAGGTGGTGAGGGCCTCGGCAGCAGTCAGACTTTGAGTCTTCCTGAGTGCATTGAGTTTTCCTCTGCAGCAGCGAGCAAAGCAGAACAACAGAGGTGCCATGGTCCACAGTAGCCCCACTGTCCTATGTCTTCAGTATATCCCTAAATGCTACTGGGCACCACGTGGACAATAATCATCCCAAATAGGTGATCCTGAGCAAGCAACTGTAGGGGTGCTCTGCAATCTTAGCATGTTTAGCCTGTTTTCCTGGGGTCATGAGTGCTATTTTCGAAAGAGAATACTAAAAATGGAAACTGTTGTTGGAACCCATGTGTTCCTAAGCCGTGGAATACTGAAAGAGTCTTTTGTTGGAGTGAAACCGACTTTTTAGTGAGATATTTTTAAAACGGGAACACCACATCGTGTAGCATTTTTGCCTCCTCAATTTGCAAATCTATCTTACCCGTATTTTTTAAAGTTTCAGTCAAAACTTACCAAGAGTTTTTAATACATATTCATTATCTTTCCAGGATAGATCTCGTTGTAACTCCGGTTCCCTCTTTCTTTGATTTGTTCCTTCCCAGTATTCTTCAGAACTGTTACTTCTGAAAGTCTACCACGTAACAGTTTGATGAAGTCCCAATAGTTTGTTTTTGCTTTTGTTTCCCTTTGCCTCAGGAGACCTATCTAGAAAAATGTTCTTATGGTCCATGTCAGCGAAATTACTGCCTGAGCTTTCTTCTAGGACTTTTATGGTTTCAGGTCTCACATTTAGGTCTGTAATCCATTTAATCCATCCTGTTCTATTAGTGGGAATGCAACCTGGTGCAGCCACTCTGGAAAACAGTATGGAGATTCCTCAAAAAAAGTGAAAATAGACCTACCTTGATGATCTAGTAACTGCCACTACTGGGAATTTACATCCAAAACAGAAAAATGCTAATTCAAAGGCATATATGCACCCCCGTGTTTATAGCCACATTATTTACAATAGCCAAATTATGGCAACGGCCCAAGTGCCCATTGATAGACGAATGGGTGAAGAAGATGTGGTGTATATACACGATGGAACATTATTCAGCCATTAAAAAAGAATGAAATCTTGCCATTTGCAATGATATGGATGGAACTAGAGCATATCATGCAAAGCAAAATAAGTCCGTCAGAGAAAGACAAATACCATATGCCCTCACTCACGTGTGGAATTAAAGAAACAAATGAGCAAAGAAAAAAAAGAGAGGAAGGCAAATCAAGAGACAGACTCTTAATAGAGAACAAACTGAGAGTTACCAGAGGGGAGGTGGCTGGAGGGATGGGTGAAAAGGTGATGGGGAATTCAGGGGGGGCACTTGGGATGAGCCGTGTGTGTTGTATGGAACACTGAGTCACCATACTGTATGCCTGAACCTACTGTAGCACTGTCTATTAACTATATTGGAATTAAAATTTTAAAAATAATAACCAAAGAAAGCCATTCTGAAAGCATAATAGGAAAATGACACATTAAATATGGACCACAAATTCCTCATCAGTAGCCCTGGAGGCCAAAAAGCTGTGGAACATCTTTAAACTACAAAGGACAAGAACTGTCAACTAAGAATTCTACAGCTCCAAAAGTCCCTTTCAGGAACTAAAGTGAAATAAAAGTATTTTCAGAAAGAAAAACTGAGAGGATTGGACTCACAAGGTCTCCTTTACCAGAAATGCTGAAGCAAAGGATTTAAGGCAGTGGGGAGTGATTTCAGAGATGCACATGAGGCACATGCATCTTTAAGAATGCAGCAAGGTAAACAGAAACTGGGCTGCCCAGCTGGCTTAGTTGCCCGGCTGGCTCAGTTGGTTCAGCATCTGCTTTTAGCTCAGTTCATGGTCTCGAGGTCCTGGGATCAAGGCCCTGATGAGGCTCCTGCTCAGCTGGGAGCCTGCTTCTCCCTCTGCCACTTTGCCTCCCCCCTCTTCCCGCTTCTTCTCTCCCTGCATGTGTTCTTTCTCTCAAATAAATAAAATCTTTTCTTTTCATTTTTTTTAAAAGAGCACACAAATGATGATTAGGATAAAAATAAAGGACTGCTTTTCCTTTTAAGTTTTTAAAATATAGATATGACTCTTGAGAATAAAAAATACGATAGTACAGGCTGAGAGGGGTTTGACTGTATATCATATGATAACCACAACATAGAAGTCAGTGGGACGGGTGCTGTTAAATGACCAATACAACGGCACCGTTTCTACATTTTACCTGGTGTCATTGGATACTGCAGGATGAACTGCAAGAAGGGTAGGGAGGCATATGGTAATTCCTAAAGAAACACTTAAAAAATGCAGAGATATGACCATAACAATAGTAGCCTAATTTTAAAAGAATACCTTTTGAACATCAAATAATCCAAAAGGAAGGAAAAGGAAAAAGAAGCAGAAGAAGAGAAACAGAATAAGACAAAGAGATAACAAAGAATATGGTAAACCTAAATCCATCCATGCCAAAAACTACATTAAAAATTAATTGTTTAAGGGGCGCCTAGGTGGCTCAGAAGGTTAAGCATCTGCTTTCAGCTCAGGTCCTGGGTCCTGGGATCAAGCCCTGCGTCAGGCTCTCTGCTCAGTAAGGAGTCTCCTTCTCTCTTTCCCTCTGTCCCTCCTCATTCATATTCTCTCTCTCTCTCTTTCTCAAAAGCTTTAAAAAGTTAATTGTTTAAACTCTAGAATTAAAAGGCAGGTATTGACAGAGTAGATAAAAAAGGAAGACCTCAAAATGTTGCTTGAAAGGGTCCAATTTTACATATAAAGTCAATAATGAAAGTAAAATGTATGAAAAAAAACATACAGCATGAAACTCAGCTTAAGATGACAATATAAACATAAGGTTAAACAGTCTTCAAGAACAGATTATAACTGGAGATAAAAAAGACACATTTCATAACCATATATACACCTCAGAACGGAGTTTAAAACACACTAAATGAAAAGAAGCCACTCTGAAAAGGCTGATTCATTCTGTGATTCCAGCTGTATCACATTCTAGAAAAGGCAAAACTCTGGAGGCAGTGAAAAGGTCAGTGGCTGCCAGAGGTTGGAGGGGTGAGGGCTGAGTCGGCACAGCACAGGGGATTTTTAAGGCGGTGGAGCTATTCTGCAAGATACTACAATGGTGGATAAAGGTCATAATACATTTGTCAAAACCTATAGAATGACAACAGCAAAAGTGTACTATAATGTAAGCCATGAACTTTGGGTGAGGATGTGCTAATGTTCGCTTATTGATGATCCTAAACGTTTCATTGTGGTGTGGGATGTCAACAGTGGGGGAGGCTGTGCATTTATGTTGGAAGCGGGTATGTGGGAGTTCTCAGTACTTTCTGCTCAGCTTTGCTATGAACCTCCAAGTGCTCTAAAAAATGAATAGTAATAATAATAATAATAATAATAATATTATTATTATTATTATTATTAAAGTCTATTTAAGAAAGTAAAAGGATTAGGGTGCCTGGGTGGCTCAGCTAGTTGAGCATCTGACCCTTGATTTCAGCTCAGGTCATGATCTCAGGGTCATGAGATGGAGCACCATGTCAGGCTCCACACTCAGCAGGGAGTCTGCTTGAGATTCTCTCTCCCTCTCTCTTTGCCCCTCCAGACCACTGCCAACTCTCTCTCTCTCTCTCTCTAAACAAAACAAAACAAAACAAAACAAAACAAAACAAAAGGAGAAAAAAATCATGAAAAATCATGAAATTTAGACAAAACAGTCAAGTTTCTTGAGAAACTTTTAACAAAACTGGCAACAAGGAAAAGTATTCTATGTTATTTGTTCTATGTCTATTAAATGACAGTTAAAGAACAAGTCAGGCCCAAATGGCTTCACCAAAAGGAGAGGATGCCACGAGTTTTGACAGAATAGCGCTGATCTTCAAAAATTCTTCACAAAATAGAAAATGTGGATAAACTACTCCTTTATACTAACCTGACAGTTACAAGAAAGAAAAAGTAGAGACCAGTCTTACTCATGAACATAAGCTAAAAGTTAGTGAGTAAACACAATATTAGCAAATAAAATGCAGTCATTTATAAGGACAGTAACACATGATGACAAAATGGAGTTAATTCTGGCATGCAAGTTTGGTTTCAGTCTGGAAAGAAATCCCTCTACCTCACGCTAAAAGAATAAAAAAGAAAATTAACCACGATTATTCCAGTAGATACAGGGAAAAAAGCTTTTAACAAAATTCAACACCCATTCATGACAAAATCCTAGAAAACTACAAATAGAGATACCATTCCTTAATTGGATAAAGAGTGTATTTTGAAACAATCCAGGTCAATACAGTTCTTGAAGGGATAAAATTGAAATCTTTCCAATAAAAAATAAATTTATTATTTAAAAAAGTGCAATGCAGTTGCATTGCACTGAAATACAACCCAATAAACTGAACATTAAGAAAATACAAAAAAAAAAAATTGAAATCTGTCTTTCAGGGACCGAATTGAGATAAAGTTGAGACCACGGCTCCTGCTAATCAGTGTTTTGCTGAAGGGATTATCAAATATGATACAGCAAAATGAAAATTTAAGAAGCATACAAATGATGCAACAAGTAAACTTGCTATTATTCGCAGATGATGTGAATTTGTATAAGAATATGCAAATGAATCTACAAATCAACTTCTAGAATTAGTGAGCATAGCAATTTCGCTTATTATAAGGTATAGATAAAAACCAATTACTTCTGTATGTTTGCAATGTAAAGTAGGAAAATAAAAAATATAAAATAGCGTCATTAACAATAGCATCAAAAAATCAACTTCATTTAAAAAAAGCAAAATAAAGTTAAAGCAAAAGACAAAAATTTTTAAGATCTAAATAAATGGAGGAATAGATAAGAGAATTCAGTATTTTAAAATACCAGTTTCCTTGTAATGTTCTTTAGGTTCTATGTAATCCCCATAAAAATCCTACTAAGTGTCCTATGATAAGCTGATTTTAAAATTTCTATGGAGGGACACCTGGCCGACTCATTCCATAGAGCGTGTGACTCTTGATCTCTGGGCTGTGAGTTCGAGCCACACATTGGGTATAGAGTTTACTTAAAAAAAAAAAAAAATCTTTAAAAATAAAAAATAAAAATAGATAAAATATATATGGGAAGACAGAATCAGGAATGACTAACTCACTCTTGAAGACAAAGTTGGAGCATTTTCCAACTACAGTGATAATACAGTATGGCATTAGGGCAAAATTTGAGTAAAACAGAACTGGAACAGAATAGGAGATTCAGAGATACATCCACACATATACGACCACCTGTCTTATGGTCTGGGGGGCCCTTGAGGGAGGGCTTCTTATCAAAAAATGGTGCAAGATGAGTTGAATATTTATGGTGGGGGCTGACCTTGACCCCTAGTTTGCATCATAATCCAAAGAACTACTCCAGATGAATTCTAATTTTAAAACTTTAAGGTAAGACATTACAGTTTTCTTTTTTTTTTTTTTAAGATTTTATTTTTTAATTCATGAGAGACACAGAGGGGGAGGGCAGAGACTCAGGCAGAAGGAGAAGCAGGCTCCACATAGGGAGCCTGATGTGGGGCTTGATCCCAGGACTTCAGGATCACACCCTGGGCCGAAGGCAGGCACCAAACCACTGGGCCACCCAAGGATCTCCTGACATTAAAGTTTTAAAGTAAAACACACAACAATGTCTGTGGGACTTGTGAGGATTTTAAACAGAACACAATAATTACTAACCATAAAATGGGAATCACCTATTGGGCTTCATTAAAATCATGACCATCTAGGTTCACCAAAAGACACCATTATGAGAGTTGGAATGTGTGAAGGAATACACATATTTTATATGTATAAATACTATCTATATTGGTATATATTACATACGTGCATATGCTTATCTAGAAGATAGAAAGAACCTTCACAAAGACCATCTAACAGACAAATGGACAGAAGATATGAACAGGTACTTCACAAAGGAATATACTTACATGGTTATCCATGTCCAATATCATTAATCATCAAGGAAACACAAAACCACAATGAATACCACCTTTGGCTCAGGAGGACACTAATACGAAACACATGTGTGTGATAAGAACGAGTGTGAGTGAGGGTTTGAAGCAATAAAGCACCTTGTGCATTGCTCTTGGGAATCTGCATTGGCGAAATGTCTTGGGAAACTGACTTGAGTTACAGGCTGTCAACTACTAGCTCTCAACCGTGATGAAACCATTTTCCTCTCAGTACTGTACTCCAACGACGTGTCTATACACTCACAGCAGGTTTGTTTATGATAGCCATTTAAATGAATGTGGAACCTGGAAAAATCCTCTACTGTGCTTGAAATCAGAATGGGGATTCCCTTGGGGAGGAAAGTAATGATGGGAGGGGCCTAGGGAAGAGTTTGTGGTGCTACGAACTTTCTAGATGTTGGTCTGAGTGACGGCTATGCGAGTGCATCGACTTTATAATTCATGTTAGATCTATCCATTTTATGTGATGATACCTCAGTAATCAATGTTTGATGAAAAGCAATGAGATTCACCCCTTAAAACTACCCTTCAGGAATTCACCTCTTAACTTAGCAGTATATAACTGAGAATACCACCTGGTTCCGAACTCCAACCCATAGGCCTGGACGTAGGAGACTCGATTTTAAAATAGTTTATAAACTAATTAGTAGATCGTATAAATTCCAATTGATATTTTGCAAAAGGGGCTTGATCATTCTAGTGTACCTCATCAATGTGCAAAAATACAGCATTTTCATAGGTAAGTTTTATGAGGTAATGTTTGCATCTTGTGTCCATGCTGTGAACATATTCCTATATACACTTTACATTCATGAACACTTACATGCCACCGATACTGAATAGAATCCAGGGAGGTTGTTGTTGTTGTTGTTGTTTTAAATTAGAATAGTGAGAAGAAATTATCAAAAAGTTCCATTTTCATCACTAACCATCAACCTGGGAAAACCCTTAATCTCTTTAGATTGCGGATACAACAGTGGCTTGAGCTTGGGGCAGCCTGTCTCTGCTGTGTATGTGAGCTCCCAGTAATCATCAGGCTGCCTCAGCTGGTTGTTGAGGTTGCTTTGAGATCTCACACACCGTGATTCCAATTGAACGGGACCTTCTAAGAGAAGCATCTCAACCAGTCTTTGTATTATTGTCTAACCTAGAGAATGCCTCATTTCCTCCATAATTTGCTTGGGTGATCAAATTATCAATTAACTGAAAACAGATGAGTATGTCTGGCTTGCCCGACATCAAGTGTATTGACTTTCCTTTGTTTGGTTAAGTTTTACTTAGTTCTCTCCCAACCATGATTAATAAACCATGACTTCTATATTCCCGGTCATATCAATCACATGAAAGATGTTGGCTGCCTAAAAAGACACCATCTCATAAAGATAGCTATAAACAGAGGACAAGAGTAAATTCTACCCAGCAATCTATCTACCTCTGGGGTTTGTATGTACGTGTAGACTCACTGCCACAATCTAGCATGACTTGTGCCTTACAAGGGAAGTCTTAAAATCTTCCTTTGAAAAGGCAAATTAACCTATTTTATACTTAAGTGATTTTCATCAGATCTTTCAGATCTCTTTTAGAATTATTTTCAGGCTGCAGTCTGACATCAATGAACAACATATCCATATCAATGCAGCATGAACTTAAGCAAAAGGAATATGTCATTTTATGGACAAGAACATCTTAAGCAAGTCAAACAACATGCAGAAAATCACAAAGACTGTGCCGGGGTGTGTCAGATTTCATCAAAACAGACTGAGCCAGGCATGGAATGGCAGATAGAGCTTAAGACAGAGATTGATCAGACCATAAACAGACTTTTAAGGTACATGCAGGCATCTCACCCTCCAAGCCGTGGGTATCACCAAGGATGCAGAGGCGGGCAGCAACTTCAGGAAATGCAGAACTTGTCTAATATTTGAAATGTAGTGATGGACGGATTTCCTGAATTGCCATCGTGCATACTCTCATCAATGGAAAATGTTGATCCCCAACCCAGTTCTTACCGGAGGGGCAGAAATGGCTGGTTTCTCAAGTTCAACATATGTAGAAATGTACTTTTTACTCTCACTCTTCTCAAAAATACTTTCTATTTCTCTTAGTAACACTTCCATCCACATCGCTATGTACCTCGGGGCTTCATGCAACATAGGATGAATCTCTTGTCTGGTTTTTCTGCTCAGACATCCCTCCCCAGTCTGGTTCCCATGGACCCCATTTCCATGGCACCCCCTTATGTCAGGTGCCTCCTCACAGTTAACCTGATCTTCTCACCGACCTTCCTTCCTCCAGCAGCGCTATTTGTTTTAAGATTCTTATTTTATTTATTCATGAGAGACACAGAGAGATAGAGAGGCAGAGACACAGTCAGAGGGAGAAGCAGGCTCCATGCAGGAGCCCGATGTGAGAGTCAATCCCAGGTCTCCAGGATCCCGCCCTGGGTCCCTGCAGGCGCCCCTTTGTCATTGGCCTCCCCCTCTGTCCATCACTCCCCGACCGAGCACTCCATTGGTCCGCTGTCGCAGCAGGGCAGAGGGAGTTCCCCGGTGACGTCAGAGACGCTCCCCGCCCACATTCCAAAGCCTGGGCTGAGCTGAAGCCTCTGCCCAGCCTTCGGGGCGGGACGGGGCGGGAATCCTGACTTCTGATTGGGTCGGGCGGCCGCCGTGAGCATCCGATTGGCCACTGCTCTGGAGGGGGCTGGAGTCATTAGCTGGGGTCCCGGAGCAGAGCGGAGGAGCCCTGGGGAAGTCTCAAAGTTTCGACTGGGACGGTAGTGGGAAGTGGGCTTATTGCAAAGGGATTTTCTTGGGGTGAGACCTGATCTGCCTCTGTTTTGGATGCACGCCCTGCTGTAGCCCCTTTAGCCTTCAGCCGGGTCCCTGGACAGCCTGTCTCCCCCGGCAGTTCTCAGAGTTCCGAGGACACCGGCTGGAGCCCTTGGCAGCTGGTTCTCCGGCAGGTAGAGCACAGGACGTGCTTCCTTCCTAGGTGCCTAAGCTACACGCGCACGCGCACATCCCGCGCGCGGGACCCTAACCGCGGAGGCATCTCCACCCGCTGTGCTCCGGCCGCAGCATCCTCGCCCGGCATGGAGGTGCTGGAGAGCGGGGAGCAGAGCGTCCTGCAGTGGGACCGCAAGCTGAGCGAGCTGTCGGAGCCCGGGGAAACCGAGGCTCTGATGTACCACACGGTGAGGACCTGAAGGGCACGGGGGCGGGGGCTGCGGAGGAAGTGTCGGGGAGGAGGCAGGCATGCCCGGGGAAGACACCGAGCGACAGGTGTGCTTTTGCCCCCCGGACAGACCAGGGTGGGCCCCTGGCCCTTTTAGGGCTTCTGTGATCGCAGTGACAGTTTGTGTTCCCTTGGCAAGGAAGGCTCAGTTCCCGAGCCTGTTTCACCCCTGCTGGGGGGCAGGGGAGAGCCCAAGGGGTAGGTGGTGGAGAATCCGGGCCACTGTTGAGTCTGCTGCTGTTCCCTGGGAAGGTTTGGAGAATTGAACAAAGTGGCATTTTCTTCCCTTCGCTGTCACAGTCGCTCCCTTCTTCTATGTTTCTGGAAGGAATTGCACGGGTATGCGTGTGTGTGTGTGTGTGTGTGTGTGTGTGTGTGTGTTGGAAAAGCTTCTTTGACATGTAGGAGAGAGACTACGTTATTTGGTCTCTTTAACTGGACAGCCAATAGATCTGCTTCCTCTCTCTTCTTCAGGGGAAAGATCAGCAGAGTATGGAAATCTGAGGCAGTTGCATATGTCAGAAAGGCTTTGGAGGAGGTGGGACGGCTCCCCAGTTCTTTGTTCCGTCTTATGCGTCAGGGACCCGTTTGGGGATTGAACTGTCACAGAACACTGCACATTTCTTTTAAAGGTGTCAGGTTCAAGTGTTTGGCATTGAGTTTGCAAAATAAACTCCTGCTTCCAACAGCCAGCAATGTTAATATGATTTTATGTGAGATCTGCTTTTTGCTTGTTTCTTAAAAATGCAGACGTTAGTAATGAGTGAGAGACAGAGACAGAGAACTAATGAGAAAACGAGAAGCTTGATTCATGATTGTTTTTAAGGGGGTCAGTGCCAGGATATTTGAAACTTTTGCAAAATGGCCTGCAGGCCCCACCTCCTTGGCCTTTACCTCTGGTTGAGGTTATTTTGGGAAAAGGGATGAGGGCCTCCCTGTGATTCCCACCAAAGCATTTGTGATGGCTGAGAATGGCTTGTTGGAAAAATGCAGAGTGCAGGGCGGAGAGGGAGTGGTAGTTCATGCTGGGGCAAAAGCCAGATGTGTAGTGGGATCTGGGTTTTGCTCGCTGAGGCCTTCCCTGAGGAGACCATGTGGGCTGCATTTGGATTGAAGGCCCAGATGAACTTCCTGTTGTCAGTCCAGGACTTAGAACACATTGGCCCTCAAATATCTTCTGGTAATTGGGGCTCCAGGTGTTTCTACTGACATGGGCGGCATTTTAACCATGGGGGGGGGGGGGGGGCAGTTCTTCTCTTTTGTTCTTAAACAGACTATGAAAATGTCTCATCCAGCAGCTGTAATGCCACAGCTTTGGGGTTGTCTTTCAGCTGGTGGCATGAATTGTGCACAGGCATACACATTCCCTTTCGGCCTGTGACTTGCATTTGTGAGATCACAGACTAGGATTTAAGATGCTACCTGTGACTATGACATTAACTCCAGACAGAACACTTTGGACTGGCTCTAATTAAGATCTTTATGAAGAGTGTCAGGGGTAGAGACCTTACATTCCTTTTGGTATTAAGAGCTCAGTTTTTCTTTTTTAAAGATTTTATTTATTTATTTATTCATGAGAGACACAGAGAGAGGGAGACAGAGAGACAGAGACACAGGCTCCATGCAGGGAGCCCGACATGGGACTCAATCCCAGGTTTCCAGGATCACACCCTGGGCTGCAGGCAGGTGCTTAACCGCTGAGCCACCCAGGGATCCCCCAAGAGGTCAGTTTTTCTATGTTACTGTGATGAAACAGTGATGTGTGATTATTTTTCCTCTAATTTTTTATTTTTTTAAAATGACTTTTATGTCTGCCACTTAGGAATGTGTCTCTCTTCTGGGCAGCTCACTCCTATAAAATGCCACTCATCATTACTAAGGGTCCTTGCCAACACAGTATGTATATGAATTAATGTTGAAAGAGGTATTGGATTTAGTAGCAACAGACGACTGGATTGTATTGCTTCTAAACTAAGGGGAGTTTTGGCAGAGATGTGAATATAGATAACTTTCCCATCTGTTTCTTGAACTCTGCTGGGTATCCAGTTGCAGAACTGGTTTAAATTGCTGTTCATCCAAAATGTGGAATAGTCTGACCCCCAAGCCTAAATAGGGATTTAGTTACCATATGCATGATTGCTAATGCCCTGTTTTAGCAAACCTGTCACCTACCTGATTTTAAAAATTTAGAGGGTTCAAATCGCCTGAGGCTGGGATTGTACCTTCTCTGGCACCTTCTGTGAACCAGCTGGAGCAGTGTTTTTCTCATATGGTTAGTGGGGAGAAGAATTCTTGGTTCAGAAGGACAAAGGCTTAGAAGGGACAGGTTCCAAGCTTACAAGATAATGAAGTACATGGATAGAATGAATATGCACTTGCTCATTAGATTCCAAGTTTTTAGAGCTTTGGGCTTCCTCTTGGAGCTTAAAATATAGTTTCCGGGGCAGCCCCAGTGGCGCAAAGGTTTAGTGCTGCCTGAAGCCTAGGATGCGATCTTGGAGACCCTGGATCCAGTCCCATGTCGGGCTCCCTACATGGTGCCTGCTTCTCCCTCTGCCTGTGTCTCTGCCTCTCTCTCTCTCTCTCTCTCTCTCTCTCTCTCTCTCTCTGTGTGTGTGTCTCTATGAATAAATAAATAAAAAATCTTAAAGAAAAGTTTCCATACAGAAGACAACATATTATTTTTAAAAAGATTTTTGACAACATATTATTTTAAAACAGTGAGTGCTGTTGTATCCAGAGTGTGTATAGACTAAAAGTGGGCCTAGAAAAGATGGTAGATCTAAAAATGAGAGTGTGTCTCTTTTCTGGTTTGAAAGCATTGTGAGAAACCTTGTTCCTTCCCCCAAACCTGCCCGGATATTGGGCATTTCTAACACATATGTTGTGTTCCTCTAAGATTTGGTGCAAATTACATTTCTGGGCATCGTTGTGGGATTTTGTAATTTAAAGAGGAAAACAGGCTATAAATTTTATCTACTTATATAGACACAGTTCATATTTGGAAGGACGCTCAAGAAATGGATAATTGTTTCTGGCACGGCAATCTGGGGACTGGGGGGGTCAACAGAGGGAGCAGGGGTGAGGGAGTTATTTATAAACTACCTGTTTTATACTGTTCTATTTTTTACCTCCAGAATGTGTTTAGAAAATGTAAAATTAAAGCTTAAAGGTACCATGTAAGACTGGACTAGAGGTAATTTTAACTTGAGTCTCCCTAGCGGGAGAGGAGATCTGGTGCTCCATTAAGGCTCAACACTTCCTGAGGCACCTGGGTGGCTCAATGGTTGAGCTCTGCCTTCAGCTCAGGTCATGATCCCCGGGTCCTGGGATCGAGTCCTGAGTCCCATATCAGGTTTCCCACAGGGAGCCTGCCTCTCCATCTGCCTATGTCTCTGACTCTCTCTCTCTGTCTCTCATGAATAAATAAATAAAATCTTAAAAAAAAAAGGCTCAACACTTTCCAAGTCAGTGGAGGCCTTGGTGAAGAGAGGAGGCCAGAATCCTTGGTGGAAGGGGGCTCTACGGGTGGAAGATTAACTGTGAGTTTGGGTCTGATAAACTTTATGATCTTGGTAACTTTCTTATATCTCAGTTTAACAATCTGGAAATTTGGGATTTTTTTTTTCAGTTTTTGCAATGATTTTAATCTTCGTAGAAAACTATACGATGGAGTCTGCAAAGATAATGATGGTTGGTTTTGTTTTCAATTCTGTTCATATCAATCTAGTACTTGTAAGGGTATTTAGTGGCTGTGCACTAAAATTTTATATCTGGTTGGTTCTTCAAGTGAAAGGACCAATACCAGACAGTGGGAGGTAGAGAGTTAAGGGGCTGTTCAACCTGTGTCCGGATGTGAAGGCCATCTGGCATCCACATCTATCACTGAGTTCTGGGATGGAGTTGGCTAATCTCACAAGCTGGTGGTTTCCCCTTCCTCCTTGGCCCAGCGACTGATGTGGCTCCAATGGGATATTGAAGATTTGGGGCTGATGTACCACCTTGGGGACAACTCCTATTATTGGCCCCTGACCAGGTTCTGAGGTGGAACCTGGGGTCCTGCTGGCTTGAGGATATCATTGCTTGTCACCTGATCTTCATGCACTGAATGATAAGTAATGAGTTCTAGTCGAATTGCAAAGCAAACATAGTTTGTCTTCAAGGTCCTCACTTCACCTTTCTTGACCTTTGTTTTCATGTTTTCCTCCCTTCTTGGGCCTCAAGTACTCACTGTAATAGTGTTCTCTTTCTAACTCCTAGATTTTGCTCTCATGAAAGATTTGATGAGCTTACACTGAAAATTTAAATATTAGTAAAGCTTAACATATGACCCCTAAATGGGCATTTATATTTAACAGTAATTACTTCCACTCAAAAAGGTGGATTTCTAAATGGAGAACTGGCAATACCCAAGTTGTAGGGGAGGAATATTTGGGGAGTGGGGGGAGCACTCACTATTCTTCTACTATTCCATATACTTGGCTCTTATTCATAAAGCAGCCAGGTACATGCGTTGCTAATATATCTATGATCTAAAGGATTTTCAATGGCTTGGTGAAATTTCTTTGACCTATTAGATTGTTGTCTCTGAAATTGTTCTCATGGTGATAACACAGGTTGGGGGAAGGTGGACTCAGGCATACTGCTGAAAGTTGAGGGGGCACTACTGGATTTTGTTCTTGCCCTCTTTCTTCAAAGACCCCAAGTAAGAATGTTCTATGGAAGCAGGGAAGTCTGACGTGAAGCTGGTCTTGCAAGAGAAACGAGGTATTGCATCTAGGTGAATAATTGAATTAAATTACAATTTTTGCAGCTGTAAGTAACTGAAACCTGATTCAGATTGCTTATACAATAAGTAAATTATTATGTCATGTTGTAAGTATATAGCTCCTTGTTTGACTGGGCAACTCCTCCGTGTCATTATGGTCCTAACTGCCATCCATCTATGTGCAAATTTCATCTTTGGGCTCGATGCAATGAGAAAACAACTCATTGCCATATGAGTTTCTGGTATTTGATTCAAAATGGCAATATTCAGAGGAAAAAGAGATTGAGTCTTGCTGTGTCCTTTTTTAGAATGGAAGAAACTTTTCTCAGAAGTCCACCAGCTGATTTCTCTTTGAGCTTCATCGACAAGGATGGGGTCATTTAACCATTTTAAAACCAATGGCTAGAATGGGATTTACATGACTGGCTCAGATTAGTCATCTGGGGATTGAAGAGCTATCGGTAGCTCACTCAGCATGATCATTGGAAAAATAGTCTGAGTTGGCAGTCCTTTCATTAGTGTGTTTGAGCAATGGCTGTTTTCCTCACAGAGTTGGGCTAGCAAATGGAAAATGTTTTATAATCCACAGTAATTAGCCTTGGATATAAAAGATCAAACCAGGTACTGTGCCACTTGCAAAGCTCTAAGAGTGTTACTTACCTGTGCTAATAGTACCGAATGAAGGAAGACCACAGAGACAAGACTGGCCTCTCGGAAATGCACACAAAGGTGATCAGGGAGGGTGTGCTGCTGTGTCCCAACTCACTAGCTAGGGAATGTAGAATTGACTATATTATCTGAACTGTCTGTATCAGGGTCAAATATCAGGGCTAAAGGTAACTAAGCCTACAATCATACTTATCATGTAAGACAAGAATGACTTGTTTTGTTGCGACGTCCACACAACTTCAGATCTGCAGGTAGAAAGCTGAATGTCAGTTTTCAAGGAAGCTGGGTTTTGTTTTTGTTTTTTTTCGGTTGCTCGTGGCTATTCAAATATTGATAAGTCCAGGTGTACCTATTGGCATCCTGAACTGCCTGCCTCAGCCTGGCATGGCTCTGACCTGTCTGCTGTCTCGAGGCAGATGGCCCTAGGTGTTGCTTGGTTATTTGGTAGGATTTTGGGCTTACGGCTATAGGATGTCTCCATTGTCCAAGTGAGTAATTTTATGAATGAGGGGAGTGTTCATGTTCCCTGCCACTGCAGAGTCCAGATCGAAAGAAAATGATGAAAAGCATGATCTTTGGATCAACCTTGAGCCTCCTCCTCTTCCTCCCTGCTCATCACATGCTTTCCATCTCTTCCAAATGAAGTTCTAAGTGACCTAGATTTTTCCTGAATTGAAACATATAGGTCATCTGCGGGGTGCATGGGAGGCATTGGCCTGTTTTATGTACCGAGAATCTGAGGCCTAGAGCAATCAATAGATTGGCTTAGCTGAAACACAAGCTCCTTGAGGACAGGGGACACAACTTTGGCTTTTCTGTATTCTCATGATGCTTACTTAGCCAAGTGCAAGATGCTCAGAGATACACAATAATTGCTTGATGCCTAAAGAAGTGGAGTGAGGCACTCTCAGAGAATGGTTAAGTTCGGTGACCCTGACCTCTTTCGTTCATATATTTTTTTAAACTCTGAATTCTTGTAAATGCTTCTGGAAATCTGAAAATTTTGTGTGAAAGCAACATGGGTAATTTGGTGTCAATGATCTTTTCTTTAGTTTGGAGAACAAGGTTGGAGTGTGGGTGATTGTGTAACAGCCCTGGTTTCCACTAGTGTGGAGCTGAGGGCAGCATGGTGGAAAGGGTGAGCTTTGGCAAAGTCAGGCAGATTCGACGTCAAGGGCCACTGGTTCTCTAGTGACCTTGGGCAAGTTACCTCACATGTCGCTGCCTGGCCCATAATAGATAGGCTTTTCCTCCGTCTCCCCTGACTTAACATCTTCTCTCTGAGGCAGAGATGCTCTGACCTTAGGAGTCTGACATCACTCAGGAAGCACGAGAGCCTGTTATTAGTTTCTCGCACACATCCTCATTTCCTGCCCTCCCCAGCTTCTACCTTCTGCTCTAAACACAGGTCTCTGCCTTGAACACATGTTTGCCAGATGCTGTTGCTCCTTCTTGCTCACATTTTTTCCCTTTTGTTTACTGCCAGCTTTTCTGAAATAAGTAGTCAATACCTACTGCCTGCATTTCCTTACTTTCTACTTATTTCTGCACCCTGTCAGTTCTGGTACCCACTGTTGCTAGAAGGTCCTCCAACTTCTCTATAACCACTACACCTAGTCTTTTCTCTGCCCTGACCTACTAGGCCTCATGGACATAATTTGGCAGCATTGACTACAAGGTCATCTCATAACTCATCCATGATCAGCTTCCATGACAGTCTGAGGGGCTCAGCTTTTCCTTTTTCACTGGCTTCCTTGCTACCTCCTAAATGTGCGTGTTTGGTACTTGGCCTTCTATTCTTTCTGTATGCTCCCCTCTATCACTTTCAGTACAGCTGGTTCTCAGATCTTTGTATCTATTTTTTTGCCTATTGATGGAAAGTTTGGTATAACCCAAGATTCTTCTGGGCCTTCATTAGTTCTGGAAGGGCAATGACTGGGTAATCCTGAATCTTCATGATCATTATTCTGAGAAGAGTAGGGGACACTTTGAACTCCCTTTATCACTGCACCCCATTTATCTCAGGGAATATTTACTAACTCAGCTCTCCTGCAGTATAGACCCATGAGAAACTCACAGGTCGTTACTGGGACAGAGTTGTTTCTAGAGTCAGTGTCACCCGTCAGATGTAAGCTGTGTTTTAGCTGGGCTTGTGCTTATTCTTTGGGTTGGGAAACACTTTGTGGTGTTCTGAGGTGGTATGTCTAAATTTTTATAGGACTAGGTGGCAGGTCAGTGCAAAAATCAGACAGAACTTCTTAGAATCGTGTACCGTATATTTCCTCCGTTGTGTATAGCTGCTGTCAAGCTCAGTTGCAATTGCCTCCTGTTGAACTGCCTGCCTTTGACTTGCTCTATTCTGGAGTAATTTATTTACCCAAACCGTGCTGACATTACTGAAGAGCTTTGAGGTGTTTTTAAGAATAGAGATGGGTTACTCTGAGCCACCCAAATTTCTATGCCTGCTTCTTGTTAGAAGTATCAATGATGGCTCTTGGAAGAGACTTTTTCTTTGGAGCCTGTCGTTTTGATGTGTAAACTTGTGTTACAAGGTACTTGACATTCTGGGTGTCAGTTTATCCAACTTGTAAAATGCTGCATTTGTATCACATGGCCACCAAGTTTTTTTTTTTTTTAACCCCATAGTTCTATTCTGGGTATCATGCTCTTGCCTTTGAAGGCCTTTCAGTTTTAAAAAATGATTTAACACACCAACAAGATTTAGTTGATTGCCTGTATGGTTGGAACAACTCAATTGGCAGCTGTTGTGTTGCATTCTGTAGCCTCTCTTTCCTGACTTAAAACCTTGCTTCTGTAAAACCCAGACAATATAAAGAATGGAAAAACAGAGAGGCACAGAGGTAGGAAACATTTTTTTTAACATCAGAAAAAAAAATCCTCTTCAGACTTCTTGGCAAATAAGAGGAGTCTGGGGAAAAAAAAATCCACAAACAGTTTCCTAGTTGTCTGAATGTAAAATCCTGGTTTTTAAACATTTCATATCTTGGAAATGTCTGAATAGTTTTTGTTTAAAGGGAAATTCCTTTTGGCTGAGAAAGAGCCTGCAGGATTCAAACTGATAGGGTGATGTTTTTAGAAAATTTGGAGGAAATAAGGATTTGTGATGAAAATGCGTTCTCACTGGCAATTGTGTTAAACAGAAATTCAAATCCAAGGTTACCAATCATAGCATTGTAAAGGTTGAACTATTAACTCCTTCCTTCCCTTGGCTTCCTGTCCACGCATCCTGGGGAAACATCTCTCACAGCCGGTCCTTCCTCCAATTTGAGGAACTTAATGAACTGCTTTTCTAAACCTATGCATGTTCTAGGCAGGAGGATGTACATTATCTTGACCTTGTGGCTCTCCCAGTAGAGTGGGAAAGAAGATATATAAACAAGTCATTAAATACCTGATGTACATTTTGCATCAGAGCTGTATTCAAAATATTTCTGGAGCACAGAGGATGGAACCACAATTCCAAAGGAGATCACAGAGCAGATGGTATTTACAATGGGTCCTGATGTATAAATAGGAATTCTCCTGGCAGTAGGAGTGGCAGGTATAGAGTAGGAATGTGTAAAATGTCATGGTCGATTCTAGGAATCCCAAATAGTTTTAGGTACTTTGAGAGTACTCTATGGGGAGTATTGGGAGATATGACAAGATCATAAAAACTGCATGCCGGACAGCCCTGGTGGCTCAGCGGTTTAGCGCCACCTTCAGCCCAGGGCCTGATCCTGGAGACCCGGGATTGAGTCCCAGGTCAGGCTTCCTGCATGGAGCCTGCTTCTTCCTCTGCCTGTGTCCCTGCCTCTCTCTCTCATGAATAAATAAAATATTAAAAAAAATAAACATAAAGAAAAATGCCTTGCGACTAATTAACTCATAAGCACTTCACACATTACAGAAGCCAATTGTGGGGTAGCAGCCTGGGCTTTTAAACTAGCCACTGCTCATTTTGTGAAGCCTGAGCCTTTAGTAATAGGAAAGACCTTTTGAAAAATTCTTAGAATTGTTCAAAATTCCTGCCAATTAATATAAGGTCACCCCTCTCAATCGGAAAAGAAAACTTATCCTTTATTAACATGTTGATATGACCCAGAGAGCATTCTTGCACTCCACAGTACAATCCGGCAGCGGGCCAGCCTGCACACGATTCTGTACCAGATGTGTCACATTATGAGATTTCCTGATTTTCTGTTTCAGTCTCTCTGTCGACAGCCTGTCATCTGTTGGAGTTTATCATCTACTCACCGGTACCATTCATTGGTTGCCAAAGTGAGGCAGGTCACAGACAAGTAGGCTTAGATCTATGTTGCCACTAACTTGCAATTTGGCAACAATGTCAGTCAGAGCAAACAGCTGTTATTTTAATGACAAGCAAACTAATTCTGTACTTTTAGATTATGGTTAATATGGAACAGTGTCACTTCCCGTATCAGAGAGCTTTTAGTTCTGGAGCCCCTTGAAGGCCTCATAGACTGAACCTATTCAGCCTTCATTTCTTTTTGACAAATAGATGCAATGTTCTAAAAATAACAGGTGAGTAAGAGGCAGAATTCATGATAAAAAAAAGCCTCCTGACACTCCCTGCACTGTAATCTATGTCTTCCCTGCGTACAAGCAGGCATATGTTGGCAATTGCTTCTTCTTGCCCCTGGTTACCACTCCATTCCTCGAGGTCTGGATTTCAAACTAGCGCAGTTATCAATCACCCAGCAGGCCTTGTCGAACTGGCTGAACCGCTGGCGGCCGTACTTCCTTAGCATTTGCTGCATTTGTCCCACTTAATAAGCCCTCCCAAATGACCTTCCTCGAATTAACAGCAGCCATGTAAGAAATATGATGCTTAATGACTAATGAGACAAATTTCGTCTCAAGGACTGTCAGAAAATGAAGACACCATGTCTTACAGTTTAAATAGAATTACGTTCAAACCCAGAGAACAAGCTCCGATTGTGCATTTTTAATCTGTCACCTACTAGATAAACTGCTGAGTTTAAAAACAATTTGGGAGTCAATCCATTTTTTTTCAATCCATTTTTTTCAATCCATTTTTCTAACCATTGACAAGCGTATACAGCGTGCTTGTCAAGAAAGATGCCAAAAGTACATTGTTTGTTAGAATTTTAGGCTCATTAGGAGAAAAGATGACAATGCTTCAGACTGGAACATTTCTCTTCATTTTGCATCCATCCACATGACTACACTGAACACAGCTACAACCTCGTGTGACACATCTCTGCTAGAGAGGAAAATGTAGCTTGGTATCTCGATCACATAGATATTAAAGCAAGTACATTTTCCTCTCTTTAAACTGATAATGACCTAGGGCCCTATTTCACTGGGTGACAAAAACTAAAACCCTATCAGTCATGCGTGAACAGCTATTTATTTTGGTTAAAGCCATTCAAGTATTAAAGATATAAAACACAAAAATACATCTAGATTTCTTCAGTCTAGAAAAATGTATCACTATTTGGATGACAGTTCTGTTATACTTGGTACTGCACAAAGGCTCTCTCTAGAATGGATAAAATTAACAAATAACCATAAGGAAATTAAGATTATTTTCAAAAAGAAAATAACACACATTTAAAAAGACACTAAACACAATTTGTATGCAGACTAGATTTGTCAGCTCAGGAGGTTAAGAACAGCCCACTCACATACGGACAATGGCCATGTTTCCAATTCCTCATAGGGAATGTCCTTCCGTGTGTGTGTGTGTGTGTGTGGTAGGAGGCTGGACAGATACATCTCATGTAGAAGACTTGTTATAATGCGTCTATGACAACCACATGCCTTTTGAACGTATGTTTTATTATTAATTGACATGGATGACACTAAGGTCAAAGTCCCCTCACATACAAAATCCTGCATGTTTATGATTAAAACTCAAATGAAGTCAACTTCGACACTTAAGCAAAGTAGGTCTGAAGGCTTCCACTCAACTCTTCCTTTCATATACAATTCAGTGTATGGCAAAGCTGTGTAAGTAGAACAACTGAAAAAAGAACTAGTGCTTGGGTTTGTAGTGTCCACACCTATCGATTCTTCTCACATACAGGTACTAATTAGCAATAACTGGCAAGACATGAGCGATTTCTACTTTATCTCTTTGCCGAACCTCCATACTGTTCTCTACAGAGGCTGCACCAGTTTGATTCCTGTCAACAGTGCAGAGAGGGTTTCCCTTCCTCCGTATCCTCACCAACACTTATTTCTTCTCTTTCTGATAACACCCATTCTATCAGGTGTGAGGTCATGGCTCATTATGATTTTGGTTTGTATTTCCCTGATGTGATGTTGAGCATCTTTTCAAGTATCTGTTGGCCATCTGCAGGTCTTCTTTGGAGAAACGTCTTTTCAGGTCTTCTGGCCATATTTTAGTCAAGATACCTGTTGTTGAGTTGTAGGAGTTCTTTATATATTTTGTATATTAACCTCTTATTAGACATATAATTTGCAAATAATTTCTCCCATTTAGTAGGTTGTCTTCATTTTTAAAAAAATGTTTTATTTATTTATTTTACAGAGAGAGAGAGAGAGAGAGAACAAGCAAGAGAGGGAGAAGCGGGCATCCCCCCACTGAGCAGGGAGCCCAATGGGAGGCTCAATTACAGGACCCTGGGACCATGACCTGAGCCAAAGACAGATGCTTAACCAACTGAGGCAATCAGGTGCCCTGTATTTTCATTTTGTTGATGATTTCCTTCACGGTGCAGAAACAGTTTAGTGTGATAATACTCCCATTTGTTTATTTTTGCTTTTGTTTCCCTTGCCTTTGGAGTCCCATCCAAAAACAATGTTGCTAAGACCAATGTCAGGAAGCTTACTGCCCTGTTTTCTAGGCATTTCCTGGCTTCCGGTCTTAGAACCTATCATCTGATCCAGCTATTCCACTCCTGAGTATTTACCCAAAGGATATCAAAATGCTAATTCAAAAAGATACACGCAGCCCTAACTTACAACAGTATTATTTACACTGGCCAAGATACAAAAGCAATCTAAGTGTTCATGGATGGATGAATGGACAAAGATGTGATATACACACATGCACAGAATACTACTCAGTCATTAAAAAGACTCAAGTCTCTTTGACAAGGAGTCAACTGTGACCAGGAGAATGGACTTGGAGGGTGCAATACATGAGACAGAAGAAGAAAAATACCGTATGATTTCACTCATCTGCGGAATCTAGAAAACAAAACAGACAAAACAAAAACAAACTCAAAGATGCAGAGAACAGATGTGGTCATCAGAGGGAAGGGGCATGGGCTATGGATGAAATGGGTGAAGGGGGGTCACTACAGTAACAGATGGGAACCAGACTTACAGTGGCAATCACTCCGTAGTATATACAGATGTCAAATTAGAAGGCTGTACGTCTTAAACGTATGGAATACATACCAATTATACCTCAAAGGAAAAAAAAGAAGAGCAAAATCTGTGGCAAAAATGGCTACTGAATTAATGGAGAAAGAACTCCTAAAATACTGAGTACCACAAATACTTTAACTCCAGTGAAATGCATAATGCTCAAGTAATTCTCAGAGGAAGGTTTTCCTTCGGTGCTGTGATATCAGCAGATGAGCAGAAACTTCCATAAAAAGGTTTCCAATGTATTGATTTATATGTAATAGCTATATGCAATTTCCCTTTGTAAAGTCTGTACAGAATAACACAGAAACATTCATAATGATAGGACCAATCAATGATGCCAACTAGGTGTGTAAGATGTGTAAGTTGAGGTTGCCATCAGCCCCAGGCTGCACATCTTCCCTCCTGCTCAGAGAAGAAAACTGCATCTTTATTCAGTTGATATACCCTTCATTATGTAATCCTCTCAAGGAAACTCATGCTTTATATTTTATATCTCAACAAATGCTAACAATAATGATGCATCATTGAGAGAAACAAAGTAAGCCTATAATTTCTGTAAATAGCATCACTAGAAAAACTTTACAGCAACATGCTTCAGACTAAAGACAAACATGTCTCGTTCATTTAAACAAATACTCAGACTACACTACTTTTGATATATTCTATTTCATGAGTAAGCACCTTAAACGGGGGAAGGATCGTGTTTCATGAATACACTAAGTTGTACCTAACTTGCCAGCAATTACTAGATTAAAAATGCTGAGAAGCTGTGAAGCATTTTGTGCAATGCTATCAAAAGATCAGCCACGAAAGAGCACAGCTTTAACAAAGAACTATGGAATCATAGCTCTTTTTCACCAAAGAAGGATGTGATGAAATTTACAAAATTTGTGGACAGACCTCTACTGAATTGTCAAAATTTTGAATAACGAGATGATCTAAGTCAAGTCCCTCCAAAACTACTTTCACATCTGTGAAATGTCGAGGTTCCCTTTAAAATCCCAAACGCTGTATTATTCTGCAATAAGCAACCTTGTGTTAGGACAAATTATATATAGCAAGCCACTGACATTTGCAAGGCATATGAACTGAAACCTTTAGAAAAGCCCTATAGAATATACCATGCTTCATAAAAGCTGGTAGATTATTTTTAAAAAATTAAGTGACCCCTTTAGAAACTCAGTGATTCTATAAACACAGTCAATTCATTAATAAAGCTATGGATTCTAACAAAAAGGAATAAAATGAACTCTACCCTCCAACTCAGATGCTATTACCATAGTAACATGGACCCAAGTCCCCACAATCAAAATCACGAGGGAGCACGGCGGCCACCAGGAGATACATGAGGACATGGACAGGCACACTAAGGATAGGCCAGCACAGTTCAGCAGGGCACTCTGACCTTTGGTGGGGGCGGGAGGCGCCATAGCACCACATCAACCAGAGGGCATCTAGGAGAAGATCAACAGCCAGGTACAGTGAGGCCCTGCACAAGGAAGCCATTTCCAAATGAACTTCACAACATCCATCCCTGGAGTCAAACACCTCCACCTCCCAGGACAGAGCTCGCCCAGGCTTCATCCTCAGACACTGCTGGAGCCTCACCAGGACTCCTAACCAGCAAGGTCAGGCACGGCTGCCAGAAACCCCAGGGTCTATCTGTAAAGGGGAGAAAGGCTATGAGAAATGTTATTGCTGCTTCAACATATATAGTACACAACACATAGAAATGTATCTCACGCTTTGTGAACAGAAACAAAAATTCTCAAGCATTAACAACTCTATCAGTGGGAGTTTTTGCATTAAATTAAGCTTGAGGGAAGGAAGCAATGTGGGCTGTAAAGAAGAAAAATATTTCTCTTAAGACAGTTAAATGTTAACTAGGTGCATTAATCGAATGATGATATAATGTTCTGCAAAGTCAGCTATAAAGAGTGTTTTCTATTACTTTTCTACTTTCCCATTGATTTTTTTGCAGTAACAACTAACTGATAAAACTATGTATAGCAAAAAGAAAGTACCTAACTTGATGTGTCATTTCCTTTTGAACGAAAGAACCTATAAAATTTGTGTGAGAGAATATTAATTGCAACTATACCTTTTATGGCAGAAAACCTTAGCACTTTGGTTGTCTGCCTCTTTTTTTGAGGGCAAAAATTATTTATTCCTTTATTTTTTAAAATTTTTGGCAAATTTCTAGGGATAAATGCAGTGCTTAGAACATTTTCACAGCTTGTTGTTTGTAGAAGGAAAAAGGAGAGGTGGAAACAGGAGGGAAGGAAGGAAGGAGGAATTTATGTCAGACAATTTAACTCAATTACTAAATTCTAGGAGGGGCAGTATATTTGGAAATGTACTTGAAGTATACCTTATTTATTTTTTAAAAAGATTATTCATTCATTCATTCATTCATTCATTCACTCATGAGAGACACACAGAGACAGGTAGAAACACAGGCTGAGAGAGAAGCAGGCTCCCTGCAGGGACCCAATGTGGGAATCGATCCTGGAACTGTGGGATCACGACCTCCACCACTGAGCCATCCGGGTACCCCACCTTCACCATACTTAAAATCAGGAAAAACAAACTGGTGAATGTACATCATACCTTTTTGTATTAGTGTAACAAATGCATTTTAATTCACACAAGTCTGCTAGTTTTAATCCCGGACCATTTACAACCGTTGTAGGTTTAAATTTCCTTACGTGAATGATGATGGAATTTTAGCCTTGATCAAGTGTTTCTAACATTATAGAAGAAAGGAAGATAAGGGCATGCAATGCAGATTGCCTTCTCCATGTTTTCATAATTGGTAGTGGAGTTGTGCATAAAAGTGAGCTTCTGGACTGGGTATTGACCCCAAGAAAATGAAAACACGAATGCAGAAAGATACGTCCATCCTATGTTTATTGCAGCATTATTTACGATGGTCAAGATACGGAAGCAACCAGAGTCCACTGATAGACGAATGGAGGAGGAAGATACGGCATACACATACTACATACCACCTGCGTACATGTGGCCATACACACATGCCGGGGTGTGCATAGCAGAATATTTTGCAGCATGGAAAAACGATGAGGTTGTGCCATTTGCAACAACATGGATGGACCTGGAGGGTGTTGTGCTAAGTGAAAGAAGTCAGACTGAGAAAGACAGATAATCATGATTTCACTCATATGTGGAATCTACAAAAACAAAGGAAAAAAAACAACATAAAGCAGAATCAGGCCTATAAATAGAACAAACTGATGGCTGTCAGAGGCAGTGAAGTGATGGTCAAAATGAGTGAAGGGGAGGGGGAGGTACAGGCTTCCAGTTACAGAGTAAATAAATCAGGGAATAAAAGACATAAGGAATATAGTCAATGATACTGTAACAGTTCATATGGTGACAGGAGCTACATTTATGGTGAGCACAGCATAATGTATAGAGTTGTCAAATCACTATGTGGCACACCTGAAACTAATTTAACATTGCATGTTAAAGTCAGGAAAAACAAAAAAAATTTATTTTAAAAAGAATCTATTAAGGGGGGGGGTGAGGAAATAAATAGCTGCTGGGAAGCTCTCAACAAATACTGTAACAATACTGATCTTTCTCCTGACTCCTCCCCAGCCAGTGATCATGGTAAAGGCAGCAGGAATGGTGGCAGCTGAACTTGGACGAATCTTGCCATTTACCACTTCTGCAGTGGAATTTCTACCGCGGCATTCAGAAGCTCACATTGTTTGTTCATGTGTTTGTTTGAAGAGGCCTTCTGTGAACAAGTGTTAATTAGTCTGGTTTCTTTTCCTTTACTGCAAGATCATGAGAGCTTTGGGGAATGCATTTCATTTCCTTGGGTCATGAAACTTAAAAATGAAGTTTATATTTAATGGATCTAGTAGTTGGGGAAATTATATATAAGCATACTGCTATAGAACAATGGCTTTTGGTCAGGAGACATTCCCAGGTAGGAGAAAGTAAAGTCCAGTTTAACAGCAGTGCAGTTTTAGTTTGCAATATATACAAATTTAAGAGACGAGAAAAAGAAAGCCAAAACAGTTTTGGACTACACAGGGAGTTGGAGAAATAAAACTAACCTGCAGAAAAGATTATGCAATTACTGTAATGAATTTCAGAAATGTAATGAAGAAATGGAGTTTGGGTTTACGGCTAAATTAGGTAGGAATCCAATAAAAATTCCAAAATGATTTGAAGGAGGAACTCACTTGGTTATTTTGAAACATATGATTAGTTAGTTTTGCTGAGTGAGCTTGCCTTCTTTTTAGAATTTGATCTATAATCAAGGTAAACCTTCTCTAGGAAAGGGTGGAAGTTCTAGCCAAATGGTGAGAGGGAACAGGTGTGGGTGGGTATGAGGGGAAGCCTTCTTGAAGGTAAGCTCCTTGAAGGCAGATCAAATATATCTGAGCTTCCCTTACACCTACTAGCTCAGCCCTGAGCTCAGAAATGCTCTCTAAGAATTTTTCGATATTGATTTGCTTTGGAATTTAAGTGCATTATCTGCAAGAATTATCGTTGACATAGAATAAAATATCCTAAAATTTTTCAAGATGAAATCAATATAGTCAGAATCCTGGGGTCTCAACTGGAATTTATCTGAGTCCAAATATCTTAAAAAGATCTTTTTTGGGGAATTACTTCTATTTTGAGACAGCTTGTGGCCAATCTCAGATGGAAGTGGGATAGTTTCCAGGACCAATAATTTGTCAAGTGCCAAAACCTGTGCAATGGAATGGCATTCTGTCTTCTGACAGCCTGATATTTGAAGTATATGGGTCTCGTATCAGAACCTCCAGATCTGCGCTGAATGTGATCCAGGATTTCCTGAAAGTCTATGTGAGATACAGGATTTTGGAAGGAAACCATCTAGGATCTGTCAACGCTCTGTTTTCCTAGATTTTCTAATCTTTATTACCAGAAAGCAATGTGCCTGGAGCATATTTTCCAAAATCTCATGGCTATGTATAAACTATCTTCTGTTAGCCTTGTTGCAAAAGTTAGCTGAGAGTATTCTAAAAGACATGGTCTTGGGAAGTGTATTTATCTGCAGATAATGTACCGCATCTTCCAGTTTACTTCTTATAGAACTAAGCGGAAGAGATAAAAGAACTGCCCCTTAAAGTCATTCATACTAGGAGTCAAATTCAAGAAAAAGATAGAGTTGGAGAAGGGGGATAAGCTGTCGATGCTGGTCCTGGCTACACCCTTCATTGATTGATTAAACAAATCATTTTGCTGTATCGACTGGTGTCAGACTTGGTGGTAGTAGGCCCAGTCACACAGTGATGAATGGGACAGCCTGCAGAGGCCAAGAGCACTAGATTGTTCCCTGATCAAAGGAGCGCCACTGACTAGACGAGTTATGGCCCCTACGGGCTGGCCTACAATGAGGTCTGTCCATTAAGGGCAAAAAAGAAAAAAAAATAGCTTTTTTCTCAAAAGATTTATTTTATTTATTTTTTAGAGAGACAGAAAAAAAAGAGAGCATGAGCAGGAGGAGGAGGGGCAGAGGGAGAAGGAGAGAGAGAACCTCAAGCAGCTGTCCCACCGAGCTCAGAGCCTGATTTGGGGCTTGATCCCAGGACTCCAAAATTGTGACCCAAGCAGAAACCAAGAGTCGGTTGCTCAACCCACTGAGCTACCCAGGGACCTCAAAAATTAAATTTTAACCCTGGGATTCCAATCTGAAGGATAGACCATGGAACCTAATTCAAGTCATCATTTTCTCAATTCTTCGAAGGAGGGTTGATAGCTAGCATCCTAGAAGCATAGGGGAGAAGTTAAGTCATTGCTTTTGATGCAGCTGTGGTGGCATGAGGGCTTAATTTTCTCATGAAATCCTGGCTGAGGAATTAGAATGAAATAATATGAAATTATCCAAAGGGTAACTGGAAAGTTAGAAGCAAAATACATATTGAAACAGAAATACTACTTACTGCAGACTAGGACCTGTTCTAAGTGCAATATGTGTGTTAACTCATTTAATCCTAGCAAGTGGCTTCATTATTGTCCTAATCATTGATGGGAAACCAAGGCACAAAGTGGTTAAGTAACTTGTTTGAAGCTAATAACTGGTAAAACTGGGGTTTACACCCAGGCCCTATGGATTTAGGGCCTGATGTGTGTAACCTGAAGAGTAGCTGAGACGTATGAGTGGCAGGACTGGGTCTTTGTCCCAGCGTTGGGAGAGGCAACCTGCCATTGGCTACAAGTGTCCCTAAATGTACTCCTTGTATCTACCAAAGTCCTGACCACACTCTATCTGGGACCACCCCTCAGGATTGTATTTGTCCTGAGCAACTTTGAGGGATGAGGAGACGTTTCCTCCTAAGCACAGAGCTGGCCCATCTTCTCTTGCTCTAAGACTCAGTTTTCCTCTCTGGGAACACACTCATGAGTGTGCAGGCTGCATGCTGAGGTCTTTGCAATGTTCCTGTGGAACAAGGTAGGCATGAGAACCAACATGAACTGACCTGAAGCTCTGGATGCTTCTGCCATGGGTAACCAAGTCTTAGGCCACTGACCCAGAAGTCTTGTGTCTTCTGCTGGCATCTGTGAAACAGGAACAGGCTAGCTTGTCACCTTCAGGTAGCAAAAAATCCCAAACCATGCTGTTTCTGACACACAGATGGCAGTTATAGAGCAGAGGGACTATGCTCACCTCTGAGCTTCCTTCCCCACTCACCATCCATTGGTCCAAGGGAGCATCATCCCAGTTCTCAGCGATATGGACAGAGATGGGATGCAGAAAGTACAGAGAAGCCGCAGGAAGATAACAGAGACACACTTTTCTTAAAGTGGTTCTGCTGTTTATGAACAAAACAGCAAGAAGCACACTGGAAGTGTGTGTGCTTCCTTTCATAGTTCCCAGCAAAAGTGACTTCATCCTGGTGATTTTTTGATTCCCTTCTATTTTCATCTCTCATTTTTATGCCTTCCCTATACTTCATCACGGGTCAGAAAGTTTATAGTCATACAAAATCATTTTTCCCCTTCTTTTTTGCAAGATCATGCCGAAACTCGGTGACCCAGGACAAAGCTAGTTTTTAGATAAATCCCTCCCTCCGACATCACTTTATGTAGTCCTGCCTCAGTAAGCAATCTAGGCTCTGGAAGGTATTACCATTTCACTAAATCTATTAAGTTTCCACTGCTAAGAGACATCTTTACTATACAACATGTCAGTTACACTCAACCCAGAATTCTTTCCTCGAATCCCCACTGTGTGAAATACATGAAGTACCCTCTTCCTCTTTTCTTCTCCTCCTTCTCCTCCTCCTCCTCCTTCTTCTTCTTCTTCCCCTCCTCCTCCTCCTTTTTTTTTTTTTTTTTGAACCTTCCCTTGACTTTTTTAGTTAACTGGAAATGAGTTCAACTGTTTTTGGACTTTTCTAAAGCCACCAAGAGTGGCAAGTGTTAAACAGTTGATAAAAGTTGGTGAGATTTCCAGGAAAGGGCACTTGGAGGTTGGAACCAAACTCGGAACACTACATTTTTTTCAGGTTGAATTTGCCCTTAGGTCACCATAATACAAACTTCTCTTAACTTGAGCTGAGGTTATTCACCTGATAAAATCCTACTTCTGAAAGGAATTGTACCAATACAGCTAGAAGGGGACATCCATCATTTATATAATTACAACTTATTATTTCCCTTTACATGTCATCCACTGAAATAATGAGCCCTGCTTTGGAAACAACCTCCTAGAATCCTTTTCAGGAAATCTTGACCCCCACCCCCATATTACAGGAGGGACAGTTAAATCAAAGTGTCTTTACATAGTGAAATTTTTCAATGACTCAATTGAGAGTCATAGAGAATCACCAAGTGAAGTGACAATCAAAACCTCACATTTAATGTTTAACGCATGTTAAAACATTGTAATGTTTTATGTTAACACACTTAAAACATGTTAGAGATTATATTCTAAATTGACAGTTGCTCAGCACCTATTAACATTTTGGTTGTGAACAAAATACTTTCAGAGGATTGACTGACAGATACGTATTTCATTCTTTTCTACTGGTTTTAAAATCTATCCTTAAAAAAAAATCGATAAGCAAATAATGGACTCTACCTCAGCTCCCAGTCAGAGTCAGACAGTTTATGCTATTTTAATTTCAGTTCCGTGGACTGGTTTGCTCTGGCTCTTGCCCACTAATGACTAGCTTTTCTTCCTGCCAGCTATTTTGATCTGTAGACATTGGTCTCATACTAGTTGCAGCCCTACATAGAAGCAGCCTACCTAGAATTTTCTGTTAGCTCCTAAAATTGCTTTAAGTTCTAATCCTTACAGAGAACTGTGGACACTGAGAAAATTAATGACATTCCACTTTAAGTTCAGCATTAGCACAAGTCTGGCCATCCCAGGCCCCTGTGAATAAGAGCTGAAATTTACCTTACTTCAGTTACAGGAAAAAACAAAAAACAAAAAAACAAAAAAACAGCTAACAGCTTAATGCCCTAGAAAGCCCCATATTAGAATGAGAACAGAGCTCAATGCCTTTGAAAGCCCCATGTCAGAATGTAAAAAGAACTTGAAAAATTCCTCCACCCCTTCTGGAGGTCCCCTAGATCAGCCCATAAAACTAAGCTGAAACCCCCATTGGGGGTCCAAGTCCCTGCTCTGCTGTGTCGGGTATACTTGGACCCAAGCTCAAGCTTCCAAATAAACTCTCTTGTGTTTGCATCGGTGTCGGCTCCTTGGTGGTTTCTCGGATATGAAATCTTGGGCACAACAAAAACCACCTAAGTGATGTCAATATCTGTATCAATAAATCGCTTTTTCTATCAAGAAAAAAAATCTATCCTTAAGTTATAACATCAGAGTCAAGTGTTTGAATGGCCTCTATTGGACCCAGTCACCCTCCTCAAACTATAATTTGATTTGATACTATTTGGATCTGAAGGATAAAAAACCCATTACTTTTGTTTATCCATCCATCCATCCATCCATGATTCATTCACATTTTTATTGAGCCAGAAATATGGTTGGTACAAGGAAAATGATTATTAACAAAACCAAACAAGGAACCCAGTCTCCTGAAGCTTATGGGGCAGAGACAGACATTGATCAAGAAATCACAGACAGGGAGGCACACCGCAAGAGACTCTTAACTCTAGGGAACAAACTGAGAGTTGCTCAGGAGAGTTTTGCAGAGGCGGGGTGGGGTAAATGAGTGATGGGCATTAAGAAGGGCACGTCATGTAATGAACACTCTGGGTGTTCTATGCAAGTGACAAATCACTAAATTCTACCCCTGAAACTAATACTACACTAATTGGTAATGATCTAGGATTCAAATCAAATCTTGAAAGAAAAAAAAAATCACATGAATGAATTACAGAGAGTTACAAAGTGAGATAACTGTCCTGCAGCAGAGATAACTGGGTCTCACAGGGCCCATAAAGGAGGAACATGACTTTAATGTACTCAATTGAGGTGCAGTTTAGAGAGCATTCCGGGGCCAGAATATGTAGGACCCTGATTGTAACCTTATGGACTTTGATTTTTATTCCAAAAGTCTACGGCTATAACACCCTGAACGTGCCCGATCTCGTCTGATTTTTATTCCAAAAGCAATGGAAAACCACTTGCAGAATTTAAGCACCAGGGCAACATCAGCAGATTTTAGTTTTACAAGATGGCTTTGCCTGAGGCATCAAAAAGAGTTTGAAATGGGCCCTGGGGGAAAGAGCCTAGTTCTTAGGCTTCTTGTGAATGTGATAGTTGTGGAGGTTTGTTAGGAATATTGTTTACTACATTTTGCAGTACCCTGTCAATAAGGACCTAAGGGAAAAGTTGTCCCTCCTGACAAAGTACTGGGAATAAGTAGGGTAGGCCTGACCCGAGTTACTATCATTTTTATCTTATAAACACTTGATAGATATCTTATAAGTATTTATGTGTTTTATAAACACTAAGGAGACATTTAGAAATAATACAACTGATTATGCTCTCATATTCTTATTGGCTTCCAGAAAAAGCTACAGCCAAGAGTATTGGACTCCAGGGTATTACATTTTGTGCTTCCCCCATTCCTAGTTTTATCTTATATTATAACTTATTTTCCTGTGCCTTAACTTTGCTTTTGCTTATTCTTTTTTTAAGTAGGCTCTACACCCAGTGTGGAGCCCAACACGGCGCTTGAACTTGTGATCCTACGATCAAGACTTGAGCTGAGATCAAGAGTTGGACACTTAACCGACTGAGCCACCCAGATGCCCCTCTTTTTGCTTAATTTTAATATTATTTTGTACCCCTAGCACAAAACACTTGTAATACTATTACACTAAACACATGTGTAGCTACCTTAGAAGACATGTCTGACCAACAGTAAAACGTGTTGACAATATACCCACCACACACAAGGGCAAGATACTGGAAATGGTATGGGGGTATGTGGAAAAACTGTGAGGCTGGCAAGACTGGGGACCTCAAAATGGCCGACCCCAGGCCAGTAACCTTGCCGCCCTACCTTAACTTAGCGCACAAAGACCTGTAACCCTTGCCCTAATCAGAGTGCTGCCCTGCCCCCATCTGCCTCCCCCAAAAAACTCTTTATAGACCCCCCTACAGTTTGCTTTGCTGTGACTTCCCAGACCCGCAACTTTCCCACTCTCTTGCTCTCTCCCTCCCCTGTGGGCCACGGGACCTTGCCAGAGAGTGCATCCCATTAAAAGCCTGTTTCCACCAACTTTTGCCTGGCCTCTCTTCCAGTTCACTACCGATCAGATTAAACCTGACAAAAACCATGGTCCTTTTGTACCAAACTGCCACTTAAAGGCTGTGACAGCTAATCTCTACCTTGTTAGGAACTATATCGTTCCAAGAGGTGTGAAACTGGCAGGGACATAAATTCCAGACATCATTCACTCTTGGCTTTGAAACGGGCTCATGGTATCTGGTATTCGGCAATGTTCTTTGGAATTTGTAGAAGAATCTGACCACATCTAGCTTCACATGTGAAACAAAAAAAGATCTTATTTAGCGAAGTGATAATGCAGTGTTTTAAATATGTCCCAGCTTAGATGACACGTGATACTTTTCTCAATGGTTCCAGGGAGCCTCAGTCGTTGTGATTTGATAGCACCAAAGTCAATGAGAAACAGACACGCGGAATTTGAAGCAGAAAGGTACGGTCTTTCTGGATCTTCACATTTGTTTCAGTTTCTCAGTAATGACTCTTCAAGGCCTTGAATACATTAGTCACCTTTTTAGGCAACTTCGATGATTAAAAGTAAGAGAAGAGCAAGTAGGATGTTACCTATGCATTTGGCTGAGTCTTCGAACTCTAAAGATGATGATGAGACCACCAGTCCATGCGGTGTCAAACTTAACAATGCAGCAGAGGCAACAAGAAACTGCTCGACCCAGGAGTAGGTGTGAGTGAAGGCTCACCGGAGGAATCATTCTATACCATAATCGACAGTCTGTACACGTCACTGCCTCGGGCTTGGCTCGGCTTCATCTGGTGCACATCTGTTGGTCTCACCCAGGAATTCAAGAAGGGCACTGAACACTAGTGATGAAACGGCTCTGCAAGGATATTCTGATTGTTCCATCACACGGGCCTCTTAACAATCCTAGCTACCCAAACTGCATTCTCAGTGTGTTGCTCCAAAACAATGAGGTGCCAACCTTTATCTGAACTCTTGAATACCACCTCCGCCTGTGGCTGTCCTGTTGTGGGGACACCTTTCGCAGCTGCATGCTTTCCCCGTTTCTCATTGTGTCCCCTGCCAAGTTTGGACCCCTAGAATACCTACCCTTGTCCTGTGCCCAGGCTTGCCCTGTCGGTGATTCATTCACATGGACATTCTGCTGTGGGCTTTGTCCTCTCAGGGCTCGCGATATTTACAGATATTTACATTCCTTCCCAAGCTTTGCTGTAGGCCAAATCCTTGCTCCTCACCTGGTCCCATCTGGTCTACCCAGACTCAAAAAAAAAAAAAAAAAAAAAAAAATCACACCCCACAGTGAAAATAAAGGAAGAGCAGGTGGAGATTTTTCCAAGCCCAGACCCTGAAGACAAGAACTGAGGAAGACGGACTCTATGTTTACTGGTGTGAGGATGAAAAGAGATACTCAGGATGATGCATATTACACAACATCTCACAAGCTTTCCGAGCCTTAAGTATCTAGCCCGTTGTTGATTCCATGCAAAACTGTGAGACGCAGGCACTCTTTCAGAGCAGAGCCTTCTGGGACAATATGGGACAACATGTATAAAATATGGGAATGATCACCATAATGAACCCGATTAAACTCAAACAATGTACTTAATTTTTTTTCTATCATCTCCTTCCTAATCCCCATCTCCTTACAAAGGTGGTCAGTGATTCATTATGTTATTATCTGTTTCTCACTGCAACATTTCTATCTACCTGTATCCATCCATTTGCTTATGACTGAAACCAGGCAGCCATATCTGTTTCTACATCTAACCCATGATCGTTCTAATTTAAAATATACTTTATAACCATCTTATTTTCTTCTCTATAGTCAGCACCCAGGTCACATTTATATGTCCCATTGTCATCTCTCACTAGAACTAATATCATTGTATTCTGGCTGGCTTTCCCACTTGTAACTCAAATCTTTTCAATTTTTTATTTTTTTTATTTTTATTTTTTTAAATCTTTATTTATTTATGATAGTCACAGAGAGAGAGAGAGAGAGGCAGAGACACAGGCAGAGGGAGAAGCAGGCTCCATGCACCGGGAGCCCAATGTGGGATTCGATCCCAGGTCTCCAGGATCGCGCCCTGGGCCAAAGGCAGGCGCCAAACCGCTGCGCCACCCAGGGATCCCCTTTTCAATTTTTTAAAGACGACTTTTATGTCTTTGAGAGAGAGCATGAGAGAGAGTGCATGAGTTGGGGCGGGGAGGGGCAGAGGGAGAGGGAGAAGCAGACACCCCACTGGGCAGGGATCCTGATGCAGGGCGGATCCCAGGACCCTGGGATCCTGACCTGAGCCGAAAGTCAAAGGCTCAACTGACTGAGCCCCCCACCCACACACCAGGTGTCCTTAACTCTGTTCTTTTCTGAATCATTCCCAAACCCACAACAGGTAGCCTAATAGTGCAAAGCTCCAAACATCATTATGTTGTTACTTTGCTTATTAGTTCTCTTCAAAGTCTTCTCCTTGCACCTTGGATGAAATCAAAACCCTCTGAGCCAATAAAGCCTGGTGTGGTCTAGTCCATGCTGACTTCTTTAGTCACATCTAATGCTGCTCTCCTATCTATTAATTATGTTCCACCTGCCCAAACTCAATTGCTATTAAGATTCCCTATGTAGGAATTTAACCTTACAACTTTCATCAGATATGTTACTTCTTTAATGAGGTCTTTCCTGAATCTCTAATCTAAGCTAGTTGTCTCCATTATGATATTTTATGGTACATTGTCATTTTCTTTCACAGTACCTTTTCCACTTTTCATGTAGGCACTTGTTTGAATGAATATTTCTAAAGTGATTGTCCTCTGGATAGGCTATGAGCGAGCTCCGTGGGAACATGGGTCTTTTGCTTTCTACTGAATGGCAATGGCTGGTACAGGGACTGGCACATCGTTGGCGCTCAATATATCTGTCTAAGGAGTAAGTGGAAATTCTGTATCTCAAAGTTTATTTGTTCAATTATTCAATAAGCTATATCTTATGTAAAGCACGGTCTTCACCTCATTGGATACAGCAGAGACAGAAAGATGTAAAAGTTCCTGCTCTGGTGAAGCTTCTAGAGTGGGAAACCAGTAATTAGCAACAAATACAAAATATCACATCGCATTTTAGAAAGAGACGTGTAGCAAGGAAAAAAATGGAGCAGGACAACGGAAATGATGGGTGCCAGGGAGATGGGATTTACAGTTAGAATAAATGATCAATGTAGGCCTGTTACCTCTGGGAAGAGACTTGAAGCAAGTGAAGGCTTTCTAAGAGAAATTCAAGACAAAGAATTTTCTAGGCAAGGGAATGAGCTAAAATGAGTCTACGAGTGGGAACTTGTATGGGTTTCTGAGAAACAGTAAAGGAAGCAGCAGAATGGTCAGGAAGGCAGACGTAAAGGTTGTGATAAAAGAGACAAGGAAGGGCAGACAGATCACGTAGGCCTTTTGACTTTTATAGTGGCTTTTGGCTTTTATAGTGACTGAGCTGGGTGAGCCTTCAAATGGTTTCAGAAGAGTTATAGGATCTTACTTTTGCTTTAAGTGGATCGAGATGGCTACTCCGTGTAGAATCTTACAGTGGGGCATGGGGAAAGGCAGGAAAACCCCACAAAAGGCTTCTGAAGAATTCAGTCAAGAGAAGACGGTCACCTGAATTAGGATCTAGCAGTGGAGATAATAGAAAACAGCTGGATTCTGGATCTATATTGAAGGTCAAGATAAAAGTTTTCTTTGCTAAAAAAAAAAAAAAAAAAAAAAGTTTTCTTTGCTGATGCACTGGATGGGGGGTTGAAAGAGCAAGGAATTAAAGACAACTCTGAGATCTGGGGGCTAACTGGGAAGACAGCCTTGCAGTCAAGTCATAGGGGTGAAGAAGACAGATGAGTATGTTTGGGAGGAGTTGGTGAGATCATGTTTATTTGCAGAAACTGGAGGAGAGGTTACATGAGTAGTTGGATATACAATTCAGTGGGAGAATGACGAATGTGGGAGGTGTCCACCTACAAACAGCCCTGAAAGGCAGGACAAGAGATGATATCACTCCGGACCTGGACCCCGGAGTGTAAACAGCAAGGACCAGGGCCTGAGCCCTGGGGCACTTCAATGATCAAAGATCTGAGAAAAGAATTTTCTTTATAGCCCATTGTGGGTCTGAATATAATGAATCTGTTTTAATTTTTTTTTTTTTTTTTTTTTTTTTTTTTTTTTTTTTTACTGGAAACGTAACCAGAAATTTTCTGAAGGGGTAATGATTTTTCTTCATAGAAATATTTTTTAAAATCCCATAAAGACCTCATGTTTTACTATCGTTAATAAACAAGTAGTTGTCCAGTAAGAGAAGTCAAAATTCTTTTGGTTAAAACCAAATTAACAATACCTACAGTTACGACACAGTATTCTAAAGTTATTTCATCAGCGAGATAATTTTGAAATTATCTGGAGTCAAGTAATAGAACGGGAAGAATAAGATAGATAGATACATCTATATAGTCTTCTGAATAGTAATAAAATACTGTGCAGCCATGTTCTATTAGAAACTAGAGGAAAAAATAATAGCAAGGTTGTGCTTAATTGTAGATTCAGGTGTGTTCCAAACAACTCTGAAGGCCAATCCTGGTTCTAGATAATTCACTGACCTGAAGGAATTTTGGGAAGTTGGGGTGGGTTCAAGGTTAACAAAGGAATTCAGGCCTTTGGGTTTAGTCAGTTCATGACCCCAAGGCAGCCACCACTGAATCAATGGGGGTAGAGCTACTGGAGAGGGCCAAATTGAAACTCCGGCTCCCTGTGGTTCAGATTATCACCCTGAAATCCGAGGAGCATGTGAGGCATGGAAACCACCCCGCTGCATGCATGCCACTAAAGTGCGGGCAGTTTTAATGGGCTCTGAGGGAGATCACTTTCCTTTTGGAACTCTGAGGTCTGGAGTTTGTACTACAACACTTCTTTGTGCTGGCGTGAGCTGGGACAGCAAATGTTTATTAGCAAGGGATTCCAAACTCTTAGCTATCATTAAGCAATACCAAAACTATGTGGAATGTGATCTTAGTTTCTCAATTGTACAGTTATTTCTAAATATAATATCCTTCTAAGATTTTTTTTGTTCTTCTTGACTGTTCTATTCCTGTTCTTTAGGAAATATAATGAAGATGGCAGAAAAATAGGAGTAGTTTAGAGTCCCACGCGGCTGGAGTTGGGGCCTGGTGTGACCACTTAACTGGGTGTGAGAACAGGCACTTTGTCGAGGAACATAAACTCCCTAAGTATTAGTTTCTTCACCTGTAAAGTGGATTAATACTACTACACTCTGGGTTAATTTAAAAGCATAAAATAACATAATACATTCTAGTGCTTAGCAGAATGCCTTATACCTAGTAGGTACTCAATAAATCACAGTCCTTTTTCTCTGTTGCTACCAATCAATCTGGGCCGCTGGGTCTTATTTTCATTCAAGACAATTTACTATTTTATCAGTCTTAAATCCTGACATTTTTGTGCATTCTATTGTTTCTAAATCAACTCTACTGAGATGTCATTTACATAAGATAAAACATACTGAATTTCACCTAGGGTAAATTTTGTTGAGTTTTGACAAATTTATACACCTGGGAACCACTACAAAGATCAAGATGCAGGAACTTTACATTATTCCGATCACGTTTTCTCAGTCTTTTCCAAATCATTTTCTCACTTCAGCCCCAGGTGAAGGCAATCGTTGCTGTTTCCTGTCACTATATCTTTATCTTTCTAGAGATTCATTTAAATGGGAATTCTAGAGCATGTACTCTTCTGTAACAGGTTTTTTTTTTTTCATTCTTTCTTTTTTTCATTTCATTTTTCATTATTTTCATATTTCTGTCGTTCATTTGTGTGGTTGCGTACATCAGCAGCTCATTCCTGTTTACCACGGCGAAGTATTCCGTTGTATAAACACAACACAACTTTTTAGCCCTTTGCTTGCTGATAGACATTTGGATTATTTCCGGTTTTCTGTTATTATAAATAAATATCATCTATCTGCAAGCATTTATGTGGTTTGGTCCTATATTTTGACCATACAGATCTTTGGAAATCATAAAGATTTGCATACTATGGATCAAGATCACTTACATACAAGTTTTTGTGTGGACCTGTATCTTTGTTTCTCTGGTAAAGGCAGAGGAGCGTAATCGCTAGGTTGTAAGGTAAGTACACATAAACTTGACAAAGAACTGCCCAACTTTTTTCCACCATAGTTGTACATTCCTCCCCTTCAGCAACCATACTTGATATAGTTTATGATTCAGCATGACTGGGCCACAGGGTTCCTGGAGATCTGGTCAAACATTCCACTGTGTCTGGGAGGATGCTTCTGGATGAGATTAACATGAGAACTGGTAAACTGAGCCTAGCAGATGGGACTCCCTGCTGTGCATGGGCCTCACCTTGTCAGTCGCAGGGCTGGATAGGAGAAATAGGCTGATCTTCTCTCAAGCGATGCAAGCCAGAGGGGCTCACCTCCTGCCTGCCTGGCTGCTGAGCTGAGACACAGGTCTTTCCTGCCACTGGAACTGAGACCTCAGATCTTCTTGGACCTTGAGCCACAGGCTTTAGGACTAGAGGTTTTGGTTCTCAGGCTTTCAGATGGACTAGGATTGGCTCTGCTGGGTCTCCAGCTTGCTGACAGCAGAACCTGAGAATTCTTAGCCGGCCTAATCTTGTATGTGGCAGAAGGTTTATTCCTTTATTTTGTCAATACTGTATTTGAAGAACAAAAAATTTTAATTTTACAAAGTCCAATTTATCATTTTTTCCCTTTTAGTTTGGACTCTTGGTGTCCCTTCAAAGAAACAGCAAACTCTGAAGATTATCTCTATGCTTCTTTCTTTTTTTAAAAATTTCTTTTTATTGGAGTTCAATTTGCCAACATATAGCATAACACCCAGTGCTTATCCCATCAAGTGCCCCCCTTCAGTGCCCATCACCCTGTCACCCCAAACCCGCAGCCAACTCCCTTTCCACCACCCCTTGTTCGTTTCCCAGAGTTTGGAGTCTCTCATGTTCTGTCTCCCTCTCTGATATTTCCCACTGATTTTCTCTTTCCCCTTTATTCCCTTTCACTATTTTTTATATTCCCCAAATGAATGAGACCATATAATGTTTATCCTTCTCTGATTGACTTATTTCAGTCAGCATAATACCCTCCCCATCCAGTTCCATCCACATCGAAGCAAATGGTGGGTATTTGTCTTTTCTGACGGCTGAGTAATATTCCGTTGCATACATAGACCACATCTTCTTTATCCACTCATCTTTCGATGGACACCGAGGCTCCTTCCACAGTATGGCTACTGTGGACATTGCTGCTATACACATCAGGGTGCAGGTGTCCCGGCGTTTCACTGCGTCTATATCTTTGGGGTAAATCCCCAGCAGTGCAATTGCTGGGTCATAGGTTTATGCTTCTTTCTTTTTTTTTTTTTTTTTAAGATTTTATTTATTTATTCCTGAGAGATAGAAGGAGAGACAGAGCCAGAGACACAGGCAGAGGGAGAAGCAGGCTCCATGCACCGGGAGCCCAACGTGGGATTCGATCCCGGGTCTCCAGGATCGCGCCCTTGACCAAAGGCAGGCGCCAAACCGCTGCGCCACCCAGGGATCCCCTTTATGCTTCTTTCATACAAGGTTTAAAGATGTGGCCTTTATATTCATGTTTATGATTAATTTCAAGTCAAATATTGCATAAAGTTTAAGGTAATTGTCAAAGTTCATCCTTTTTCGCAACTGCAGACCTAGTTCTACTCCTATTTCTCAAAAACGACTTCCCCATCAAAGTATCTTGTCATCTTTGTCAAAAATCAACTTGCCACCTATGAGAGTCCCAGTCTATCCCTTAATATATGTTTCTATCCATATAAAAATATCACACTGTCTATATCACTATAGTTTCACCGTAAGTGCTAGTGTAATTGAGTTTTGTAATCTTATATCCGATGAACTTGCTAAAGTCTCTCTATTTCTCTCTCTGTTTTTTGTTCTATTAGTTTTTGCTACACTGCTTAGGATTTCTACATTCTGAATCATTTTCAGTTTTTTTTTTTTCAGTTTGTGCTTCATGTATTTTGAAGCTCTGATACTGAATGTGTACACATTTAGGATTGTTGCATCTTCTTGATGACTTAGACCCTTTATTCTTATAAAATGTTGTGACCTCATTTTGTCTGATTTTAGTACAGCCACTCAAACTTTCTTAGGCTTAGTTTTGCATGATATAGCTCTTTCACTTATTTTATGAGGTCTGCATCTTCTTATTAATGTGGATTCTTTGTAGACAACATATAGCTGTGGTTTTTTATCACCTTTTTTAATTGGTGCATTTAGACACCTATAATTCCATTTAGACAATGGAACCATAGACGTGGTTGGATTTAGGTCTACCATATTGATATTTGCTTCATGTTTATACTGTCTTTGTTCATTTTTCTTCCTTTTAAACCTTATTTTAGAGTAATTGTTTTGTTCAGGATTCCATTTTATTTGTACTATTGGCTTAAGTATACCTCTTTGTATTTTTTAAAAGTGATAACCACAGCTCTTATTCAAGGTTATCTTTTCAGTAACATTTGTATAGCAAACAGCCTTAGAGATAGTCTCTTTCTCTAAAGCAGAGGGCTGGTTTGTTTGCAAATTCGTATAATAAAGATAACACCTACCTCCAGGGCAAATGTGGGGCCTATTTGCTTGCATCCCAATTATAAAGGGTTGTGGTTTCTTCATCTCAACTGTGATACACATTTACTGTATATACTGCTTCCACTGAGATCTGCCTCTATTTTGCCCCCATGACATTTGTGGGGAAAGAGGAACTGATTCAAACGTGAAACTCATGCTGTTTCCTGTGGCATTATAAGAAAGTTCATAGTCTTTGTTAGTCTTTATAAGAGAGAGATAACAAGGGAAAAATCCAGGAGATTGAAGGTCCTGAGACCCTCTCTGAGTAAGACATCAAACTGATTTTTTAGCTTTATCTCAGCCTACAGAATGCAGATAACTGGTCAGATTCAGCAATAGAAATGTTTTAGACAGATGCAGAGAAAAAAGACCCATGGTTACAAAAATACTCTGCAACAATCTTCATAGTATATAGTATCTGAAAAGATAAGCATGGGGGCAAGGCAGTGATATGGAAAGTGCTGGATAAAGAGAGACAGATGATCACAAATAGGAAAGCATAGCAGTGAGATGGCTGGAGAGGAAATCTGGTAGGAAGGCTGGAGGGATATATTCATTGTAAGTATCCTCAGGTACTAGGGGAAATTGATGAAGTTTTGGAATACAGGTGAGGTCAAGAGCCTGGCGCCGACAACCAAGAAAGAATTCTTGAGACGTCTTTAGTGCAAAACGATGACGTAATTAAAGCACAGGGACTGGACCTGTGGGCAAGAGCAGCAGCTGCCCAGGGCCTGTGAGGGGTGGCTGATTATATGCCCAGGAGTTGGGGGAGGTAAGCTAAAGGCAGATTCCATCGGGATTTTCATAGGCTAAGGAGAACCTCCAAGATACTGGAGGCCTTGCCATTGTCAAGTTAAAGACTCATTTTCCCTCTAGCAAGACATTAACATGAAGACAATTGGAAACTTCCTGAAGAATGTCAGACATATCCCACTCTGGGTGGGGGTTGTTTGTGGGATATCAGCTGTGGTTTTGTCCTCAGCTAGCCCTGCTCCCTCGTCAAAGTGACTGATAGAAGGAGTACCTTAGGGGAAAAGAAAGAGGGAGAATTTGATCGGAAGGGGATGGAGGGTGCTTCATGGTTGTTCTGGATTAGAGTGGGCCAAAAAAGTGGTATTTGTGTGAGATTGGGAAGGTCGAAGCGGAGCAGGAGATTTTTCATCTCTAGTAAAGTCATTGTGATCAGACATGGTGGGGACAGCTGCAGAGGAGCTCTTAGGTTCCAGCTCATTCTCGCTTCCTCTACTACATATCCTGTTCTTCTTCCTGACTGTTGGTCCACTGATCAACACCAGCACCTGACCCACCACCAGATGCTTAGCAGCAGCCCACCAGAGTGGCAACGACACAGAGGCATGGCTCACCTTAGGCTTCCCTACTTGCTTGCCTTCCTTCTCACTCCCACCTGGGGGGGGGGGGGTGTATGTTTGAACTTTTCACGTTACTGGTTGGTGACTATGTATTTGATCTTTTAACTGCTTTCCTGGTCCCCACTTTCCCTATCCTCCCACAGTTACGGGAGGTGTAAGTATTATAACTGAGCCCTATCCCACATTTCCTGGAGGTCTTACTGCCATAATTAAACACTGACTGTTACTTGGTTTTTAAAAAGCTAATATTTTATTTTTTTATTTTATTTTTTTATAATAAATTTATTTTTTATTGGTGTTCAATTTGCCAACATACAGAATAACACCCAGTGTTCCTTCTGTCAAGTGCCCCCCTCAGTACCCGTCACCCATTCACTCCCACCCCCCACCCTCCTCCCCTTCTACCACCCCTAGTTCATTTCCCAGAGTTAGGAGTCTTCATGTTCTGTCTCCCTTTCTGATATTTCCTACCCATTTCTTCTCCCTTCTTCCCTTCTATTCCCTTTCACTATTATTATGTTGGACCCTGGCTCACGGGTGCCAATGTGTCCCGGCGGACGCCCCAGAGACTCAGACCCCAGACAGGCAGATGCAATTAGCAAGAGGGTTTATTGAACGTTTGCGCAAACGGGCTCTCGCCTCCGAGGAGGAAGAGAGCCTCGATTAGCAATTACAGGCATCTTTTAAAGGCAAAAGAAAAAAACCGCTTAAAGACAAAAGAACCGTGGGAGTCGCATAGCATTCAGGTTATCGATTTCTCAGGTCAACATGAGCCTATTCAGGGACATTCCAATCAGGGAGTGGGGGGAAATGGTTTTCTTATCACAAACAGAATGCTTTTTGTTGCTAAAACTTCAGGAAGGCTGCCTCTGGATTAGGGCTGATCCTACTTAAAGGGGGGGGGGGAGGTTCTTCAATTATATGGTCTCATTCATTTGCGGAATATAAATAATACTATTTTATTTTAAAATATGCTCTTTTCTTAATTCTTCATTCTACTGCTTCTTTATGAGTGTTCAGAAATGCAACAGATTTCTATACATTGGTTTTGTATCTTGTGACCTTACTGAATTCGTTTATCAGTTCTACCATACGATCCAGTAATCATTACTTAGCCAAAGAATATGAAAACACTAGTTCACAAGGAAAGGGAAATATGCACCTTATGTTGATTACAGCATTGTTTAGAATCACCAAATTATGAAGCAACCCAAGTATCCATCAATAGATGATAAAGAAGGTGTGGTATGTATACATCATGAAAAACTATCCGGCCATCAAAAAGAATGACATTTTGCCATTTGCAACAACATGGATAAGTCTAGAGAACATAATGCTAAGCGATAGATGTTGGCCTGGTGAGACTGGGGACCTCAGAACGGCGGACCCCAGGCCAGCAACCTCCCAATAACGCTGCCTTGCTGCCCTACCCTAACTTAGCTTACAAAGACCCTTAACCCTTGCCCTAACTGGAATGCCGCCCTGCCCCCATCTTCCCGCCAAAAACTCTTTATAGATCCCCCTGCGGTTTGCCTGGATGCGACTTTCCCAGCCTGTGACTTCCCCACTCTCTCGCTCCCCTGCTGGCCAGCCAGTGGAACCTCGCCCCAGAGCCCGTCCCATTAAAAGCCTGTTTCCACCGACTTTTGCCTGGCCTCTCTCTTCCAGTTTACTACCAATCGGATTAAAACCTGACAATATAGGTCAGAGAAGGACACATACCAGATGATTTCACTCATTTGTGAAATTTAAGAAATGAAACAAAGGGAATAAAAAGACAAACCAAAAAATAGATTCTTAACAGATAGTGTCCAGCGGTGTGGAGAGTGGGGAGATGGGGGAAGCAGGTGAGAGAATTAAAGAGCAGACTTATGATAATCACTGAGTAAGAGATAGAATTATTGCATTACTATTTATGTACTTGAAACTAATCTGTTTCTCTATGAAAGTGCACATTAACTATACTGAAATTAAAATTTTGAAAAAAGGAAAAAATACACTATGTATTTAAGCCAAACTGATTTAATTTTTGGTAAAAGTAATTAAGAATTTTATAAGAAAAATACAATAAATATATTTTGATGTATTTGTCACATACAAGGGCATGTAGTTACCCACTATATTTTTCAAACAAACTTTATTTAATTATTGAAGGAGATTGAAGAGTCTGTTAAAAAACAAAATTCAACCAAATTAATATAAAGATCAAAGTGGCTTCTCTATTCACCAATTCATGAATCAAACAGCATCCCCTCCAGCAGACAGAAAGATAGAAAGGAGCTCCAAAGAGCTGTATAAAATGGGAGAATATTTAAAGGCACAGGGCAATAGGGACAAGGAAAGAGTGGATGACCACATCTTTCTGTGGAGGAGGGAGGGATCTATCAGGCGTATTACCTCACTAGAGCTGACCAGGAAATTCTAGACTTACTATCTTAAAATTACAACCTTGGGACAGGTCGAAACTAGTTAGATTAGGTATTAAGTCTTGGTTTGGTGATAAGAACTTAGCACAAGTGTCTCCATTTTGGTCCTGTTGTTTCTTGTTTCACAAATTACCATGAGCGATCTTAAACACACACACACACACACACACACACACACACACACAGCCCTTAAAATCCAACAAAATGCCTTTTCTTTTTACATGTTTGTCATATGTGTGACATAAATATAATTTTGTGGAATGATGTGATCTTATCTTTAAACACATCTCTTAAAAGCAATGCAAGCGAGCATTGGCATTCACTAGAAATGTGGAATTTGAGTGACTCCAGTAATACTTAATATTGACCTCACTGAAATGGGTTATCACATAGGTTCTTTTAAAAAATCCTTTCTTCCAGGATTTTTATGCATCTGTTGATGCTGTTTTGCTGATGTTGAGGAGAGAGAGTTGTGGGTTGGAGATCACGTTTGGAAGTTATCAGCTTAGAGATGGCATTTAAAACTATAAGACAGGTAGACACCTCCAAGAGAGTGTAAATGGAGAAGAGATGCTAGATGGAACTCTGGGACACTCAACATCACACACACGCACCGCTGTCTATGTTTATATCCTGAGCATATTTATATCATGCATATATCATAAAATACAAAGACATACAAAATAGAAATGTATGCATATGTATAATTTAGGACTACTATTTTGACTAAGGACAAATGGGCAGAAGTAGCATGATTACAAAGAAGGTTTGTGTTTTGAAATGCACGCTTTGGTAGGCCATATTGTTACTAAAATTGGGCCATAAGATGAGCTCTGAAGCTCTGAATCTTTCAGGGGTCAAAGTAAAATGGGATCTACATTGTTGAAGCACAAAGTGGTTACGTGAAAGCAACCAAGCACAGGCTGAAGGGGAGGCCGGGGTAAGAGCACAAGGACCTGGTGTCCACTTTGTACTAGCAGATAAATATTTTTAATATCTCCTTAACTTGTATCTTAGGTGAGAGTGCATGGACTTTGTCTTTTACATTTGAGAGACTTGAAGAACTTAAATGACGATGTGAATAAACTGGCTGCCTCAAACCTTTGTCCATTTATTTACATATTTGTTCACTTATTTTTTTACTTCTTACATTTTGGTGCAGCAAGGTGGGGCACTAATCTAAGACAAAAGGTGCTGAAGGGGCAGCCCCAGTGGCTCAGAGGTTTAGCGCCACCTTCAGCCCAGGGCGTGATCCTGGAGACCTGGGATTGACTCTCACATCAGGCTCCTGCATGGAGCCTGCTTCTCCCTCTGACTGTGTCTCTGCTTCTCTCTCTCTCTCTCTCTTTCTCTCTCTCTGTGTCTCTCATGAATAAATAAAATAAGAATCTTAAAACAAATGGCGCTGCTGGAGGAAGGAAGGTCGGTGAGAAGATCAGGTTAACTGTGAGGAGGCACCTGACATAAGGGGGTGCCATGGAAATGGGGTCCACGGGAGCCAGACTGGGGAGGGATGTCTGAGCAGAAAAACCAGACAAGAGATTCATCCTATGTTGCATGAAGCCCCGAGGTACATAGCGATGTGGATGGAAGTGTTATTAAGAGAAATAGAAAGTATTTTTGAGAAGAGTGAGAGTAAAAAGTACATTTCTACATATGTTGAACTTGAGAAACCAGCCATTTCTGCCCCTCCGGTAAGAACTGGGTTGGGGATCAACATTTTCCATTGATGAGAGTATGCACGATGGCAATTCAGGAAATCCGTCCATCACTACATTTCAAATATTAGACAAGTTCTGCATTTCCTGAAGTTGCTGCCCGCCTCTGCATCCTTGGTGATACCCACGGCTTGGAGGGTGAGATGCCTGCATGTACCTTAAAAGTCTGTTTATGGTCTGATCAATCTCTGTCTTAAGCTCTATCTGCCATTCCATGCCTGGCTCAGTCTGTTTTGATGAAATCTGACACACCCCGGCACAGTCTTTGTGATTTTCTGCATGTTGTTTGACTTGCTTAAGATGTTCTTGTCCATAAAATGACATATTCCTTTTGCTTAAGTTCATGCTGCATTGATATGGATATGTTGTTCATTGATGTCAGACTGCAGCCTGAAAATAATTCTAAAAGAGATCTGAAAGATCTGATGAAAATCACTTAAGTATAAAATAGGTTAATTTGCCTTTTCAAAGGAAGACTTTAAGACTTCCCTTGTAAGGCACAAGTCATGCTAGATTGTGGCAGTGAGTCTACACGTACATACAAACCCCAGAGGTAGATAGATTGCTGGGTAGAATTTACTCTTGTCCTCTGTTTATAGCTATCTTTATGAGATGGTGTCTTTTTAGGCAGCCAACATCTTTCATGTGATTGATATGACCGGGAATATAGAAGTCATGGTTTATTAATCGTGGTTGGGAGAGAACTAAGTAAAACTTAACCAAACAAAGGAAAGTCAATACACTTGATGTCGGGCAAGCCAGACATACTCATCTGTTTTCAGTTAATTGATAATTTGATCACCCAAGCAAATTATGGAGGAAATGAGGCATTCTCTAGGTTAGACAATAATACAAAGACTGGTTGAGATGCTTCTCTTAGACGGTCCCGTTCAATTGGAATCACGGTGTGTGAGATCTCAAAGCAACCTCAACAACCAGCTGAGGCAGCCTGATGATTACTGGGAGCTCACATACACAGCAGAGACAGGCTGCCCCAAGCTCAAGCCACTGTTGTATCCGCAATCTAAAGAGATTAAGGGTTTTCCCAGGTTGATGGTTAGTGATGAAAATGGAACTTTTTGATAATTTCTTCTCACTATTCTAATTTAAAACAATAACAACAACAACAACAACAACAACAACAACAACAACAACCTCCCTGGATTCTATTCAGTATCGGTGGCATGTAAGTGTTCATGAATGTAAAGTGTATATAGGAATATGTTCACAGCATGGACACAAGATGCAAACATTACCTCATAAAACTTACCTATGAAAATGCTCTATTTTTGCACATTGATGAGGTACACTAGAATGATCAAACCCCTTTTGCAAAATATCAATTGGAATTTATACGATCTACTAATTAGTTTATAAACTATTTTAAAATCGAGTCTCCTACGTCCAGGCCTATGGGTTGGAGTTCGGAACCAGGTGGTATTCTCAGTTATATACTGCTAAGTTAAGAGGTGAATTCCTGAAGGGTAGTTTTAAGGGGTGAATCTCATTGCTTTTCATCAAACATTGATTACTGAGGTATCATCACATAAAATGGATAGATCTAACATGAATTATAAAGTCGATGCACTCGCATAGCTGTCACTCAGACCAACATCTAGAAAGTTCGTAGCACCACAAACTCTTCCCTAGGCCTCTCCCATCATTACTTTCCTCCCCAAGGGAATCCCCATTCTGATTTCAAGCACAGTAGAGGATTTTTCCAGGTTCCACATTCATTTAAATGGCTATCATAAACAAACCTGCTGTGAGTGTATAGACACGTCCTTGGAGTACAGTACTGAGAGGAAAATGGTTTCATCACGGTTGAGAGCTAGTAGTTGACAGCCTGTAACTCAAGTCAGTTTCCCAAGACATTTCGCCAATGCAGATTCCCAAGAGCAATGCACAAGGTGCTTTATTGCTTCAAACCCTCACTCACACTCGTTCTTATCACACACATGTGTTTCGTATTAGTGTCCTCCTGAGCCAAAGGTGGCATTCATTGTGGTTTTAATTTGTGTTTCCTTGATGATTAATGATATTGGACATGGATAACCATGTAAGTATATTCCTTTGTGAAGTACCTGTTCATATCTTCTGTCCATTTGTCTGTTAGATGGTCTTTGTGAAGGTTCTTTCTATCTTCTAGATAAGCATATGCACGTATGTAATATATACCAATATAGATAGTATTTATACATATAAAATATGTGTATTCCTTCACACATTCCAACTCTCATAATGGTGTCTTTTGATGAACCTAGAGGGTCATGATTTTAATGAAGCCCAATAGGTGATTCCCATTTTATGGTTAGTAATTATTGTGTTCTGTTTAAAAATCCTCACAAGTCCCACAGACACTGTTGTGTGTTTTATTTTAAAACGGTAATGTCAGGAGATCCTTGGGTGGCCCAGTGGTTTGGTACCTGCCTTCGGCCCAGGGTGTGATCCTGAAGTCCCGGGATCAAGCCCCACATCAGGCTCCCTATTTGGAGCCTGCTTCTCCTTCTGCCTGAGTCTCTGCCCTCCCCCTCTGTGTCTCTCATGAATTAAAAAGTAAAATCTTAAAAAAAAAAAAAAGAAAACTGTAATGTCTTACCTTAAAGTTTTAAAATTAGAATTCATCTGGAGTAGTTCTTTGGATTATGATGCAAACTAGGGGTCAAGGTCAGCCCCCACCATAAATATTCAACTCATCTTGCACCATTTTTTGATAAGAAGCCCTCCCTCAAGGGCCCCCCAGACCATAAGACAGGTGGTCATATATGTGTGGATGTATTTTTGAATCTCCTATTCTGTTCCAGTTCTGTTTTACTCAAATGTTGCCCTAATGACATAATGCATTATCACTGTAGTTGGAAAATCCTCCAACTTTGTCTTCAAGAGTGAGTTAGTTATTCCTGATTCTGTCTTCCCATATATATTTTATCTATTTTTATTTTTTATTTTTCAAGATTTTATTTTATTTTTTTAAGTAAACTCTATACCCAATGTGTGGCTCAAACTCACAGCCCAGAGATCAAGAGTCACACGCTCTATGGAATGAGTCGGACAGGTGTCCCTCCATAGAAATTTTAAAATCAGCTTATCATAGGACACTTAGTAGCATTTTTATGGGGATTACATAGAACCTAAAGAACATTACAAGGAAACTGGTATTTTAAAATACTGAATTCTCTTATCTATTCCTCCATTTATTTAGATCTTAAAAATTTTTGTCTTTTGCTTTAACTTTATTTTGCTTTTTTAAAATGAAGTTGATTTTTTGATGCTATTGTTAATGACGCTATTTTATATTTTTTATTTTCCTACTTTACATTGCTAACATACAGAAGTAATTGGTTTTTATCTATACCTCATAATAAGCAAAATTGCTATGCTCACTAATTCTAGAAGTTGATGTGTAGATTCATTTGCATATTCTTATACAAATTCACATCATCTGCGAATAATAGCAAGTTTACTTGTTGCATCATTTGTATGCTCTTAAATTTTCATTTTGCTGTATCATATTTGATAATCCCTTCAGCAAAACACTGACAAGCAGGAGCGGTGGTCTCGGCTTTATCTCAGTCTCAGTCCCTGAAGGACAGATTTCAATTTTTTTTTTGTATTTTCTTAATGTTCAGTTTATTGGGTTATATTTCAGTGCAATGCAACTGCATTGCACTTTTTTAAATAATAAATTTATTTTTTATTGGAAAGATTTCAATTTTATCCCTTCAAGAACTGTATTGACCTGGATTGTTTCAAAATACACTCTTTATCCAATTAAGGAATGGTATCTCTATTTGTAGTTTTCTAGGATTTTGTCATGAATGGGTGTTGAATTTTGTTAAAAGCTTTTTTCCCTGTATCTACTGGAATAATCGTGGTTAATTTTCTTTTTTATTCTTTTAGCGTGAGGTAGAGGGATTTCTTTCCAGACTGAAACCAAACTTGCATGCCAGAATTAACTCCATTTTGTCATCATGTGTTACTGTCCTTATAAATGACTGCATTTTATTTGCTAATATTGTGTTTACTCACTAACTTTTAGCTTATGTTCATGAGTAAGACTGGTCTCTACTTTTTCTTTCTTGTAACTGTCAGGTTAGTATAAAGGAGTAGTTTATCCACATTTTCTATTTTGTGAAGAATTTTTGAAGATCAGCGCTATTCTGTCAAAACTCGTGGCATCCTCTCCTTTTGGTGAAGCCATTTGGGCCTGACTTGTTCTTTAACTGTCATTTAATAGACATAGAACAAATAACATAGAATACTTTTTCTTGTTGCCAGTTTTGTTAAAAGTTTCTTAAGAAACTTGACTGTTTTGTCTAAATTTCATGATTTTTCATGATTTTTTTCTCCTTTTGTTTTGTTTTGTTTTGTTTAGAGAGAGAGAGAGAGAGTTGGGAGTGGTCTGGAGGGGCAAAGAGAGAGGGAGAGAGTCTCAAGCAGACTCCCTGCTGAGTGTGGAGCCTGACATGGTGCTCCATCTCATGACCCTGAGATCATGACCTGAGCTGAAATCAAGGGTCAGATGCTCAACTAGCTGAGCCACCCGGGCACCCTAATCCTTTTACTTTCTTAAATAGACTATTATTATTATTATTATTATTATTATTATTATTATTACTATTCATTTTTTAGAGCACTTGGAGGTTCATAGCAAAGCTGAGCAGAAAGTACTGAGAACTCCCACATACCCACTTCCAACATAAATGCACAGCCTCCCCCACTGTTGACATCCCACACCACAATGAAACGTTTAGGATCATCAATAAGCGAACATTAGCACATCCTCACCCAAAGTTCATGGCTTACATTATAGTACACTTTTGCTGTTGTCATTCTATAGGTTTGACAAATGTATTATGACCTTTATCCACCATTGTAGTATCTTGCAGAATAGCTCCACCGCCTTAAAAATCCCCTGTGCTGTGCCGACTCAGCCCTCACCCTTCCAACCTCTGGCAGCCACTGACCTTTTCATTGCCTCCAGAGTTTTGCCTTTTCTAGAATGTGATACAGCTGGAATCACAGAATGAATCAGCCTTTTCAGAGTGGCTTCTTTTCATTTAGTGTGTTTTAAACTCCGTTCTGAGGTGTATATATGGTTATGAAATGTGTCTTTTTTATCTCCAGTTATAATCTGTTCTTGAAGACTATTTAATCTTATGTTTATATTGTCATCTTAAGCTGAGTTTCATGCTGTATTTTTTTTCATACATTTTACTTTCATTATTGACTTTATATGTAAAATTGGACCCTTTCAAGCAACATTTTGAAGTCTTCCTTTTTTATCTACTCTGTCAATACTGTCTTTTAATTTTAGAGTTTAAACAATTAACTTTTTTAAAGCTTTTGAGAAAGAGAGAGAGAATATGAATGAGGAGGGGCAGAGGGAAAGAGAGAAGCAAACTCCTTACTGAGCAGAGAGCCTGACGCAGGGCTTGATCCCAGGACCCAGGACCTGAGCTGAAAGCAGATGCTTAACCTTCTGAGCCACCTAGGCGCCCCTTAAACAATTAATTTTTAATGTAGTTTTTGGCATGGATGGATTTAGGTTTACCATATTCTTTGTTATCTCTTTGTCTTATTCTGTTTCTCTTCTTCTGCTTCTTTTTCCTTTTCCTTCCTTTTGGATTATTTGATTTTCAAAAGGTATTCTTTTAAAATTAGGCTACTATTGTTATGGTCATATCTCTGCATTCTTTTTTTAAATTTTTATTTACTTATGATAGTCAGAGAGAGAGAGAGGCAGAGACACAGGCAGAGGGAGAAGGAGGCTCCATGCACCAGGAGCCAGATGTGGGATTCGATTCCAGGTCTCCAGGATCACGCCCTGGGCCAAAGGCAAGCGCCAAACCGCTGCGCCACCCAGGGATCCCCTATCTCTGCAGTTTTTAAGTGTTTCCTTAGGAATTACCATATACCTCCCTACCCTCCTTGCAGTTCATCCTGCAATATCCTATGACACCAGGTAAAATGTAGAAACGGTGCCGTTCTATCGGTCATTTAACAGCACCCGTCCCACTGACTTCTATGTTGTGGGTATCCTATGATATACAGTCAAACCCCTATCAGCCTATACTATCATTTTTTTATTCTCAAGAGTCATATCTAGATTTTAAAAACTTAAAAGGAAAAGCAGTCCTTTATTTTTATCCTAATTATCATTTGTGTGCTCTTTTAAAAAAAATGAAAAGAAAAGATTTTATTTATTTGAGAGAAAGAACACATGCAGGGAGAGAAGAAGGGGGAAGAGGGGGGAGGCAAAGAGGCAGAGGGAGAAGCAGGCTCCCAGCTCAGCAGGGAGCCTCATCAGGGCCTTGATCCCAGGACCTCGAGATCATGAACTGAGCTAAAAGCAGATGCTTAACCAACTGAGCCAGCCGGGCAACTAAGCCAGCTGGGCAGCCCAGTTTCTGTTTACCTTGCTGCATTCTTAAAGATGCATGTGCGTCATGTGCGTCTCTGAAATCACTCCCCACTGCCTTAAATCCTTTGCTTCAGCATTTCTGGTAAAGCAGACCTTGTGAGTCCAATCCTCTCAGTTTTTCTTTCTGAAAATATTTTTATTTCACTTTAGTTCCTGAAAGGGACTTTTGGAGCTGTAGAATTCTTAGTTAACAGTTCTTGTCCTTCGTAGTTTAAAGATGTTCCACAGCTTTTTGGCCTCCAGGGCTACTGATGAGGAATTTGTGGTCCATATTTAATGTATCATTTTCCTATTATGCTTTCAGAATGGCTTTCTTTGGTTATTATCTTTAAAATTTTAATTCCAATATAGTTAATAGACAGTGCTACTGTAGGTTCAGGCATACAGTATGGTGACTCAGTGTTCCATACAACACACACGGCTCATCCCAAGTGCCCCCCCTGAATTCCCCATCACCTTTTCACCCATCCCTCCAGCCACCTCCCCTCTGGTAACTCTCAGTTTCTTCTCTATTAAGAGTCTGTCTCTTGATTTGCCTTCGTCTCTTTTTTTTCTTTGCTCATTTGTTTCTTTAATTCCACACGTGAGTGAGGGCATATGGTATTTGTCTTTCTCTGACGGACTTATTTTGCTTTGCATGATATGCTCTAGTTCCATCCATATCATTGCAAATGGCAAGATTTCATTCTTTTTTAATGGCTGAATAATGTTCCATCGTGAATATACACCACATCTTCTTCACCCATTCGTCTATCAATGGGCACTTGGGCCGTTGCCATAATTTGGCTATTGTAAATAATGTGGCTATAAACACGGGGGTGCATATATGCCTTTGAATTAGCATTTTTCTGTTTTGGAGGTAAATTCCCAGTAGTGGCAGTTACTAGATCATCAGGGTAGTTCTATTTTCAGTTTTTTTGAGGAACCTCCATACTGTTTTCCAGAGTGGCTGCACCAGGTTGCATTCCCACTAATAGAACAGGATGGATTAAATGGATTACAGACCTAAATGTGAGACCTGAAACCATAAAAGTCCTAGAAGAAAGCTCAGGCAGTAATTTCGCTGACATGGACCATAAGAACATTTTTCTAGATAGGTCTCCTGAGGCAAAGGGAAACAAAAGCAAAAACAAACTATTGGGACTTCATCAAAATGTTACCCGGTAGACTTTCAGAAGTAACAGTTCTGAAGAATACTGGGAAGGAACAAATCAAAGAAAGAGGGAACCGGAGTTACAACGAGATCTATCCTGGAAAGATAATGAATATGTATTAAAAACTCTTGGTAAGTTTTGACTGAAACTTTAAAAAATACGGGTAAGATAGATTTGCAAATTGAGGAGGCAAAAATGCTACACGATGTGGTGTTCCCGTTTTAAAAATATCTCACTAAAAAGTCGGTTTCACTCCAACAAAAGACTCTTTCAGTATTCCACGGCTTAGGAACACATGGGTTCAAACAACAGTTTCCATTTTTAGTATTCTCTTTCGAAAATAGCACTCATGACCCCAGGAAAACAGGCTAAACATGCTAAGATTGCAGAGCACCCCTACAGTTGCTTGCTCAGGACCACCTATTTGGGATGATTACTGTCCACGTGGGTGCCCAGTAGCATTTAGGGATATACTGAAGACATAGGACAGTGGGGCTACTGTGGACCATGGCACCTCTGTTGTTCTGCTTTGCTCGCTGCTGCAGAGGAAAACTCAATGCACTCATGAAGACTCAGGAAGTCTGCCTGCTGCCGAGGCCCTCACCACCTCACCAGTCCCACGGCCCACCCTTGATCATATGTACTTCCTCCCAGGTAGACACTCAGAAATTTCCACGTATGGTCTCATTTACTCCCCACAGGCCTCTATAAGGCAGACACTTAGAGAGCTCTAGCAAAACAGAGCCTACAGCAAGGATCAAACTGCAGGAACCCAGAGTCATGTGTGACTGCAAACCCATGTTTTACCTCTTCATACAGAGTGGCAAATGCTGCACAATTTTCCAACTACATTATACTGTATGAGAGTCTTTGACGACCATCTACTATTCAAGCACACGTCACAGAACAAAGGCCCCACGGACTGAGGACAGGTGACCCAGCTTGGAAAGGGCAAGCATGGAAACAGACACCAGGTCTTCTAAATTGCCCTCAGACATCTTTTCCTGGTAATGCAGTAGAGAGGGGCAGCATTCCTGTTCTGCAGACTAGGAGTAGGAGAGAGAAAAAAGAGGTCATTAGCCTTAGGGACATCTGCTGATGGCTCTCTAATGATCACAGTTTAGTAAGTGGGAGATATAAAGATAAGAGTACAGTTGCTCCTTGAACAACTTGACATCTATATATGCCATAAAGATAGAGAGTTCAGTTGCCCCTTGAACAACAGGTGTTTGCAATGCATGGGTCCACTTCTTTATAGACAGTACAGTACCATATTGTCTTTAGTGTGGTGGTTTTCCTTTTTTAAAGATTTAGTTAGTTATATAAGAGTGAATGAGAGAGAGTGTGTACACAGTAATATTTCACATATTCTCATTTTAAAACTTGACAAAGACATCCTAAGACATTCCTACTGTTTCTTTTTTACAGCATAAAGTGAAAGGAAAGCTGTAAATGTTTACTGCAAGATATGGAGCTTCTTCTGGTATTTTCACATTTTTTATTCTAATACTTAACCCTGCTAGCCGACTGAACATTATTTCACTTTGGGGATCCACTGAAACTCTTACTACACTTAATCCCTGTGACAAATGATGTCTGAGCATCTTCCCATATACTTATTTGACATTCATTTGTCTTTTGTGAACTGTCAAATCATTTTGCCCATTTTTAAAAATTGGGCTATTTGTGGGGATCCTGTTATTGAATCCCACACATTGGGTTCCCTACAGGGAACCTGCTTCTCCCTCTGCCCGGGTCTCTCCCTCTCTCTGTGTGTCTCCCAGGAATAAATAAATAAAGTCCTTAAAAAAAAAAAAGGCAGTCCATAAAAACAAAAATTGGGTTGTTTGTTTCCTTATTACTGGCGTTTGAAAGTTATTTATACCTTTGGATGCAAATCTTTGTTTAGGTGTGTGGTTTACAAAGATTTTCTCTCAGACTGTGGCTTGTCTTTTTATTCTCTTAATGTCTTTTGCAGAATAGAAGTCTCTGATCTTGATGATGTCCAATTTTAAAATACATTCCATTTCCTTGCTGTCTGTTTACCTTTTGTATCAATTACCGAGAAAGAAGTGTTAAAGTCACGAACTGTTGTTGTGGATATGTCTGTTTTCTTTTCAGTTAGAGCAGATTTTGTTTTATAGATTTTGAAGTTCCATTTGTAGATGAAGACACGTTTTAAATTGTTGTGTACTATTCATGGATTGACCTGCTTCTCATTTTTAACTTTCCTTGCTCTGAAGTCCATGTTATTTGATATCAACACAGACAGCCTCACTTCCTTTTGTTTAGCGTTTGTAGGATATATCGTTTTCTATCTTGTTACTTTTGATCTATCGTTAAAGGAAATCGGGACTGGACAATAGTTTAAGTGGTAAGAGCAGATTTTATTCAGGAACTATTGCAATAGGGGGAAAGAGACCCAGTCCAGGACTAGGCTCAATTCTGAACACACCATGGACAAATGGAGATTTATAGCCAAGAAGCACATTGGAAGTCAGTGGATAGAAAATTGCTAGGAGGGAACACCTGGGTGGCTCAGTACTGAGCGTCTGCCTTTGCCCGAGGGCGTGATCCTGGAGTCCCAGGATCGAGTCTCACATCGGGTTCCCTGCGTGGAGCCTGCTTCTCCCTCTGCCTATGTCTCTGCCTCTCTCCCTGTGTCTCCCCAGGCGCCCCTCTTCCTTATGATTTTAATAACATTTTTTTCCCCAGCTCACTTCATTGTAAGATACATATTATTCTACTGTTTATGTCATTGGTAAGGATCCAATCAACAGTGGGCTACTACTAACAGTCAAGTTTTGGCAGAATCAAAAATTATACATGGATTTTCAGCTGTGCTGGGGGATGCTGTCGGGACCCCTAATCCCCACGTTGTGGAAGGGTCAGCTATATTGTGATGAATTTGTAGTTCTTTACTGTATTACACTTTCCAATTTTGTCGCTTCTACAAAAACCTGAAGCAGAGAATACAATGTTCACTGAAACCACTGTTCCAGTAACTAAATTTGAGCTACCGTTGATGAAATTGAGTACTGTATATTTCCTGTTATGAGAGTATCTCGTGCGCACGCATGCACACACACCATCCCTACAGAGCCTTGTGTGGGCTCTTTGTTTTCCACTCGATGCCAGAGAAGCTTCCCTGTTTTATCCACAAAGTTCACATTTCCAAAGCCAACCAACAGCACTGCACACATGGACTAGTGGTAAAAGGAGCGAGGTATGTCTCTGTCCAGTTAGACCAGAGGAGTGGCAAACATTGTTGCCGCCAAAACCAACGGAAAGCCCGTTTACAAATATGATGGTCACAAAAGACACTTCCCTACAAAACAAAAGTGGCACATCCTGTTGTCTTGTCCAAACTCTCTGTGGCCACAACCAAGCGAGAAGCTTCCAGCTTTCCTGCACTTACTTGCTTCCCTTACGTTTGTCACCTCAGACACATGACTTTTCTTGTGTGCAGCTCACGTTTTGATTTTTTTGTAACTTCTTCTCAAACTTTCTAAGGTTTTGTTGTATTAATTTCTTCAAAGAATATCAAAACTTTCTAGCTAAGGATCTCCTACAAATGACTATGTTGTCTTGACTTCAAATAATCAATAAACTTCCTTTGTACTCTTAAGAGTCATTAGGCACCATGACAACCCACTGGTTAGTTCTCAACATTTTGCAATTCAGATCACTAGTCAGCTTTCTTCCTGGTCTTCAGACCTGCTTCAATACAACAGGTAAGTTTAAAAAACAACTTTCATCTGTGAAAAATCCCATAGGAGTTCAGGATTGTTGCACTCTAATGGATACATTGAAGCAAATGTGTATTTCTAGAAGGCAATGAATTTATGACTAAGAAAAGATACAGCACCTGTAAACTGAATAGCTTCTTCCTCAAAAGTATAGCTAACAAAAAAGTCACTGCATATGTAGAAAAAGCCTTAAATAAGGGAGGAAGATTAAGTATAACATGTTAAAAAGATGGCCAAATGAGAGAGGCATCCTGCCTCTCAGTATGGTTTCCTTATCTTTTACTGCATTTAGGTTGATTATTTTATTTAGTTTTTTAAAAGGTTCATTTATTTATTTATTTATTTATTTATCAATGAGAGTCACAAGAGAGGGAGAGAGGCAGAGACACAGGCACAGGGAGAAGCAGGCTCCACGCAGGGAGTCTGACGTGGACTCGATCCCGGGTCTCAAGCATCAGGCTCTGGGTGGAAGTTGGCACTTAACAACTGAGCCACCCAGGCTGCCCGGATGATTATTTTTAGTGTTAAGAGGTACCATGCTGGGAAAATCCTTTCAATGACTGGAAAAAACAAATGGTCACACAATACAATTTGCTGACAGCAGACATATATGATGAATGTTGTCAACTTTCTCCTTCATTAACCCTATGACAAAGCACTATTTAAAGTACAAGGGGAGGCTACGGGAGGACTTGCTTCCACCGCTATTTCTGTTGGCATTTTCTTCCTTATGTTCGTCAAGACAAAGAGAAGGATCCTATCTTTTCTTCCTCTCTTTCCTTCCTTCCTTCCTTCCTTCCTTCCTTCCTTCCTTCCTTCCTTCCTTCTTCTTTTTCTTTCTTTCTTTCTATCTTTCTTTCTTTCTTTCTTTCTTTCTTTCTTTCTTTCTTTCTATCTTTCAAGTCTTTAGCTGAATAAAAGCAAAACTATAGGATTTTCCTTTTTTGATGAAAGTCATGGAAACCTGGAGACTCATGAGTTCCAAGCTTAGGGTTTCTGAACTGAAATTAAGAATTTAAGGATTACAGTAAAGTCTCAGAGCAAGAGATATGGGGCCAAGTATTTTTCCATGGAAGCTCAAAGAGAAAAACAGAGGCTGACAACAGAGAAGAGCTGTGACATAAACCACAGATGATGTCAGAATTGTGATTTCTGTTAAATCTTGCCATGTATGCATGGATGTTTGTACAGATACACACTCATAGATCTCCGACAGTTCTTGTTCCTCAGTGGTTATGGTAAAGGTTTGGGGGGGTGGGGACCATCATTCTTTGTCTTGGGATATTTTGCTTACTCTTTCCTATGAAAGGACATAGAAAATTAAGTATAAAGATAATTTACAGATTTCAACTGTAACAGAAAATATCAGTTTTTAGTCCATAAAATCCAGACACCTACTGATAAGGTGGAGGATCATCACTATAAAACTCCAGTGGGACACACGTGAAAACTTCACATAAACTACTTCCAAAGACAAAACTATTTTCACACTTTCTCGAGGTATTCAATATTTAATGTTGATGTCTAGAGGAAAGATCTTAAGGACTACAGATGCTCAGACATTGTAGAAAAGGATGTAGTACTGCCACGTCTACCATCAATTCTATCTAAACGAGTGCTATTTTATGGTGTTACTTATTGCTGTATATAAAAGTACTGAAGACCAAGATTCTTTGGACATATTCTTACAGTTTCCCCAAAGCTTTAAGATGGAAATAGGACTTTTTTGAGCATTTGTTTTTTTCCCTCCTGATTCACTAGCACCTCTCCAAAATAAGCTCTAGGGATTCATGAAGTCCATTCGATAATATCCTAAACACCACAAATTACATATAAGACCACCATGTTGATATAGATCTACTCAGATTGTCAAGGAATTATTTAACTTAGATTATGAGCAGCTATGTTCACCAGTGCTTCCAGTCTGGGACCTCATTTCTAAGCATGTGGGTTTGTTCTCCTGTTTTAATAATAACCAATTTAACAATCAGCTTGGCAGTCAACTACTTTATAGTTTCATTAATGTTAGCTCTTCTCATTTATACATGAATCGACTGATACTGTGGGACTACTTATTTTTCTAATATACCTGTAAAAGGGCTCTGAATTCAAGGTAACAAACCTCCTGGAAGAATTAGCTCAGGCTCTTTTGTTTAAACTCAATCTTTGTCTTGTAGAACTTCAATGTATATTTTAGAATTTTCTTCCAATACTGTAGGACTCACTTAAACTTCTAGTCCTAAAACCACGATTTCCTTTTGTTGTTGAAAGGACTTAGAAATGCAACAAAGTTAGGAGCTAGAAGTTTTTCAGTTTTTGAATGTCAGTAAAAACCAAACAAAAGGAAATGACTAAGAAATTCAAGGAATTCAACTGGAATACAAAGTGGTCTTCATTTCACAGGACTCCCTCTATCGTTAATCCTCAGGAGAATGAACACCGAAAGGAAGCTATTCCCTTACTGTATGATGAAAATCATGATTTTTGTAACACTTTTCCAAATCAAAAAGCTCTCGAAACTAGTTCTTTCTCTCTCCTCTTTCCTGGTTTTGAGTAAAAGACCCTTCTTAGTAGATGATCCGGTACCTAACGAGCACTGCTGGTTGGCTGCACACACACGTACAACAACATGAACCCAACAAGTAGAACCAAACGTCACTCTCATTTCACGGCTCTCCGATTCTTTTCTATTATCAGACATTTTAAGTTACGAGGCAGAGATTGAAGGTTGACTAGAGCGAAGTAAAAACTCTCCACTCTTTCGGGGATCTCTTTCTGACCTTCTTGTCACCTTCTGAGCCTGGCCCTCTGAAGGCAGTAGAGCGCCCTGTTCTCTTTATATGGGTCCCAGATAGCCTGAGCCACATGCTTTACTCCACCATCATCCATCAGCAGCACTTGGCTTCTGGGTCTTACCTGTTTGAGCCTGGCACGGCTGTCGGTGCTGAGTGCTTGCGAGGAGCTGAGATGGCACCTGCTGATTCGAAGCCCTGCAGGTGTTGGTCACACCTCTGATTCACTGTCCCGACCTGGAGGAGCCACCTGCACCCTTTGCCCCTCTGAAAGATGTATCAGGCCCCAGTGCCCGCTCTCGAGTTCGTCGAAGGGCTGGAGCAGCCACCTCCCTTACTGGAGCAGCCAGCCTTGGCCCCCTAACAGCAGCTCGTGATGGCTGCAGCCCGACGGAAGGCTTCCACTCCCCCCTCATTGCACAGTTTCTAATTTTTGTGCTTGTCATAAACCTCTATAATTGCGTCATGAGTTTTGTTCGTAATAAAGGATCAGTTGACTTCATACAAAAATTTCCTCTGATGCTTTTAAATTATACATCGTGGTACTTTACGTCCATTCCCAGTGTCGCACAGGCGAGACCAGAAGACACCTGGGCCACATGTCCACCACACAGACAGCCGACTACTGACCGTCGTGCCCACGCCCTCCCTGCTGTCCCTGCAGCCCCTGCCTTTCTCTTTGTCCCTGCGGCCTTTCCTCCTCTGGGACGTGCGTGTGCCTGGCGTCCTCGGTGGGGCCTCCTGTCTCTGCCGCAGATACAAGAGTGACTCCCCGTTTTCCCAGTAGTTAAGAAACATGGTTTTTATTTCAAAGCCATATTCCTGAGTGAGCAATCATGATGTGAAGCCCCCAAATGAAATGTTTTCATTATCCAGGCTCGGTTCCCTGGTGTAATGTGTCAGGTAATAAAGTAAATGTTCCTTAAGCTTTCAGACAGACGGTATTTACCTAATAAAATGAGGATTCCCATAGAGAGAAAAGAGGACATTGACCTTCTACCTAGGAATAACTGCCCGTTGCACGCGGTTGGGTCCTGCAGGCCCGAAACTGGTAACTCACAACGATACACAACCTCACCCGATGCACATCCCTCGCCCATTTTCATCGCCACAGGTTTCATGATAGCCGACGGGGGCACGCTAGGGGGGGTGAATCAGAGACAGAAAAGACAGAGACAAGCATCACATGAGCACACGTATATGTGGAATCTAAAACATAGTAAACCCCCAGGCACACGAACTACAGGACAACAAAAACACAATGACCGGAACTCATAGATACAGAAAACATATACGTGGTTGCCAAGGTAAGGGGTGGGACGTGGCCCGAATCCGTAAGATGACAGAAAGTGACAACGGTTGAAAAAAAGGCAGAGAATATCAAGAAGGAAGCTGGAGAGTAAATATCTCTTCAGTATATTAACTTCGAGCTTCCTATTACCCTGGTCCCTTAGTTATTAATTTATTCTACAGCTTCCACTTCTCCGGGCCTCACGGGAATCCTCGTGTTGACACGGTCGTAGTGTTGAAGTATTTCATAGCATGAGTTACAGAGGCCTTAGCTCCTGGGTGTGAGAGTCTCTAGGTGTTCTCCTGGGTTTCAAGTGTAAGGATGTAATCACAACTTCCCTAGATCAAAGTGCGCGGTTTCCCGAGTCTTGACAGAAGTGCACGTCAGTAAAACAATCGCTGCAGGTAAGGACATGCACAGGTACCCACCAGCCCGAATGATGGGTCCTGCTTGTTTAGCAGCCCACGGTTAGCTCCAGGTGGGACTTCTCTTGGATCCTAGAGAATCACGCTTTCCTCAGGGTCACGCTCCTGGCCACGCCCCAGCTGAGTGTCCACATACAGGCCCGGCCTCCAGCCTAGAGGGGACCGGAGACGGCCTCCGCCTGCTAGTCGGGGCGCCGGGTCCGAGGCATTGCGCCCCCAGCTCAGTCCTGAGGGGAGCAGACGCCCCCGAAGCACCTGCTCATGGAGGCACGAAGCCTCTCTCTGGCTCTGTGTCTCCCTCCCTGTCTCATTCTCTCCATCCTGTCTCTGTCTCTGTCTCTCCCTCCCTGTCTCTGACTCTCCCTCCCTGTCTCAGTCTCCCTTCCTGTCTTCGGCCTCCCTCCCTGCACCTTGGTCTCTCCCCTCTGTCTCTCTCCGGCCGTCTCTATCTCTGCCTCCCTGTCTGTGTCTCCATCCCTGTCTCTGTCTCTCCCTCCCTGTCTCTCTCACCCTGTCTCTCGGTCTCTCCGTCCCTTTCTCCCTGCCTGTCTTCTTATCTCAATCCTGTCTCTTTGTCTCCCTCACTGTGTCTCGGTCTCCCTCCCTGGCTCTGGCTCTGGCTCTCTCTCCCTGTCTGTCTCTCCCTGCCTGTCTCTCGGTCAGTCCTCTACCATCTTGGTCTCTCCCTCCCTGTCTCTCTGTCTCTCCCTCCCTGTGTCTCTGATGCTTCCTCCTTATCACTGTCCCTCCCGCCCCGTTTCTGTCTCTCCCTGCCTGTCTCTCGATCTGTCCTATCTGTCTCTCGGTCTCTCCTTCCCTGTCTCTGTCCCTCCCTCCCCATCTCTATATCTTCCTCCCCATCTTCAGTAGTTCCTTCCTTGTCTCGCTGTCTCTCCCTCCATTCTCTGCGTCTCCCTCCCTGTTTCTCCATCTCTCCCTCCCCGTCTCTCTGTCTATCCATCCCTGTCTCTAGGTCTCCCTCCCTTCTGTGTCACTCCCACCCTGTCTAGATCTCACCCTCCTTGTCTCTGTGTCTTCCTCTCTGTGTCTCGGTCTCTCCCTCCTAGTCTCTTGGCATCTCCCTACCTGTTTCCCTGCCTCTCCCTCCCTGTCTTTCTGTCTCTCCCTCACTGTCTCTGTCTCTCTGTCCCTGTCTCTCTGACTCTTCTTCCCTGTGTCTGTGTCTGTCTCTCCACGCCGCCCCATCTCGGTCTCTCCTCCCCGTCTGGCTCTGTCCCTCCCTATCTCTGACTCTCGCTCCCTGTCTCACCACCTCTCCCTCCCTGTGTGTGTCTCTGTCTCTCTCCCCGTTTCTATCTCTCCACCAGTCTCTCTGTGTCTCCCTCCGTGTCTCTCGCTCCCTGTCTCTGTGTCTCCCCCTTCCTGTCTCTCAGTCTCTCTCTCCCTGTCTCGTTCTCTCTCCATCCTGTCTCTGCATCTCCCTCCATGTCTCTGGGTCTCCTTTCTCTCTGTTTCTTCCTCCCTGTCTCTCGGTGTGTCCCTCCCTGTGTCTAGGGGTCTCCCTCACTGTCTCTGTCTCTCCCTTCCTGTCTCTTGGACTCTTCTTCTGTGTCTGTCTCCCCCTCCCTCCCTCAGTCTCCCTCCTTGTCTTGGTCTCTCCCTCACCAACTCTCTGTCTCTCCCTCCCCTCCCCTATCTCTCCCTCCCTGTCTGTGTCCCCCTACCTGTTTCTGTCCGTCCCTCCGGTTCTCTATCTCTCCTTCCCTCTCCATTCAATCAAAGAAAGGATGACAACCGTAGAATTCTCTCAATAGATGCAGAAAAAGCTTTTGACCAAATAGACCATCCGTTCGTGATGAAAACCTTCCTCCAGGTACGGATACGGGGAACAAACCTCAATTCTCATAAAACTCATCTACAAAAGACCCAGAGGGAATGTCCTCTTCATTGGGAAAATCCTGGAGCTTTTAACTTAAGGTCAGGAACACGACAGGGTGTCCACCCTCAACGCTGTCCTTTGGCACAGTAGTAGCGGTCCTAGCTTTCGCAGTGACATTCTGAAACAGAAAGAAAAAGCATCCCGATGGGCAAAGAAGTCAAACTCTCACTCTTCACAGAGGACGTGACACTCCATGTGGGAAACCTGAAAGAGTCACTAGATCGTACTTAAAGTATCTATCCAACAAGACGACCTAACAATCGTGGATATCTGTGCCCTGAATGTGGGAGCTGCCACGGATATCAAGCAATTAGTAACCAAAGTTAAGACGTACTTAGGTAATAAGACACTTTGACTGGAGACTCAAATACGGCGCTTTCTACAATTCATAGATCTTTCAGACACAACATCTCCAAAGAAACAAGCGCATGAAAGGATACACTGGACCAGATGGATCTCACAGAGGTTTACAGAACTTTACCTCCAAATACAACTGAATGCACATTATTCTCAAGTGCACATGGAACTTTCTCCAGAACAGACCACATCCTGGGTCACAAATCAGGTCGTAACTGATACCAAAAGACTGGGATCGTCCCCTGTGTATTTTCAGACCATGATGCTTTGAAACTAGAACTAAACCAGAAGAAGAAGTCTGCAAGAATTTCAAACACGTGCAGGTTAAGGACCATCCTGCTAAAAGTTCAAAGTGTCAACCAGGAAATGACAGAAGACTTAAAAAGATTCATGGAAACCAATGAGAATGAGCATACAACCAACCGTTCAAAATCTTTGGGACACAGCAAAAGTGGTCCCGAGGGAGAAATACATCGCAATTCAAGCATCCATCCAAACACTGGAAAGAACTCAAATACAAAAGCTAACCTTGCACCTAAAGGAGCTGGAGAAGAAGCAGCAAATGAAACCTTCACCCAGCAGAAGATGACGGTTAATAAAAATTTGAGAACTCAGTGAAACAGAGAGCAGAAGAGCTGTGGAACAGATCAACAAAACCAGGAGGTGGTTCTTTGAAAGAACTAAGAAGAGAGAGAAACCATCAGCCAGCCTTATTAAAAAGAAGAGACAAAAGGCTCAAATCAATAAAATCATGAATGAGAAAGGAGAGATCACCACCAACACCAAGGAAATACAAACTATTTTAAAAACTCTTTCTGAGCAGCTATACGCCAATAAATTGGGCAATTGAGAAGAAATGGATGCATTTCTGGAAAACCGCAAACTATCAAAACTGGAACAGGAATACATAGAAAACCGGAATAGGCCAATAACCAGGGTGGAAATTGAAGCAGTCATTATGAAAACCTCCCAAAACACAAAAGTCCAGGGCCAGATGGCTTCCCTGGGGAATTCTATCAAACGTTGAAAGAAGAGACCATACCTATTCTACTAAGGCTTTTCCCAGAAGATAGAAAGAGAAGGAGTGCTTCCAAACTCGTTCTATGAGGCCAGCATAACCTTAAGTCCAAAACCAGACCAATACCCCACCAGAAAGGAGAATTATAGACCGATATCCCTGATGAACATGGATGCAAACATTCTCAACATGATACAAGCCAATAGGATCCAACGGCACATTAGAAGTTACTTGCCATGTCCAAGTTGGATTTATCCCCGGGATGCAAGGCTGGCCCACCAGTCATAAAGCAGTGAATCTGATTGATCAGATCAGCTTTTTCTTCATCTATTGAGAGAATCCTACCGTTCTTGTCCTTTCTTTCACTAATGTGGAGAGGGAAGGAGAGACAGAGAAACGAGGGATGGACAGACACAGGGAGGGGGACACAGACAGGGAGGGAGAGATAGGGATGGGGGGAGAGACTGTGAGGGAGAGACAGAGAGATGGCGAGGGAGAGACCGAGACAAGGATGGAGACTCAGGGAGGGAGGGAGATAGACAGATATGGAAGGAGAGTCAGAGACAGGGAGGGAGAGACAGAAGACATCTGGCCCTGGACTTTTTTGTCTTGGGTTGTTTGTTGTTTTGTTTGTTTATTTGTTTATTCATTCATTCATTCATTCATTCATTCATTTTTATTGGAATTCAATTTGCCACCATATAGCGTAATACCCAGTCCTCATCCCATCAAGTGCTCCCCTCAGTGCCCATCACCCAGTCACCCCCATCCCCCATCCACCTCCCTTTATTCCACCCCTTGTTTGTTTCCCAGTTAGGAGTCTCTCATGTTCTGTCTCCCTTTCTGATATTTCCCACTAATTTTTCTCCTTTCCCTTTATTCCCTTTCACTATTTTTTATATTCCCCAAATGAATGAGACCATATAATATTTGTCCTTCTCCTATTGACTTCTTTCACTCAGCATGATACCCTCCAGTTCCATCCATATTGAAGCAAATGGGGGATATTTGTCGTTTCTAATGGCTGAGTAATATTCCATTGTATACATAAACCACATCTTCTTTATCAATTCATCCTTCGATGGACACCGAGGCTCCTTCCACAGTTTGGCTATTGTGGACATTGCTGCTATAAACATCGGGTGCAGGTGTCCCAGCGTTTCACTGCATCTGAATCTTTGGGGTAAATCCCCAGCAGTGGAATTGCTGGGTCATAGGGCAGATTTATTTTTAACACTTTGAGGAACCTCCACACAGTTTTCCAGAGTGGCTGCACCAGTTCACATTCCTACCAACAATGCAAGAGGGTTCCCCTTTCTCCATATCCTCTGCAACATTTGTTGTTTCCTGTCTTGTTAATGTTCTCACCGGTGTGAGGTGGTCTTTCATTGTGGTTTTGATCTGTATTTCCCTGGTGGCCAGGGATGCGGAGCATTTTCTCATGTGCTTGTTGGCCATGTCTATGTCTTCCTCTGTGAGATTTCTTTTCATGTCTTTTGCCCATTCATAATTGGATTGTTTGTTTCTTTGCTGCTGAGTTTAATAAGTTCTTTATAGACCTTGGATACCAATCCTTTATCTGATAGGTCATTTGCAAATATCTTCTCCCATTCTGTAGGTTGTCTTTTAGTTTTGTTGACTGGTTCTTTTGCTGTGCAAAAGCTTCTTATCTTGATGAAGTCCCAATAGTTCATTCTTCCTTTGTTTCTCTTGCCTTCATGGATGTTTCTTGCAAGAAGTTACTGTGGCCAGGTTCAGAAAGGGTGTTGCCCGTGTTCTCCTCTAGGATTTTGATGGAATCTTGTCTCACATTTAGATCTTTCATCCATTTTGATTTTATCTTTGTGTATGGTGCAGGAGAGTGGTGTAGTTTCATTCTTCTGCATGTGGTGTTAGTGGTATAGCACTGTAAGACTGTGAAGAGTATAAATCTGGCCTTGAATCTCCTCCCCCACCACCAATTACCAGCTGTGTGAACTTGGGCAATTTGTCTCACCAATCTGTGCCTCAGGTTTTCCATCAGTAAAATGGAGATAATAATAGAGCATACATCATAAGGATGGTATGAGAATTAAATAACCTAATATTTGTAAAGCATGGAGAACCATTTCTGGCACATTAGTAAGCAACATGAAAATTCTTGTTAAATAAATAAGTGAAAAAAATAAGTCCAGATGTCAGAACAAGGCTGGAAACGTCACGTCATGGATATCCCTCTAGCAGCTGAATATAGCAACACAAAACTCCACAGCAAACATATAAGCTGTAGGTTCTTAAAAATAACCCACAAGCCTTATAACTGACCAGAGGTAGAGTCTGTTCTCCATTAATTGCCCAATATTTTAGACTCCAAAAACTTTGGGAGGAGGAAAACATTACCTCTCTAGAAGTTAGGATTTTTTTTTTTTTTTTAGTTAGGATTTTTTATTGCAGTCTGGTACTCATGTATGTATTTTGCATATGCTCTCCTCTTTTAACCCATTTAGATACTTTAATGGGTACTAAATAATTAAATAATGCAATACTTTTTATTACTTTCACGGGGCAGGGGGAATCCACATAATCTTGGGATGCCTTTTAAGTTCCTATGCACTTTTTTTAAATTTAAATTTTAGTTAACATGCAGTGCAGTATTTGTCTTTGAAGGCTTTTATTAAATAATTGATACAAACAAGGAATAGGATTGGCTAAAGGTAAACCTGTCTTCATAATTAACAGTAGCAGTTCAATGTATTAATTTTTTTTTTTTACCTTATGAGAAAGCGAAGGCCTAGGATCAAAGATCCCAGCCTACCTTCTTCAGACTATAAATCTTTAATATAATTAATATACTACAAATATAATTTAACATACTATAATCTTGCTGTGATTGTTAATTTTATGTATTGATTAAGCTGGGCCACAGTGCCCAAATATTTGGTCAAGTATTATTCTAGATGTTTCTGTGGAACTATTTTTTGGGTATGGTTAACATTTAAGTTTGGCAGACTTTGAGTCTATTACCCTTCACATATTAACCTTCACAAAGTGGGTGGGCCTCATCCAATCAGTTGAAGGCCTTAGAGAAAAGACTAACGGCAGCAAGGGCTTAATCTATACCACTCCCCTGAGCCTCCGCTCCATCAGATCTTTGATTTGCCAACCTCCATGATCGTGTAAGCCAATTCCTTAAAATAAACCTCTCCTTATACAAATATCCTGTTGTTTCTGTGTCTTTGGAAAAGTGACAGATAAACTTGCTATGAAGAATTATCCTGAAATTAAAATATTTCCTTTTACCCCTATGATTTGTACTTTGTTTCCAGGGTAAGATTTTATTGCACATCCAGAACTTTATTCTCTCCTGTTGGATTCTATCATTCACTCAATTATTCATTCATTTGACAAATATTTACTGAACATCTACAATGCACTAGGCACATAGCATGAGGCAGTGAACAAATAAGGAAATGTATACTATATCAAATAGTGGTAAATGATCTAGAAAACAATAAAGGGCAGGATGCAGGGGGTGTTTACTAGGATGCAGGAGTGTTACCATGTAGGGTAGCACATTAGGTACCTTTCATTCACTCCTCCAGAACTGCTCCCCACCTTTCTTCCACTCCCTTATCTGTCATAAGAAGTAGAGGTATATGGACTACACAATATGCTCTTTGGCACTCTGGCTTTCAGTTGGGTTTGGCTAGTGTGAGCACTGGCAAGGGATCAGAGGGAAATAAAAGAGTAGATTTTACATATTTCTTCTTCTGGCTTCTTTCCTACTGTATCACAACAGTTTGGCTATGTCTTTCCATCAAAGGTTTGTCTAATTGAAAGGCTGTTTATCACACCTGTCTCTCTTAGGGTTCTAGTAGCTGCCTTTGCTTAGTGGTTTTCAACCTTGAGCAGTTCTTTCCCCTAGGGGACATTTGGCAATGTGTAAAGACAATTCTGGTTGTCCCAATGCAGGGAATGCTACTGGCATCTAGGGTGTAGAGGACAGGGATGCTGCTACACATCCTCAAAATGTGCAGGACAGCCCTCCCCCAACCACTTAGAATTATCTGGTGAAAATGTCAATAGCATTGAGGTTGAGAAGCCCTGAATTGCCCCCTCAAGCCTGGAAGTTGTTTGTAATGGCTCCCAGCTGGTATTGGCCCAGAGTGACTGCACCATCCCCTGTTGTTTTTCCAAAATCAAACCAACACCTATGTAAACAATCCCTTTATTAAACTTGCCTCAAATTACAAATTTCCTTCTGGGACTGAAACTGATATAGGTTGTCAGTCAGAATCCAGTGAATATAGCAGAAATAGATCTGAAGAATAAAAAGAAAGGGATTTGTTGGAAAGAATTGGGTACTGGAAGACCTGAGGTGCTAAATAATTAACATTAAAGAAATCTGGAAATCAGCAATGGCTGGAAGCCCCTAGCATTCCTCAGCTGGAGGAACAAAGGAAATATATGGTGTTATCAGATCCCAGAGGCTAGAGTTGCCTGTCAGAAGCAAGAAGCTAGTTCAAGAGGAACAAGACCCACAGGGCAGATTCACTGCTGCCTGGAGACGCAGCCTGAGATAGGACAAAATACCCCCTGCCTCCCCTTCCCTCCTCCCACTCTCCAGTCTTTTGTTGGCACTCCCACTGGCTGAACCCAGAAGCTAGCTGACGTAGGAGTCTGAGGAAATCAGCTCATAGTAGAAAGCAGAGTCGGGCAAGGGAATGATCAGAGGACATGCAGGCTCATGCCCAACAAAGTCCTTCTAAATAAGATGACATTTCAGTAAGGACTTTAAAAGAATGAACAGGCAAACCATGTAGATATTTGAAATAAGAATGTTCTAAAAACAAAAACAAAGAATGTTCTAGGTTGCTGGAGAAAGTACAAAGGCCCTAGGTCTAGCATGCTTTTTTAGTGTATTAAGGAGAACGCATTGCTAATGATCCTACAACAGAAAGAATAAACAAGAGAGTGTTGGGAGATGAGATCAGAAGTTAATACAGGCAGCAGACCATATGGGACTTTATTTGCCATACTATGGACTTTGGTTTTGGCTCTGAGACAAAATCATTGACAAGTTTTGAGCAGAGGAGAGAGATGATATGATTTGGTTTAGAAGGATCCTTGTGGCTGCTGTCAGGAAAATAGACTTTAATGGAGCAAGAGATAAAGAGAGGGAACAGTTGGGAAATTATCTCAATAATCTAGGCAAGGGGGCAGCCCCGGTGGCTCAGCAGTTTAGCGCCACCTTCAGCCCAGGGTGTGATCCTGGAGACCCCACGTCAGGGGGGGTCTCCCTCTGCCTGTGTCTCTGCCTCTCTCTCTGTCTCTCTCATGAATAAATAAATAAAGTCTTAAAAAAATAATCTAGGCAAGGTAGCTTGAGTGAGAGCCTAAGAGGTAGATGAGGAAAGTAGGATTTTGTACATCTGTTGGGGATAAAGCCAACAGATTTTTTTGTTGTTGGGTGATACAACACATGAGTGTGAAAGAAAAGAGTGGAGTCAACACTCAACTGGAGAAGTACAGTTTGGAGGATGAATCGGAAGCTCTACCAATGGTCACATTAAGTTTGAAATGGAGACTAGATCTCCATACAGAGCTGTCAGGGAAGGCCATGGGATATATGATTTCAGAATTTGGGGGATGTTTGGATGAGAGATACAAATGTAGGAGTTACTGGCATATAAATAGTATTTGTCTTCATCTGGGTTCCCCTAGAAGCAGACTTGACAAGAATTTGAGTGCAAGCAGTTTATTTGGGAGGAGAGTCCAGGAATTACCAGCAGAGGAGAAAAGTGACACTGGAAGAGGAAGGAAGCCAATAAAATGTGCATTATCAAGTAAGTTAATCCCACTGGCAACTGAAATTTATTCCCATTGTAAAATTCTGGAAAAGAGTATGGACTAGGCCTCGAGGTATCCTAAGGGATCAGAAAGCTAGGTCATTTATCCACCAGATTGTCATCTATCTTTGATTGCAGGCTTGCTCTGAGGGGCATTAACTCTCAAGCATTTCCAGGTTCTCCACAGGAGAGTCCAGTACTGGCTGGGGCCAATAGAAGTCTCCTGGGCAGAAGGTCAGAAGTGTGCTCCCAGTAAGAAGCCCTCCGTGTGCAGAGGTCTTGAAGGATATGGGTGGGGCCCCCACAGGATGAGATGATGTAGCATCTCCCCAAGAGTGAGTGAGGTTAGAGAGAGAAGGTGACTCATCACCAAAGCTCTACAACATTCCATCATTTAGAGGTTGAGGAGATGAGAAGGAAGCAGCCAAGGGGACAGGAGAGGCTCCTGAAAGAGAGAATGGAGTCCCAGAAGCCAAGTTCAGCGAGTGCTTCTAGCAGTTGGAAGAGAGTAACTATCAAATGCTGTAGAAAGCTCAAGGAAGTGAGGATAAAGGATGGACCACTGGATTTAGCAATTTGGAGGTCACTGGTGACCTTGAGAGGATCAATTTTGGAGCTGTGGCTTGAGATAAGGAGTGAGTTCAACAGAAAAGAGAAATCAGAGACAGCCTGTGTAGACAACTTTTTAAAATAGTTTTGTTGTAGAGAAATTGTACAATAGCTACAGGGAGATTTGGGGGTCAAAAGAGAGGGGAGTGTGTGTGTGTGTGTGTGTGTGTGTGCACGTTTAAGATGGGAAATGTTGCAGCATGTTTGTTTGTTGATCCAGGCAAGAGGGAAAAACTGATAGTGCAGGAAAGAGACAGTCACAGAAGTGATATCCCTGGTACAAGAGAGGGAATGGAACTAGACATAGCTCCCTTAGAAGCACAGATATTTATCAATAGTAACAGGGAAGGCAGAGGGTAGGGCCATAGATATGGATCAGTGGTAGAGTGTATGGAAATTCTCTTTTGAATTGCAGTATTTGTCACAGAAGCAAGGAAATCAGCTAACATTTGAGGACTGAGGAGAATTTGTTGGAGATTGAGGAGAGAAGAGATGTAAGATAGTCATTCAGGATCAGGAATAGATGAGAGAAATAGAGAGGAATGGCCAAGAAGCACCAAAGACCCAACCAGCCTTAGCAGAGTGGTCAGCATGATTGAGTGTCTCTCAGCCATGATATGCTGCTTGGGTGCGGGTATGGAGTCGGGGAAATTAGATTTAACCAAGGTTGAGTATGCTTTATTTACAACCCCAATGTGTCATTTTTGCTCCAGAAAGATATTATAATTAGTTAAGAAATGAGCTTTTCTTGGGAAAATCATCCTAAATTCCCAGATTCTTGAGAATCTGTTTATAAGCAAAGGGAGAGAAAAAAGATTTGTGGGAAAAATAAAGCAGAGGTTGCCTTACTTGACAAGTCTTGAAAGTGTTGCTCTGCAAAAACTGATCTGAGACAGCAGGAAACAATAGGTTAACCCCTTTACCCTCCATAAATGCTGTGAGCTGGACTTCCTCTCTGGGTTTCTTGACTCTGGTGAACTCTATTGTCACTGATTAAGGAGTCAGGCCTCAACATCCATTTAGCTGTTAGAGTTGTAAATAATTTGTTCTAGTTTACAAGAGGCTGAGTATATCACAACCAGAGGGATTGTAAAAAGAAAGGTGTATTTGAAGTAGTCCCACCTTCCTCTAGTAAAAATGTCGTAACTACTTTTGCGGGTAGAGCTCACATCTTTCATGAGCCTCTGGTCAATGATTCTACTAAGAAAACCCTTGAGACCTGGAGCTGGATATTCTGGACTTTTGTTTTACTCCTGGCCCATGAGAATTAAGATACTGTGTATTTCTGCCTGAGTCTGCTATCTGAACAATGTCAAACAGCCCACTTACCAATGCTCAGAAGACATTCATAGCATGAAGCCACCAGATGTGGGCAATGGAAGGGTGGGCACAGGGGGTTGAATATCATGCTCCTAAGAGATATATTCTAACTCCCAGAAACTATGAATGTGATCTTGTTTGAAAACAGGAACTTGGCAGATGTAATTAAGGATCTTGAGATGAGATCCTGGGTTTAGGGTGGGCCCCAAATCTAACAACTGACATCCTTACAATAGAAAGGAGAGGAATATCTGGGACACATAAGGTCACAGAGGACAATGTGAATTTGGAGGCAGAGATTGGTGTGTGGCATCTATAAGAGCCAAGGATTGCTGGCAACCACCAAGAGTGAAGAGAAAGAGGCACAGAACAGTGTTCCTCAGTGTCTCCTACTGTCACCTTGATTTCAGACTTCTGGCCTACTGAACTGGGAGAGAATAAATTTCTGTTGTTCTAAACCACCAGTTTTGTGATTTTTTAAGAAACTGATGCAGGGAATGAACTCATATTTTGATAAAGTGAAAAGCACAAGGTCAGGAAAATGACAAAAAAGCATTCTTGGGATTAGGGAAAGGAGGCTGGGACTTTCATTTCCTAAAACCTTAAAGTTGTTTCTCTTAGTGTCCCTCTAGAAGAACATGGTTCCTCCTCCAGAAATCATGTTTCCTGATAGTCTGGAAAGCCTGCAGTTATTCTGAGTCTACTGTCTCATTTCCATGAACATGTCTGCAAGTATGTTGCTCCCCAGGAAGTCCTACCCTCATAATTTAACCAGCCTGATTCTGCAGTCCTGAAATTTCCACCTGTGGCAGGTCTGAGCTAAGAAGTCTGCACTTGGGGAGAGCAGCCTCCCAGACACCTGTCTCTCTCTGGATTCCTGACTTATCTCATTTGGAATAAAAAGAAATAAGAGCTAGCACCGCACTTTGATGTATCAGTGCTTTTAGATATTGTGTTCTCTACCTTGAATGCTTGCACTCCACTTAGGGAGCTCCTGCCTCTCTTTCAGGACTTGCCCAAGTGCCTTCTACTCTGGGAAGGGCTCCCTGCTGCCACAGAATCAATTATATTTCCTTCTATGCTCTCATAAAACTTGTACATCTCTGTTAAAGGACTTATTACATTTTATTACAGCTTATTTTGTGCATATCTATCTTACCTGAAACACTCTGGAGGAAGCGTTACTCATGTCTGAATCACCAGCACTTAGTCTAGAAGCTTGCTCAGTAAATGCTTTTTGTATAAACTAAAGAAAGCAATGTCTTAGAAAATCTGCAATAACCAAATTCAAAGCTTCTTGAAAATATGTAACTGCTATTAATTAGCTTCATCTATTTTGGATTTCAGGCCATTAGCATTTGGCAAAGGAATAAAGCAACATAGAAACTAGGATCTCCTATATAAGTAAAGAGTTCAGTGCAGAATTTTGGGGGTGTTTGCTGCTTCCCCATTATGATCCATTATGATTCCTCCAGATAAAAAGGGCAACGTTACCCCAGCAATGTTACAGACAGCAACTTTCTTCAACCTATAGGAGGTCGGTTCTTCCTATTTTGGATGAAAGTTTATCAAAAACTTTCCAGAGTTACCCACTGAAGAAGCACAGCCTGACACATTTCCTTCATCTGGACACTGCAGAAGGCTGAAGTATTTACAGCAGATGGTATTCAATGTAATGTTATCATACCATGGATTATCCAAATATCTCCTTTAATCATCTTTTGTTTGGAGTTATATCTGGAGTTCTATGTATTTGAAAAATCCAGGATGAATCCTCAGTTGTAGAAGAAAAATAGACAGTGCTCTAAGCTTATATGTGAAAATGCTCCATAGAAAAGATGAAACATCCAAGTGAACAGAACTGAGAGAGTAAGAGGAAGGTTTGAGTAGGTAAGTATGTATGTTCCCATGGGAACGAACAGCTGCTGCCAACAAAAACCATGGGAAAAGGCTACAGACTCCTTCTATGATTCAGGCTAAAATCAAATTTGTAAAGGAGTCCAAATATACATGAGTCATCTCCACTTTCATCTGCCTTGATCATTACTATCTCCAAGTCAAAAGCTGGCCAAGAGTCACAATGAAAACCAGCCTGTTGTGACAACTGAAGAGGTTTGTGCTTAAAAATCTTCCCACCAAGACATTCCGACAAGCTTCTAACATCTGTCACATACCATTTAACTCCCTAGGCCTAAGAAGATGCTGGGACTACCGTCTCTATCTCACCTAATTTGTGATCACTTCCGCATTTAGATCAAGGTGGTCTTCTCGCTAGCCCTACACATGCACGTTCATTCATAACTCCAAAACTTTACTCACATTCTTTGTCTATCACCCAGGACATTTTCCTTCTTCTTCATCTAGTCAAACCAATTTATTCTTAAATTCAGTCCTGGTACCACCATCAGGGTTGGAAGGGGAGAGGTTGTCATGATGACAGGCCATACTGGTGTCTCCTGCTCTCAATTCTTCTACTGCCACTTGAGACCTAGAATCCCAAGCTAATGTTTTTTTTTTTTTTTCCTTTTTAAAATCAATCCACCATTTATGGACACTTGTTGGGTTTACACACTGCTTGGAGCATAATGGAGATTTCTGGTTGATCTTCTAGCTATCGTCTTTGCTATTCACCATTTTAAACAATTCTTTCTTTCCCAAAGATGACCAAGATAATTAAGGTCTTTTGTTACACAAGAGAAACATTTCTTCCCCTTCTTGGGCAAGAAAGAACCTGTGCGTACCAAACTCATGAAAACTATTGAACTCTTGACCTTTAACCCCTTCCAAATTGAATAAACCTTAAAGTACAAATCAGTTATTAATTGAGGAAACCCTATGCAGATAAAGGATTATTGGTTTTGAGTACCACTTGGAATAAGTGGTCTGGATCTTAGTTTTTGGATATCTAGACTGTGGAATTACTCACAGGCTGATTCTGTGGTCAGGATTCAGCATGAGAGTAATTCTTTGGGGATCTGAACTTTGCAGGGCAAAATAAATGGACAAGGCTAGATCTGGTCTGATTCTGGCAATCCCAGTTTAGTCATGAACAGATAATGGAATCTTTATAGCATTTGTGTAACATCTAAAACACCAGAATACCTCTATTACTGGGGGCAATATCATCTCTGTATCAAGAAACTGTTCCTGGACACTGAGAAACTTAGCCTGGTATGTATGTATGTATGTATTTAAGAGAAAGAATATACAAGCAGGGGGAGGGAAAGAGGCAGAGGGAGAAGCAGACTTTCTGCTGAGAGGAGAGCCCAGTGTGGGCCTCCATCCCAGGACCCAGGATCATGACCTGAGCCAAAGGCAGATGCTTAACTGACTGAGCCACCCAGGGACCCCTAGTCTGGCAGTTTTAAGTCACTCTAGTTCATTTGTGTTGAGGGAGAGGAAAACTGAAAAAAAAAATGTCCTCCTTTTAATTGAACAAACTGTGGCCTGCCCTTCAATGACCCTTCTGTAGCTTATCCACTGTGGTAAGTTACTGTGAACAATATTTACTCTTTTCCTCTTTTATCTCCATGAAAGAAATATCCTTCTCCCACTCCTTTACTTCACTTTAGCCATGTGACTTTCTTTGGCAGATGGGACACAAACAGGGGCTTGAAATGTGCTTGGGTGGTTGGGCTCACCCTCCTGTACTTGTGTCATCACCATGAGAAGAGCATGTCTTGACTAGGCACTGGTCTAAGGAGGGGGAAGACACACAGAGCAGTTGCCCAGCTGACCTGCAGCTACGTGAGATTGAATGATTGTCCAAGGAAGGCGAAGATTGTCCAAGGAGGGGGAAGACACAGAGCAGCTTCCCAGCTGACCTGCAGCTATGTGAGATTGAGTGATTGTCCAAAGAGGGGGAAGACACACACAGCAGCCACTCAGCTGACCTGCAGCTATGTGATATTGAGTGATTGTTATTTTAAGGTACTGGGTTTTGGGGAAAGTTTTAACAAACTTTAACAAACAGTTCTTGTTGCAATATTTGACTGATGTATATATCAATAATTTCACAGCCAGGTTTTCTAAAGTTGTTTCAGTTCCCAGAAAATACCATTCTTGACACTTAGAGATACAGATATAATACTTTCATGTGGGATTCTAGATCAAATGGCATGGTATCCTTCAGACAAATGCTAATATTTTTCTTTTTTCTCATTTCTGACATGGTGTTTCTTGCTGAGTATTGTGAGTGCTCCAGGGAAATGTGATGTCTCTATGTGCACAGGTACTTACTTGATTCCAGGCTCAGAGGAATCTGTAATTCCTAAATCTATCACTGTGTCATGGACTGCCCAAAACTTGGAGGTTGTAGGCTATATCAGTCAGGGACTCAGCAAGTAACAGAGAGTACACTCAGCTTTGTTTGTAAAGTTTTTTTTTTAAGGTTTATTTGAGAGAGGGAGACAGCTGCACACACACAAGAGAAAGAGGGAGAGAAAGCACGTGAGCATGAGCAGGTGTTGGAAGGGCAAAGGGAGGGAGAGGTAGAAGCCAACTCCCCATTGAGCAGGGAGCCCGAAGTGGGGCTCCATCTCAAGACCCTGGGGTCATGACCCCAGCGGAAGGCAGACGCTTAAATGACTGAGCCACCCAGGCACCCTATGTAGAGGCTGTTTAATAAAGGAACTATTTACAGAGATATGTGTAGGGTTAGAGGAGCCCAGGAGGGAGGAATCAGAGACTACCATCAGTGGGGAGCGGTTGCAATGCTCAGCCTGAACAGCAGGGGGAGACCACCCTGTTATCAGAGCCCAGTTAAGAGCTAAAGTCAGAGGGACTCTCAGATGGTAGCTGTAGTTTGGTGATAAGGCCATAGAGAAAAACACAGTGAAGTAGAGTGGGTGGGAGGGAATAAATGCCTTGGCATCTCTCTCCTCCCACATTCTGACCTCCTGCTGGTGACTCCTACTTGCTAGGCAGTGACATAGTCCATTGAGGTCAGCTTCCCAGGGCAAAGAACACAGCAGAGGGAAACAGAACTGATCTGGGGAGAATCAAAGAATAATCAGAATACAGGCATATCTCAGAGATATTGTGGATTCAGTTCCAGACCATCACAATAAAGGGAATATTGCAATACTGTGAGTTAAACGAATTTTTTGGTTTCCTAGTGCATATAAGTTATGTTTACCCCTAATCTATTAAGTGTATGTAATAGCATTGTCTAAAAAAACAATGTACATACTTTAATTAAAAACACTTTATTGATAAAAAGTGCTACCGATCATCTGAGTTTTCAGTGAGTTATCTTTTTGATGGTGGAGGGTCTTACCTCTCAGTGTTGATGGCTGCTCAATGATCAGAATGGTGCTTGCTGGAGGTTGGGGAGGCTGTGGTAATTTCTCAAAATAATTTCTACCATATCAACGACCTCTTCCTTTTACAAATGATTTCTCTGTAGCATGGGATGCTGTTTGATATGATTTTACCCACCACAGAACTTTTCTTTCAAAATTGGAGTCAAGCCTCTGTAATTCTGCCACTGCTTTATCAAAGTTTATGTAATATTCTAAATCTGGTTGTCATTTCAACAGTCTTCACAGCATCTTCATCAGAAGCAAATTCCATCTCAAGAAACCACTTTCTTTGCTCACCCACGAGAAGCAACTCCTCTGTTAGTTTTACCATGAGACTGCAGCAATTCAAATATAATAATGAAAAAGTTTGAAATATTGCAAAGGATTATAAAAATGTGGGCCAGAGACCCCAAAATGAACAAACATTGGGAAAATGGTGCTGATAAACTTGTTTGAGGGGTTGCCGCAAACCTTCTATTTGTAAAAAATGAAGTATCTATGAAGCACAATGAAACACAGTATCCCTGCAGATGTTTGTTAAATCTAGACCCGGTTTCCTCAGGAAGAAAATATGGTGTAGAGGGAGGGCAAGAAGGGGGTTATGTTTATAAGGATATTGGTTAGGAAAACTGTACAGTCTTTCATTCTTAATTTATTAGCAAAAAGATGGAGAATTAAATAATCTGTGATCGGACCAGTAGGTTTCATTGCATTGTGTTATGCTGATATCAATAATTTCTCTAAAGACATCATGAGATAAGCATATGGCACTAGAAGGCATCAGTGAAATTAGTATTAAAGCATCTGGAAGATAATTATTTTGAGGAGGGGATATGGCACTAGGCTTAGGCCTGAATTTATGGATTTGGAACTGGGATTTAAGATGAAATATTTTAATGGATAATGAAGCAAAGCATATTTGGTGCCAGAAGATATCTAATACCTTGTGCCATGAAACTCTGACACAGTTTCAATTTTGTGCTACTCTTGTGTTTTCTTGACCTATAAAAATGTTATGTGGAGTTATTTACTAAACTTAACTCATGACACATCCATAAACCCAAGCTTGCCAAAATATTTTAGGTGGGTATGTGGGGGGCAAGGGATGCTGAGGACTCCTGGGTCCATATACATGCACACCTATACACCAGCATCAGCGATCTTTCTTCAGCAAAATTACACTTCCTTCCCATTTTTGTTTCCAAAAAATGGGCTAAAGTGAGTAAAATCAAAATATCAACATGTTGAGGATATCTTTTATTATACACAGAAGTATTTTAATATGCTGGGAAACAATAGTATACATTATACCAATTGGCTTTGAAAAATCAAGTTGCTGACTCTTCATCTAAACTCAAATATGTGAGATACACATCCCTGGTTTTGAGATTACTCCTTAAACTAGATCTTTACCTCAGAAGAATTCTCAAACAATAACATTTTGGAGATAATGCTAGGTAAATTTAATGAAATGAATTCTAGGTCTTTAGGAAAGCTGGATCTGAACCATTTAAAGTATTAGAAGCTTTACTAACAATATGTTTATACCAATATTTTATTAGTGAGTTTGCTTGGTATTATTAAGCTAGCCTACATTGGGTTTCTCCAGAACAGGCCCTGAGACTAGGACCAAGGCTAGGAGTTTATTTGGAAGACTATCTCAGGAAATGTTGGTGGGGGAGGGGACAGTGAGCCAGGGAAGGGAAGGAAGCCAGTAGATGAATTTATGAGTATGTTATAGCTGTGGGGAACTCATTTCCACTGTGCTACTCTGGGAAGTGGTGTAGAGCAGACCCGAGAGTTGTCTCACCCAAAGGATAAGAAAGATGGAGGGCTTAGCCACTAGCTCCCACCTGTCAAGAGTTTGAGGCTGTTCCCGGGATGTCAGCTCCCTGGCACTTCCAGCCCGCCGGGCACCAAGAATGCTCCTGTGGGGAGAGCTAAGGGATGCAGGTATTGGCAGCAGAAAGCTTCTCAGCATGCATAGGGATGCTGAGTGACCAGGGGATATAAATGGTGTGCCAAAAGCACCTACTCAGAGGCATAACTGTTTATAAACACACTACTAAAGCTTCTTTTTAATGGGAGGAAACCAAAAGGCCAGCAACCCAGGGTGGAAAGATAGGAGAAGCATAAACTGTAACCCTTCGGATAGCAGTCCTACTCTCTTCCCACACAGGATCCTCCTCGATCCCCAGGCAATCCCTGGAGGTCAGACTAAGGGAAGCCTGCGAACATTTTTTGCTTATCTTCTCAGCAGACATTGGGAGCAGGTCAAGGAAGAAGCTTTACAGAACACAGCAAGAGAATGCGATGCTTTTCTAGTCAATGGTAACTTAAGAGTCTATATTCCAAAGAAATTATATACTTCTATATATTATTAGGTTGTTTACATTTTATTGTTTTATTATGTTTATATGTTCATATTTTATTTATTTATTCATGAGAGACACAGAAACATAGAGGCAGAGGGAGAAGCAGGCTCCCTTCAGAGAGCCCGCTGTGGGACTCGATCCCAGGACCACCACCTGGGCCAAAGGCAGAAGCTCAACCACGGAGCCACCCAGGTGTCCAGAAGTATTTCTTTCTCATGCTGTAAACTGTAATCACCCTATTTCTCTACAGGCTTGAAAGCCACAGGATTATCCCTTCAAAGGGAAATACTGAAGCTGAGGTGCTTACTGTTCTTCAAGAAGATTTCCACGTGGTACTCCCTTTTAGATTTTATGGTATGCCCCTGTCTCCACAGGAGTCCCACCCCTACGAGCTCCTGTACCCTGTACCCGGTAACATCAAAATGAATGAGCAACTACGACTTGGGATGTTTGTATTTCCAAAATTGGGAATTGGAGGAGGGTAAAGGAAAAGAGTTTTCCCTGCCTTAAGGTTCAAGGGCACTGCGAAAAGACAGTGGCTGATGCCGATTCTGGAAAACTGTTTCTCATAGAGCTTTCAGGCTGATTTCCTCAACTCCTAACTTCTTGGGAGGAGGGATTCCTTTCAATAAGGTGAGGACTAGATAAGGTGTAAGTAGCAAACTAGAAAAGGGTGGTAGATAGTAAGTGTTCTGGACAAGGGAACCACGTGTGAAAAATACATTAGACCAAAGGGATAAGCTCATGAAAACACGCTCAATATCTTTAGTCATTACAGAAATGCAAATTAACACTAAATTGAGATACTACTTTACATCCACTAGAGTAGCTAAAAAAAATTTTTTTTTAGATTTTGTTTATTCATGAGTGAGAGAGGCAGAGACACAGGTAGAGGGAGAATCAGGCTCCATGCAGGGAGCCCGACGTGGGACTCGACCCTGGGCTGAAGGCAGTGCTAAACCACTGAGCCACCCGGCTGCCTGAGTAGCTAAAATTTAAGACTGACAAATCCCAAGTGTTGATGAGGAGGCAGAGCCATTAGAACTCATATATACTGCTGATGGGAGTGTAAAAGTGTGGTACAGGGTGGGGTAGCCTCTTATAAATTTAAACATATACCTACCTTATAGTCCAGCAGCTGTAGATCTAGGTCACTGTCCAAGATAAGTGGGAATATATCCTTCACAAAAGGATATAAAGAATGCTCATAGCAGTTTTACTCAAAATAGCCCCAAACTGAAAACAACCCAAATGTCCATCAACATGAGGATGGGCAAACAAGTTGTGATATTATTTTACCACTCAGTAATAAAAAGGATGCATTAGTGTACTGATCCCTGCAATGAAATGACTGAATCTCACAAACTTAATGCTGAGAAAAGAAGCCAGACACAAAAGGGTTTAGAAATACTGTATGTTTCCACTTATATGAAGTTCTAGAATAAGCAAAACCCACCTAAGGTGAGAAAAAGTACTGGATGCTTTTGGGGGACTTGAGGAGTTACCTGGGGATGAAGGAAGACTCTTTCAAGAGATGGAACTCTGGTAAGGGCACAGGTGTATCTAGTTGTCAAAACTGTTGAATTAATTGTGCATTTCAGTGTATGTAAATTTTACCATAAAAACTCTAAAAAATAATAATAATCAAATGGAGGGGCTGGAGAGTGGGTGGTATAAATAAAACAAGAATGGTAGGATATTCATAGTTGAAGTTGAGTGATGAGTAAGTGGGGCTCATTACACTATTCTGTTTGCGTTTGAAATTTTCTACACACACACAGGCACGCATACAATGTTAAAAACCTAGTAAGCAAGATCATCAAAAGGCACCTGAAAATAGTGCAGAATGGCTGAAGTGGAGAGTGTCTTTTCTACTCTTTCATCTAGTACAAATCTTCCAGACAATGGTGGACTAAAGATACCAAATCTCCTAGTCACATCTCACTTGAGAGCATGGACGGTTTCAATGATAAGCTAACATGAACAAAAAGCTATGGTGGAAAAACAGACATTTGTATCTCTTGTGTAAACATACCTTACCAAACATTGTTCCTTAAGGTACTTTGCAGCAGTTGGAACAAGAATTTAAACAGGAGCCATTTAGCTGCCATGGAATATGGACATATTTATTGGTACAGGTTCAGACCAGCATAATCCCCTTTCTCAACCTGGTAAAGCTTCTGAAGTTGCAGTAACTAAAATACACCACACCAAATCAAAACCTAATTTTAAAAAAGTCATCAATGTCTTATAAATAAAAAATCATGTCTGAAAATATATAGTATGCCCAATAAATCATCAGTGATGAAAGTCACTTCCTACTTTAAAATAGATTAATGCCAATGCTGTGAATGTTTCATAAGGGTCGATGTTAAATTTCCTTCATCTTTTTTTTTTTTTTAAGATTTTATTTATTTATTCATGAGAGACAGAGAGAGAGAGAGGCAGAGACACAGGCAGAGGGAGAAGCAGGCTCCATGCAGGGAGCCAGACCTGGGACTCTTTCCCAGGTCTCCAGGATCAGGTCCTGGGCTGAAGGTGGCGCTAAACCGCTGAGCCACCCAGGCTGCCCCAAATTTCCTTCATCTTAATGCAATACAGTTGTGTGTGTGTGTGTGTGTGTGTGTGTGTGTGTGTGTGTGTGTGTGTGAGAGAGAGAGAGAGAGAGAGAGAGAGAGGGAGAGAGAGAGAGAGAGAGAGAGAGAGAGCACTCAAGGTTTTGTATAGACTTGTTAGAGTGAATCACAGATTGCCTGTGTCTCTGCCTCTCTCTCTCGCTCTCTCTGTCTCTCATGAATGAATAAATAAAATCTTAAAAAAAATTCTATTAGCTGCATCGATATTGAATACTCCAGAGAACTTTACCTTGACAATTATGTTGAATAATTGTTGAATGTTGAATGTTATACAAATTCAGAATTGTTCAAAATGTTTCCAGTGAATTAGTAGAAATATACTTTTGCCCCATGGAGATTACCATATTGGAACATGATGACATCTTCAAGATTGTGGAAAATACTGCCAATTCACCACTTGCATATGCTTCCCGACCCAGTATCAGAGTAGATAATGAACAACTCAAGACTTTTTTCTCTATTTTTTTTCTCGCCCACATCGTTACTTGGGTGCCATCATTCTCTTGATACCAGTTTGTTTTGTTGTGTTTTAAAGTAGCATGTTACAATCCATTAGTGGTTGATGGAGTCAACTTAATGGGACACAATTAGCATTTTTAAAAATGAAATTAACTAGATTAGAAAATAGTGTGCAACATATATAGTTAGGGAAGGACTATTTTGTGAAAGTTTTGTTTCAGTCAGATACATATGTGTGTACACTGGGTGACTATAGAACATTCATTACTGTCAATCACGGTCAAAAGCACTTGAGAGTGAATGACTCTCATAGGGTCTTGTGAGGACGTTAATGCTCTGATTACTTTTTTCTCAACTCACATGTTTGTTGTTGTCTACTACTTTAACACTCATTTTTAGAACCACACAAATGAGACATTATTATCATTATCACTTATATTGTACAATGTCTGGATTTACCTACATGTTTTTTAATTTCTATGCATCTGTGAAAAAAATTTTTTTTCTTTCTTAGGGAAGGGGGAGAGAGAGAGTGTGTATGAATGTGGGCAGCACAGGGGGCAGGGGCAGCGGGAGAGGAAGAGAGAATCTTAAGTATGCTCCATGCCCCATGTGGAGCCTGATGCAGGGCTTGATCCCACAACTCTGAGATCATGACCTGATCTGAAATCCAGAGCTGGATGCTTAAATGGCTGAGCCACACAGGCTCCCTTGAACTTTTTTGTATTGTGGCAAAATTCATAACTTAAAATTCCCAATGTTAGCCATTTAAATGCATATAATTCGGTGACAGTACATATATGATGTTGTGCAACAATCACTTTTATCTGGTTCCAGAACATTTTTATTATCCCAAAAGGAAACTCCATGCCAATTAAGCAGTCACTTTGCATTCCTTCCTCTCCCCAGCCAATGGCAACCAGTAATCTTCTGTCTCTTTGGATCTGCCTATTCTGGATATTTCGAATGGAATCATACAATATGTGACCTTCTGTGCCTGGCTTCTTTCACTCAGCATAATGTGGTTATTGTGAATAGTACCACTATGAACATTTGTGTACAAGTATCTGTTTGAATACCTGTTTTCAATTTAGGGGAGGATATAATTAGAAGTGAATTTGCTGTTTCATATGATAATGTTATGTTTAACTTTTGAAGGAACCACCAAATTTTTTTCCATAGCAGCTGCACCATTTAAAATTCCCACAAGCAGGGATCCCTGGGTGGCGCAGCAGTTTGGCGCCTGCCTTTGGCCCAGGGCGCGTTCCTGGAGACCCAGGATCGAATCCCACATCGGGCTCCCGGTGCATGGAGCCTGCTTCTCCCTCTGCCTGTGTCTCTGCCTCTCTCTCTCTCTCTGTCTCTCTCTCACTATCATAAATAAATAATAATAAAAATTAAACAAAAAAAAATTCCCACAAGCAATGTGCAAGGGTTCTAATTTCTCTACCTTCTTCCCAACACTTGTTATTTTCCATTAAAAAAAATTATAGCCATCCCACTAAGCACGAAGTGGGCATCTCACTGCAGTTTTGATCTGCATTTCTCTAATGACTAATGATGTTGAACATCTTTTCACGTGTTTGTTGGCCATTTGTGTATCTTCTTTGGGAAATGTCTATTCAATTCTTTGTCTCCATTTTTTAACTGGGTTGTCTTTTCATTGTTGAGTTGTATAATTTCTAAATTCTGAATACTAGACACAAGATTTATATGATTTACAAAAAATAGCTTCCATTCTGTAGGTTCTTCCCCCCCCCCTTTTTTTGGTTCTTTCAATTTTTGATCATGTCCTTTGAAGCACAAAAATCTTCAATTTTAAAGTCCAGTATTTTTGTTTGTTTGTTTGTTGCTTGTGCTCTTTGTGCTGTATCTAAGAAACCATCCTGAAATCCAAGATCATGGAAACTTACCCCTATGTTTTCTTCCAAGGGTATTATCCTGAACTTGTTTCTAGAACCATTTTTCTTTTTAAGGTACATTCTTTTTTTTTTTTTTTTTAAAGATTTATTATTCGAGAGAGAGCAGGGGGGACGACGGGCAGAAGGATATGGAAAGAGAGCCTTAAGCAGACTCCATGCTGAGCTTGGAGCTGATCTCCGGACCCTGAGATCATGATCTCAGCCAAAACCAAGAGTCAGATACTTAACCGTGTCACCCAGACGTCAAAAAGAACGTTCTTTAAAAATACCTTTACATAAGGTTTCTTGGTTGCAAATGCAATCTATCTTTATCTGAAAGTGTCTTTACTGCCTTTGTCCTTGAAAAATAGTTTTGTTAAATCCATGAATCTAACTTGACCATCATTTTCTCTTCAGAACGCTGAAGATATTCCACTGTGTTCTGGTTTCCATTGTTGCTACTGAGAAACTGATACCTACTTGTCCTCCTTTGTAAATTATTTACTTTTTTTTCCCCTCTGCCTATTTTTAAGATCTGCTCTTTGTCTTTGCTATTCTTCGGTTTTACGATCATACATCTGGGTGTGACTTTCCTTTTATTTATCTTTTTGGACTCTTGTTTCCTCTATCTGTGGATTCATGTCCTTTTGTCAGTCTGGGGAAGATCTTAGCCTTTCTATGTTCAAATATTGCCTTTTTTCGATCTCCCCCTTCTGGAACTCAAATTATATATATTATTCATTATGCCCTCCATATAGCTTAACGTCTCTTCTGTATTTACTGCCTTGTCTCTATGTGGTATAGCCTGAGTATTTCTTTCAGATTTAACTCTCTCTTCAGCTGCATATATTTCGCTGTTTAACTTATCCACTAAGCTATTAGTTTTAATAATTATATGTTATTTATAAATTTTTTTTTCAAATATGCCTGGTATTTTTATTAGATTTGTATTTTGACCCTTTTCCAGTTATTATTCCATCTTTAATTTTTTTTTGTAGAATCTTTAATTTCTTAAAACACTTGACCCATAATTATTTTATACTATTTGATAATTTCAATATCTATAAATTCCCAAGAACCTCAATGTGTTGTTCTTGTTTTCCCCTGACTTTCATTCATTAGCATTCATGTTAATTTCTTATTATATTTGAATGTATTTAATTTTAACAAATCTGAAGGCTTCAACTGGGGATTTGAATTTGTTTCTTCATAGATCTAGGGCTGGGAGGAGATTGATCTGGGAGCACTCTGGCCTCCCTTTAAAGACTCTGGCTTAAGGGAAGTTTCACTCTCCACTTCACAGAAAGTCCATAATTTTAAAGGTCACATAGTTAAATAACATCTTAAATTTACAGACAAATGACTCAGATTATAGTTTTAAGCAATTTATCCCAAGGTCACACAGCTACTATAATAAATCGTGGGAGTAGACCCAAAGACTCCTGACTACAAGTCATGCTCATGTATTACACCACATTCTACCATTGAATTGATTTGATACAAATTGTTCAGTATGTGACATTGCATACCAAAAAGGAGGGAAAAATGCTCTCTTTGAACTAGTTGTTTTCTTCCTCGCCTTTTACAGAACTGATGACTTAATACATAACCTTGTTTGCTGAAAGAAGCACATATTTTTGATGAATATAAATCCTCTGTTGTGGATTAAAAAAATAATTTGTGCTGTAATAACAAAAATCTCTTCTTTCGTCTTTCTTTTTCTTTTATTTTGGTGATACTTCAACTCCTAACTTCAGTAGATAAGGATGGATACTGCCCAAGAGTAAATGAGAAACAGTTTTAGTTAGAGGTCGGGAAAAAGCTGATTTGTGTGTCAGAGTCAAGGTGTCCCAGAGCTATAAACAGAAAATGTATGATGAATGAGGTTAGGAGGGAAAGGAAGAAAAGTTCATGTGTGAAGGGGGGGCAGGGTGAGATTTGAAATTCCAGATGTATATACTTAGTGGATTTTGGGGTAGATTTGAAAGGGGTAAAGACTAATGCACATTAACTTGGTATACTTTTCTACCTCCCTTCAAGGTGAGGCTGAGCAGAACTGAATTGGAATTTCTTTAGTGATTTGTTTAGTGTAAGGTGGCTACATAGTTGAACCTGTAGCATTAATAGATCCCCATTTGGTCATCAGGTGCTGCAGTGTTCCTATAATGCTGGGAATCCAGGATAACATACACAGGAATTACCTTCCCCAGTAACAGAGGTGAGCTATGTAGACAGAGTGTATAGGATAAATGTAGCTAGGCTGGGTAGAGCAGGGAACTGTGAAGGATAGGTGTGTGTAAACATAGAGGTATGGAGGAGAGATAGAGACAGTACATACGGTGACAACCCTGCATACCTAAGAATGGCACATGACTGTCCCATAGCTCACAGCTGAGATTAGTAACAGACCGACTAAGAAGACACTATACACGTTTCACTACTTAAATAGCCTTCTCTGGTGAATGTCACTTGTCATTTAAGGTCTTATAGCTCTTTTGGCCCATTGATAGGTATAGCGGGAAATGATAAAAGACACACATAGAGGGTGGTTAAAGTGGATATGGGAGACTAGTCAGGAAGCACTGCAGTCAAAGAGAAATGATGGCAACTTGAATAAGAAAAGGACTATTAGTATAGTAAAAAAAAAAAAAGATATTTGAAATTTGTGAGAATACTAAATAAAATTTTACCATAAACTGGAGAGTCTAGATGAAATAGATGACTATATAAAAAATACAAATTACCAAAAGTGGCTAAAGAAGAGAAAAATGTACATAAACCGAGTAGTGCCAGGGGTGGGATGTGGAGTTGAGAGAGTAGAAAGCATGTAAAAATGTCTACCTTCTGGAAAGTCCCCGAGTTAGTATGATTTACCAAAAGAACTCCAGGAAACATTCAGAGTGCAGGTATTATCTATGACATTTCCATTTTCCCAAAGTATCAGGAAAAAAGGAATTTTCCTAATTTATCTTATAAGGTTAGAATAACCCAGGACCAAAACAATGCCAAGAATCATTCAAAACTGAAAACCAGCCTCTCAAAAAAAAAAAAAAAAATCATAAAGTAACAATTCTAACAGCATATCTATAAAAATACACTCTGCCAAAATAGGTTTTATTTCAGAAATTAAAGGGTACAATTGTACTGAATACTGGAATGTCTAAAAAGTGATCCATTAATGAAGTTTATTAATAGAACAAAAGTTTTAAAAAGCAAGAGATCAAGGGATGCTTGGGTAGCTCAGTGGTAGGCCGTCTGCCATTGGCATGATCCCGGGTTTGGGGATCAAGTCCTGCATCAGGCTCACTGTGAGAAGCCTGCTTTTCCCTCTGTCTATGTCTTTGCCTCTCTATCTCATGAATAAATAATTTTTTTTAAAAAAAGCAAAAGATCAAGAGCCAGTAATCAGAGAAGTCAGAGGCTGAAGAAGCAGCCTACTTGAAGTGCAGTCAAAATGCAGTGATGATTATTGTAAGCAAAGAACAGGGACAAAGAGAAAATCACAGTATAGGGACCGAATCCTTAATTAGACATATTTGGTGATCTTTCATGTCTTTTTTTTTTCTTTTCATTTTGGAATTTTTCTACTATAGTAGGAAGATCCTTTCTCACACAAATAATTCAAGCCATTTAGTATTCCAAGAGGTTCCCAGTAATGAACTACCAGCAAAGCTGAAATTTGAAATATATATTTATATATACACACACATATACACAATATCTAGATTTATCTGTGAGGTTGGCGGATGATGAGGGGTCGTATCAGCCAATCATTTACACATGTGAGATGTTAAGACCTCTGAGATTCCAGTAAGTCAACAGACATATGGGGTAGATATTGAGTGTGGACCATGGTGGGGCATAGCCCCGAGAAGACATCTGTTCCTGTCACTCACTTGGTGACCTTGGGTCATTTACTTCAATTCTCAAGGCCCTATATTCTTATCTGTAAAATGGGGATAACATGACATATCTCATAGAGTTGTTATGAGGATGAAATGGTCAGAAAGATGAAGCAGCACATTTAAGGGCATATATGAGCCCTTACCTGAAATTGATGACCACTGTGTTCTTTCAGAAAAGGCCCTGTTGCCAGCCCCCTCACATATGCTATCTCCTCTGAGCACCGCACAGCACAACATTGCCTTTCCCAAGTGCAGGACCCCTCTCAAGTCCTGCAGCCTGAGACCTCAGAATTGTTCTGGTTATACTGCTCTTCTATGAATTTTGTCAGAGCAAACTAGCCTTCTCGAAAGGCTTTAAGTGTAATATCTGCTTTCCTCCTTATGTTAGTTGAGCAAGAAGTCAGCAGGACATAAACTAAACAGCCCTTGAATATGAACTAATACATAAATATTGAAATACACTGGGTTCCTGGCATTAGGAAGCAAGATAATTTGAGGTATTATTATTTTTTTTTATATTTTAGAACACAGTGCTACTTCTTTGAAGTACTGTTTTACAGGTACAAACATTTCATTCTGTCCTCACAATAACATTGGGAAGTACACAGGGCAAAGTACATTTTTCCCATTTAACTGGTGTGAAAACTGAGGCTTGGAAGTGTAGTGATTCATCCAAAGCCAAGCAGATATTTGGTGTCAGGATCTGAATTACCACCGACTATATCTGAAGACACTATGTACAGGAATGCTTGTTTTTCTTTCCTTCCCTCCACCCTTCACTGTCTTTCTTCTTCTATCCCTTCTTTTCTTTTCTTTTTTCTACCTCCAGATCCACCTCCCTCCATTATGCAATATTTCATACATAGATATGCCTGCCTAAGTAAAATGAGAGTCCACTAACCCATCTGGCAGCCTAAGAAAGATGGTATTACCAAGCCCACTGCATCCCATCCCCTACCTGTAACTACTATCCTGGATTTCATAGTTATCATTCCCCTTTCTTCCTAGTTTTATCATCTTATCACTTGTGCATCCCTACAAATGTTTCATTTTGCACTTTGATGGAGTTTAAGTAAATGGAATCATGCTGCATGTATTCATTTTTATGCAATACAGTGTGTCTGAGATTCATTCATGTTCATGTATGTAGCTGTAAGTTCATTTCCATTGCTTTAGAGTATTTCATTTTGTGAATATACCACATTTTATTTACCTTTTTTCCTACTGATGGGCATTTGGGTTATTTCAGTTTTGTGCCATTCTGAACAAAGCTGTGCAGACTCCTGTTGCACATGGGCAAGTTTTTCCAGTGGAGTTACCAGTTCATGGAATGCAATACCTACAGCTTTACTAGCTAATGCCAGATTGTTTGCCAAGCTGATTGTACCAATTCCCATAAGCATGTGAATTCAAGTTACTCTGAATTTTCATCAACTTGAAATTGTCAGAAATTTTAGCCAATTTCACATCTTGTGCTCTGATCCTGGTTTCCAAACACCACTCTAACATAAGGAACCAGAGTTCCTCAGAGAAATAGTTGAGTCCAGAGCCAGGACAGGTAATATGTGAGATTAACCTGGAGAATCTTGTGGCATCAAAAAGTAAGAACATGCTCCAAAACAAAACACAAGCAGGGGATAAACTGAACTAGCTCTTAAGGGCCAGAGCTGGAACAATTTGAGCAGCAAAATAAACAGTCATAATGTTATATACTACTCCATAAATATAATAAATATCCATGAGTCCATACTGATAAAAATAATTAATTAAATAAGTAAGTGGGGGGGACTAGACAGCTCTTCCTTATTTGAATTTGAATTTGAGTGAATAAATGCAAAAAGAAAGAGAAAAATATAAAATTACCACAATATAGTAATGCCACAATAATAAGGCTTACAGACAAGCTCCCTCAATAGATGACAAAATTAGTAAGTCAAAGTTTGTGGAGAAATAAAGTTTGCATCATTTAAAAATATCTTCCCCAAGATATTTATTAATTACAAAGGGAAATTCAGTAATTTTAAGTGGATAAACTTGGCAGAAACCACCTTATACCAAGTGATCAAGCTTAATTCCACCAATAAGATATGTGAACATCATGAACCCTGTGATAGGACACAGTAAGAACACGGTATTTGGGGTATTGTCACCTAACATGCATCTATCTCCTTAGGTCAATTGTGAGAAAACATTGGGCAAACTCAAACTCAGAGACATCTGACAAAATTATCTGTATTCTTAAAAAATACCAAGGTTGTGAAAGATAAGGAATGACTGAGGAGCAATTATAGACTGCAGGGGACTCGGGACAACCGCCAATTTCTTTGCACCCCCGGAACTTCCCGTGCACACATTTAAGTATCTCCTAGCCTTCCACCAAAACACCTCAATAATTGCACTGGCATTCATTTTGTTGGGCTGTACTCAGCAATTCATGAGTTGGGTCTCTTTCCTATTGTGCCATGCACAGGCCTTAAGGACAAGGGAAATGTTTCACTTATATTTCTTGCTCCTAGCACAGTTCATGGTAGGCACTAAAACTATTGTTAACTCAATTTATTCAAAATTCCTACCACAATTTCTTCAATGTTAGGAGACATTTAATGAATAATTGGTTAGTTTTGGGTTTGATCGGCTGGTTGAGACCAGATGCCATGCATTTCTGAAGATTTTACTATTTTTTCATTTTTGCTTTTCTTTCTCCTCCATTTTTAGAAAGGGTAGAGATGGTACAAAGCATAAGGCAATATATGAGTTTAAGCAAAGAGGAATATATATTATATATTTATATATTATATGTCTAATATAATATATTATATATATATTAAATTTAACCTTTTTGGAGATAAAAAATATAACTTTTTCCATAATTTTCTGTTAAAAGTTGGTCTTTATTAATATTTTGTCTAATATAATTGGGCTTCGAGCTGAGAACACAGGTTCTTTCCTATTTGCCTTAAAAATACTTTTCAGAGGGGTGCCTGGGTGGCTCAGTTGGTTGAACATCTGACTCCTGATTTTGGCTCAGGTCATGATCTCAGGGTTGTGGGACAGTCCAATAGAGCTCTATGCTGGGCGTGGAGCTTGCTTAGGATTCTCTCTTTCTCTTCCTCTCTGCCCTTTTCCTCCACCCACCCTGTCCCACTCTCTCACGAGCACTTTCTCTCTCTCTAAAAAAACCCAAAAACCTAAAAACAAACCGAACTTTTCAACATGAGGGAAGTTTTAGCAAGATATAGATGTCTGGCCTTTACATACTTGCTTAGAGCTCCAAAGGTGAAGAAATGTAGGTCACTTGGCACTGCAGTCTTCTGCTTCAACTGTCACTGAGTAATCCTGGATCACAATAATCTGAGTTTCAGCACATCATTCAGCAAGGCAAGAATCATCAGCATTGGTGCCTTTGCCATTACTCACCTTATAAATCAATTGTTGGTTCTGGCCCATGGTCACAAGACTGGTAACAGATTGCTTATTCTCATTATTCTGTGTTTGAAAATTCTATGATAAATGGAGCCAGTCAAGCTATTTTCTAAATTTAATTAGTAAAGATTCTGTGAAGATTTAGATAGGATATGTGAAAAGCTTAGTGTCACTCATGTTGGAGCCACAGACCTACAGGTAAAAATATCTTCTCTCTGGACACAAACAGCATTTAGAAGTAGCGAGAGAAGTGACACCAGAAAGCATTCTGTTAGGAAATTCTGGGACTTCAGGTGGCTTCAAACATGACTATTACACAAGGAGAAGATATTTTCCGTAACAAGGCTTGGTGTAGAAGCTTATGGTCATTTCCTTTGTAAATAGATTGTCTTTTGTTTGCTGTTGTGATTTTTTAAAAAATACCATTCTAGATTTCTTTAGTATTTCCCCTCACTCTGTATTTTTAAAAACCCCTAGGCTTCATGTTATCTCAACGCTCTAGCACCTAAGGCCTGGGACTTGTTTTCAATTAGTAATCGTATGCCTTCCCCTATGTAGTGCGGTCTCTGAAGGCTTATCTGCTGGGACCAGCCATTCCCTGCCCTAGGAGGGCCTGCCAGTTGCTTGCTGTGTCTGTTTTTCTCCAAGAAAACAAGAGAATATCAACAAGGTTGATTTTATTCTTTACCTAAGAATATTTATTTTAGAGAGAGGGTCCTTAATCTATCGTGGAGACTTCCTAAAGTGAACATTTATTGAGCTCCTTTCCATGGGTTAACTTATTTAGATAATACAACTGTGTAAGGTAGGTACCTTTACTGCTCATGATACAACAGAAGAAATAAAGCAAGGATGCTAAACAAGTTGCCCAAGTTTACACGGTTAGAACAGAGCCAGGATTGGAACTCAGGCCGACTGGCTCCAAAGCCCACACTCTTACCCTTATTTTGAACCTCCAAATCATATTTTCTTCCTGCTGGATAATTATTAGTCCCCAGTAATATACCTGCATTATAGACAGTCAGCCTGGGAGTTGGGAAACTTGGATTATTGTTCTGTGCTTTAACTTGGGAGGAAACAGGGTTCTAGGGAGGCAAAGTGCATACACAAAGGCCTGGTGGCTATACAGAGGAAGAAGGAAGGCCAATATTAGGAACAATGGGAAACCACTGCAGTGTTTTTTATTTATTTTAAAGATTTACTTATTTATTTTAGAAGGGAGAGGGAGAGAGAGAAATTCAATCAGACTCCACACTGAGTACAGAGCTCAATCCCATGATGCCAATATCATGACCTGAACCGAAATGAAGAGCCAGAAGCTTAATGGACTGAGCCACCCAGGCGCCCCCCTCTTTTTAAAAAAGATTTATTTACCATTTCAGTGTTTTAAGCTGGAGGGGCTGGGAGGTTAGTTGTCACATGACTACAAAGATATTCTATCAATATCACCTTGGCTGCCTAAAAGAGAGCAGTGGATCCAGGAAAATTTGGTTAGAAGTCTACTGAGAAATTCCAGGCCAGAGGTGATGGTAGCTTGGGTTAGGGTGTTGATAGTGTGTATGGAGGAAAGGGGAAATGGAAAAAAGTATTTTAGAACATGTACCCTTGATTGAAACTGATTTTGATTCGATTGTGTAAAGAGACTTTAAGGGCAGTCCGGGTGGCTCAGGGATTTAGCACTGCCTTCGACCCAGGGCGTGAGTCCCGGGATCGAGTCCTGCGTCGGGCTTCCTACATGGAGCCTGCTTCTCCCTCTGCCTCTCTGCTTCTCTCTCTCTCTCTCTCTCTATCTCTGTTTCTCATGGATAAATAAATAAAATTTAAAAAAAGAGTTTAACAAAATGTTCTAGAAATTACACTTCCAAATAAGTGTTACTGGCTTCAAAGTGTCATATCGGGATGCTATACACCCATTTCAAGAATACTTCATGGCTCTAAACAATTCTGGAAAACCTTTTTTTTAGAATTTCCTCCAGAGACAGTTTATGAGTCAAACCAGAAAAACAGACTTATTGCTATATATATACTTCATGTCATATATATCATACTTTGAGTCACATTTCATGTCGTACATATACATACACAAATATATATATATACACACAGACATACATACACACCCACATGCACAGTCATACTTCATAAATCCCAAAAGCTAAGGGAACTATGTGTAATGTTGTTAAATTGTCGTGGGGTTTTAAGACCTTCCTTCTATGACTCTGACCTTCCAATGTATATAGTAAGGTCACTCCTGTAAGAAAATAAGCAATATGTAGGAAAAAACCTAAGTCATCTGACAGTTCATCAAAAACCGAAGACAGGACCCTTGGGTGGTTCAGTTGGTTAAGCATCCAACTCTTCGTTTCTCCTCAGGTCATGATCTCAGGCTCCTGGGATTGAGCCCTATGCATATCAGGCTCAGTACAGAGTTAGCGTGTCCCTCTCCCTCGGCCCAACCCACCCCCCCTGCTTGCGCTCACTCTCGCTTTCTTCCTCTCTCTAAAATAAATAAAATCTAGAAAAAACCCTGACGATATATTCTTTTGGCAGAGAATGAGACAACTAGGAAAATCTACTGACAGAAGGAATTCTCGGCCAGTCAGAAGGGGAGTTTTTGCTCGTATTTTTTTGGGGGGGGGAGGGACTAGAAATCCTAGAAAACTGACAATAAATTCCTCACAGGAAAAAAAAAAAAAGAATGAAGTTATATCCATCAGCTTTTAGGAACAGTGGGAAGCATGGTGGGAAGAGTCTACATTTCAGAACGAAGCATAGGAATCAACCTCTACTTCTCTAACTAGCTGCGCAAGCTTGGACAAATTCTCCCTCTGAGCCTTACTTTCCTCATCTATAGAATGGACACACAAATGACACACAAATGAGTGTGGTGAGGTTCTAGTAGTGGAGGTTCTGACTTTCACCTCCTCCCCCAATTTTCTGTTACTTAAACTCCTTTTCTTCAGATTAAAGAACAGGAAACCCTGACGATAGCAAGGGTAAAAGGGCAACCCTTCCAGAGCTTTCAGGCTTACAGGGCTTCAGCCCTCAGGCTCTGCAATACCTGACACAAAAAAATTCCTGGCCACCTTTATCAGCCTTGTCAAAAAGGAACCTTGGCTAGCAGGCAGTCCCTTTGGTTCAAAAAACATTACTAGAGCACCCTGTCATTTGGGGAAAGAAGAGGCCCATCTAAATCCCTAACACTTTTCTTTTCTTTTAATATTTTATTTATTAACTTGAGAGAGAGAGAACGAGAGAGTACAAGCAGGGGGAGAGGGGCAGAGGGAGAGGGAGAAGCAGACTCCCTGCTGAGCAGGAGGTCCAACACAGGCCTTGATCCTTGGGATCCTGACCTGAGCTGAAGGCAGATGCATAACTGACTGAGTGACCCAGGCATCCCCTATTTTTTCTTTTCTAAACCTTATATGATAAATGTAATATTTTTCAATATAGGGTTATAATACGTAAATATGATACAGTATTTAAACAACAACTCCACTGGGCAGAAATTGTGACTACTCTTTTCTTCACCACAGAAAAACAAGCATTTAAAGAAATGTGGCCTTTTCCTCAGCAGTGAGGTAAAGAATTTGTATAGGGGCAAGGTGCCTCTGGATTTTCTACAGGTTTCCTCCCTTTCTCCCTTGTCCCACACTTCAAAGAATTTTGGGTCTCCACCCAGCCTGAATTGAATGTGGGGGGGGTGGGAAGGGGGATCAACCTAGCTCCATCTCTGCCCAAAGATGCTCAATGTCGAGACTTAGAATAGGGAAGTCTCACATTGTTCAGACTTCCCAATACCGGTGACTCCTGGCCCAGCCAGTGGCTCCACACCTTCTCCACATTTGCCTTCAGACAGTCACCTCCTGTATCCTCTGCAGGAGCCCAGGTCTCTGCTTGAGAGCAGGAAAGGGGGGGAGGGGGGAAGCACAAGGCCCAAACTCTCTTGAGTTCTTAGAAGAAGAGTACTTCTAAGTAGTTAGAACATTTTACTATTATTTTTTTAAAGATTTTATTTATTCACTCATGAGAGACAGAGAGAGAGAGAGAGAGAGAGAGAGAGAGAGAGCCAGAGACACAGGCAGAGGAAGAAGCAGGCTCCATGAAGGGAGCCCAATGTGGGACTTGATCCTGGGACCCCAGGATCAGGCCCTGGGCAGAAGGCAGACGCTAAACCCCTGAGCCACCCAGGGATCCCCACACTTTACATTTATCATGACTGCGATTGTTAAGAATAACTACCATTTATTGAACTCTTTTTGTGTGCCAGGTAGACAGTGTATTATTGCATTGAATTTTCACATCAGTCACTTGGGGCTTAATCCATCATGGCTAAAGACAGAGGCTGCGGTGAAGGTCCCAGGGCTGGAAAATGGCTGATGTCAGGCACCTCACAGGTTGCAAAACTATTTCAAAATTGCCTGTTATTCCTCCCTTTACTCAGCGAGATACATTTTCTCTAAAGAAATGAAGGGACAGATGGCTTTAAAGTCCCTTCTGTGGGTCTACATGACTGATCCCTGAGAGCAGTGCTTAGACCTGTCCTTAGTAGGGCAATGGTGGGAGCCAAACAGAAGCCTACTATCCTGGATGATGCATGGCAGATTTTAATCTGACTCTGAAGAAGGCAGGGTGTGGTGGGACACTAGATACTGGCAGCAAACAACCAGATTATTATGTGACCTGACACTGTTAAGACAACGAGACAGTTTGGTACATTGGATGCAGGGCCATAGAATTCTGGAGTTTGTGGGTGGGAGGGGGTGGGTGGGGGAGGGAACCAATACCCTGCCAGGAAAGAAAAAGGCAGAATGGCCTAGGTCAGTGGATGATTTTTGGTGCTTGTTGAACCAGTTCAACCCTACCTCGATGGCTAGGGGCTCAACATGGCTATAATAATTTACTGCATTTTCGTTTCTTGTTCAGATGAAAGTGGGACTCTGCCAAAAGTTGCCGGCAGTAAAGCAGTGAACTGAGCCACTGAGTTATTTTCATATCTATACTGCTTGCTATATCGGAATTAAATTTCTCCTGACTGGCTTTAATGGAAGTTAATTTTAACGTTAGTAATCTTGATTTAAAAAAATTGCTTTTTTTGGGGGGGGGGTTGTGTAGAGGGAGGCAGTGGAAGACGAAACATTTTCTCAGAATCATGAATTGGCAACCTTGGATCCTTGTCACAGGTCTGTTGCTAACCAACTAGGGTAATTGCGAATAAATCTCTTAAACTTCAGATTGCTCACCTGTACAATGAGATTCTAAAAGGCAGGTGATAGGGACGCCCGGGTGGCTCAGCAGTTGAGCATCTGCCTTCAGCCCAGGGTGTGACCCCAGAGTCCTGGGATCGAGTCGCACGTCGGGGCTCCCTGCAGGGAGCCTGCTTCTCCCTCTGCCTGTGTCTCTGCCTCTCTCTCTCTGTGTCTCTCATGAATAAATAAATAAATCTTAAAATAAAAGGCAGGTGATGTTTGATATTAATGTTCTATGTGACAAGCTTGCATTCCATGGGTAACTGCAACAGTAAAACCAAATCCAATGAACAGGTGCCCTTAAGTCCTATGTTAAGTATCCCTAAATGTCAAATGCTCTAAGGCTCTGACACATGTGAATGAATGGTTGTCTTCATCCTCAAGGAGGGACCTTTGATGTTACACCACAGTAGAAAAGCTTCCCCCTCACAATGTCCCCATCTGATATGCAGAAGAGGAAAGACAAGTGAGTAAGAGTACAGGATTTGGAAGCTGCATCCCTGGGAGTCAAGACTGGAAGCAGCCTCCTCTAGCTTCTCTGACTCAAATCTGGTCCATCTTGTGCAAGTTAAAAGTTCCAACTCTCACTAGGTGGGACCCATCACCTGCTGGGGCTCGTCAGGCCTTGGATGTGTGCTCTCCCAGAGGCTGAAGGTGTGTTCTTCGATATCCCGGGACCCACTGCCACACTGAAAGACAGACAAATGGGATGCAAGATTCACTACAAACACCGCAATGCTAATGAATTCAACACACAGTTTAAAACCTGCAAAGATTATATTTTTTCAAAATCATGTTCAATCTGTGTTTATGCCTGGCGGTCACAAACCTACCCAACTTGTTAGAGGAGAGAACAGGAAAAAAACCAAAACCAAAAACACAAACCCAAAGAGGACACTAAACGCTAGGTAGGACGGCTTCTAGAAATCAAGAAGGGCAGTTTCCCATGTGGTCGGACGAACAGACCATTTCTTATCTCTCTCGCCCACCAAAGAGTTTGGACCCTTACTTCCAAGCGTCGTGGGGCAGCTGAAGCCCACTTCTGTGCTTCAAGGGCCTTGTGACAGGCTTTGAGTATTTTCATGGTTTCTCTTGTTGAGGAACTGCGGCCCCCACGTCGATGATTCTCCTCCTCATTCCACTCCCTCCTCTCTCTTGAATGGTTCTCTAAGCTTTTCCTGCGTTCAGCTGATCACTTTTCTTCCCCAACCAAAATAGTGTCTAAGAGAAGGGTGGGGGGATGGGTTACTGCCCACAACGCGGGCACTTTAAAGGCTTCTGTTGTATTTTTTCAAGATTTTATTTATTCTTGAGACACACACAGAGAGAGAGAGGGAGGCAGAGACGCAGGCAGAGGGAGAAGCAGGCTCTGTGCAGGGAGCCCGATGCGGGCCTCCATCCCAGGTCTCTGGGGTCACGCCCTGGGCCAAAGGAAGATGCTCCACCATTGCCCCCCCGCCGGGTGCCCTCTAAAGGCTTTTTAAAATTTTCTTATTTTTTTATTTATGATAGTCACACAGGGAGAGAGAGAGAGGCAGAGACACAGGCAGAGGGAGAAGCAGGGAGCCCGATGTGGGATTCGATCCCGGGTCTCCAGGATCGCGCCCTGGGCCAAAGGCAGGCGCCAAACCGCTGCGCCACCCAGGGATCCCCTTATTTATTTATTTATTTTTTTTAAGGCTTTTGCTTTAATCACGATTTGAGACCTGACAACCAGGAGGAAAGCAGGAGCTTCCGTCTGCGGGGACTCGCACCTTCAGTCCCAGGCTGAACTTTCCGCAGAGTAAAAGAAGCATCATCACCTCATCACTTCCTGGGTTCCGCGGACACGTCTCTACGCTGGCAGGTATTTCCTCTGCGACCCAAACGCTTTCCTCGCGCTTCATCAGCAACAACGTTCCCCGCGCCTCTGGTTCCTCCATTGCCCGGGTGACGCTCCCGGCTTTATTTATTTGCTTACTTATGTATTTATTATTTTTTCTACTTCCCCAGGCCTAAGCCCGCCCACCGGCGTCGAAATCAGCTCCTTACTGGTTGTGGCGTGTGCTCGTCTTCTCAGAGAGCCAATCAGAGCCTCGCTTGCTACCCCGGGGATTTGGGAAACGGAAAAGCCCCCGACCGGTTCCTGGGGAGTGGGGTGGGGCCTCACGTGAGTGACAGCTCGACCCTCCAATAGGAAGAGCGCTGGGACCTACCCCCTTCTGACTCGAGAGCTAGAAAAGAGCGTTGATGCCCGCGGCAGTGATGAGTTGTAGGTGGAGCTGGTTGCTCCGCGGCTCCGAGGAGCGGCGGCTGTTGCTGGTGCTGGTGGGGCTGCTGCTGCTGCTGGTGCTGGCCTCCTTGCAGGTGAGTGGTCTTGTTTTAGGATTTTGCTGTTGCAAACCCTTCCGGTTTTAAATGACGGGGTGTTTTCACTTGGATTGCGGGGAGGCCAGTTCTTTACTCCCCCGATTCCCTCTTTGGAGGGAACCCGGTGCTCGCTCGCCCGCCCGCCCGCCCCTCGAGCCCCTACCCTCACGTCCACCCTCCAGGCCCCTCTCAGGTCCCTCTCTCACGATGAGCCTTCCCGGGACTCCCAGATCTGTCAGCTGCAGGGAGGACTTCGCCTCGGTCCGGGGTGTCTTGACGGCAAGAATACACAGGAGTTGGAGGGAGTGATGAGCCCATCTCTCCTGGACGTTTGAGGCACAGTGTAGCAGAGCCCCTTCAGTAGTGGGGGTCCTGGAAACCAGCTCCCGATGCTTTCAGGGCCACCCCCACTGTGTTTAGGGCGATGGCAGACCTACCCCTAAAAGTCTAAGTAGATAGGAAAAAAAAAAAAAACTGGAATTCAGGGAAGGAGAAAGAGGTGACTTTCTGCACTGGTTTCATGTAGCTCTCAAATCGACCTAAATCACAGGTTCTTAGACCCACTAGAAATTAAAATTAAAAAAAAAAGTCTATTGCTCCTCCGTTTCAAAGGGATGAGGGGGCTACATTACTAGAGAGGGCCAACAGAAAGGCATAATGGAAGTAAAGTTCACAGTTACTTTGAAAAAGTAAAGTTAAAGGATAATTGGTTGTCGGCTAACTTACTATGATCCTCTTCCCCCACCGCCTCCCTGCCAAATCATGGAGGGTTTACAGCTTGTCAGTGGTACCAGAATGTTCATGGACCGAATACAGGTTTTTTTGGAGGAAAAAAATCAATTGGTGTCTTTAACCCTAAGGTACTAGGGTTTTCTGTCATGAAAGCAGAGCACACATCAGCTTGTACTTTGTTTTAAAACTCTCTCCCCCGAGGCCAGCAACTAGGTTTTATCCATCTTTGTTTTCCTGTAGCACCTCCCACATAGATGCACCTCATATGCTGGGTGGGCTTTCTTTTAAGTTTTTATTTTTAATGCTAGTAAGTTAACCTGCAGTGTTATATCCCTTTCCTGTATACAATATAGTGACTCAACACTTGCATATATCACCTGGTGCTCATCACCACCGCCTTCTTTAATCCCCACAGAAGTGGACTTTAGAGAAATGTAATTCAAGAAAATGGTATAGTGTCCCTGAGTTGGAAGTCAGGACACCTAGGTTTTAGTCTTGAGGCTGTTCCTATTTGTGTAATCTTCAACAAATCATTTCAATCCTCTGGCTTATTTTTTGCATCTTTAAAAAAAGCGGATGTTGCAGTAGATTATTTCTGAGGCCCATGCATGTGTTAAAAATCGGTTTTAAAAATAAAGATGATTAGACATTTTCCACCCCAAGTACAATAAGCAAAAAATCTCATAGCAGTAAATTCTGGGCCAATCTGTTAGCAAATAAAAGTTCCCATCTACAAAGGGTAGTACTTGTTCTTTTGTGCTCCTCTTTAAGCCAAACCCAGTGGATCATTGTAGAAAATTTGGTCTTTGTACAGAATGACCATTGTACAGGGTATAATGTGGCAGAAAATGTCATGCTTTATTCCATCACTCAGAGGTAACTCAGAGGTTAGTGTTTGAGCAGATCTTCCAGTCTCTCTTCCTCTTTTGCCTTCTACAGTTGGTTGAGATTAAGTGACATATTTCACTTTAAGTAATGACTGATACATCTACATTCAGCCGTGCCTTCATCTTTGTGGGTCTGGTGCTCAGAGAAGAGAGAACACACAAATATTTGAACCAATGGTCTCTTGAACATCCTCGGAATGAAATCTGGTGTGAGAGAATGTTTACATGGAGAAATAAGACTCAAAGTATTACTTAATAATAAAGTTTTCAAGGAAATTTGGCCACAAATACTGAAAAAGCAAACATTCTATAAAATGTAGAGTAAATGTTAGCCCCTTGAGTAAAGCATTTGGATTGTAGTATACTGCGTAACATTTGGTATGCTTCTAGAGCTGTATCTTACCATCGACTCCCCATACCCCCAACACATACTGCATTTGATTGTATTTCTCCTCCCACTACCTAATTTAACCTTTTCTCTTTACCCTCATCTTCATTTTGCTTTATTCCCAGCTTTTACTTTGCATATACCCCAGCAAGGTAAGATCACTTTCAGGGCCCTGAGGCCTGTGCAACTTTTCATTAGTCTGCTCCCTTCACCCAGGGCTACCTCTCACTCTTTGGCAGAGTGCTTCACCATAATCTCATTTAGTCTCCCTAATAGTTCCTTGAGAACAGCAATTATCCTGGTCTTTATGGATAGTTTGAAGCCCAAGGTCCAGAAAGTTTGAATCACCTGATCAGTATCACACTATCAATAACTTGCAGAGCTCTGAGTTTATTGACTTCAAACTCCTGGGGTTTGGTGGAAATAGTTTGTGTTGACAAAAGCTATTATCCTGGGGGAATAAGTAACCAAAGTTAGGAAGGAGGTGTCATGAATGGTTGTCCTCAGTGATGCCATGCAGGCTGGAACAAGCAACGTCCCCCAGGCGAACACTCATCTCATTACACATGTAGATAGATCTCCCTGTGAATAGGGTCTACCTGCTATGGTTTTGCTACCGGGGTAACAAGTGATCAGTAAGGGCTGCTGGTAGATGTAAAGTTAAAGAATGACAGGACTATAGTGCCTGGAAAATACCTGGAAGTCAGAGCATTTGCTTCTGGTAAAGAGCTGTTCTTAGAGCGCAAATGGGAAAGTTACTGTAAAGCTTTAGGAAAAGTTAAATAGATGGTGAAACACAGGGTACTTTTAGGTACAGTCATGTTTGAACTTTTAATATTGAGCTTGATTTTGGGGAAAGAGTATTTTGTTAAGACTTTAAGGAACTGAGCTCTGGATTTCATTTCCCTTAGGAACTGTTCCTTTTTTTAATTTATCAGAAATACGAGTAACCTTTTTTTCTATCCTCAAATACAGCCAGCCTATCTTTTATAGAATTAGATTCCTATGGAGTTAGATTAAGAGTTGCTCAAAGCTATGCAATGAGGATTTGGACTAGGGAAAACATCTGGGTCATTGAGGGTAGCATTTGAATATCTAATATTTAAGGGTAAGCTTTTGATCAAAGCAGCTCTGGCTCTGTATCCCTTATTTTATGTTACTTCAACATTATATCATTGATCACACTTCTTACTCAGTTTTTGGAAGCTAAGTTTTTAGACTGGTCTTTATCCTATAATTTTCCTCACTTGTTCATGAGTTTTCATACTAGCATATTAGATATTATTACTTTTCAAACACCTGAGGAAGGGAGGTAGCAATGTCTCAGGAGCATTAGTTTGGAAGACAGGATGAGCCTCAGTTATGGTGGAGGATGAGGAGGGAATGTAAAATTATATGGTTTAATGAGGGGCAGGAGTAGGAGGCAGTGGCGAGATCATCATGCTGCGTTTGTTGAAACTACCTAGAGATACTGGAAATATTTGTAGAAGCAACCTCAGTAAATGCAGGGCTATGTATTTACACCAGTCTCCTCCTACCTACTTTCTCTAGCCCTGCCTTGCCGAAAGGGTGCTAATTCTAAAAACATATAACTTCAGATTTATTGAGGCACTTATGGAAAGAATATCTTTTATTTGTAGGCAATTTGGATGGTATTTCTATACTACATATAGCAAAAAATCTTTGAAAATGTCACTTTCATAGTGTGTTTCCTTTGAATCCCGTCTCTTTTCTGCTAAGCCAGTTGCTCAGTTTGTATGCCCAAGCAAGTGTACACTCACCTGAAGTGTGAAGCACTGTGACAATTTATGAAGATGTCTGAGAGAAATAAAGCATGTCAAAATGACATCTTTTTGAAGTTGGTTAACAGCATAAATACTTTCTTCTATAATTTTACTGTGAATCCATTATTAAAGCAATTAAGCAAAAGTAAACTCTGATTTGAATGTGTGCAGTATTGTCTTCTGTGAGGAATAAAAACAATTATGAATGGGATTCCATTACTCAAGGTACTTGTAGTTCTGGCCAAGAATAAAATCAGGTGATTTAATAATTCTGAGATTATCCCACGACAGTATACTTAAAGGTTCAAAATGTGAGGAGATTAGCTAGGCCAGGGATTGGCAAACTAAGGCCTTCTGGTCTACTACCTGTTTTTATATGACCCACAAGCTATGAATAGTTCTTACCATTTTTTTTTTTTAACCTGTTGGAATAAATCAAAGAATGACACTGTTTCACGTGCATGAGAATGATATGAAATTCTAATTTCAGTGTCCATACATAAAGTTTTACTGGAAAAAAGCTTCATTTATTCATTTATGTGCTGTCTGTGGATGCTTTCAGCTACAATGGCAGAATGGAGCATTTGCAACAGAGAAAATAAAGCCCACAGAGCCTAAACTTTACTATCTGGCCTTTTACAGAAAAAGTTGCCAACACCTCTGCTAAGCTGTAGTGTCTTTCATATCCACCTCCTTCATCTCCTCTCAGCAGTCATTATCCTGGTTCCAGGTCTTCATTACATGTTACCAGAACCATTGCAAAAGCCTCTCAGGTATTCATATCAGTGATTTTCCCCATCTCATCCTGTGTTTGTAGGTATTGCATGATCCTCCTAAAATATACATTATTAAACCTTTAGTGACGTCCCAATACTTACAGAAGAACGTATCTTCTTCTGCACAAGGCCTTTCTGGAGCCATTCTTCAATCTTATCTTTCTAGGCTCCCTCTCGCTACTCCCTTGATATACCCTGTACTTAGGATAGGGATCATATAATTTTCCAAATGGGATACTCAAGTGTGAAAGGGGCCGTATAATAATTATGTTGGGGAACTAGGCCTAAAGCAAGAGGGCTCTAGGCAAACCGGGAAATACTGTAACTCCAGCCAGTTTGAATGGGTCACCATTCTCTGTATATACCTGTTCTTTTGCCTCTACTCACTATTCCCTTAGGCTAGAATTCCTTTTCCTTTTTCTATAAATCTAAGTCTTGAACACCTTTCCGAATCAGCTTAAATAGTGCCATGTCCATGAAACCTTTCTCAGAAATAGTCTCTCCTTTTTCATCTCCCTTATGGATGAAGTGCTTTCTCATGGTGTGGATTACTTTCTGCCTTAGTGGTACACACACACATCCCTTTCTACCATCAGTTCTTTGAAGACATAATCGATATTAGATTCAATGCTCCTCACAGTCCTGTGTTATGTCATGCTTAAATGGAGTTTAAATGGAGTTTAAACACATGTTTAAAGAATTCATTGACCAGACTAGGGAGAGTAATGAATATTTGAGGCTGTCAATTTATAAATCATTTATAAAGTAGTGCAAAATGTTTCCAAGGACTGAAGACAGAGGCTTAGGTGTCAATATGGTGGTATAGCAGAGTGGTTCAAGGCCTAAGGATAGGCTTTGGGGTCCAGCCTGCTTGAGACTGAATTCCATCCCTGCTATTTACAATGTGTGTCGACCTTGGGTAAGTCGACCTTACCTTCTACATTTCTGCATCTGTAAAATGAGAGTAATCATTGAACCTTCTCCATAAGATGGTGGGTTTTTTTTTAAATTTTTTTTTTAATTTTTATTTATGTATTATAGTCACAGAGAGAGAGAGAGGCAGAGACACAGGCAGAGGGAGAAGCAGGCTCCATGCACTGGGAGCCCGATGTGGGATTCGATCCCGGGTCTCCAGGATCGCGCCCTGGGCCAAAGGCAGGCGCCAAACCGCTGCGCCACCCAGGGATCCCAAGATGGTGGTTGAGGATTCAAATAATCCCAAACACATGGTGAGCCCTCCATGAATATTAGCTGCTATGACATCATATGCTGTCTTCATCATCATAGTTCTCTTAGTGGTGGGTAGGAAAATACGGAGACCCAAGACCAGGATGTAACAACAAAAGAGTTGAGAGCACTGCAGCACTGAAATCTTAGAATAATTGTTCCCCGTAGATTGAAATAGTCAGTTTCAGAGGGATCAAAGAGGTGTGAATCCTGAGAAAAGATGGTCTTCACTTAGTAAGAAATAACCAGTTGATAGTCTTTTGGGAGACCATTTCAATAGAGTGATCAAGGCCCACTTTAGGTGTTAGAGGACTAAAAAAATAATGGCCAGAGGAGATGGAAACAGCAAAGAGGAAGGGATGAGAAGATGAGCCACAAAGTCGTATAAAAAGATATGTTCGTTTAGTACATTTTTTCTTTGAGCAATACCAGACTTTAAGAAAGAAGAAACCCTGGGGTTCCTAGGTTTCTCAGTGGGTTAAATGGTTTCTGCTCAGGTTATGAACTCAGGGTTATGCACACCTGCTCTTTTTCTGTCTCTTTCAACTAAACAAACAAACAAACAAACAAATAATTTTTTTTTTTAAAGGAAGAAACCCTGGGGTATACTAATTCAGTGACCTGTATGGCCCTTTTTGGTATGAAGTAAATCAATGACTAAAATTAGTGCTTAATTCAAGTGCTGGTAGCCCTTGCCAAGGGGTAAATGAGGAGCCTTGAGAACCAACTCCAGGGTGGTGAGCTTTACCGAAAACAACACAAAAAACAGCACACACACAAAAGCTTCACTTAAAAAAAAAAAGTTTTTAATTTGAGGGTGGGGAGTGTATATTTGTAGTGTGGTATCTCTTTGTAAATTGCCCACTTGTCTTTGTGCCTTGAGGTTTTTCTCTAGAGCAGTCATAAGCTGATCCCTCATTTATACTCACCTTGTTTGTATGTATTTTATGAAATGACTGCTTGGGTTTGGAAGGACAAGTTGTAACTGGAGATGCTCCTGTGAAGTGAAGCCAAGTGAGCCTAGATACTCAAACCCAGACTCTAAAGTCTCCATGGTGAGGAGAAAGAACACAGGTATTGAAGGCAGATGTGGATTGCAGTTCCACTTTGCCCCTGAGTGGCTCTATGTGTTTTGTTTGTTTGCTCTTTGGGGTTTTTTTTGTTTGTTTGTTTCAAGTTTTTATTTAAATTCTAGTTAGTTAACATATAGTGTAATGTCAGTTGGAGTCTCTCTTTTCTCTGTGGAGATTATAGCCATTCATTGAATATACTAAACTGTGAAGGATATAGAAGTGTGACGGGTGATCGTATTGGCTCTGGCTTTGCCATTAAATATGACACAATTCTTGAATTAAGGCTTCCTAACCCCTCAGGCCTGCCAACAGAGTGGTTTTACTTTGGCAGTTACCATCCAAACTATCAAATCTTAGGCTCCTTAGCACAATGTAATCACTTCTGTTGAAATGACTTTGGTTCAGTCAACACCTTCCTACTAAGTGCCCAGTGTGTGTCAAATGTCTTGCTGGGTTCTTGAGATACAGGGGTGAGTAAGGCCTGCGGTGATGCAGCTTACAGTCTAACAGGGCACATGGATGCTGAACAGGTAATCCATCACAAGTGATCCATCACAACTGTACCCGATGTTGTAGAGCAAGATGCTTTAAGAGTATATACCAAGCAGGACTGACCACTTCCCAGTGGGTGAGAAGAAGGGCAGAGAGGTCGGCCTAGAGCCAAGGTTCTCAAAGCATAGACCTCAAACCAGCAGTATCACGGCATCACCTGGGAATTTGAGAGAAATACAGATTCTCAGATCCACAGGCCTGCCCCAGAGGTTACTCAAGTTAGGCCTTGAAAGTGAGGCCCAGCAACCTGTTGTAACTACTTCTCTTGGTGATTCTGATGTATGTTCAAGTTTGAGAACCATTGGCCTAGAGGAAATAACCTTTAAACTAAGCTGTAAGAGTGTTCCAATCAATATATCAATATGGTAGCCGCTGGTCACCTGAGCCTTTAAAATGAGGCTGGTTCAAATCAAGATATACTTTTTTTTTTTAAAGATTTAATTTATTTATTCATGAGAGACACACACAGAGAGAGAGAGAGAGAGAGAGAGAGAGGGAGAGACACAGGCAGAGGGAAAAGCAGGTTCCCTGTGGGGAGCTCGATGTAGGACTCAATCCTGGGACTTCATATCATGCTCTGAGCTGAAGGCAGACGCTCAACTGTTGAGCCACCGAGGTGTCCCAAGATGTGCTTTAAGTCTAAAATATACATCAAGTTTCAAAGGCTAAATGAAAAAAAGAATGTGAAATACCCTATGAAGTATTCTATATGGGTCATATGTTAAAATAATATTTTGAATCTATAAAGTTTAATAAAATATATTATTAAAATTAATTTTATTTATTTATTTCCCCCTTTTTAATATGGCTTTTAAAAAATCTAAAATAACATGTGTGGCTTCCCATATATTTTGGTTGGATACAGCTGATCTAAAGGATGGCTAGCAGTTACCTAAAGCTGGGTGGGACTAAAGTGGCAGTGGAAGGAAGGGGATGCTGTATCAGGGTTCTGGGTAGGGTACAGTGTATGCAGAGGTCCTGAAGCAAGAAAGAACATGGCATGCTCAAGGTAAAAAAGGAAAACCAAAGCCTTACAGGTCATGTTAAGGATTTTTAACTCTATCCTAAGACCAACTCTATCCAATCCTCAAGTGATTGAGGATTTTAAATAGGGTGCTCACTTTTCAGGCTGTTTGCCACTAATAAGTGAGGGCACAAGAGCTACATATGAATATAGCCAGATTCTCAGAATCCAGGCTTCTACTGTTCCCAGAAGATGGTGGAGGTGGAAGGCATTTGGTTAGGACTGGGAGGTAGCAGGAGCCTGCCCAACACTGCCTGTGTCCCAGGATCAGAGGCACGGACCCCTGATGAAAGGAAGAAGCAGTTACCTGGAAAAGGTAGTTTTGCTTTCAGTTCATTTTCAGCTTGGTTAAAGCTCAGAGCTTGCGGAAGTATTCCGGGAACGGTCCAAAGTTGAATGGAAGTTTGATTACAGGGCTCTGCAGTCTACTGGCCAAGGGTTTCATGAAGGAGGTTCAGGGACAAGGAGCCCAGCACATGTGGAGGTTAGAGGGTCTGACCATCACCTGGGGTCTGCTGGTGTCTTCCCTCATCTGTAGCCTGGAGATTTCTTTGTAAGTCACAATTTCTAGGTTAGCAGACTCAATCTAGCCTCCAGACATATTTCGTTTAGCTCACATTTAAAAAATGTATTTAAATTAGTTACCAGTATTAATACCAGATTTCACATAAAAAATGTACATTTCTGGTGTTTTTAAAAATTGGGAGATCCGGAAACCCCAGTTCCTCAGAGCCTCACAGAGAAACAGGGGAGCTCAGTAGTCACTACCCCTTTTAGTTTTATATGAACTTTGAGGAGCTGAAATGACCATTTTTAGGGTTTTTTTTTATTTTTTTATTTTTAAAGAAGACATTTTATTTCCCCTAAAGACAAAACCAAGTTCATAGGTCCTCTGTGGTCTGACTCGAAGGCTTGCATTCTCTCCCATGTTTGCTTTGAGAGGTCCCATCTTCTGTTTGTCCTCCAGAAAGGGTCTGAGAATGGGACCCTTACTTGAATGAGACCAGGTTATACAAAAGCTCTGTCCATTTACATGGGAGTTGCATCCATCAGAGAAGCACATGTGTTCCCTACAGTTGTCCACGGTTCCCATCACCCCTGTGACCCAGCATCACTGCTCTTCACCTCTTTCTGATCCACTGGGACATGTGAGTTTGCAGCCCCTGCCTTAAACCTTAAATGAGACTGTACTGCCTTGAGTGTTTGTTGGTAAACACTTGGTATACCAGGTCCCTTGATGATTAAAATCTTAAAGATTGAAAACTCTAAACCTCAATATCTCCTGTGTAAATAGTCAGCAGTTAATTAAATAGGAAGTCAGTTGATAGCAGCAAGGAGGAGAGAAGGAAGTAACTTTGTTTACCCAAGATGCACTGGTCGGGTACCTTATCCTATATTCAACCCTGTACGCCAGAGTGAGGGAAGAGTGTGTATCTGTGTAGTCTCTGTGGCTATAGTACTGTTTCCCTGATCCAGTATATGTATTTGGAGAGGGGGTGGTGGTGGCTGAAAACAGAGAAACTGTTTTATTTCTTAAACAAAGTAAGCAAATATAGCAGATTAAAATAATACAAAGCTTGGTAGTAAGTGCTTGGGTGTTCGTGATGTTATTTCTATATTTTGCTCTCTGTAGAGTTCATACTCAAAGACCATGGAGGAGTGCTCTTTTTTTTTTTTTTTTGTATATTTTTTATTGGAGTTTGATTTGCCAACATATAGCATAACACCCAGTGCTCACCCCGCCAAGTGCCCCCCTTCATCGCCTGTCACCCAGTCACCCCATCCCCGCACCCACCTCCCCTTCCACTGCCCCTTGTTCGTTTCCCAGAGCTAGGAGCCTCTCATGTTCTGGAGGAGTACTTCTGCCTACAGAATTTGTCCGTCATACTCTTTTTCATTTGAAGGGAAAATGGCTTCATTAAGCATAAGGAGGCTTCTTGCTTGGCCAGACAAAGTAAGGGTTGAGGTGGCTTCTCTTTTCAGCAACAAAACAATAAATGTTACAAGGGGGTGGATCTAGTTTTTGATTGATCTGAAGCTTCTACTATTTGGTGAATTGGGGTCTTTCTTTTGCAAATTAAACAGACACACGTGCACACCTATGTGCGTGCACACACACACACACATGTGCATTCCTTATTTGATTTCTCTCAGTGCCTTAGAAGGAGTGTGTTCAAGTGAAGGAACTTGAAGCTCGAGCTTCATGATTATTCTGCCTGTGGGCACCAGGAATCACACAGAAAAACACTGCCCAGATGTCTTTCATCCCATTCTCTGTTCTTTTGCCACCCTGAGGCCCCTCTGGGCTGAGGGTGGGGAGAGGCCTCTCTCTCCCTCCAGAATTTCTCAGCTCTGTGAAGTGCTTTCGCCTGAGCCCGGTCTCTTCCAGATGCTTCCCACTTCTCACGCAGGAAAGCTTCAGAGCTAATGCTTGACAAGAAAGGGAGGCCCTAAACCCAACTACCCTCGTCTTTCAAGTACTTGCAGCTTACCTCTCCATCCACTTCCTCCCTCGGGTGTTCCTCAGTTAGCCTTCTCCTGAACTAAGATGTAGCCTTATTTGAAGGGCTTTTTCCCCTTCAGAACCTCTAGGAATTACTAAAGAAGAAACCAGCTACCCAGATTTCAGTTACCTTTGTCACTGACTGTTATGTAACTGGGTGAATCATAGGTTAAGTGGGACAGAAAAATCTCCAGTTAATAGGACCCATCAAGAATGGCGGTAGAGCAGGCCCTAGTGTTCATAGCATTTTTACTCCCCAGTGTGGAAAACCCTGGGGTGGAAATGGAGAGCACTGGGCAAGTGAAGTGAGCCCCATTTGTCAGCGTTACATGTGTCTGCTGCAAGGAGAGTGAAGACAGGCTAAGGCAACCAGAGCCACAGGTTCTACGGGGTGCAGAGTGAGCCCAGCAGACCTTTGGGCCAGCCTCTTACCTTTGGGAATTCAGAAACACCCTAAGATTGTCTGTCCCACTTTCCCAGATTCGTCTCGTGCTGAGATGTGGCTGGTGTGCATAGGACAGTTTAAGGATTGGGGAGGAGGAGAGCAGGCCTCCTTATCAGCGTGCTTCCTCTCACTCCTAAGACCTGCATCTCTTAGCTGCTAGCAGTTGATAGCTTGTTTTGCATATGGATTTATGCCTGCTGAAAGCTCTGTCTTGAGGCAGGCGAGATTATTTTGGGGAGTACCGTATTGGGTGTTCGTGTTGCTTTCAATCACTTTTGGTGGTGTTGGAATGTTGAACATTGGGTTTTCTTATACGTCGTGCAGCCCAGCGCATTGAAGAGCTAGTTGCCACTGGTTAGTGACTGACATGCTGGATAAATATGATGGTTCCATAACTTCTATAATGAAGTGAGACTGGTAAATATTTCTTTTTTCACCAGAGGGAAAACAAAGTGAGGAGGATGTCTTCAACCTGGAGTCAATTGCTAGGAGCTGGGAGTTCCCAGCTCTACTAATCTTTTTAGACATCTATAACTCATTCTATTAAACCCTGGCCTCTATGGGCATGGATTGCCTTTTTATCTGGCGGAAATGCAGCATGCCATAGGAATGATTTGTTCTGTTATTTTGCATCATGCAATTAACATACTGTCTAGCCATCAGAAAATTAAAGTTGACTGGGTTCCCTGTAATTAATTATTTGTTGAATATGCCTGTATGTGCCATAGTGTGTAAGCCGTCTGACGTCCTGATGTCAAATCTGTTCAAAGGAATGACTCCAGTTTCATTTAGACACTGACTGTTGTAAACTTGTGCTTCCATTCCCAGGTAGTCCGTTGAAGGAAGAATATAACATACTTTCTGTTTCTTCTCTTTCTAGATGTATTGTTGTCATTGAATATTGGTCCATTTGAAAAGTGCTAGGGAAGCTCAGCCATCAGTATGGCCAAGTACAAACTGATTATGTTAAGACATGGAGAGGGTGCCTGGAACAAAGAGAATCGTTTTTGTAGCTGGGTGGATCAGAAACTTAACAGTGAAGGAATGGAGGAAGCTCGGAACTGTGGAAAGCAACTCAAAGCACTAAACTTGGAGTTTGATCTTGTATTCACATCCATCCTCAATCGGTCCATCCACACAGCCTGGCTGATCCTGGAAGAGCTGGGGCAGGAGTGGGTTCCGGTGGAAAGCTCTTGGCGTCTAAATGAACGTCACTATGGAGCTTTGATCGGTCTCAACAGGGAGCAAATGGCTTTGAATCACGGTGAAGAACAAGTGAGGCTCTGGAGAAGAAGCTACAATGTGACCCCACCACCCATTGAGGAATCTCACCCTTATTACCATGAAATCTATAACGACCGGAGGTATAAGGTGTGTGATATACCTGTGGATCAGCTGCCACGATCTGAAAGCCTAAAGGATGTTCTGGAGAGACTCCTTCCCTTTTGGAATGAAAGGATTGCTCCCGAAGTATTAAGTGGCAAAACCATTCTGATATCTGCTCATGGAAATAGCAGTAGGGCTCTCCTGAAGCATCTGGAAGGTACCATCTTTATGCTGCTACTTACTCTAGAGGTTACTAAGTGTTATACTTGGGCCTAATCTAGAAAGAACATGGTTTCTGAGCTAACAATGCATAATTTACATGATAGACTTTCTTTCCTATTCCCTTTTGCTGCTTTGGTCTTTTAAGAATCACTTTGTTCTATAAATCAAAAACCCTGTGCCTTTTACATTCATATTATATAAAGCAGTGATTCGAAAACTTTAGCAAATGTCAGAATTCCCCGGGGGGTGGGGGGATATGGTTTATTATAGATTGCTGACCCCACCCTTGGAATTTCTGAATTCACAGGCCTGGGATGTGGCTGGAGAATTTGCATTTCTGTGGTGTTTTCTGGTAATGCCTATATTGCTCTTTGGGGTTGTCCACCTTGAGAACCCTTGATCTAAAGGATTATGTGGTTTTTGTTGTAATAAAGGGAGGCTAGGAAGGGTATAAACTTCTATAGAAATGGTATGCAAAGTCAATTTATTTGAGTCTTTCCATATAAATAAAAAATTATCTGGACTTTGGGTTTTGCCCATGTTCTTCCAACTTTAAATGGTTATTCTTGTGTTCCAGACCGGGCTTTCTTGAACAATTCCTTTGTTCTAGTCCTCTCTTTCCAGACCAGGCTTAGTCGTTGATTGGGAGAAAGTTAGGGGGACAGAAAATGAAAAGTTGGCTTACTGGAGATAATTGGTTGCCTCAAATTTATTTTAACTACTTGATTTTGTATTCTAAGCATATTCTGATATGTACAATACTGTTATCCCCCTCTTAAGTAATGTGAGCTAAATGAACTCTTGAGGACTCAGGCTGACCAGTTTGGGCATCAGTGATGGCTCTGTGGTACCTCTAGGGGGTCTCTCCTTCCCTTTCTCCCTTCACTAAGTAATCCCAGGTAGTTGTGCTTTCTGAGTGATCTGCTCTGTCGACTATTTTCCTGTGTGTTAGCACTATCATAGTTAGCCGATGATATTAGAACACATTTCTCCAACATTCCCTTCCTATTCTGCTTTATTTTTCTCTAAGAGGCTGTGAAAAATGGGAAAGTTGACATTGTATATGAAATAAGTGAAAACAGGTTATTAGTAACAAGACAAAGTGATCTTTGTGAGATTTTATTGTAAGCTTTCTAGCATGTGTTTTTACCCTTGATTTTTATAACATGGCCAGGAGCCAAATCATTACTGTATACCTGTATCCATTATTCGTGCAGAGATCTAAACTCTACAGACTTTATTGGCTATTAAAAACATTATTGGCTAGACATAGCACTCAATCTGTTTGTGTATGTTTGTGTATATATCTTATTTACTCAACTATATAAAGGGTTCTATTCTTCTTTTTTTAAATTTTATTTATTTATTACTGAGACACAGAGAGAGAGAGGCCGAGACACAGGCAGAGGGAGAAGTGGGCTCCCCAAGGGGAGCACAATGAGGGACTCAATCCAGGACTCCGGGGTCGCCACCTGAGCCAAAGGCAGATGCTCAACCGCTGAGCCCCCTAGGCGTCCCTCTGTTCTTCTCCTTTCAGAAAAGTTAGGTATTTGCTTAAATGATAAATTCATTATTGGACTATAGTATTTCATTGTTTGCAGAAGAGTTGAGCCTTCTCTTAGGACAATAATGAACTGAAATTCAGAATTTTGAAGTTTCTGCCAAGAGATATATTCTGTCCCACGATGCCAGTTGCTTTTTTCCAGAGACGAGACTTAGATCTCTTTGTGGCCAAGCTCCCTTCCCTAAAAAAAAAAAATGTCATCATCTCCTTCAGGATCCTCTTTTCTTCCTTGTCTGAGCTAGGAAATCTTCTCTTCAGTAACAATTTCTTGCTGTTTAATACCATTTATTCTTCAGCTATCTTCAGGTTTAGATCTTTAAGATTATTCTGCATCCCCAGCCACAACTCATCTTTGATACCGCCTTCTCTGAGTACATCGATGAGTTCACTATTTGTTTCTGTTCCTTTTTTTGAAGGGAATAGGAAGGTTTACAAATGGTGGTGAAGAAGACTATCACCATGGTGGGGGTAGAGGGAGAACTACCTGTGGAGGGCAACGTTACCCATAGAAATCTTACTTTCTGCATTTGAAGGAGGTTTTAAAACCACTAATAATTTACTGAAAAACAATCATTTGTATAGCTGGTATGGAAAACAATCTGGCAGCTTCTCAATAGATTAAACACGCAATTACCATATGACCCACCAATATTTACCTGTATTTATTTCATAGTGTTACTGTGACAAAGTACCAATCACTGTATGGCTTAAAACAATATATACTAATTTTATCACAGTTCTGGGGGGCTGGAAGTCCTAAATTAAAGTGTTGGCAGGGTCCGATTCTCTTCAAAAGCTCAAGGTGAGAATCCTTTGTTGCCTCTTCTAGTTTCTTGTGTTTGTTGGAAACCTTTGGTGTTCCCTGGTTGGTAGATGCATCAGTGTGGCCCTCAGACTTGACTTGGTGTTTTTCCTCTGTCTCTCTCTTCCTTCTCCTAATTCCCCCCCTTTTTTTAGGAACATAAATAATATTTGAGTAGAGCCAAAGGCCTCATCTTGATTACCTCTATATAAAAGCCCTGTTTCCAAAGAAGGTCACATTCTCAGGATAGGACTTCGACATATCTTTTTGGAGGGATACAGTTCAACCCGTAACAGTACTTAAGAGAAATGAAAACATATGTCCATACGAAAACCTATACACAAACCTTCATAGCAATGTTATTCATAAGAGCCAAAACATGGGAGCATCCCAAATGCCCATCACCTTGTGACTGGGTAAATTAAACTTGATATATCCATTCAATATAAAATTATTCAGCAATGAAGAAGAATGGAATTGTCTTATGTGCTACACCATGTATGAACTTGGAAATTATTGTTACCCGAAAGAAACCAGTCACAAAGGAGCATATATTTTACAATTCTACTTAAATGAAATATCAGCCTGACCAAATCTTTAGAGACAGAGAACAGATTATTTGTTTCCTAGGCCCGGGGTGCAGGTAAAGGGGGTGCGGAATGAAGAGTGACTGTGGTTGGGTACAGGTTTTCATGCCAGGGTTGTGAAAATGTGCTACAATTGATTGTAATGATGGTTGTACAAATCTGAATATACTAAAAACCATCAAACTGTACAGTTTATGTGGATAAATGGTATGGTATGTGAATTTCTAAATTTAAATTTAAAGCTGCTCAAGTAGTTTAGTCAATGGGCTTGAAGGAAGAAAGGATTTGACTTTGGCCTAGAAAAAAATATTTCAGGGCAAATATATGGAAATGCTATCAAAGTAGGTATGCATGGATGTGGAGTACAGAATAAGGAAAAGATAAAACAAAATACAACTTTGACCACTAGGGCAGAAATGGATTTATAGGGATTGATGAAAAATGAGCAGACACTAGTCCTCATGCTTTATTTAAACTTTCTTCTGAAGGTCTTTTTTTTTTTTTTTTTTTAAGTTGAATGATAGAACAGAATCACCTTTCAGGGCTTAATGAAATTGAAGCAACCTTAAATTGCAATTCCTATCCCTATCCCTATAATATAGGCCTTAGACAATATGTTTTTATTTGGAGATAATTAATTTAAAACAGCAGTGTTCATGCTGGAAGAGGTAAATGGTATGAGCAGATTCGAGTTGGAAGTATGTGAAAATAGAAAGGGTATGGAGTTGGCAGATGTCTGCAAGCCAAGGACCGGGGAGGTGTAGATGAGACAGGGACTGGAAATGGGAGGGTTGGTGACCAGGAAGGATGGCCGATATTCAGGGGGAAAAAATGACAAAATCCATAATATGCCATTAGGCACAAGTCCATAGGTAGGGAAACAAATGGAGTGGATGGGAAGATTGGGATCTGTCCATAGAAGACATAAGGCTGGTATGTAATCAAGGCTCATCCATCCTGGGTCAGAGAACACCTTTGCTCCTTTTTGGCCTGTAGTACCCTCTGGTGGTGCTGTTAAGATTCGTGGAGCTCTTTGATGTCACTGTGATTTCCTATAATGGCTTCCACGCCTAACATGGAAGAAATTATTTCATGTCCGTGAAATGGACTAAACTAGATTTTAGGATCACTTGATAAATTAGTTATCATGTCTTATTTTAGGAGTTCCCTAGACACCAATCTCCACTAAGAGATTTCTCTTATAGTGTATATTGAAAAATAAGATCCAAGTATTCTGTCATAGCTCTAAGAATTAAGTATAAGTGACTTTCCCAAGATCAGAAGAAATCATGTGTTATTTCTAACATGTCATTTCTTAATGAGATTTTAGATTTTAAAAAATTGATTCTGGATGTATATGTTCACCAGAATAGGAATAGCAACATGAATCCTCTTAACTTGCATGTCTGACTTTCAGGAGCTCAAATTTTACAGGGCTTTCTGTGGTACTTGATAAAGGCCCAACCTAAAAGAAAACATTCCTTTGAATTTGGATGCTGACTTTTTAAGACTCCAAAAAATTACTTTAGGGGGAACATACAGATTTTTATCTGATAGTAAGGACTACTTGTCAATTTATATGTGTTCATTGTGTTAAAAACATGTCCTAAAATTTACCATCTTTAACTTTTTACCATCGCCACTTTATTCTTACTGTATAGTTACGTATGTACATACATATGACCATTAGTCATTTTCTGGTTAATACCTGTTGGCCCAGTGCAATTATTAATAGCCTCTCCTTTCATTTTCAAAAGTGCCCCACTTGAATGATAAATCATATGGTCACCTTATAAAGATGTTAGCCTTCACTAATAGTAAGAATGAATCCTTGAAATGGCTCTGATAAGATTCCACACTTCCTGTAAAAACAAAAGTTGCTAAATTCTTTGCATTGATTACAAAGAATGCTTGTGATTATAGATTCATCTGATTCATAGGCATTTCTAGGTATGTTTATATAAAACTCTCCCCTATAAACAGGATCTTTCAAGGAACTGGGGCGGTTTCCCCGTATTGTCCTTAAACCATTCGACAGACCTAAACCGGCTACTTCCTGCTGGGGAGGAGGGTGATAGCTGATAGAATCCAATGACAGGGGGATCCCTGGGTGGCACAGCGGTTTAGTGCCTGCCTTTGGCCCAGGGCGCGATCCTGGAGACCCGGGATCGAATCCCATGTCGGGCTCCCGGTGCATGGAGCCTGCTTCTCCCTCTGCCTGTGTCTCTGCCTCTCTCTCTCTCTCTCTCTCTCTCTCTCTTTCTCCTCTGTGACTATCATAAGTAAATAGAAATAAAAAAAATTAAAAAAAAAAAAAGAATCCAATGACAGCATATTGTCATATCACAAAAATACTTTATTATTTAAAGACTATAACTTGGGGTAGGAAGGATGATGACCCCATTAAATAACTGCTTATATTTTTGGTTTACCCCAAAATCTCAAAGTGCCTTATGATCCTTTTACTTGAAAGTATACTAGTGTTACACATCTACCCTATATGGTATATACCTCAACAATGAAGAGTGTTGGTTCTTATGACATTATTTTGTTTCTCAACTATTTGGTGGTATGACGACTTTACCCTATAAGCAGTCAAGTCCTTACTGACACTTTTTCCATTTGTGAAAAAGAAGACAGGTGCTGTTGAAGGAAAATGAAACCCAGACAGACTTCAGATGACTTAGCCATGATCATGATAATTAGCTGGAGTCGTGAACTCCACCCAAACCCAGTTCACTGAGTCTCCACACATGATTACTGTCTGGGCTTTTTTGTTTTAATTTTTTTTCTGAAAAGTAGCCCTTCCCTTGTTCTATTTTTTGTTTGGAATACCATGTTTTAAGAAGCTGAGTCAAGAGTATCCTTGACAGGTAAACCATTAAAAGTTAATTTGATGGAACTGAGTCTCCAATTATTATTGCTGTTACCCTAACATTGTGGTTCGTGTATGGTGTTCCCTAGCACAGCTATACAAGGTGGCCCTATTTTGAGTGCATGCTGTGTGCTATGTGCAGTTCTAGGCATTTTACATATGTATCCTGTTTAACATAGGAACTAGGGCAAGGCTCTGAACTGGCTGGAAAGCTGTTCTTCAATCCTGTGTTTTACTCTGCTTTTTAGTGTATCTAGGTCATAGTTTTTATTTCAGTTGACCAATCATTGATCACTAAGCTGTTTTACCTAAAGAAACTGCTTTAGATAAAAAGGAGCAGACTACTGATACACCCAACATCATGGGTGAATCTCAACTGCTTTATGCTAAGTGAAAGACACTGAATTCAAAAAGCTATATATTGTGCAATCCTCTTGAAGTCTCAGGCCCCAGTAGTTCAGAATATGACCATATTTGGACATAGGATTTTTTAAAGAGGTAATTAAAGTAAAATGGGGCCACTAGGGTGGCCCTAGTACAACATAATTGGTGTCCTCATAAGAGATCAGGACACAGACATGTGAAGGCGCAGGGAGATGACAGCCATCTACAAACCAAGGAGAGAGGCCTCAGACCTTGATAGCTCTACAACCATAAGAAAATTAATTTCTATTATTTTTTAAAGCAACAAATTGTGCATTGTATGACTCCATTTATTTACCATTCACGAAAAAGCAATATTATCAAATCAGAAAACAGATCGGTGAAGAAAGGGCAGGCTGCAAAGGGGTACAAGGAAATTTGGGGGGTTCATAAAATTATTCTATATACTCGAAAGGGTGAATTTTACTGTACGTATATTATACCTCAATTTAAAAAGTCTTGCTTTTATCCAGTGAAACGACCATTGCCCTAATGGGGACCATGCCTTTTGCTGCACAAAATAATAGGCCAATATTAGTTGACTGTCAAATAGTAGAATTAAAGGAAGGTTGTTACATATACACCTACCTTTGCCTTTGAAAACTAACCTGGAGGGCACTGGTATGCTTTCTGGGAGCAGTTGGTGCTGTGTTTACTCAGCGTTTAAACCCTGGACCGTGTAGGGAATCACCAAAGCCTGTCTTCATAAATTAGCTATAAATTGCCACACCATGAAGCTTTGTACTTGGGGGTTGTGAGCTCTTCCAGTAAAGCTTTTTCTGCACCACTGTGATTTCGGCTCGCTTGCCTCTGAATTTCCTAGTCATCATGGGGTCTTCTGACTTTTTTTCCTTCTCCCAACCAGCCGGTCTAGGAGTAGGTCAATGCAGGAGTAGGAACGGTGCAGTGAGGCAAGTGTTCTGAATTCAGAGCGAGGCAGCAGTCTTGTACAAGAAGTGCAAACCCAAGAACCACATGTCAGGGCCCAGGATACGCTTCTTTCCTGATTAGGACAGCCTCTCCCCAGCCAATTGCTAATTTCATATCTCTGCTTTCCAACTGTAGATGATTGGGGGGGATTCCATTACTTTTAACTTGAAAGTAGCTCTTAATACTTTCAGAGGAAACAAGACTTCAGACAGACCCAGGAGATAATATATAGTAAGAAAATTCCTACCTAAGGGAGGGCTTCATCTATTTTTAGCAGCACAAATGGTTATCACTGCTGTGCTAATAAATCCAGGCAAAAGCAGGGCTAGACTCAGACATACTTCTCACAGAGTACCACCATATGAAAGCTCCTAACACAGGCTTAGTATCTAGAGCATCCTGTTCTGCAGCGTTCCAGACAGGCGTGTGTTTCTTTCTCTGTGGTTGGCATAGTCACTTCCTGTTTATTTCCTACTGGCCCACACTGAAGGAAAAGCCAGGCACTGAACTGAAGCCTTGGATGTAGTCTGCATCTTGCCAGCGGAAGTGGATTGTTTAGTCTGGGTTCAAGCACAGGACTAGGCAGTCTCTAGTTTGGAATCAGAGTGGCATGCAGGAGACTCACGAACAACAGGTTTGATCCCTGAAGAATTGTGTGCAGCTGCACACATGGCAAGGCAAAGAAGCCATGAGGTGAAATTAGAGAAGCAGGGAGGGCAGGTCAGCTGGGGCCAGCTGTTGGGGGTGGCACTGAGGAGTGTATCACCTTTGGCATTTTAGTGTGATATTTTCAGAAGCTGCAAATTCAGGCCTCTCCTGCAAAGTGAATGCTTGTCTGGTGGTATGGTTAACCTTTCTCTTGTTAGAAGTATAATTGATCTATAAAAACCTTTATTTTTAAAAGTTGTAGGCTATTTTACTATAAAATTCAATGTGGAGTGGATTCTTCTCTCTGCCTTATTCTAAATTAGAGGCTGTGATCCTATCATCATATACCCCTTTATATATCATATACCCCAATTGCTTCCCAGCCTATCTTTAAGTTATAGTAATAGCATCCAAACCTTAAGGAATTCTAATTAAAAATAGGTATATCTTCTATGAAATTGTCTCTTGTGTCAATTCTTATTTTTGCAATAGAATACAGACCTCTCATCACAAATCGCCCATCAGTGGGGCTTGAATTGTGACTTCCTTGCTTGGGAAAGGTATAGGGGGTCATGAGTGGCACCTCAAGGTCAAATGAATTGACCAAAATGGGTTCCCTCTTTTCCTAGTTTCCAAAAATATGTGCTATATAGGTTCAGGGTTTGCTCTCATCCCTGGACTGCTCTGTCTCCCCAGATAGCTCTGTCTCCCCAGACATCTTTTCTCCTGTTTCCCAAGATTCAAAGATTTTGAGCAAACCCTTTGGAAGAAATCAAAGAAAATATATGGAAGACAAATTGGATTGCTTATTAGCACTAAATGTAAACAACCTCTTCTTCAAGGCTAAGAGGCTTCTGCACTCTCTTTTCTTGGAAGGTTATAAAGGAAACATAATCTTTCATCAAGGTTTCAACAGTATAAGACTAGATTTAATTGGATCAAAGGGTTCAGATTTATTCATTTCAGCTACATGCTGAGGGCCCTATCAGTTCAGGCACTGTTCTTGATACAGGATATAGCCTCTAGAACTGGACATGCAAAATCTTTACTTTTGAGGAGCATATGTCTCCATTTTGATCTCTTCCTGAAATTTGACCAATAGTGTACCACTGGCAAAGTTTTCAGAGTGCTTTCATGTATAGGCTTCATGCATTAGTTTTTAGTTAATATTTTATTCCTTATTGCTTGTATTTATATGTAAAAAGTAGATTCATATAATACATACAGTTGTAATAGTAGATCATATAGCTAAATGATTTCTGGATCGTGGCAGCCAACTTATACTAAGGTCTTTACCGTTGAACAAACATTTACTAAATTCTCACAGTGGCTAAGGAACTATTCTAAGAGCATAGGTTGCAGGGCTGGATGATAACATGGCCCTGTTTTCAAGGAGTTTGTAATCCTGGTGGGAGAGACAAGCATTTGTGCAGCCACCTCTAATAGAAGGCCAAGTGTGTGTGCTGTAGCATATATATGTAACAGTGATATTAATAACTGGCTGTGGTTCCTCTTCCTGCTATAATGACCTGGGGTGGTGGGGCTCACAGGTGCAGATTTAACTTTCTGAAGTTAATCTCGTATGCAGAAAATGAAGTTGTTTGAATTTCTCCCCATATTATCATTGAGTTACCCCTTTGACTTACCATAAATTTTCCTTATTTCTTACTTGAAATGTTCCAGTCATTTAGATTGATTGCAGTTAACTTTTACATGCTCCTATGTGAAGATTAAAAAATTAAAGACAGGGGCGCCTGGGTAGCTCAGTCAGCCTCAGCTCAGGTCTTGATCTCAGGGTCATGAATTCAAGCCCTGTGTTGGACTCCATGCTGGCTGTGGAGACTATTTAAAAAAAAAAAAAGGATTAAAGACAATGGTTGGGGGTTCAAGAAGGGGTTGCTGTGGATGGGGAGTGATAGGGGTTGTTGCTGGGTGAGGACTCTGATGATTCCCTTCAATACATTCTTGGATGCTGTATAAAAAAATCTAAGACAGTTATCAGACAGGGGATGTGCTGTTTGTCCACTCATTTTAACCTTCATATGATGTGCCAGTTAATGAATTTATAATACAGTATTGCATAATGTAGTATTGATTCAATTTGGCTTAATTCAGTGCAGATGCATTATTCTAGCCTTAGGACTTCTGCTTGCTTAACTTTCTCAGGATGAAGAATGGCTTATGCAAAAATTGAGTAATGAGTAATAGCTTTACTGTGTTTTTTCCTAATTTGCTATTTTTAAAATTTCAGTCTCTTAAGTCTCATTGACTGATTATTAACCAGTCTAAGTATTTTAAATATGTGTAAGTAATTAGTCTGCTGTGTGAATGATTTGAGTAGTCATTAAAGTGGAATGTCAACTTTAATTTATTTATTGGAAGTGTTTCTATTTTTGTTGCGCTCTCCTTCCTTTGTTGGTGAAATATTATAGTTCTCATGGCTTTTGTTTAGTTGGCTTTTGGATTTGGTCCCACACAAAAGTGAGTTATTATCTAAGCCACAGGCATGAGCTTGAGGGTGGTGATACTAAAGAGAGGACCTGTCTGGATCTGGATAGATCTAGGGCCATGGTCAAACAAGAGAGTCCCAAGTGTGCTCTAGTCTCTTGCCAAAGACCTAGAACTCTTATCTAAAGTCACAGATTACAACCCCTAAACTTGGCCCATCATGATCCCAGTGTCTTAGCTGTTTCAAAGACATCAGACAAATCTTTCATATCCTTTACCAGTCCTGAAAACAGGAGAACACTAGATGCTACTGCTTAGTTAGTACCCAGCCCCTCACAAGGGCACAGCATGGATGCAGACATTCTCCTCTCTCCCTATACAGTTGTGGAAGTAGCCACAGACAGATGACCAGAGTTGAAGTCCTGGCATTTGGAAATAAAAAAACCCGGGTCCAATTTTATTGCCCTAACAGTCCTGTGATTTGAGAAATTTTAATTAACTTCTCTGGATCTGTTTCATGTTGTTTAACAGCTTCACTGAGATATAATTTACATAGTATACAGTTCTCCCATATAAAGAATACAGTTCAGTGGCTTTTAGTATATGTACATCCATCACCACAGACAATTTTGGAACAATTTCATTGTTTTCTTTTTCTTTTTTTTTTAATAATAAATTTATTTTTTTATTGGTGTTCAGTTTACCAACATACAGAATAACACCCAGTGCTCATCCCATCAAGTCCCCCTCAGTGCCCATCACCCATTCACCCCCACCCCCCGCCCTCCTCCCCTTCCATCACCCCTAGTTCGTTTCCCAGAGTTAGGAGTCTTCCATGTTCTGTCTCCCTTTCTGATATTTCCCACACTTTTCTTCTCCCTTCCCTTATATTCCCTTTCACTATTTTTTATATTCCCCAAATGAATGAGAACATACAATGTTTATCCTTCTCCGATTGACTTACTTCACTCAGCATAATACCCTCCAATTCCATCCACGTTGAAGCAAATGGTGGGTATTTCTCGTTTCTAATGGCTGAGGAATATTCCATTGTATACATAAACCACATCTTCTTTATCCATTCATCTTTCGATGGACACCGAGGCTCCTTCCACAGTTTGGCTATTGTGGACATTACTGCTAGAAACATTGGGGTGCAGGTGTCCCGGCGTTTCATTGCATCTGAATCTTTGGGGTAAATCCCCAACAGTGCAATTGCTGGGTCGTAGGGCAGGTCTATTTTTTAACTCTTTGAGGAACCTCCACACAGTTTTCCAGAGTGGCTGTACCAGTTCACATTCCCACCAACAGTGTAAGAGGGTTCCCTTTTCTCCACATCCTCTCCAACATTTGTGGTTTCCTGCCTTGTTAATTTTCCCCATTCTCACTGGTGTGAGGTGGTATCTCATTGTGGTTTTGATTTGTATTTCCCTGATGGCAAGTGATACAGAGCATTTTCTCATGTGCATGTTGGCCATGTCCATGTCTTCCTCTGTGAGATTTCTCTTAATGTCTTTTGCTCATTTCATGATTGGATTGTTTGTTTCTTTGGTGTTGAGTTTAATAAGTTCTTTATAGATCTTGGACACTAGCCCTTTATCTGATACGTCCTTTGCAAATATCTTCTCCCATTCTGTAGGTTGTCTTTAGGTTTGTTGACTGTATCCTTTGCTGTGCAAAAGCTTCTTATCTTGATGAAGTCCCAATAGTTCATTTTTGCTTTTGTTTCTTTTGCCTTCGTGGATGTATCTTGCAAGAAGTTACTGTGGCCGAGTTCAAAAAGGGTGTTGCCTGTGTTCTCCTCTAGGATTTTGATGGAATCTTGTCTCACATTTAGATCTTTCATCCATTTTGAGTTTATCTTTGTGTCTGGTGCAAGAGAGTGGTCTAGTTTCATTCTTCTGCATGCGGATGTCCAATTTTCCCAGCACCATTTATTGAAGAGACTGTCTTTCTTTCAGTGGATAGTCTTTCCTCCTTTATCGAATATTAGTTGACCATAAAGTTCAGGGTCTACTTCTGGGTTCTGTATTCTGTTCCATTGATCTATGTGTCTGTTTTTGTGCCAGTACCACACTGTCTTGATGGCGACAGCTTTGTAGTACAACCTGAAATTTGGCATTGTGATGCCCCCAGCTATGGTTTTCTTTTTTAAAATTCCTCTGGCTATTCAGGGTCTTTTCTGATTCCACACAAATCTTAAAATAATTTGTTCTAACTCTCTGAAGAAAGTCCATGGTATTTTGATAGGGATTGCATTAAACGTGTAAATCGCCCTGGGTAACATTGACATTTTCACAATATTAATTCTGCCAATCCATGAGCATGGAATATTTTTCCATCTCTTTGTGTCTTCCTCAGTGTCTTTCAGAAGTGTTCTATAGTTTTTAGGGTATAGATCCTTTACCTCTTTGGTTAGGTTTATTCCTAGGTATCTTATGCTTTTGGGTGCAATCGTAAATGGGTTTGACTCCTTAATTTCTCTTTCTTCAGTCTCATTTTTAGTGTATAGAAATGCCATTGATTTCTGGGCATTGATTTTGTATCCTGCCATGCTGCCAAATTGCTGTATGAGTTCTAACAATCTTGGGGTGGAGGCTTTTGGGTTTTCTATGTAGAGTATCATGTCATCGGTGAAGAGGGAGAGTTTGACTTCTTCTTTGCCAATTTGAATGCCTTTAATGTCTTATTGTTGTCTGATTGCTGAGGCTAGGATTTCCAATACTATGTTGAATAGCAGTGGTGAGAGTGGACATCCCTGTCTTGTCCCTGATCTTAGGGGAAAGGCTTCCAGTGCTTCCCTATTGAGAATGATATTTGCTGTGGGCTATTCGTAGATGGCCTTTAAGATGTCGAGGAATGTTCCCTCTATCCCTACCCTCTGAAGAGTTTTGATCGGGAATGGATGCCGTATTTTCTCAAATGCTTTCTCTGCATCTAATGAGAGGATCATATGGTTCTTGGTTTTTCTCTTGCTGATATGATGAATCACATTGATTGTTTTACGAGTGTTGAACCAGCCTTGTGTCCTGGGGATAATTCCTACTTGGTCATGATGAATAATTTTCTTAATGTACTATTGGATCCGATTGGCTAGTATCTTGTTGAGAATTTTTGCATCCATGTTCATCAGGGATATTGGTCTGTAATTCTCCTTTTTGGTGGGGTCTTTGTCTGGTTTTGGAATTAAGGTGATGCTGGCCTCATAGAACGAATTTGGAAGTACTCCATCTCTTTCTATCTTTCCAAACAGCTTTAGTAGAATAGGTATGGTTTCTTCTTTAAACGTTTGATAGAATTCCCCAGGGAAGCCATATGGCCCTGGACTTTTGTGTCTTGGGAGGTTTTTGATGACTGCTAAAATTTCCTCCCTGGTTATTGGCCTGTTCAGGTTTTCTATTTCTTCCTGTTCCAGTTTTGGTAGTTTGTGGCTTTCCAGGAATACGTCCATTTCTTCTAGATTGCCTAATTTATTGGTGTATAGCTGTTCATAATATGTTTTTAAAATCATTTGTATTTCCTTGGTGTTGGTAGTGATCTCTCTCATTCATGATTTTATTAATTTGAGTCTTCTCTCTCTTCTTTTTATTTTATTTTATTTTTATTTATTTATTTATGATAGTCACAGAGAGAGAGAGAGAGAGAGGCAGAGACACAGACAGAGGGAGAAGCAGGCTCCATGCACTGGGAGCCCGACGTGGGATTCGATCCCGGGTCTCCAGGATCGCGCCCTGGGCCAAAGGCAGGCGCCAAACCACTACGCCACCCAGGGATCCCCTCTCTCTTCTTTTTAATAAGGCTGGCTAATGGGGATCCCTGGGTGGTGCAGCAGTTTGGCGCCTACCTTTGGCCCAGGGCGCGATCCTGGAGACCCGGGATCGAATCCCACGTTGGGCTCCGATGCATGGAGCCTGCTTCTCCCTCTGTCTGTGTCTCTGCCTCTCTCTCTCTCTCTCTTTCTCTGTGTGACTATCATAAATAAATAAAAATTAAAAAAAATAAGGCTGTCTAATGGTTTATCTATCTTATTAATTCTTTCCAAGAACCAACTCCTGGTTTTGTTGATCTGTTCCACAGTTCTTCTGGTCTCGATTTTGTTGAGTTCTGCTCGAATCTTAATTAACTCTCTTCTTCTGCTGGGTGTAGGATCTATCTGCTGTTTTTTCTCTAGCTCCTTTATGTGTAAGGTTAGCTTTTGTATTTGAGTTCTTTCCAGTTTTTGAATGGATGCTTGTATTGCGATGTATTTCCCCCTTAGGACTGCTTTTGCTGCATCCCAAAGATTTTGAATGGTTGTATCTTCATTCTTATTAGTTTCCATGAATCTTTTTAATTCTTCCTTAATTTCCTGGTTGACCCTTTCATCTTTTAGCAGGCTGGTCCTTAACCTCCACGTGTTTGAGGTCCTTCCAAACTTCTTATGATTTAGTTCTAATTTCAAGGCATTATGGTCTGAGAATATGCAGGGGACCATCCCAATCTTTTGCTATCGGTTCAGACCCGATTTGTGATCTAGTATGTGGTCTATTCTGCAGAAAGTTCCATGTGCACTTGAGAAGAATGTGTATTCAGTTGAGTTTGGATGTAAAGTTCTGTAGATATTTGTGAAATCCATCTGGTCCAGTGTATCATTTAAAGCTCTCGTTACTTTGGAGATGTTGTGCTTAGAAGACCTATCGAGTATAGAAAGACCTACATTGAAGTCACCAAGTATAAGTGTATTATTATCTAAGTATTTCTTCACTTTGGTTATTAATTGATTTAAATATTGGGCAGCTCCCACATTCGGGGCATATATATTGAGGATTGTTAAGTCCTCTTGTTGGATAGATCCTTTAAGTATGATATAGTGTCCCTCTTCATCTCTCACTACAGTCTTCGGGGTAAATTTTAGTTTATCTGATATGAGGATGGCTACCCCTGCTTTCTTTTGGGGACCATTTGAATGGTAAATGGTTCTCCAACCTTTTATTTTCAGGTTGTAGGTGTCCTTCTGTCTAAAATGAGTCTCTTGTAGACAGCAAATAGATGGGTCCTGCTTTTTTATCCAGTCTGAAACCCTGCACCTTCTGATGGGGTCATTAAGCCCATTCACATTCAGAGTTACTATTGACAGATATGAGTTTAGTGTCATCCTGATATCTATTCAGTCCTTGTTTTTGTGGATTGTTCCACTGAACTTCTTCTTAAAGGGGAATTTTAAGAGTTCCCCCTTAAAATTTCTTGCAGAGCTGGTTTGGAGGTCACATATTCTTTTAGTTCCTGCCTGTCTTGAAAGCTCTCTATCTCTCCTTCCATTTTGAATGAGAGCCTTGCTGGATAAAGTATTCTTGATTGCATGTTCTTCTCATTTAGGACCCTGAATATATCCTGCCAGCCCTTTCTGGCCTGCCAGGTCTCTGTGGAGAGGTCTGCTGTTACCCTAATACTCCTCCCCATAAAAGTCAGGGATTTCTTGTCTCTTGCTGCCTTAAGGATCTTCTCTTTATCTTTGGAATTTGCAAGCTTAACTATTAGATGTCGAGGTGTTGAACGGTTTTTATTGATTTTAGAGGGGGGGTCTCTCTATTTCCTGGATCTGAATGCCTGTTTCCCTTCCCAGATTAGGAAAGTTTTCAGCTAGGATTTGTTCAAATACAGATTCTGGCCCTCTATCCCTTTCGGTGCCCTCGGGAACCCCAATTAAACGTAGGTTTTTCTTCCTCAGGCTGTCGTTTATTTCCCTTAATTTATCCTCATGGGGTTTTAATCATTTGTCTCTCTTTTCCTCAGTTTCCCTCTTTGCTATCAACTTGTCTTCTATGTCACTCACTCGTTCTTCCACCTTGTTAACCCTCATCATTAGGACTTCTAGATTGGTTTGCATCTCATTCAATTGATTTTTAATTTCTGCCTGATTGGATCTACATTCTGCAGTCATGAAGTCTCTTGAGTCCTTTATGCTTTTTTCTAGAGCCACCAGTAGCTGTATAATAGTGCTTCTGAATTGGCTTTCTGACACTGAATTGTAATCCAGATTTTGTAACTCTGTGGGAGAGAGGACTGTTTCTGATTCTTTCTTTTGAGGTGAGGTTTTCCTTCTAGTCATTTCGCTCAGTGCAGAGTGGCCAAAACAAGTTGTATTGGGAAAAGGAGAAAAAGAGAGAGAAAGAAGGAAAGAAAAGAGAAAAAGAAAAAAAGAAAAAAGGAAGAAAAAAAATTTAAAAAAGAGAAATAAAGGAAAAAAAGGGTGGGGGAAGGAAACAAATCAAAAAGCAAAAACAAAACAAAACAAAACAAAACAAAAAAAACAAAAAAATCCCCAAACCAACCAACCAACCAAACAAACAAAAAACACGGGGGCATATCTTCCGATTCTGTATACTTTAAGTCCCTTGACTTCCCCTGGAACTGGTCCGTCTAGCTGGTCTTCTGGGGGAGGGGCTGCTGTGCTGATTTTCAGGTGTTAGCACTTGGGGGAGCTGCTCTGCCCCCTGCCTGGTGCAGGGCTCAGTGGGGGTTGTTTACCCCGTGAGGCCCCAGGAGGAACAACCCCAGTGGCGGGGCCAGCTCTGCAGCCCTGAAGTCAGCCCCCGCAGTAACTCCGTGGCTCTCCGTCTGCAGGGCCTGGAGGCTCCCGGGCGGGGCCGCTGATCTGCTCAGCTCGGGGCCGGAGCGTCCTTGCTGTCCTGGGCCCTCCCGGCCTCTGCCTGTCCCGGGGGAGGCCGGGTCCTGGGCTGTGTCCCGGGCCCTGTGCTCCGGGGCCTGCGCTGTTGGATTCGCTCCCGCCCCGCAGCCCCCTCCGCGGAGCCGCCGCCCGAGCCCCTCCGAGCTGCTCCGGGTCCCGCCGTGCGCGCTGCAGCCCTTAAGGAGCTCGGCGCACTCTCCCGGGGCGCAGGTGCCTGCTAGTGTCCCAGGGAGCCCGAGGGCATCCCCGCTCTCCTGGGTCCTGCTTCAACTCCCTGCGGGCGCCTTTCTGCCCGGGAAGGTTGGTGCAGCTCCTGCTCCTCCGGGACGGGGCTCTCCTGACACTACCCCCTGCCTCAGCCCAGCTCCTCGTGGGGCCCCTCCCCCTCGGAGGCCTTTTGTTTCTTTATTTCTTTTTCCCCGTCTTCCTACCTTGATAGAAGCACGAACTCTTCTCACTGTAGCGTTTCAGCTGTTCTCTCTTTAAATCTCAGGCCAAATTCGTAGATTTTCATGATGATGAAGGTTATCTAGGTTATTTGGTGGGGACAGGTGATTTGGGGACCCTACTCCTCCACCATCTTGCCCCTCCTCTCTTTTCATTGTTTTCAAAAGTAACCCTATACCTAGCTATCACTTCTCATTTTCCCCATTTGGTCTTGTCCTAGGCAACACTAGTCTATTTGTCTCACTCTAGATTTTCCTATATAAATGAAATCATACAACATACAGTCCATAGTGACTGGCTTATATTAGCATAATATTTTCAAAGTTCATCAATGTGTAGCATGTATCAGCACACAATTCTTTTTTATTGCCAAATAATATTTTACTCCGTGGCTATACCACAGCTACCACAGTTAATTTATCCCTTCATCATTTGAGGGACATTTCCACTTTTTGGCTGCTATGACTAATGCTACTCTGAAGGTTCATGTACAGGATTTAGATGGGAAACTGAAGGAACAACAGGTTGCCCTGAAGGGTATCTACTGTTCTAAAATTTGATGTGATGGGAATCTCTGTCTAAGAGACAGAGATTTTTTATTTTTAAATTTCTGGGAAGTTTTTTTCCTTCCAGGAACTATAGCTAGAATCCCTCCCAGTATCTGGCATGGTTTCAGACATGTAGCAAATATGGGACTCAATAAATGTGCAGCGGGGCGCCTGGGTGGCTCAGTCACCTAAGCATACAACTCTCCATTTCAACTTGGGTCATGATCTCAGGGTTCAGGGATCAAGCCCCATATCAGGCTCTGCGCTCAGTACAGTCTGCCTGAGATCCTCTCCCTCTATCCCTCATTCTGTTCACTCTTTCTAAAATAAATTAAATAAAAACCTTAAAACAAAACAAAACTGAACAGAACTTCCTCTTGCATCACCTTTAATGACTTGTCCATTTCTCTCCTGATCTACAGGTATCTCCGATGAAGACATTATCAACATCACTCTTCCCACTGGAGTCCCCATTCTCCTGGAACTGGATGAGAACCTGCATGCTGTTGGGCCTCACCAGTTCCTGGGCGACCAAGAGGCCATCCAAGCTGCCATTAAGAAAATAGATGATCAAGGAAAAGTGAAAAAACGAGTGGAAAAATGAAGGCTTTCCATTTGCTAGCTAGGAATAGCAGCAAAAGAAGTGGCATGCAGTGTTTTATGGGTGCTGATCTCTCTTCTCTCTCTTTATTTTCCCCGGATTTTTCCAAAATGGGGCTATGGGGTAGAGTTTCTATAGGTAACTAGGTAACTTATGTTGCCCAGATAAAGGCTTTAGGATGCCTGAGTACTTTAAGTCTTATGAATGAAGTCTCCTGCTAGTCCTGTTTGAATTAGTTATTCACGGGGGCTAATTAGTAACCAGTGGGGCTTAATCAATGTCCTAAGTTTCTAAGACAGGAGAGTAACAAGTAGAAGTGAAGTTTAAGGTATTCATCATTCAATAAATCATTATTGACTCACTATTGACAGGCACTACTTATTCCAATAAGTAGTTCACTTTTATATTACTGAGACTTTCTGCAATGATAGTAAGTTAAGGTATGTTAGATAATAAACTCTACTTAAGTATTTATTACTAATTAGCCTTCTCCTCTAGGAAAAGGGATGCTTTGCTAGTTAAAACCAGAGGCCCATTAAATGGGATAAATCATAGGTAGGTTTCTCCACAAAAGCCAACAACAAACAATAAGGCCCTTTGCCTTGTCTCTAGTCCAGAGACATCCTTTCTTTGACGTTCGGTAGGATTCCCCTTTGGCTGCTAGAATTAGCAACATGGAGACAACTCTAGCTGTTTATATTCTCCTTTTGTTCTGTTGTATTAAACTTCAAGCTTTAGGTACTTAAAATTGGTTTAAAAATAAAGGTCTGTGACCGAAAACAAATATCTCCAAAGTGATAAACATTAGGTAAAGGCCTCTGAACTAGTCTTTGGTTCAAAATCTTCCTGTAACACTCAAAGAGTTACATGGATATTCTCTACAAATTGAACATCAAGGTTTGGGGAAAGGTAAGATATAGTGCATGTAATTTTATTCACATGAGCAGGGAAAATATGGTACATTGGGGCTTGTCATAAACATGTATTGTTCATCAGCCAAGAGCAAGTGTATATAACATAGAGCAGCATGGGTAGGCCATGGACAACATGATTACTTATCAATCTCAATAACACTGTTTTCTAGATTATATTTTTAAATCTCATGGTCATGTAAGTCATCATTTCTTTAAACTCTTACCTTATTTCAAGGCAAGTAACATGTATTTCAGTGATAAAGTCATGGGGGAAAAAATTCATCAATTTTTCATGGTTTTCCATTGGTGGATTAATCTATTTATATCCATTTTATAGTAAATGGCAATAGAAGAAAACTAATTCTGAAACCCTTGCTACTGCTTGGTCTCCTTTTGGTCCTTACTTTGGACTCTTTTTGCACACTGGCCAATGGAGATGGCTGGGAAGAAGAGCTGAAGCTGGAGTGCTCACAGCTGGCCACATTTGTGATGCATAAGGACATGGAATGTGGATGCTTTACATTTGACCAACACATGGTGTCTACCATAACCCTTCATTTTAGTCCAAGTAATATTCTTTAGAATTCAGAGATCAGATCTTCCTATAATTCCAAGCCTATGGCTAGGCTATACCTCAGACTGTTCTTTAACAGTTTCATCTCTGGAATTGAACTCTGATTTTTCTAACCCAATTGGTGACCATATCTTAATGCAACTCAAGAGCTTAGATTGGAGTCTTCCCTTGTCCTACATCAAGATGTTCACTCCCAAAGTACTGCCCACAGAATGATGTGCTTCTACACACAAAGCTACACTCACAACCAGTCATTTTGGAATCTTGCAGATTTCCTAAGATAGGGTTAAATTTTTGCTGATACTTTCTGATATAATTTGGTTTATTGTTTTTGAGATCTTGGCTGAAATAAATGAGATGCTTATGAAAACCTCATGTAAAATTATTTTTTTAAGATTCTATTTTTAAGGAACCTCTACATCCAGCATGGGGCTCAAACTCAGAACCCCAAGATCAAGAGGCACCTACTCTACTGACTGAGCCAGCCAGGTGCCTCAGGTTTTTTTAAAGACATATAAGATTATTTTTAACAATTCCAACACTTCAACTTTAGACCACCTAATGTACCTGTTTTCTTCACATGGCTTACAAGATAGCCAGAATTTTTGATGTAGGAATCTTGAAGGCTACTAACTGGAGCCAACTAGACATGTCTCCTCTGCCCAGGCTGACATGATTGTCCCAGTGTGGAACCAGTGTGCTAAGATGAGGGCCATAGCAAGATGCTCCTAGAGTTTTAATTTTTAAATATCTCAGGTGAATACTGTACCCCAGGACACCGAGAATTTACTTTTCCAAAAGAACGGACATTCTGCTTCAGAGAATGAAGGTTTTCTCATCATCTAATACTAATTTGAACATGGACAAGAAAGCATCCTTGGACAAGGATATGTTATGTCATGTGTTTTTCTTTGATAAGATGTGTAAGAAAGATTTCTGAATGAGATCTGCTTATTTCCACAGTAATGGTGGTGGTTATTTGTCTTCCAATCTGGGAAGCCTCCCCATGCTCTGTAGCTTTTCAGGGGCAAATTTATTTATTCATTTTTTTTTTTTTTTTGGTTGTGTTGTGAGAGCCTATTAAAACCAATCCCCAGTGGGCAGCACTTGGCCAGTCCAGTGGCTAAATGCAGAAATCCAACTGGTCATGTCGCCACCCAAGAAAAGAGAAGAGAGAGGTCAAGTACTTCCCCACACCTTCCTTCATGTAGTTAGAGTTCTTCGTTTTCCTGGCCCCTCACTGCTTCTGACAGAATGGGCTAGGGGAAACAGTTTTACTAGACAGAGGTTGCATCCTCCCTGGTGTCATTTTTAATTCATTTTCTTGCTCTTGCAAGCAACAGTCTATTCAAAGTTCAGCTTTCCCATTACCTGGAAAGCCTTTCCTATGTTCTTCTTCCCTCAGAAACATACCAAGATTGCCTCAATGTTGCAGTTCCTGATTATGTTTCCTGCTTTTGGGTTTTGCATAATTGGATTTTCCAAGTTTTTGGCTGTTTGTGGTATTGAATCATGCCTTGCCTCACAATAGATCTGGCTGTGGCCTGAGAGTTTTCCACATTGGACTATGAAGGGAATTTAAAACACTGATTCCAAGGGGAAAAATGAAACATCCAAAATATAAGCTTATTTTAATCATTCAATCTTCCTCCTACGACAAAGTTAGTTGGCCAAATAATAGGCAGAAATGAAAGTCACTCTTTTTCCACAATTGGTAATGTTTTATTTGTTGGAGGATAATCCAGCTATATAGTCTAACCTTTAAGACACTGGGACCTTATGTTGCCAAAAAATTGTAAGTTCCCTTGACAATTTTCTAAAGGTAAGCTAGGGTGTCACTATCTCTTCCTACGTATAGACAGTAGAGCCACATACTTCTTACTTGCTTTTTATTTAAGTCGGAGCTGGCCATTTAAGCTTACATTTACTCTGATTTGACAGGAATACATTAAAAAAACTTTTTATTATAAAAATCATTATGGACACCTGGGTTGCTCAGTGGTTAGCATCCGCCTTTTGCTCAGATAGTGGTCGCAGGGTCCTGGGATCAAGTTCCACATCGGGCTCCCCGCAGGGAGTCTGCTTCTCCCTCTGCCTGTGTCTTTGCCTCTCTCTGTGTCTCTAATGAATAAATAAATAAAACCTTAAAAATAAATTAAAAATATAAAAATCTTTAAACATCCACAAAAGCAGAGAGTGTAAATAGCACAAAGAACACTCATGCCTGTCTATCACCCAACTGCCACCTCTGTCACCTGTGACCACTGTTAGGTGTATCTCCCCTCTCTCTACACCGGCCCCCACTGGATTTTTCTGAAATAAATGCCAAAGATTAAGCAGTATAGATTCTGAAAGGAAAACAGCTTAAATAGTCTGCACAGTTTAAATGGAAGCCATCAATAGTCTCTTCTGAACTTTGTCTTTTTTTTTTTTTTTTTTTTGGTGCTTTAGAGAAACCACATGGCAGCCTTTGCTAAGTTGTCCAGTTTGAATCTTGGCTAGTATATATTGTCTGTATTACCTCTGGTTGCTGTCTAGGGACCTGTTAGTCTGTTATGTGTGGTTTCTGCTGAATAATGTGGGATGATTTGGTGACTCTGGTGTTAAATTCAACTGTTTTAAAGATGAAAATGTTCCTGAGACTACTTTAAATAATTCTGAAGCCAATTCCATAGATTTAAGAAATGAGCACATTTGCTGATGTTCTTGTGAATCAGGTTACTCACTATGGGAGAAGGGAGATAGAACACAGAAACAGATAAAAAAGAATGCTCTTTTATTGGTTTTGAACTGGAGATATTTATATGAAGGGGTGTGTGTGTGTGTGTGTGTGTGTGTGTGTGTGTGTGTTTTCTCTCCCTAACACCACCTTTTCTCACCCTCAACTCCCCATCCTCTGAAAGGACCTAGATGCAAAACCCTAGTAATAATGAGGACACCTACTGTCCTGAGCTTGCTTTCTAATTACTATTCCACTGAACCAGGGATGTTTGGGAAAATGGTCGATTCCAGGTTTGGGACAGAAAATATAAAGAAGAAAATGCCCAGAGACTGATGGGACACAAAAATTGCCTTCAAGTGCCAAACTTGGGACAATTTGAGATTAAAGACAAGAGTGATGATGATCACGAATAATGAAACATTTGTCTTAGTCTGCTCAAGCTGCTGTAACAGACAAGGTGGCTTAAACAACAAACATTGGTCACAGTGCCAGAGACTGGGACGTCCGAGATCAAGGAACTAGCAGATTTGGTGCCTGATGAGGGTCCTCCTCAGATGTTTTCTTGACAGACGTCTTCTTGCTCTCATGTGGTGGAGAGAGGAGGGATTGGGGGTGGGTCTACCCTCAAGACCTCATGTAAATCTGAGTATGTCCCAAATACCTCCAGACACCATCACATTTGGGATGAGGGCCTCGATATTTGAACTTTAATTGGCTATTTTAATTAAAAGTTAAAAAGGACATTTGGGGCCTGGAGATTATAAGGTGATGTGTCATGTCTGTAATTCACTTCTGAATGGTCTGGCCAACACAAGGTCCCTATATATTTAGAGAGAGACAGGAAGCAAATGTAGTAAATGTTATAATTGATAAACCGAGGAAAGCATGTATAATTTTGTACTATTGTACTATTCTTCCAGCTTTTCTGTAGGTTTTGAAATTTTTCAAAATGAAACCAGGAACAATAAAGTGACAGGAGGAAAAAAATTGACAAAGAAGCAATTAAAACAGCCTACATGTAGTGACTGGATAAAGGTGCTTGATTTCTGTGCTGTTTTGCTCTTCTTGAAATCTCAGTCCTTGTTAGGTAAGAGAAGAACTTCTCAAGCCTGTATTGTCAAGAAACAAGTTGTACACTCATTTCATTTCAATTATGTTTGGCACTGCAGTTAGGCATTACACCGACAATTAGCTTTTCTGGTGATAGAGCAAATCAAGAGCAGGATTATGGTTGCCATTACTTTGTAGCTGAACAAATAGTAACTGGAATTTCTTTCTCTTGATGCAAAACCTTCTATTTTAATCTCCTTTACTGCCTTGGGGTGGCATTCCTTCTTACTGTCACCATTTGGCTCCTGAGCCGTATGTAACGTCTGGGCCTGTTTCCTTGAATGTTAACTCTGTGCAGCAGCCAGCTTGCAGGTGTTCCTTGTGTCATTCATCTCAGTGTCCCAGTCCCTGCCTGAGTCCATGTGACTCTGAAGCAGCCTTGGTTTCTACTGCTATTCCAAACGTCCTTCTACTAAGACTGATGAGGGTCAAAGGCCTGCAGTGACTGGTTCTCATTGCCCCAAACAAAAGGCAAATGGATTGTGTTGGCACTAAAGATTTGCCTTTTATTCATCTTGTTATTGGCCACATAAGCCTTCAGTCTAGTCTCACTTAAAAAGCAAGGTTCATGGAGTGCTTGGGTGGCTCAGTCGGTTAAATGTCTGTCTTCAGCTTCGATCATGATCCTGGGATCCTGGGATCAAGCCCTGAGTCACGCTCCCTGCTCCGCGGGGAGGTTGCTTTTCCATCTCCTGTCTCCCCACTCGTGCTCTCTGCCTCTCTCTGTCCTTCAGATAAATAAAATCTTTCAAAAAAAAAAAAACAACAACAAAAGACAAAAAAAACAACAACAACACAAGATTCACGAAAGGGAAGAAAGGAAGCTGTTTTCATGAAGGAAGCTCTACCCATCAAGCCAGTTTTATTGCTTAACCTGTTCATGGATTTCTCTGCAAAGCCAAGTGTTTAAAAATTTCAGCATATCCCACCATATGACATAAACACATCTTCAAAGAACCAGTGCCTAGTTTCCAGTCTGCAGAATATAGATGCCCAATGACAGTAATTGTAGCAACCGTTGGCCAAGATGTCAGGTGGTCACTTTCTCAATAAAGCAACTGCAGCTGAAGGAGTTAGCTTGCTGCAGAGTTCACTCAAGAATTTTTCATGAATTCACTCTAGATGCATAGCTACTGAAAAGGGAATGTCCACCAACAATACTGCCTTGCATCCACTTGAGAGGAAACTTCATTTTATGTAATGTTGACCTAGGTTGGGAATGAGAGGTGGAGTTTTTATTAGTGAAATGAACCGCATAAAACCTACCCTGTTAGTGATCGGATTCTTTGGAGTAATTGAAGCTGGACCCTGGAGCAGAGAGGACAAAGTCCATCACAAAGTTAATGTGCCCATTGGCCACTTGAATCGAGGTTACTTAATCCATTCTGACACTTGTCCTGTATAATATCCCTTGGAGTTCTCCAGGCAGTCACTAGCCATGGGTTAACTAGTGAGCATTTTAATTTCTGAAGCGCACTAGGATTCTCAACTGGATTGTAGGGAATGTGATTTGTACCTGGATTCCAGGTTCTCTCCCAGGAGTCTTGGTACTTCATAATCTTTGTTTTTTAATCCTTACGTAATCTTTATTTCTTCACCCAGACACTGGGGGTCAGTATTTATTCATAAATGCCTCTGGATTAGACTGCAAACCTAGTTCTGACAATTTACAAGAGGTCATGGCCAAAGTGGCCTTTCTTTCTTTGATTATGTAACTGTTGAGCTCCGCTGATGTAAACATAAAATGTAAATATAGACATCATGGATCCCCATGGGACTGTAACCTGGGAAAGAGGCAGACATAAATAAATATAAACTTAGATTTTCAATCTAAAATATAAACTAATACCAAATCCTTACTGGTTTCTGGAGTCCTGCTGGTGTCTGGTAACAGTGGTCCTACCAATGCACTCAGATACTCAGCCAGCATCCTGCCTGTTGCCCTTGACTTTCCTTCTGATCAATTACAGAGTCCTGTTGATTCTCTCTCCTGGTTCCTTTCAAATTCATTTCTATAGCCTCCGTGCTGAGGTCCTGGGTCACATCTCAGCTTTTCTCTCTTTAGATATTTCAAAAATTGATTTCCCTCCTTCTACTTTTATTCTCCAATCCTCTTCAAAAATTTCTTGGGTGACTTTTCAGAAGCTCTGCCACACAGAACTTGATGCACAGTTTCAGGGGCACCAACACATTTGTAAGGATCTGCCTTTGCCTTCATTGTCTCTCCATCATATGCTCATTGCCTGCCTAGTATCTGCTCATCCCTCAGGACTCTTAGGGTGCCTTAGAGTCTCTGACTTACCTATGCCAGACCTCACTTGTCCCCTTGTCCCTTCTCTTTGCTGGCAGGAGAACTGAATGAATCCAAAGTCTTCAGCCTCATGAAGCTGAGTGCCAGACAGGGTCATGCAAACTTACTCCCCCCACATTTCAAAAATATATCCTCCTTGAGTCCTGGACTATTCATTTTTATAGATTCTTTAAAGTATTTCTTGTCTAGCAGATATATGATCTTAATCTGTACAGTGCTCTGTGGCTGTCTTCCCACTATGTCAGTCCACACAAGCAGACGTGGAAACCCTGCTGCTGGTGGACAGAAAGCTCAGAGCATAATAATGGTGTGGAAACAGGCTAGTGATTTGTATTCTTGCTTTTTACTCAAATTATAGAGTTAAATGTAGCAGTATAAATATTTTGAAAATAAATAGAGAAGATTCCTTAATCCTACCATCCTGAGAACTATTTCATTTATTTCTTTCTACATGCATTTTTCATATAGATTTATTCTTACTTTACATTATATTTTTAAAATCGTAAGTATTTTTCCATGGTTCATGGGCTTCAAACAATCTAAATATATGGATAAATATTGTTCCATCATTTGGATAGAACTTAAATGTCCCAACAAGGAATAAAATTAGATGTTTTCACAATCCTGCTGTAATAAATAATTCTGTTTATATAACTTCCCTATAGGCCCATCTTAAATGTATGTGAGTTTCGGTACAAGAGCACAATGGCAGCCTGCATGCTACTTGTCTAAATATTTTAAAATACCAATCAAGCTAACAAACAGATAAAATGTTTTGTATGTTTTATATAACTTGACAAATATACCTTCAAAACAAAAAGTATTTTAATATATGTAAAGACATTTTATATGATTGAAAGCCAGCAAGCATTAAGAATGGTTCTGGAAATCTCTGGAAAGATTTAGTGTATACTAAACCCTGAATAACACAACATGTATGTCAATGTGTGCTCATGTGCATATGCATGTGTGTGTGCTAAGGCAGAAAGGGGTATTAAAGAAGTAGAGAAAAGCTAAGGTCAGGGTAGGCTTGGCACAGTAATGAGCCATCATTACATAAACATCATAGAATGGGATTAGAGAAGCAGACAGAAGCTACATTGGGCCATGGTGAGAGGGATGGAAGTATAGGGAAGGTCTTCCAAGCAGAAGAGTGGTCTAGTGTCCCAAGCCCTTCTGGCCACAAAGAGCTCCAGCCATTTGAGCATAGTCTCTCCAAGGCAACATTTTACATTCCACTGTTGTGAAATATGATCCTTATGAGAATTGTAAATCCTATCATCTTTAAAGAGAGATTAAGGCTCCCAAATGTATGACTCATTGAGAGAACTGAAGGGAGAAATGGACAGCAATACAATAATAGTAGGAGACTCTAATATCTCCCCTTCCATTATGATAGAACAACCAGAGAGAAGATCAGTAAGGAAACAGAGGACTTGAACCAAACAATGGGACCAACTGGACCTAAGAGACATATACAAAATACTGCACCCCAAAACAGCAGAATACACATTCAAGTGCACATAGAACATCCACCAAGACAGACCACATGTTAAGCCATAAACTATGGAACTAGGAATCAATAGCAGAAAGAAAACAGAAAAATAACATAGAATATGAAAATAAATTCACTTTAAACAATCAATGAGTCAAAGAAGAAATCACAAGGGAATTTAGAAGAAATCTGGAGATAAAATTAAAACAGCATGCTGAAACACATGGAATACAATAAAACCAGTACTAAGAAGAAAGTTTATAGTGACAAGTGCTTATATTAAAAAAGAAGAAAGATCTCAAATCAACAACCTAATTTTACATCTCAAGGACTACAAAAAGGAAGAGCAAACTAACCCAAAAGCTAGCAGAAAGAAGGAAATAATAAAGATTAGAGGACAGATAAATGGAATAGAAAATAGAAGCAATAGAAAAATTAACAGGGCAGCCCCGGTGGCTCAGCGGTTTAGCTCAGCCCAGGGCCTGATCCTGGAGACCTGGGATCGAGTCCCATGTTGGGCTCCCTGCATGGAGCCTGCTTCTCCCTCTGCCTGTGTCTCTGCCTCTCTCTCTGTGTGTCTCTCATGAATAAATAAGTAAAATCCTTTAAAAAAATTTTTTTAATTAAAAAAATTTAACAAAGCCAAGAATTGGTTTTTTGAAATTATCAACAAAATTGACAAATCCTTAGCTAGACTCAGAGAAAAAGAAATGAGACTCAAATAATAAAATTAGAAATGAAAGAAGGGACATTACAACTGATGTCATAGAAATAAAAAGGGTTAAACAGACTACCATGAACAATTATATGCCAATAAATTGGATAACCTAGAAGAAATTGATAAATTCCTGGAAGCATACAACCTACAAACACTGACTTGTAAGAAATTTTAGAAATTGGAATAGACTTATAACTAATAAAAAATTTGAAGCAGTACTCAAAAGCCTCCCAACAAAGAAAAGTCCAGGACCAGAGGCTTCACTGTAAAATTCTACGAAATATTTATTTAATTATAAAGATCTTATTTATTTATTTACTAATGAGAGACAGAGAGAGAGAGAGGCAGAGACACAGGCAGAGGGAGAAGCAGGGTCTCTGGGAGGAGGCTGATGTGGGTCTCAATCCCAGATCCCAGGATCATGCCCTGAGCCAAAGGCAGATGCTTAACCACTGAACCCCGCCAGGCATCCCTCTATCAAATATTTAAAGAATAATTAATACCAATACTTCTAAAACTTTTCCAAAGAATTGAAAATGAGGGAACATTTTCAAACTCATTCTATGAGACCAGCATTACTCTGATGCAAATAAATAAATAAATAAATAAATAAATAAATAAATAAATACCACCCAAATTGGAAATAAAAAAAAAGTAGAATTATATCTGTTTCACAGGTGACAAAATTTTATATGAGAAAAGTATAAAGATTCCACAAAAAATCTTGAAACAAGAAATTATTTTAACAGTTACAGGATACAAAATTACACAAAAATCAACTGTTTCTATACACTAACCATGACCCTTCTGGAAAGAAAATTAAGACAACAAACTCATTTACTATAACATCGAAAAGAATAAAGTACTTAGGGATAAACTTAACCAAGGAGATGAAAATCTTGTACAGAATACTATAAAACACTGCTCAAAGAAATTAAAGATATAAATGTATGGAAAGACATTGTATGTTCATGGATTAGAAGACTTAATGTAGTTAAAATATCCATATTATCCAAAGTTATCTACAGATTCAGTGCAATCCCTATCAAAATCCCAATGGCATTCTTTGCAGGAATAGAATAAAGTATCCTAAAAACAAATCTCAAGGGCCTCACAATAGCCAAAGCAATCTTGAAAAAGAACATAGTTGGAAGTCTCACACTGCCTGATTTCAAAACATACTACAGAGGAACAAGACTTTGTAGGACTGCTATAAAAACAGGTCTAGAGACCAATGAAACAGAATTGAGAGCCCAGAAATAAAGCTTTGCATAATATAGTCAAATGATTTTTGATAAAGATGTCAAAACTACACAGTGGGGAAAGGACAGTCTCTTAAATGATATTGGGAAAACTGGATATCCACATGCAAAAGAATTAAGTTGGACCTTAAATAAAAATTAAAAATTAAATCAAAGTGGTTTGAAAACCTATCCATAAGACCTAAAATATAAAACTCCTAAGAGAAAATGTAGGGAGAAAGGTTTAGGACATTGGATTTAGCAATGATTTCTTTGGTATGACACTAAAGGCACAGGGAATGAAAGCAAAAATACTAAATGGAACTATATCAAGTGTAAAAACTTCTGTGCATCAAAGGAAACACTCAACAGAGTGAAAAGGCAACCTATAGAGTGGGAGAAAATATTTGCAAACCATTTATATAAGAGGTTATATCCAGAATATGTAAGGAACTTCTACAACTCAACAACAGAAAACTCAATATAAAAATGGGCAAAGAACTTGAATAGACAGTTTCCAAAGAGAATACACAAATGGCCAACACACATATGAAAAGATGCTCTATATCACTAATTATAAGAAAAGTGCAAATCAGGGATGCCTGGGTGGCTCAGTCAGTTAAGCATCTGACTCTTGATTTTGGCTCCATATCCGGCTCCCTACTAGGTATGGAGCCTGCTTAATATTCTCTCTCTCCCTCTCACCCTGCTGCTCCACACTCTCCTTCTCCCCTCTTTTCTTTTTAATATTTTATTTCTTTATTCATGAGAGATACAGAGAGAGAGGCAGAGGGAGAAGCAGGCTCCTCAGGATCATGACCTGAGCCAAAGGCAGATGCTCAACCACTGAGCCCCCCAGTCGTCCCTCTTTCCCCCTCTCTTAAACAAAAAAGAGAAATGCAAATAAAAACTACATTGGGATATCACCTCATATCCATTGGAATGGCCACTATCAAAAGAACAAAAAATAACAAGTATTGGCAAGGATGCAGAGAACTCTTTGGCACTGTTGGTGGGGATGTAAAATGATGCAGCCATTGGGGGAAAAAGTATAGAAGTTCCTCAACAAATTGAAAACAGCATTACCATATGATCCAGAAATCCCACTTCTAGGTATATATCCCAGAGAATTCAAACCAGGATATTGATGAGATATTTATACACCTGTCAATTGCAACATTATTCACAACAATCAAGAGATGGAAGCAACCCAAATGTTCACTGATGAATGCATGAAGAAAAGTGATATAAACATACAATGGAATATTATGCAGACTTAAAAAGAAGGACATTCTGTTACACACTACAATATGAATGAACCTTGAGGACATTCTGCTAAGTAAAAAGAAGCCAGTTATTAAAAGACAAATACTGTATGATTCCACTCAAATCAAATATCCAAAGTAGTCAAAATCATACACGCAGAAGTTAGAAAGGTGATTGCCAAAGGCTAGGTGGGGAGGGAACTAGTATTTAACAGTCATAGAGTTTCAGTTTTGCAAGCTGAAAAGTTCCAGGGATCCTACTGCACAACAGTGTGAATATACTTAACTAAACTGTACACTTAAATATGGCTACATTGGTAAGTTCAATGTCCTATGTTTTTATCACGATATAAAAAGAAATTAAGAGAAAGACTTCACTTCTATTTTTTTAAAAGATTGATTTATTTTAGATAGAGAAGCATGAAGGTGGGGGAGGGGTAGAGGGAGATGGAGAGAATCTCAAGCAGATTCCCCACTAAGCAGGGAGCCCACTGCAGGACTCAATCCCACGACTCTGAGATCACGACCTGAGCTGAAATCAAGAGTGGGACGCTCAACCAACAGTCATCCAGGTGTCCCAAGACTTCTACACTTCTAAATGCACTACTTCTGGAAATGATGTCATGAGAAGCATCACAATGAAATGAAAATGATGACTATTTTTATGACTCTTAAAGTCATGCAAAAATACTGTATCTGAAATCTTGCTTTTAAATTTTATCATACACTTATCATGAATTACTCCCAAAGATGACTCTCTAATGCAAAGAAAGCCAGGTCTTAGATCATGTTAAATCCTCACAGCAATGCTATGAGGACGCATTTTCATCTTACAGAGGAGCCTCAGAAAAGCTGAGTAACCTGCCCAAAGTCACAAAGCTAGTATATAGCTGCAGCAGGATTCAAATCCAGGCCTCTCTAACTCCACAGCCCATGCTCTTAGCCACTATTCCATACTGCTTAGTTTGAAAGCAATTTTTTTGGTAAATTTATTTTTTATTGGTGTTCAATTTGCCAACATAAAGAATAACACCCAGTGCTCATCCCATCAAGTGCCCCCCTCAGTGCCAGTCCACCCAGCTGCCCTCACCCCCGCCCAGCGGCCCTTCCCCAACCCCTAGTTCGTTTCCCAGAGTTAGGAGTCTCTCATGTTCTGTCTCCCTTTCTGATACTTCCCACTCATTTTTTCTCCTTGAAAGCAATTTTTAATTTGAGATGTCCATTTTAAATTGGCCAAAGAATAAGATTGTCCAAGGAAGCTATAGTGAGTAAATTCCATTTACATTCTCTTATACACTAATATGGTGCCACATAAACAGAACACTGAGTGGAGCTAGAGAGCTTAGGTTATTCACGCAAAATTGAAATGTTTGCTTTTTTCAGTGAGAGAAATAGAGTTTGCTTTCCTTCTTTCCTTAAACCATCTGTGTTGATATTTGGGGAGTCCAGAGCTTGTGTATTAAAGCCTCTCTGGATTATATGAATACATACATAGGAATAGGTGAACCAAACATTTTATTTGCCAAAAAGGAAAACAGAGATCACGTCTTCTTCAGTGTGGGGTATGTAAAGCCACAGTGCTGCAACCTTAGAAAACTATGTGTCTGGACGCCTGGGTGGCTCACTGGTTGAGCGTCTGCCTTTGGCTCAGGTTGTGATTCTGGGGTCTTGGGATCGAGTCCCACATCGGGCTCCCTGTGGGGAGCCTGCTTCTCTCTCTGCCTATGTCTCTGCCTCTGTTTGTAAGGTCACTCAGCTGAGAATGACACCCAAAGCACAGAATGGGATGGCTCCAGCAAGGACTCCGATGCCCCTGCCACTGGGCACAGATGCTGTAGCTCCCAGTGATGACGTGGGACACTGAATGTTAGCACATCTGCTACTGTTATCTCAATAGGCAATGGTCTGAGGATTGCAAAAATGGCCATAAAGTCTTCTTTTCTCCTGTATCCATCCTTCCACGCTCCTTTACCATCAAACTTAGAATGATCTCCCACCTGATTCTGGGTTCAGCCAATGGGATGGCAGAGAAGTGACCCTAGCAGAGACTTGAGAAACCTGTGCACTCTGGAGCTGGTCTTCTTTTGGAACCCTGAAGCCACCACGTGAAGAAACCCAAGCTTACCCCCGGGATGATGGGATATACAGGCACAGTCACTCCACTCCTGCTACCTGAACCTACAGCTTGACAACCACCAGACATGTATTTTGAGGCCAACTCAGATCTTCCATCTATTAGGCAACTTGCCAGTTCACCATGGACGCATGAGTAAGCTCAGTGATGGCCAACTAAGCTGGCACAGACCACACAGTCTGGCCAACCCACAAAATCACTAGCTAAATAAATGGCGGTTATTAGAAGTCATTACGTTTGGGCTATCAGCAGCAAGTTACCTGATATTAGTTTACTAAATTCTTTCACATACCTTATCTCACTCTACTCTGCTCACAATTCTCTAAGGTGGGAGAAGCAGGTACATTGTCCACATGTTCCAACGGAGAGGAAATTGAGCCCACAGAAGCTTACTGATTTGCCAAATGTAAGACTGCCAGTAAATTAAAAAGATGGATTTAGAATAGAGGTTTCCTTGACCCCCTACTCAAAATATACACACCGACCATATTGTTTTGTTTGAAGCAAAGCAATAGTACAACATGGCTTCTGCTTAGCCAATGGTTCTGTTAACATATGCTTATGTCTGCTGATTATCATCTAAACTCTTAAAGTTCAAGAGGGGATCCCTCTGTCAAAATCTGTTCCATCAGTTAGCGACAACTCTCAAGTAGGCAGACTGGGCTGGAGTTTTCAGGTGATCACAGGAATAAGCAGGCAAATACCTCCTGTGAAGAGCATACTTTGAGGAAATCATTTTTTTTTAAATCAATATTTCTTAATCTCTGTGGATCTGCTAAGGTCTCCCACTTGCTGATAAATTCTTACAGAAGCCAATGTAGGTAAAAGGACTGAGCATGTTACAGGCAAAGATCTTAGGATGGAATCTTGGGCAGTACCAATAGGAAGGCAAGCTCTTGGTTCTGTTAAGGAGCTTAACTCAAGTTTGTCATTAGCTATGGTTCGAGGAGGAATGTGCATAACGTTATGAAGTAGGAATAATAAAATACTGTCGATGTTCATTAGCAGGGTTCACAAAAGCTTTCATGAGGGACACAGCACTGAAGCCGGGCTCTGAGGATTGCAGCAGAAGGATGGGAGGGTAGGGAGGTGAACGAGTCTGGCAGGAGGCTGGCTAGCTAGAGGGGTCTGAGAAAGTGGGAAGACCCAAATAGACTCAGGTAAGATTTAAGCAGGAATGACCAGAATAACCTTAACCTTGTTTCTCTGACTAGAAAAGAGACGTGGTTCAAAACGCACCAATTATAGGATTTGCTAGTGATCAGAATTCAATGAAACAGGTACTAGCTTATAGTCTAAAGAAGAAAGAAAGGGGCTAGTGTAGGGAAACCTAATGAATTTTGAGTATGTTGGGCTGGAGGTATCAGAGATAATCTTTATGGGCACGTCTGTGACTAGTGAAAACAGCCCTGGACCACAAAAGAGAAGCCATTGGGTTCAGCTCAGCTGTGATTCCTACCCTGTAGAGTTTTGTGAGAATGGAATAGGATAATATATCTACATGTCTAGCAGAGTGCTTGGCCACAGAAGAGAGTTTAAATTACCATTCAGCTCCTAGAATAAACAGTTTCCTTACCCACATTTTTCTTCTCCCTTGGCGATGGGGAAGCCTGACTTTGAATGTTTCCTAGGATCAGCCAAGACTACCTGAAAGACTTTTGCCAAGTACCCATCATCATGAATGGGTTGGGAACCCTGTTCTAGAGAAGACAGTATGGTGGTTTTTAAACAATTAAAAATAGGATCACAATATGATTCTGCAATTCTTACTTCTGAGCATATGGCCAAAATAATTGAAAGTAGGGTCCTGAAAAGATATTTGTACACCCATGTTCTTAGCAGGATTATTCAAAATAGCTAAAACATGGAAACAACCCAAATGTCAATTGACAGATGGATGGATAAACAAAATGTGGTATGCACATACAGTGCAGTGTTATCCAGCCCTAAGAAGGAAGGAAATCCTGACATATGTTACAATATGGATGAACTTTGAAGATCTTATGCCAAGTGAAATAAGCTAGTCACAAAAAGACAAATACTATATGATTCCACTTATATGAGAATTTAGAATAGTCAAAATCGTAGACACAGACAATAGAATAGTGTTTGCCAGGAGCTGGGGGAAATGGGGAGTTAACATTTAATGGGTACAGAGTTTCAGTTTTGGAGGTAGTTGGTGGGTGACGACACAGCACCACGTGAATGTACTTAATTCTACTGAACTGTGCAATTTAAAATGATTAAAAATACTAACTTTATATGTATTTTACCACAATAATTTTTTTTTTTCTGAAAAAAATCACATGGTCTGGAGAGCTTGGTAAAATATAGAATCCTGGGCCTCACCACCAGAGGTATAGGTTCCATAGCTCTGACGTGGGGGCTAAGATTTGAAATTTCTAACAAGCTTTCAGACAATGCTTGATGCTGCCCAAACCTGGCAGTACTTTGAATAGCACTGCCCTAGGGGAAAACAGTTTAACAATAAGGAAGGAATTTGAGTCACCAAATGATCTTATGTAACAGGGAAGACAGAAATCAACTCCCTTAAGTGTGAGCGTGAGTATGCCTTTTTGTCATCCAGCCTAGCTTCCATCCTAATTCAGTTGGTACTCAATAATTGCTTGTTGGGGCACCTGGGTGGTTCAGTCCGTTAAGCTTCTGCCTTCAGCTCAGGTCGTAATCCCAGGGTCCTGGGATTGAGCCCCACACCAGGCTCCCTGCCCAGTGAGGAGTCTGCTTCTGCCCTCCCCACCCCCACATCCCCTCCTCCACTTGTGCTCTCTCTCCCTCGCTTGCTCTGTCTCAAATAAACAAATAAAATCTTTCAAAATAATAACAATTGCTTGTTGGATGACTGAATAAGTGAACCACTGTGTTCACAGGGCAAAAAGTCACAGATTGGTCTGGGCTGCTTGGTTCTTCTGGATCCACTCCCCTCTCTTCCTACATGTGAGTTCCAGACTCATTCTGACAATGAATGGACTAAAGATGGATAGCTGGGGTGTGGCCAAGGGCAGCCGTGCTTCTCTGCAGGAAGACACTCCACGGTGAAAAACTCCTACTTCTTGGCTCCAAGGGCTGCTTGCTGCTGCACACACCCGGCCCTCTGCGCGGGACAGGTTGTTGCTGATCCCCTATGCCTCCAGCTGCCACCCCTTCCCACAGACAGTTGAAGGACAGCTTATCTCGCAGGGCATGATGGGTGCACAGACTTGCTGAAAGAGCTTGATTCCAAGTCCATGAGATGAAGAGACTAATGGGCAACGTCAGACTGGGGAGGCGCTGCTGTGGTGGGAAAGAATGCTGGTCGCGACCACTTCCTTCTCTTTATTCTGCATAGCAGTTAAATGCTGGCCTTGCCCGAATATCATGCTGAGACCTGGACCTCAGTAAGTCCAAAACACACACCCTTTTCAGAAATGTGTAATGTCATCACTTCTTGACCAAATGACTCCAACCACAGAGAGGCGCAAATTTTCCATTGGGATTCATTCTGCTGCTCCCTTTTGGTGAGTATGCTCTTTCCATCTTGCCTTTGAAACCCCAATTCATTATCTGAAATATAGGTTTTTAAAGTAAGCTTGTTATTAAACATACATATCTCGCCCCTGTCTTTCTCACTCCACTTTATGGATTTGAGAACTGGGACATAGAACAGCCGATGGCTTAGAAAAGCTAAATTCGCTTTTTATTTGGACCATGGACCATAATCTGGGCTTTGAAGTCTAAAGAGCTAGGATTACCGGCCCTCTCCCCAACCCTCAGTATGGCCAGACCCTGATGCAAAAAAGCCAGGAACCTCATTCCCCAAGCACAAGCAATCCAAGACTTCCAGTTTCTGGTTGCAGTTGAAGGCTAGTAAATTTGGAGAACAGAATGGAACTGTTTCTTGTACAGGCAAACAACTTGTAATCATTAAGAAGCATGAAGCTAATGAAAAGCAATTAGTCCAACGGCAAGTCTTGCCGTAAGTTTTATCCCCAAAGTGAACGCATGATACAGGCATGATTCTTGATTTCAGATAAAACAGAAAACATGGAGCTATTATTAAATACAAAGTAAAACGACATGAAAAAAAAAAATGCCAGGAGATAGAAGGAATGCAAGCAGGAGCCCTGGGGCGGAGGGAGGGAAGAGCTAGCTGGAGAAGGCGGATGTGTGGGGAGGGCCAGGGGTGAGGGGCACTGGGCCAAGTGGAGTCAGTCTCCTGGCTGGCGGCTGGTGATGCTGAGGGGCCAGGGGCAGAGCCAGCTCCCCTCCCCGCCCCCCCCCCCAGGAGTCCTGAGCTTGGGTCTCTGCAGCTCTGGCCAAGCCCCTCAGCCTCCCCACCCTGCTGCCCCTGCCACAGGGAGTCACATGGTGCCCTCCCCTTATGGAGCAAGAAATAAAGAATGACTCCTCATTTCCTGGAACACTTGAGACCACAGGGGAGTTGGCAGAGGCAGGGGAAAGTTAAGATTTTTGGTGAAATGGGGGGCAGGGTGAGAGGACACTGAAACTACCTATGTATCTCTCGCTACCGGACAGATTTCTGGCAAAATGCATGCTTTTGAGATAGCCTGTGGTTGAGAAATCAGCCAAGGATGCTTTAAGTTCTACTCATGGAACCAGACTGCCAGGGAGGGATTTCTTCCTTTGGGAAATCAGAATATAATTTGGCCTCAGGCCACCTTCAGTGTACCTTGAATGAATACCTAATATGATCACAAAATCTTTCCAACCACTAAGAAAAGGGGGTCTTCCCTTTTTTTTCCGACCCCAGATGCCTGAAATTCCTCTAACACGGGACAAAGAAGTCTTTATGAAATCATAAAAGATGACATTCTAAAAGTGAATACCACTAAGGAACAGAGCCTACCGAAGACGCTCATCGGCAGTGGAAAGGTAGAACACGGAGCAACAGGTGAAAATTATTGGCAGCAGATTTCCCGGTTTTGCTAGAAGGGGCCCTACAGAAGAGGAGGGGTTTATGTTGAAGAAAGACAGAGACTTTGTTAAGTTACTGAGCAGCTGATTGTACGAAGGGCTGGCCTTGTTTATCTTCAGATGGGGTGGAGGAGAGAGGCCTTTCAAGCTGGGAGTGAAGATATCCTTGTCTCATGGGGCTGTTGACAATAGATAATCTTTTGTGTGCTTTAGGGAGATTTGGACACTTTCTTCTTCATGTTCTCTGAAAAGCATTATTTGAGCCTTCCGTAGCAATGAGATATATGCGTACACGAGACAGTCGGTGGCACAGCACAGTGAGATGCAAAGGGCCTGGCCTGGAAGCCCAAGATTTGCCTTCTACCCCAGGCCGTTGCCACAAACTAACTAAATGACCTGTTACCAGTTACTTCATCTGCGATGCCTCTTCGTTTTCCCAGTTCGTGCCCTGGATCGGGGTTTCCTTCTTTCCAAATCAGGAGGCTTTCTTTGAAAGCAGAGAGCGGCTGCAGTGGAAGTAGAGGAGGGCTCCTAGAACCCTGCCCATCTGGCTCCCTACTTCCTGCCCCCCCAAACCCCGCCTGTGAGCCACCTCAACAGAATCCCCAATAGTTTGAACCACACTGCCTGAGATGGTGGCTCCTGTTTCCAGGAGCTTGTGAAAGAGTAGCTTCTGCTGGAGGAGTGTCACAGACCGGCTTGGAGAATCTGGCAATCCCGCTCTAGACTGAGATCCCATGGGATCCCATGAGCCTTGTTCTGCCCAGGGGCTGTGCCTGGGAGTCAGAGGGCCTTGAGATTCCCTCAAGAGGTAGATCACGTCTCTCTTAGCAGCACAGGCTGCCTGACTATATTGGAGGGTCTAGGAATTTCTTATTAACAATTCTCTTATTAAAACAGCTATACAAAAACAAACAAAAAATAAATAAATAAAAACAGCTCTACCAAAAACCCCAAAAAGCAAACAAACAAAAAACCCAACGCAGCTCTACCCATTGCATCTTCAATTAATGAGTATGTAATCTGCCTTCCAGTTCGGCTCCTCCTTACTCGCCCAGGCTATCTCTTGTCCTTTTTCATCTCTGCCATCCTGCTGGAGCCTGATGATAAATGTCCCATGTGTCATAGGTGACTTACATGGTTAGAATGACATACTCCTTGTCTTACCTGACAAAGTTATCATCCATCTGCACCCCACTCCCGGCAGACACAGAGAAAACGGAGGTCAGTGCTCTTGTCCTGAAAATTATGAAGCTGGAGGAAATTAGAAATGACACAAAAAAATAAGAAGCGATGGAACCAGTTCCTTACGTCTCCATGAAAATGAAAGGCATGTCCAAAGCCACATCGCATAGAGGAATCCCAGCAGATCCTTACGCCCTGGAGTGGGGGGGGAGAGAAGATGGTATTTGAGAAAACTTGCTCTGACAAAGAGATGGTAACGGGCTCAGGGCAGGGAAAACTCAAAGCAGGGAGATGGGTGGTTGCATGAACCCAGACCCTGGGTGCGGTGCAGATCAGTGCTAGGAATGAGGGCTCTCCCCTCTGAGAGCAGCACCAGGCAGTGGGAAGAACTTGGTCTGGGAGGGGAGCCTGGGAGACCTAAGAGCAGGGCTGCCACCTGTCCTGCCCTCAACCTCTCAATGAGAGGCTTTTAAAACGAGGGGTGGGCCCCCATAGTCTGTGAGGACCTCCCTGAACCATAGAGTCCCTGGCTGTTCCCCCTTCATTGGCCTTTGTGACCCAGGCATGTTTCCCTGCATTCTCTGCATGTATTTTAGCTTGCCCTTCCAGATCCTTCTAGACACTTCCCACGTTGATGGTTGAAAGTCATTAGAGCAGTCCCCAGTGGCTGAAAGTCCTACCTAGAAAAATTATGCAATAGTAACTAGCACTTGTGTGCAACTCGTTCTGGGCAAGTCTGGCTTCGTTGCTTTACATATTAACAACATAGGGAGTACATGCCATTATCATTCTGATGTTACAGGTCAGGAAACTGAGGAACAGAGCAGTTAAGTAAGCTGCTCAAGGTCACACAGCTGCAAAACCTAGGCAGTTTGGCTCTGGAGCCCATGGGTTGGTTAAAAAGCCTCCTTCACCAGCTCTCCCTCATAAAACATACAGTAATAGGAGTGATACAATAACATATATGGTAACTTCTTGACTATTCTGAACAAGAAGAGTTTTGAGCCCTTAAGAGCAAGCTGATGCCTCCAGGGGCTGGCAGGGGTGGGGGGCAGTCGGGACATCTCAGAGTGTGCTGGGGCTTTGGAGGATGGCACAGCTACTGTGTACATACATTGCTGCCCCTGTATCTGCTTCTCTCTGCAAATTAACAGCAACAAAGAAACATGCTCGTTCGCAGCTTTAAAAAGGAGCTCGGCAGCTACAGGAATCTGGAAATAATACGCTCTTAACTCAAAGGACTGATGCATTGGTTTAAAAGGGGTTGACTTTAAAGCTGGTATGTGAGTTTACTGGGGCCGTTGGCAGGGATGCTAACAATTTATGGAACGCATTTTTGGAAAGGATTAGGGGAAAAAGCATGTTGTATCTTACAAACCCCGAATGAGGCGTACAGCTCCAAGGGGTGAGCATTCAGGATCAAGCTCGCAGTGTGCATCGTTTTTGGGGGAATACGTTTGACTTCTCTCCTCTCCTTTTCTTTTGCAGGTCTTACCCAAAGGATCAGATTCAGGCCATACCGGATGTGCCCAAATCATTTCCATCTGATGTCTGGGATAGCCCGGGAGGCCTGGCCTCGAGGAGCAGTTCCCCGTGACCCCACGAGAACTGGTCAGTTGTTCCTGTGCAGGCTGGGCCCAGGCCCTGCTGGTTTTCTTCTGACAGCCGAGGCTTCCAATTGGGCTGCTGTTTACATTCTGCCTGTGGAGTAAACTGAGGGAAGAAAAGCCCTTCAAAAAAATTTAAAAAAAAAGAAAAAAGAAAAAAAATGAGTGAAAATATCAGTGAGGGTGACAAAGCATGAGAGACACCTAACTCTGGGAAATGAACAAGGGGTAGTGGAGGGGAGGTGGGCAGGGGGTTGGGGTGCCTGGGTGATGGGCACTGAAGGGGACACTTTGGCGCGATGAGCACTGGGTGTTATGCTAAATGTTGGCAAATTGAACTCCAATAAAAAAAAAATTAAAAAAAAAAAAAGAAAAGCCCTTCACTCCGGTTGTTTCCCTCCCAAAGTCTCCCTCCCCCCAGTATTGATGACGTGCTTCCTGCAAAGCAGAGGTCGTTTACACAGATGGGTAAACCAAGGCACAGAGCAGTAAGCTGCTGTTTGATTACTGTATAACAGAGGAAAGGACGTCTCTCCATCCGAAACTAAACCTGTGGAAGCTAAGCAAGTGGTTTTTTGTTTGTTTGTTTGTTTGTTTGTTTTTAAGAGAGTGTTAAATCAAAAGGAAAACACTAGACTTTGTAAAGAATCCCTCTGCCACTATTTCTGGGACTTCTGCTTGGACCCCACCTGCCTGGCCCCAGGGCTTCACTGCTCCCCAAGATACAGAGAGCCCTTTAGTTCCTTGTTCACCTCTGCATTAGTTAGGCACGATCAGACAACAGACACCTGGCAGAGAGGATTTCCAGCTGCTTCTGAAGGGCAGCAGTGTTCGCAGCAAGGATGGGGGCTGGACAAGCTAGTGTTTAACAGGGAGGCACTATCGACCCCGAAATGGGACAAGGAGCCGTGACTGCAGCCCCACGGCACCAGGCCAGGCCCACACAGGACCGCTGCCTCTGCTGGCTTGTGACATCACAGACGGTGGTTCTACCCCAGGAGGGGCCCTTACACATCCCTGGCATATAGCCCTCTAGGTTGTTTTTTAAAAAGGCTATTTTGGGGGGAATCCCCAGGTGACTCAGCAGTTTAGCGCCTGCCTTCCGCCCAGGTTGTGACCCTGAGGTTGCAGGATCGAGTCCCGCATCCCTCATCGGGCTCCCTGCATGGAGCCTGCTTCTCCCTCTGCCTGTGTGTCTCTGCCTCTCTCTCTCTCTCTCTGTCTCTCATGAATAAATAAATAAAATATTTTTTTAAAAAAAGGCTATTTTTTTAGGGCAGTTTTAGGTTCATAACAAAACTGAGAGGTGGGGCAGAGATTTCTCTTATACACCCTGTCCCCACGCATGCCCCCCATTATTTACATCATTCACCAAAGAGATATATTTGTTACCAAGAATGGACCTACCCTGACACGTCGTTATCACCTAAAGTCTAAGACCCAAAGTGTTAGGCTTTATTCTTGGTGTGGTGCATTCTATGGATTTGAACAATGTGTAATGACATATATCCATCAGTATAATATCACATGGAGTATTTCCACTGCCCACAAAATCTGTGCTCTGTGTAAACATCCCTCATTCCGTACCCCCCAAGCCCTGGCAACCACTGATCCTTTTACTATCTCCATAATTTTGTTCTTTCCAGAATGTCATATGGTTGGAATTCAAGTTGGCTTCTTTCACTCAGTCATATGCATGTAAGTTCCCTCCATGTCTTCTCATGGCTTGATAGCTCCTTTCTCTCTCTCTCTCTTTTTTTTATTGCTGAATAATATTCCACAGGCTGGATGCACCACAGTTTATTTGCCCATTCACCCACTGAAGGACATCTTGGTTGCTTCCAAGTCTTGGAGGTTATGAATGAAGCTGGTATAAACATCCATGTGCAGGTTTTTGTGGGGGCGTGTTTTCAACTCCTTTAGTTCAATATGGAGAAGAGTGGTTACTGGAGCACGTGGTGAGAGTGTAATTAATTTTACAAGACACTGAATGCCAAGCTGTCTTCCAGAGTGGCTGTACCATATTTTGCATTCCCAGCAGCGAAGAATGAGAGTTTCTGTAGCTCCACATCCTCACCAGCATCTGGTGGGGTCTGTTGTTCTGGATTTTGGTCAAATAGATGTATAGTGGCATCTCATTTGCATTTCCCTGATGTTATAAGCATCTTTCCATCCATATGCTTATTTGCCATCTGTATGTCTCCTTTGGTGAGGTGACTCTTTAGGTCTCTGGCTCACTTTTAAATTGGGTTGTTTGTTTTCTTATACTTGATTTTTAAAAGAGTCCTTTGTCTACTTTGGATAATATTTTGGATAATAGTCCTTTATCAGATGTGTCTTTTGCAAATATTTTCTCTCTGTCTGTGGCTTGTTTTCTAATGCTCTTGACAGGGTCTTTCACAGAGCAGAAGTTTTTTTTTTTTTTAATTTTAATGAAGTCTGGCTTATCAATGATTTCTTTTATGGGCTATGACTTTGTTGTTGTGTCTAAAAAGGCATTACCATTCCCAAGGTCATCTAGGTTTTCTCCTCTTTTATCTTCTAGGAGTTTTATAGTCTTGAATTTTACCTTTAGTTCTATGATCCATTTTAAGTGTAAGGAATTTTTATGAAGGCTGTAATGTCAGTGTCTTAGAGTCATTTTTTTGCATTGTGGCTGTTTGGTGGTTCCAGGACAATTTGCCAAAGAAACTGTCTTTGCTCCCTGTATTGCCTTTGCTCCTTCATCAAAGATCAGTTGACTATATTTATGGGGGCCTATTTCTGGTCTTTCTATACTATTCCACAGATCTATTTGTCTATTCTTTTCCCATTACCACCCTTTGGTATTGACTGCTGTAGCTTTATAGTAAGTCTTGACATTAAGTAGTATCAATCCTCCAACTTGGTTTTTCTTCAATATTATGTTGGCTCTTCTGGGTCTTTTACATCACCATATAAACTTTAAAATCAGTAATCATCCTTGCCTTGTACCTGATCTTAGTGGGAGAGCTTTAAGTTTTTCACTATTAGGTGTGATGTTAGCTGTAGGATTTTTGTAGATGGTATTCATCAAGTTGAAAAAAATCCTCTTTGTTACTAGTTTATTCAGAGTTTTTATCATGGATTGGGGTTGCGTTTTGTCAAATATATTTTCTAGTGCCAAATGTATTTTGGCAGTTTTCTTCTGCATCAATTGATGTGATTATATGATTTTTCTTTTTTAGTTCATCGAAGTGATAAGGTATTTTTAATAGAAAACTTTAATACTATGAAAAACATTACTTTTAAGAATAAAATATTTCCATCATCTCTGATTCTTTGTTCTTGCTATTCAGATGGAGAGACTTTTTTAAAAAGATTTTATTTATTTATACACGAAAGACACAGAGAGACAGGCAGACATAGGCAGAGGGAGAAGCAGGCTCCCTGGGATCATGCCCTGAGCCAAAGGCAGACACTCAACCACCGAGCCACCTAGGCATCCCTAGATTGAGAGACTTTATAGAGAGATGTTTGTTTTCATGTTACACAGAATAATCTACTTACTACATTTTCTAAAAATCAAATCACATGAAAAAACCATTTATTGAGCATCACTTATGTGCAAGATACAGGTGACAAGACATCATGTAGCAAATCCTTATAGTAGTATTTAAACTTTCTGCTTTGAAATCACTTTAGAGGCTTCAAAGGAGTTACAAAACTAGTTCAGAGGGTACTTTTATCCTGCTTTCCCCAGTGACAACATCATACACAACCATAATATTTATTGAAACTGGGTGAGAAAAAAATGGAAGCTTGGGAAGCCTGGGTGATTTGCCCAAAGGCACATGGTGAGTGAAGTAACTTGGTGTCCCCCAGCTGGCACAGTCCCCGGGGGCAGACAAAGTGTAGTTGGCCAAATCAAGGTTCTGTTTGAGTCTTATCTCTGTCACTGATGAACTGAGTGACTTCAGACAAATTCCTTAAATTTTGTTAGCAACAGCTTTCTTACACATACAACTGAGATAATAATAATAATAGCATCTAACTTAAGGGGTTTTTCTAGGTGAAGTTGTATGCAAAATGCTTGGGACAGTGCCTGACATATAATAAGAATCCACATTCATTGAAGGCTTTTCTGTTCCTGGCACTGATCTAGTGCTTTCCATGCTAAACTATTTGATCCCTATAACAACTCTAGAACATCTCACCACGACTATCTTCTAAATGAGGAAATGAGACACAAAGAGGTCATAGACCTAGTGACAAACAGGGCTGGGACTCAAAATTAGGCAGTGTCGGCTGAGATTTCATGCTTCCAGCCTCCCACAGTCAAGACTTAATGAGCAATTGCAATTCCAGCACAATGGCACCCACCTGGACTCTGGCTGGCTGCGCTGGCTTCTGTGAGCCAGTCACCGGTGCCACCTGTGTGTGAACTTGAAGCCAGGCACAGAAGCAATCCCAAGGCACTTATCATTGGGCCATCATAAGCTTAGTGGTTAATGAGCTACTGGACTCACTTCACTAAGTGCTTGGGCTTCAAAGGAGCTCCACAATCATCCAATCCAAGGATCCCTACATTTCCATTATCAGAAATGCCTTCATTACCTTCTTCCTTTTCTCCTCCTCTTGCGCTCCCTTTGTATCAAAAGATTTTGCCATCAAAATCAGATATTTATTAATGAGCTGGGCTATTTTTCCTCTTTAAAAAATGGATCAAAGATATGTGTGATTACCAAACTTGAGATACTGAGCAGCAAAGGGTAACCAATGTCATCATGCAGGGCTAATAAAATTCTGCCCTGAAGAAAACAAAATTTGACCTTTTAATGAGCCTACACAGGCTTAGCAGGCAGGGGTAGGACTTCAATGTGATTTTTAAGAGTATTGAAAATAGTCTGAGGACTCCTAAGGGTTTAGGAATCCCAGGGACTTAATCCAGTCCCAAAAGATCCTAAAGATTTCAGAAAATCCCCTATAAAATGTAAATAAACTTTGTTATGTGTGCTGTATGTTGGCCTCAATCCCTTTTTCGATACCTTAATCCCATTTTGATATTTACACAGGAATCTCTAAAATTTAAGGGTATCCAGTTGCATTAAAATATTTCTGTGCACATATGGTACCCAGGTGCAAAATAAATATAGAAATAATTATTTTAAAATAGCGGCATATAGTTTTTTTCCCCTTGGTCATCAATTTCTGTCTACCGACCCACATACTGTCAGCCTTTTTCCCTGTCCTAGCCAGCTTGCCATATTCACTTCTTTGCTATTGAGTTATAGTCCAAGAAACTCTTAGTAAACACGTACTGTATCAGTCAGGGTTCTCCAGAGAACAGAATCAATGGTGTGTGTGTGTGTGTGTGTGTGTGTGTGTTTGTGTATGTGTGTGTGTACGTATACACATACACAGAGTTAGAAATAGAAATAGATCTGTTTTAAGATATGAGTTTGCACAATTGGGGCAGGTGGTGGTGGACAAGTCCAACATTTGCAGGACAGGCTGGCAGGCTGGAAGTTCCGAGGACTGATGTTAGCAGCTTGAATCTGAAGGCATTCTGGAAGCAGAATTCCTTTCTTTTCCAGGGACTTCAGGCTTTTCTCAAGACCTTCAACTGATTGGATGAGGCCTGCCCACATCTGGCAAAAATGAAAAAAAAAAAAAAAGTGAGCCAAACAAAATTTTCCTTCCTCCCTTTTTCCAGGTGGCTCTTTCACCATGAACCTAAGTTGCCTCCTCCACATTAACATGAAATAGAAATAAGACCAAAGGAATGGTCGGCTACAACAATGAATGTTTTCAGTCCTAGATACGGAAATCGCCGTTTAAGTAAAATAATGCATATGGTGGGACATCTTGGTGGCTCAGTCAGTTAAGTGCTTTCGGCTCAGATCATCATCCCGGGGTCATGATTGGGCTCTCTGCTTAGCGGGGAGTCTGCTTCTCCCTTTCGCTCAGCCTCTTCCCCACTGCTCATGCTCTGTCTCTGTCTTTCTCTCAAACAAATAAATAAAATCTTAAAAGAAAAATAATGTATATAGCAAATTATGAAAAAAACTTTCAGAAAATAATTTTTACTCTCTTGAAATATTAGAAAAGCAGAAGAATAAAGATGCCCTATTCAAAAAGGTAAGCTTCATCAATAAAGAAGGAGAGGAAGGTACAGGATTGGAATGCTGGGAGGACAGGAGTCCACAGATGAGGATTCTGGCTCAGAGAGGCTATTTGTGTCATAAGGTCACACACCTAACGGGTAAAAGTAAGGGAAAAACATTATCCTGACAAGTGCTTGCTCCTCTACCTAATGTTGCCATTTAGATTTTTGGACACTGTTTATCCATTTTGGAAACTTAATCACCAACATAATGGAAATTTCTGGAATCTCTACAGCAAGAAATGAACCAATTTCAATTTTTCATTCACTTGTTTTGGTGGAACATGCAAGCTACTCGCCACCAGTCATCATTGCACGGTGTGATTGGAGA